>NC_091395.1:43056483-43753983 GCF_032191515.1 Phaenicophaeus curvirostris
GAATTAGCATTTAAGAGAGCTATAGAGCGTTGAAACTCATGTTTTCTTTTTGAACATTTGTCTTCCATATAAAATTTAGCATATATAAGTTTTCAACACAGAACATAAATTTTTGAAAAAGATAGTTATTGGCTGATAAGCACTAGATAACCTCACAAGGTTCCACTGTTTTTCATGATTTAGATCTCAACTGCTAAAACCTAGAGAATTTTTGTTCATATTCTGCAAAGTAAAAAATAGAGACCTATATTAAACTAGAATCTTTGCATCTGACCCATAATTTCATTATCAGCATAATCTATATGTGATTTTTGGAAAAATTTTTAAAATTATGAAAACTGATTTTAGTATTTTCATGTTTAAAATCTTTACATTTATACTGGAAATCAAAACTACTTACCTTCAACTTAAGCAATTCTTTTTCCAAAACCAGTTCTGTTCATTGACTTCCAAAAGCCATGTTATAAGGGAAAACTTCAGTTGTCCTGAAGGCCCAGGATTTGCAGGGAGCATGTTTAGTTACTTTTTGGAATCACTAGGTACCTGATTTCTCCTGTCTAGAGGCTTTGGGGTCCTTCATGTCCCCTGCTGTGAGCAACCGACAGAGCCAGATAGCACCAGGAGCAATATATACAAAATCATAAGTACCAAATAAATCTCCATGTCGCTGGTAGGAAATAAGGCCTTTTCTTCATGGTTCACTTAACAAATTGACCAAAACCTGCATGTATCCACCTGGTTTAGCACTTCATCACAGTAAAGTTAAGTTGCATCTGGCTGTCTCAGGTCAGACACATGTATGTACACAGACACAGAGTTATAGATATATAAGCCCAGTAGCTCCCAAGCTGTAATTTGAAAGTTCATTAGTTCATTTATAGGCGTTTTACTAGTAGACCTTGCAATTCCATATGTCTCCTGTACCTGTATACGGATATGATGACATCAATAGTAAAACCTCAGACTACTTTCCATTTTTCTCCTGTCTTCCCCATTTATACAACCACTCAGAGCTTTTTGGCATGCCAGTGGCTTCTTTCTCTGTCAGCATATGGAAAAGATAGAGCTCCTTTCTACATTCCCCTCTCTGACACATGCAGATCCTCATTTTACCCATCTGGATTTGCAGTGATTCCTCATAAACACCCAGTACATTTCCTTTGCAGGGCCAACGTAGGGAGAGTAGTGAAGTATTGCCAAGTGCAAAAACTCCCTCAAGATATCCAATGAGAGAAAAGATTCCTTCATAAGGGCAGCTTTTCCATGGCATTGTTTGAACTAGAGATAGTCTGAAGATGCAAAAACACCATAAAGAGAGTTAAGTTTCTATTTCCAAAAGGAAATACTTTCTCAAAATCTGTGAATAAAAGCAAAAGCTGCAGCTTTGTCAGGTTGTAGAAAAGGGTTACAACTGGTATAGCTATCACAATAAGTGTATTTACAGTAAATTCTCAGTCTAGGCAGGTCATAGTTAAACTTAATGTAAATATTTGGAGATATGTACAGATCTGCAGTGATTAAAGATCTGCTTTAAAGATTATTTTGGTTTTTTGTTTTCTATTTTGCTGAAAAATATACGCATACGTATAACAGTGGGTCAAGCAGATATAGACTATTAAGAATGAAAAAGTAAAGCAGGCGTCTGTGCTGAGAGATAAATGGCTGTGGTTCACAGCACTAACAATCTCTGCTGATGCAGCTGGTAGAGATTGTAAACCCCATGATGAAAATATCTCCAAATCCATATTATGATACTCTAAAGCACTGCATGCACAGATGGCAGAACTTGTAAGTTCTCTCAGAAACATAGTTATGGTTCACAACATTTTCAGATTCTTCTCAAAGAGCAAGTATAGCTTGTAAGCCCTGAGGAGAAGTTGATGGCACTTACGAAGTATGCCAGTTCAGGTGGCAGACCTCGTAGACACTGGAAGAAAAAATAACTGTGATTCACAATGCCTGTCAGCGAAGTGCTAGCATTTGCAAGCTCTGATGATGCAGTCTGCAAAGCAGAGTTTTGGCATGTTTATTTCAGGCTGGCATCTGAAAAAAAAGGAAGAAAAAACCCCACCCCATCATGCAGTAAAGTGCCTTATATTTCTGGTTAGCCATCTCAGGTAGATAAAAGACTAAATCAGTCTTCCTAGAACACTGGTTGTTTGTGCCAGGCAGTCTCATTAGTTCTACGCAGTCTCATTAGTTCTACTTGTACCTTTAACAACACATTAAATACAAGACTACACAGAAAATCTTTATTATGTTATGCAAAACAGCAAGTTACATAAGACATAAATGAAAGAGCAGTGCCCTGTAAAAGTGTTCTCATCTAAATACCTTGTTTAGAGAGAAATACATGGATATTTGAATACTTTTGGAAGAAAATGTCCATATTAAAGGCCATTCATTTCTTTGAGCATTTATTCAGAATACTTCTATTGACTTCATTGTGAATTGAATAGGATCTATAATGAGTTGACCTATGAATTTAAAAGACCTTAATTTTTCTTTCTTCCATGGAGTGATTTCATCTTTGGAAACAGTTCTATAATAATTTCTCTTTTAATTATTGAAGTAATATTTTGAATTGAATAGATATTTAAAACTGCAGTGATTAAGATAAGTAATTGAGTCACCAATAATTGCTGGTTTGTAAAGCAAGTTCAGAAGACTATTAAAGACAGAAATTAGTAAAACCCATTGGAATAACTGGGGAAAGCCTCTGAGACGTGCAGCATTGCTCTGCCAAACAGACTTTACTACTTGAGTGTTACCCAAGAGCAGATGCCTACCAGGTGGAAGCACTGAGGCAGGAACTGTTGTATGTGACGTGAGAAGAGTCATCTTGATAATTTGGTGTTCTTGAGTACCTAGAGAGATGTAAAAATTAAGTAGCTGTGACTTAACAAGTGTGAAATTGTTATTCACCATGCTAAAAGAAATATATGTGTGTTTTAATGAGACTATATGCCATATATGCATAACACAGTTTATTTGTTTCTATTGTTGTTTAAAATGCACACAAATACTTGTATGGACCAGTGTTATTGAACACTGCCCTTCAACTAATTGGGGTACACAAGGGGATGTGACATTTTTTCTGGGTTTCATTTGTGTTTAAAGAAAAACATCTGAGTGATCCAAATCCTTTCTTGTGCCTAAAACTAAACTGAAAATTAAAAAAAACAATTTAAACCGCTTTTTTAAAAAAGCTAGAAACATCCAAATGGTTGCTTGCTGTAATTATTTAACATTGAAAAACAGAAAAAGAGAAAACCAAAATACCTCCCATTCAAAAGAAAAACCTGAACTAAACCAAATAAACAAACAAATAAAATAAGAATTTAAACAACTATTGCTGCAATAACAAAAGGAATCATTTAACAGTACAAAATTAATTTCTAAACTTCACATCACATCCTGTTGTCAGGCAAACTGAAAATTTTGAAAGATGAATGTGAAAAACTTGCTAACATGTAGAAAACAATTTCTTTTCAGATTTCTGAGAGATTTTATTTTCTATCTTGGATCAAATTTTTTTTCTATTTTCTCAGCACTGAGCCAACCTTCATTATTATTATGCAGTTTGCATGTTATCAGAAAAGGATTATTAAAGTTAGGATGTATTTTATTATTCCACCTTCAGTTTTGTTGACTTATTTACAAAAGTTTAAGTGATATTGTGACAGAATGCTTGGCAGATACAACCTTCCATATTTATATTCTGGGGATAAAATTCTGTCCTTGTTCCTTGTTCCACATACTGGTCTTCATTTGTGTAGGAAAACCTCCTTTCCCCTTCTTCTGATACAAATGTACTTTTAGAGTCAATCCAAATCTAAAAGCGGTGCCTTTTTGGAACCGAAGGAAGGATGTTCAGGGCACCAGTACTGGATCTTTGTGTAACATAAAAAAAATCAAGTTTTTTTTATGTACCTATAAAACTGAAATGCAGCACAGCACACACTGAAACAGTGTCGGAAGGAATTAGGTAGGAAAGATAGAGAGTTTAAGCTCTGTTGTTATTTTAACAAATAACATGTAACCCAAATGAACTGATAGCAGACTAAATGCATTAGTAGCATTTAAATTTACTTCTTGTTCTATGTGCATACTACAGTTTTTGCTGTCAGATAAATGTAGCCTTTCATTCATTCTCTGCAAGATACTTTTATGCTTTATTTTCTGCTGTCCAATAAAATTTCTTCATGTTGTTCTCATATAAATCTGTAATATTAAGAGCTAGAGAAAAATAAAAGGCTGGATTAATTCCCCTCTCCCCTGTAAAATATCCTCACATATTGTTTTCATATGAATGTGCCATTTTATAATATTAAAGGCCAATGGAAAAAAAAATCTGCCATTATTTCCCAAGATAGCGTTCAGGATTTCATGAAAATTTCTATTGAGATACTATGTAATATTTCTAACGTACAGCTGAAATGCTAATTAATATGTTTCTGCAAACACCATGTGAGCATATTTAGTAAATATTATTTTCTTTTTCTCATATGTGAAAATTGAGGTGTAATAAGGTTAAATGGCATGTGTAATGCATAGTCAAAACATGTAAGTCAAATTGTTGCAATGTATTTCCAAACATTCTTTTGATACTCCAGAGGAAATATTTGTAAATGGAATGCCTCTTGTTACTGAGTCCTCTTCCTATGATAGTCACTACCCTCATCTATAAAAGATCTCCAGGGGAAAAGATTAATTAGGTTTCAATTATGCTACACAAAAATGTACTTTACATACTTACAATCTGAAAAGCATTGTGGTGTTTCTCTAATGTGTTTAAAAATTCAAAAATATTTTTAAAAGCCACTTAAAAAGTCAAGCCAAACTCAGGCTAATGGAACGCAGTGTCATCTGTGAAAATGATGTATTCTCTATTCTTCCAGGCCTTACAGCATGACACTACACAGATATTGTCTGAATATTCTATGAATCCTTGTTGAAAGTTTTCTAGTAGATAATCAAACTGGTTTATAGATGTAGAGAATTATTTCTGCAGCTTGCATGGCTTTTAAAAACGAAAAAAAACTTCCAAACCTGAAATATTAGGAAAGCGCCCTCAATTATTTTTGGTTTTATATATAAAAGTTCTTTTTTGTCTCAACATTTTATTAGCATTTGCATATTCTCACAACCATCTGACATTTCAGTCTTTTTCTCAGGAGAAAATTAGACTTCTAGGCATTTCAAGTATATATCATTTGTTAGTACGATATAATTCTGTGACATTAAAGGAAAGATACAGAGCGGGGTTTTATGATGATGCTTCAGTTTATCTGTATATTTCTTTTTCAAAACATAAGTGTTTGAAATACATTCTTGTGTCTTCTCTTAAGTAAAACCACATGTCAAACAAATTTTTTTGTGATTATCTTAAAGAAAAGCTGGCTATTCTAATTGAGTAATACAGCATTGTGATTGCACTGGTGCGGAGGCTCAGTTCTATTTATCACTGGAGAAGGCACTCAGAGTTTACAAGACTGGCTTAGCACCTGTATCTTAATCTAATCTTTTTCAAACTTCTGCACCAGTTCTGGCTGATCTATGTATTAGAGTATTTATCCCAGAATACTCACCATTCTCAACAAACACTCCTTTATTTATCTGTTCTTGTTGCGGCTTGAAGCTATTCTTCTTCAACATTTTCATGTCTGCTTGCATCAAGCTTTTCCTGTTCATCTGATATGCCTGACATTATTGGAATCTTGAATTATTGTCCAAGTGACAGTGCTGAAGTTCAAAACCTTTCAATCTCTTAGAAAGGTCAACACACTGGTATGTAAAACCAGTGCATAGACATTGAGTGTTTTTGATTTGTTTTAAGTAGGTCCCTAATCTCTGCAGATAATGAGTGTGCATTTGTCACAGAAATTTGTTTCCAGCCTAGATCACAAGATGTTAAACAAGATTTTTTTTCTGTTATAAAGAATAGAAAGACATTTATTATGCTTTATTAAATCATAAGCTTGTTTACTTTAATAGTCAGCAGTAAATGCCTGGTTCGTTTCCAAGCAGTTCAAAATTGTAGACTGAGAAACTTTAATCATTAATAGAAAAACACATTCCCTTTTTTAAAAAGAGCGCTGCTAAATTTGATTATTGATAACCTCATCTCAAAGGGGGGTGAGTAATCTAAAGGCCACCTGAAACAAGTAAGTAAAAGATCAGAAGGAATATTCATATGAAACAAACAGTCCCCGGAGGAGGAGAGGCAAGTTGCTGTGGATGTTTGGGACCTTTTGATTATGCAGGTCATTACCTGGAGCTCTGGTATATGCTCAAGCAATTTAAATGGAGCTTTATGAAGGCTCTCTAAGATCTTAACAAAATAAGTTACACTAAAACTCCTGGAACTAATATACTGCAGGATGTTCAGTGAAAAACACTTCACCAGTGTAGAGGAGAGAGAAAGGCAGAGGGAGAGAGAAGGAAAGGCAGAGGGAGAGGGAGAGGGAGAGGGAGAGGGAGAGGGAGAGGGGAGAAGTTTTTATCTTTAAGCCGTAATGTTTATATTTACTATGTCCTCTCACTTCCAAATGACCAGTTCCCTTTTCTTATCAACCAGGTTACTTGTGGCACTTGTATGAGTGAGCTAGCAAAATGTAGTTGAGTTTATACAGTAGGAAAAAGACCTGACAACAGGATGGGATGTATTGCAAGTTTGTTTATATACAGTTGTTGTGGTTTTATTATCTATTACTGCAAGGAACTTTAAAAATTAACTTATAGTTGTAAATTTAAATATTGATTTAAAACCTTAGAGCACTTAAATAAAATAGTAGAAAAGTTTTGGTCTTGCTTTAGACAGAAAACATTCAAGAAAGTTGCTTTGTAAAGTCTGTCTAATTTTCCATAGCTTTAAGGACAGAAGAATGGTTTGACTCTCTGTAATTTAGATTTTATGCCAAAATTTTTGGAATACTGCATTGGAATTGAGCCCACAGAATGGTATATATTTTGTGGAAATGGGATGGATCAGAAACTACAGATCAAAAGGAGTTCTTCTTTATCTTAAAAATGAACCTGCCATTTGGAAACGGAAAATGAGAAAGAGGGAAAGAACTCTGAGGATGAGCTTAGCTGTATCAGGTTATTGTTAAATATTTGCAATACTTCATGCAGGTCAGTAGAATCCTCTCCTATTGCAAAATACCTTCCTCAAAGAAAATGTCAAAATTTCTGTACAAAACAAAGACAGGTGTTCAGTCCATCTGCTTTAGGTATCTAATTTAAGGCTTATGTGTAAGTTAGTCTCACTAAGCTCTCTCCCTAGTCAGCGGAGAGAGGGAGGCTGCTCTAGGAGCTGATTCAAGTGCTCATACGTACACTGCACGGTGGCACAGCCTGTCTCTTTCCACTGGCTTCCTGCAGAACTTGGCTCCAGATTTAGAAACCTGAAGATAAATGCATAAATTAGATGTTGTGAATACCAAAGAGTACTTTGTGACTTAGTTCATATCCATGTTGTACATGTATATGTTTTAGCCTTTTATTTATACTTGACATAAAAGTAACGGTGGCAACTTAGAGTTCATTTTGTCATTAATGTTTTGCATATAGAAAAAAGTGTGTCATTGTAGAGCAGTTTGCAAATACTAGATACTTTTTAATATGGTGTCTTTCTACTGTGCTAACAAAATAAGAAGGAAACAAGAAATCACTGAGCTGCAGTTGATATTTAATAACACAGAAAGAGGAAATACACATATTTTTAAAGGGTCTAGTAGAGTTAATATGAGTTTCTTTGACAGATTGCTTTACCCAGCAAGTTATTTTGTTCCAGAGCATACTGGCAAATTATGCTGAACCATCTGATAAGAAAATTTTCATTTAAATGTTCCAAGGATAAAATCATCACCTTTTCCTAGGGATTTTTTTTTGTCAAAAGTACTGTATTACAGTCCTGGCTGATCATTATTTGCTTAGAGCATTGTATAGATTATTTTACTGTTGTAAATATTCTTAATTATTCTTAAAAATACATTTTAAAATCACAGCTTGTGCTTCTGTCCCTCAGCTATGCAGGCTGCGTGACATCAGGGACACTACTTTGATAAATTACTGATGGCATGATGATTATGGAAATGGTCATTGACTAATCATCAGTCACAATTTATTTCAAATCAGTGTCCACAGTTTGCAGCATGAGTCAAAGTTTTATCAAAAGCTCTTTGGTATGGCACAGCTCTTCCTAGAAAACTTCTTCCAAAGAGCATTACAGCCTTGTTCAGCATCATCTGCTGTGCATGAATGGAAGCATTGAAAGACCACACGGCCTCAGGCAGTCCAGAGCAGTTAGAAGCTCACTGGGCCACTACACACTCAGAGGAAAACTATTGGCAAAACTCATTAATTTAAGAACCAACAAATGTGCCAAATGCAAAATCTCTCTCTGAACAAGAGAATCTCTTTTTATTTTTTTCCAATCCAATTGGCAATAAATGATAGTGTGTGAATCTAATTCTCTATTAAATTGCAAGTAAATTGTTGCTGAATCATGACATAATGGTCTTTTATATCTCTAAAACAATTTCTGTAGCAGAAAATATAATTTGTATATTTCTGCAGAGACGATGTAGTGTTTCATTATTTCTTTCTAACACATTTAATAATTGTAGTAATTTTAGGTAAGTGAAGCCCAAGTAAATGACTCCCAGTGGTGTTATTGCTTACTATTTTTCTAATTTCTAGTTCTTTACCATTTGCAAAGGATTATCTACATATGAAACAATGAATAAATACCCCATGCAAAGATTTTCTTTTAAATGGAGGGGACTTAAGGCGTCTTTTTCTTATTTGTCACTTGAATTCAGCTGCTATGGACTCTTTCCAGCTGATCATCAGAATTAGCTTTGGAAAGAAACAATTTTTTATTGTAAGAAATAAGATAATATCTCACTTCAGTAGGTATCAAATTCCTTGCACTTCAGCAGCTTGTAATAACAAAAAGGTACAAAAATTGTCTAGGAAATACATAAGAAATAGGTTGCTACTCTGCTAGTAACTTCTCCAGCTGCACAGCAAGGCATGACATCTTTCCTATATATTTACCATACGGCAGACAGATGGGTAAAAGAAAGAACTAATTAAGAGTAATATACATACAATAGAATTAATCAGCAAAGAACTATAAAAAAATTGTCATAAATCCATTAGTGGAAATATGAATAGGTATTTTCCTGAATGTCAATCTTAGTTTTAAATGATTCCCCAATCAATTTAAAGCACTTTCATATGCTTTGTCTTTATGTTAAATGAAAAATAATTTCAATAATTTATTTTAATCTTGCTTAATAATACTAGCTACTTCAAACTTATTACAAATAAAGAAAATAAAATTTTCTTTTTTACAATTTGTAAATACAAAGAAAGAAGAACTCTAATAAAGCATATACAATTTTCTTAGACCAAAGAGGTATAAGGAGCTTATCCATCCTCTTTCCCCACAAAATAGTGATATTTTGACTTAAGTAATGTATTTTCTTTTCATATATAGCTCCAGTTTCATTCTGGATAGCTAACATTTTTACACAGATTCTTCTAAATATTTGGAATTATGACTGCGTCATTTAAATTCATTTGTCTTAAAAATTTCTTAATTATAAAGGAAATACAGATATTAATTATCTTGTTTGGAAATCTTCTGGGTGTGTAGTTCTGCTCTAAAAAGCTCGGTATAATCTTTCTGTGTAGCTGGAAGGTTGGAGTATAAGAATAAATCAAGGAGAAAAGGTAGATTCTATTTTCCTTGTATGCTCTCACCCTTTTTTGAACCCTCCTTTGGCTTTATGGCTAACCTGCTATCTGACAGTGGGGAAGAAAGGCAGTGAAAGAGTTCATTATAGTGTTCAGCAATATAAACAGTCATAAGGTATCTGGTGCATTACACTGGGTGCAGAAAATCTATAATCATCAAAAATTATATATATTCAATCCCAAGTTTTGCCTCTTTGAAGGTTTCTGAGAAAATGTGAAAACAAATCTGAGAACAGACCACAAAGTAAAAATTTCTGTTTGGTCTGGAGATTTTTTGTCTGAAACTCAATTCTGTGTCTCGTTTTCTATGGAGAAATCCAGAATGCCAGTATACGTCGGAAAAAAACTGTTGCATAAGGAGTCACTAGCATAAGTTGAACTCAGGAAGAGAAAAGTGATGCCAGTCAGATTTGGTTGTGAAAAACACATGTCCCTCTCATTGCCTGTGGTTAGAAAACCTCAAGAATGGATGCCCAAGAATGGGTTGTGGACCAGACTGTTCTGGAATGTCAATGGAGTAGGCAGACAATAGCACAGGCACTCCTCTCCTACAGAGTGTGTTCCAGTATGTTTTAGGTGAGCCAAAGAGGTGAAATGGGTGAAAAATGAACATTTTTAAAAATTAAATACACCTTTAAGTCTTGCTAGACACCTTTTGTTGACCTGAATGAAATGTGAATCAGATTTGAAAAATGAATTTCACCTGGAAGTAACCAGTGGTTTCCTGCATTCTGGCCAGTTTCCATTAAGCTAAACTTTTTAGTTGTACAGTCCAGTGGTAATCATAGGTAGATGGTTCAATCAAAGATTGTACTGAGAATTTTAGGCATAATATCGTTGTTATATAAAGAAGAAAAGCATTATTTTTATTCTTGCAAACAAAATGTGCAAAAGCTATGAAAATTAAAGGAGACCAGACAATTATAGTCTTCTTTGAGGGACTCTATATTAATGATTTTGTTGAGGTCAGGTTGTCTGCTTTGGAATTAAATCTCCTGATCTGTCCTGCCCTCTGTTCAGCTTTGGTTCCTACTTAATAGCTATTCAGAATGCCTGAAATGGATTAAAACTAAGCTAGAAGATGCACTAAAGTGCACCTGAGGCAACTGTACTGTAATGGACGTTCAGACCGTGGAACCAGTCTACAGCCAGTCCTGAGAACTGCCTCTTGCTTGAAATGCCTGACATGGAAGTTAGGACCTGAACACCAACAGTTTGACTTTGCAGTTTTCCTTCTGTTGAGCTGCTTTAATTGCTGATGATACACAAATCCTTTGAGAACTGCTGAAGCAACGCCCCTTTAATACATACATTAGTAGATTTCTTTGGCTGTTATGCAGCACATCCTACATCAGTGAGCACGATGTCTGCTTCCCTGGATCAAGTTTCTGCTGCATGCTTTCATCCATCACATATAGTCCAAAACAAACATCAGGAGAGATGTCTAGAAAACAAAAGTCTGTGAGTCAAGCAAGGCGCAGAATATTAAACATGAGTATGAAGCATCGTGTTCCCTATACAAGATAAAGCATAATTTTGTAAACTTGAGTAAAACTTGGGTAAAATGTTTGATCCCATTTGCCATAAGCCTAAAGCATTCCACTGTGAAGTAGAATTCCTTTGTTTTCTTCTTTGTTTAATCCAGATGCTTTCACTAGTGCTGTGGCTGTGCTGCCACCTGTTAATCCTGAAGTCATCTCAGAAATGTAGCAATGTCTAATCAGTTATCACAATGGGAGTAAAAATCTTCCATTGACTTTGGAGTCTTCGCAATGTCACTTACATTGCTTCTCTGCCAATAAAAACAGAACTGAAGCAATATAAGAAGTTAAATAAAAAAAAGAATAGCTGAAGTGCTGAACGTGCACCCAGAAATCAAGAAAGTAGTGTGTACAAGTTATAATATATACTTCATATCATAGTAATTGCCAACATCAATAGATTAGATATGTTTAAGTATATTACGTGTTACATGATAACCATTTATTAGTAGTGCATATATTTAGATTTTTAGAATATATAGACGTACTATGTTTTCCTCGTGCAAATACTATAACATTCCAAACCAGTGACCAACTAAATAAATGACAGGTAGCTAGAGATAAAAGTGGGTTTAAGAATATTATAGAAGTTTACAAACTTGCCACAGAACTCCATTTAGTAAAAAATAAAGAATCGATGCAGTTGAAAAGGTAGTACAGTATAAACATCTAAACTCCATAAGATAATTCTCACTATAGTGTGTTTACGCATATAAAATGAAACAGCCTCCAGAAGCCATGCTGTACCAATACTGTCCTCAGTGGACATTACTTATTACAAAGGTATTTTCAGGCACTTGCGTGGGTTTGCAGCTGATACAGCTACCTGAATTTCATGCAGTTGTTTATGAGCAATCACCCACAACCTGCATGTAGACCAGCCCTGTCACCCACTTAGCTGCATGATTAGCAGCAGCAACAACAGCCAGTCTCAAATTTCAGGAATAATAAACAGCAAATCAAACTCACACACCAAAAACTGGGAAACTTAAAATAGTCTTTCTGTTGCTTGGTCAGCTAAATTTCTCTCCTTGCAAATATGAATCAGATGCCTTAGCCAAGAGTACTTCATTGAAAGGAGAAACAAAACGAACAGCAGGGAAACACTGCAACATACAATATCTAATTACTCTATCCCTACTGTGGAACAATAACTGTTTACTCCTGTTTGGCTTCTTGGTGAAGCAAGCGCTAGGCCTACTGGCCACTTCCTACCCCATGCAGTAAAACCTCACTCCCAGTTTGTAATTCTGAAGTTTCATGGTTAGGTCCTCTACCTAGCTTGGTAGCAGCACCTTTTCCAAGATGCTGATGATCCTGCTAGCTCTACTGTTCTAGCTTGTTAACAGATTCTGTTAATACCTTTCAGCACTTAAAAATAAAATAAAATAAAATAAAATAAAATAAAATAAAATAAAATAAAATAAAATAAAATAAAATAAAATAAAATAAAATAAAATAAAATAAAATAAAATAAAATAAAATAAAATAAAATAGGCAGAAGGATCAACACACATTCCCTACCACTCACTCGCAGAGAACACCCTGAACAGATTCTCCTGTCCATCCTTTTCACTATGCATTTTGCCTTCCAAGGTTGCAAACAACTACTCACAGGCACACTAAGACTTGGTCATCCAAGACATTTCCGCTCTGTTACAAGACCCTTGCAAGATGAAAATAGCTGGGTTTATTGTTTCACCTAAAAATATACGGTGATTGAAATACACTATCCAGTTTACATTAGAATAGTAAAGTAACTTAAGAGATATACTGCTCATCAAAACCTATTTCCATTCTATAGAACCAAATTTACTGCTTAAATATGAATATTAAACCATGAAAGAATCATTAGGCTGAAATCTTAACCTAAAACAGATGCCTGGTATTTTGAAAGGAGGAAAGTACATGAAAAAATCCATTAGTGACTGTTGCCTCTTTCACAGAATATTCATAGCAAATTTAGCAGCCTATTCAAGGACATCTGAATCAAGAGGAAGCAATATCTGTTATCTCTTCATGTTGTAGCATAGCCTTTCCTGGTTGCATACCATTTTAAAGTTGCAGACTCATGCAGCCCTCTGTTTTCAAGGGGGTGCATATATGCGTAATTAGCAGTATACTTCACTCAACAGCATGTTATGAATGACCACCTATAGTATATTAAAAGGTCTTTTGAGCAAAGTGAGTTTTCAAAACAAAGATTTTTCATGTGACTATTAAACTACAATCTACCTGTTTCAATCCACTATTTAAAAGATAATGTCTGTGATTGATTTGGGCACGACGCGACTGCTTAATTTACTTCAGCTTGACTTTTTTTCACCCTTCTGGCTGCTCTGGCAAAATAAAACACTTAGCATGGCAATTACCCCTCTGGAAGGGAAAAATAAACTGAATTCTCAGCAATACATTTTTAGTCCACTTTAGAAAGTGTTACGTGGCTATGCTGCATTTCTTCAGCCACTGATAATGAGAAACAGACAATTCAACGGCAAATGCAACTGAGGGATTTGCAGTAGCAGGAGGTTTATGAAATGCATGATTGTAAATGGATATTGAGATAATGTGCTTTACAGGATGATAGCTATTCATTTAGCTTGTTACTATTTTATCAAGTTTCTACATTTTTTAAAAGTTTTTAGTATTTTATAATGTTTGCAGATACAAATGTCCTACAAATTTTCATGTAAAATTCATTATGATGTCTATGATGCAGCAATGACTTCTAGGTCTTTTTATCAGAAATTTTTAGACTTTACAAAGGAGCCTTTTTGTTTTCACATAATTTTCAGGTTGTCATGCTAGACATTACATACGTATGAGTGTCTTTGCTTTTCAGCTAACTTCAAAGATTTAAATAACGTTTGGGGATCCACATGCCTATAACATACTCTATAAAATATATATACTTAGACACAAACAAAACATTTTGAACAGTGTCTTTTAGTATTCACTTGCCCTTAGTCAAATACTTAAAGTTTTTAAAAATTAATAAACAACCCATTCAAAGGATTGAGAGATAAAGTACCTACTAAATATATCACAAATATCATTGTTGCCATTTGTTATTGTCAGATTTGAATTTGCCAGTGCAAATAGCACTTGATAATGTACTGCATTTTTTCAGGGGAGGTTGTAAACAAAACCTTCCTAATACCATTGTGATCATATGTGTCAAATAAAACCTTTTCTACCCTCCAAGAATAATAGTTTAATCGTCTTTAGAGCCATATAATTTTGTCCAGAGCTATTAGTGGCACTTTATGTCAAACAGTCATCAAATGCATTTCTATGAAAGAGAAAAGAATAAATATTTCATAGCTACAGCTTTTGAAGAACACTCTGTCTTTCAATCTTTGGCCAGTCTTTCAACATATGTGCCAATCAGAAGTCTTTAGCAGATGCAAAATGCATCTTGTCTCCTTGTCAGTGAAGAACATAAAGATTGCAGGATGTATCTGAAATATTCATCACATAGGTAAAAATCTGAGCATTGTAAGAAACTGCTGAGCCCTGTAATCACAACTTACCCGTTTGTTCCTACCTCTTCATCATTGGTCTTAAAATAGTGAAGAGTGGGAATATTTTCGTTACAAAATATATATTGACAATCAGTGATGTTATTTAATATTGTGAACTTATACCTTTTATCTCACTGCTTTCTTCACTTTGAACATGATATTGAGATACCTCTGAGGCAAATCATACCTATGGAATTTTCTAATTACAAGCTTTTAAAGTTATTTCCACTCTTAGTTTTTGTTAAATAACTGCTTACAGTATTCTTCTCTGGGAGAAGAATATTGCTGATGTCTACTTTATTCTGGCCTTTGTTCATGGGCTAAAGTAGGACTGCTGCAAACTTTTTTAGAGTAGATCATACATGATCTCTTCCTGCTCTTCTAGCTCTCCACTAAATCCAAGGGTGATACAACCAACAGTAACTCCAGTGTAGTTGCATCTAGTCAAATCAAATCTACTTTTGGCCTGTTACCATGTGAGAGGGTATATGTACACCATGCCCTTTAAATGAACCTGTGACCTTCTGTTGCATTCTAGGCTAGCCATTCCATCACTGAGCACTGCTGGAAGCTATTAAAGCGTCCGTTGCTTTCTCCGAGTTAAATGTGGTTAAGTGAAAGGACATTATTTTAACTGGCTGCTGTGTCAGTGCAATTCTGTAAAGCACTAGCTCACAGCATTTTGGCTTTAACACTGTGCTCTGAAAAGTTGGGAAAATTGAAGTTTTAGAAAGAATTAAGCCTTTTGATTAAATGCATTAGATTTTCAAAAAGCAAAGAAAGGTTGGATTCTCTTTCTGTAATCCAAGTTCTACACTTTAAATGGTATTTTTGTTATCTTTTTTTTGGTCTATTCACATTCTTTAGAATATGAAATTTCTTCACACAGGAGAAAGCAATGCATTTTTAACAGAAACATTGTTCATTTCATGATATTAGTGATTCATAATTACTAATACGATGATATAAAAACATGGAAAATGGAAATAAATGTAGAAAGCTGAACCGTGTTTATTTAATGAAAACTACCCCTGAAAAATGAATTGCATGGACATGCAAAAATTATGTACATGTGGAAAATGTTACACATTCAAATTTCTAAATCTACATTTTCCTAAATGCAGATTTATTAGCTGAAGTCAGTAAACTTGTTACATTTTTCCAGCACATAAAAGCAAGAAACCACAGAGGTACAAAAGCATTTCATGAGTGTGGCAAAGAAAAGTCTTAAGGTTCTTTCATGGCATATCTGCTTGTCTGCAGGTAACATGAGAACCTGCAAATACTGTGTCTGATAGTTTCTAAACTTTCTAGGAGCATTCTTAGCACTAGCAATTATTTTTCATTTCATTGAGAACTGCAAGATCTGAAATATTTGATTACAAAGGACTACTCAGTGATGCAGATGGGAGGAAAAAAGATATTTTCTTCATGAAAGACATGAACTTTGTCAATGGGGAAAGAAGGGACTTGAGAAATAGCAAGGAGAAATAATCGCCTGGGAAGGTGTGATACAGAAAAGGTCAGATGCAGAGGCTAGTTATCAGGAGTCTCAGCCTGATCAGAAAGATACCAAAAGTTCTACTAAATATCTAGGTTGTATGTATCAAGCAGACAAAATCCAAGTATAGAGAATGAAGGATCTAGGGAAGATGTTGGTTTGAAGGCAATTTTGCTGATGACAGAATTTATGAATTTTAACTAGAACATGAAGAGACTTACTCTGGAAGAAGGCATGTGTGACAGGAGCAATTTTCTGCCAGGACTCTGAGAGAAGAAGATTTTCTTTCGGGGCAAGTGTGAATTCCTGTTGTGGCAGAAGAAAGTGAAGGGGCAGGATAGTGAGAAAGTGGAGAGTAAAAGTCATCCTGAGAGAAAGAGCTGAAGTGTATCTGTAACTCATTATACACCCTTTGCCAATGACCTCAGTTGGTCCATGCAATCCATCCCCTCTTCCAGCACTTCTTCCCCCTAGCTACCTTCAAAAGCCTTTCTTAAATCCCTCAGCTGTCAGCATGTATCAGAGGCAGCAGATTTCTGTGCCACTCAGTCTCATTGGGCATAATGCCCAACCTGGCAGAGCAACGCTCTATGCTAACTTCTAGCAATTTATGGGTTTACTGCTTTCCTGCTATGATAATTTTCCTTCATGATATCTGAAAACCTGTAACAGCCATTTGTGACTGTAACCCTAATATGCCATCAAACAAAAAAAACTGCTCAGTTAACTGAAGCTACATGGTGTAACTCATTTATTCAAAATGCATTGATATCCATGTAGAATTTAAATAATTTAAATGAAGTTAATAACTTCGCTAATATCTGATCCTCTAATATGTAAAACTCTTTTTAAACACTGCTGTTGAACCTAGTGAATACGAGATTAGTTTATTTGTTAGGAAGCAAAAAGCACCACTTGTGAGGCTCTTTTGCTTTATGTGAAATAGGAAAGACATTTAAAATATAACTGAACATTGCTAACTATAGATGCATTAAATTTTGTGCTTATAAAACAGTCTCAGATGATCCCTTCAGTGTTCTATCACTAGTCCATGAACGCCTGAGTGCACAATTTACTCATACAACTGAGCAACAGTAATTCAGTATTTTCCTCACTGATTTAACAAGGGTGACACCAATCAGCAGTTCATTAAATCTTTTAACACCAGAAAAAATATTTTTTTTTCTATTTTGATTTGAGGAAAGGGGTTCCTCATCACCACATACTGCCCTTGATTTTTAGCAACTAGGAATCTAGTCACTGCACTTTTCTTCTAGTTATTTTTAGCCTGCCTGCCTAATATAATGCGATTCACCTGTACACACTCTGTCTGTCCATCCGTCAGTCTAGCCTCAAAGTAGAAAATGGTCCCTTGCATTTATAAGTGTCCACACATGGGAGTACTTCAGTGAACCTAAGGCACTGTAAATTCACACTTTACCTTACTAATGCTAACTTCCCTATGTGAGCAACCCAGCTATTTGTTTTGCCTCTTGGAGACTCCAGATCACTGAAGGCTTTCCCATACATAGAACTGGCAGACTTCTACAGAAGTAAGGTCATATATCTCCTGTAAGACTATATAAGCATTTTGATTTCAGGATATTATGAACTAGTCCATTTTATTTTTTTGGAAATTAAATATTCTGATGAAAAAAAGTAAGAAACAGTGCAGGCAGCATAAAATACTATTTTAGCCATTTCACTTAATGTGCCAGTTTACTTATTTAGAAAAAAAATATCATTTCTTTAGGCAAGCCAACAGAAAGGTGTACTGTTAGGTCTATACAGCCTGAATTTTTCTTCTTCCAAATGCATACTCATGTCAGTTTTTCTGTCCACACTAAATTAGACCTAGTTATACTGTCTGAGTAAAATCATGTTTTCTTCAGCTACCATAGGCCCATATTTTATGTATCTAGTGCAATTACGCGGAAATACATTGTGAAATATTTTCTTTGTGTGTCAGCTGGAAGAATAAAACCATCTACATTTGGTTGGGTTCTGTGAATGGAAAACTTAACAAAGTGCTTTTCCAGTTTTCTAATTCTTAATGATTCTCAGTGTTTCTCTGTAAATTATGCAAACCATATTCAGCACCTTTTGTTATTAATCACAGAAAGGCACAGTTGAAAGGGGCCTCAGAAAGTCACCCAGTCCATTGCTGTTGTCCATAACAGAAACAGCCACATCCTTGTCATTCTTGATGAATATCTTCATAGTTGACCTCCAAGTACTGCAAACTCCATAATCTTCCTCTGCAGTCAGTTCCTAATCCTTTCTAATAGAATTTCTTTTTTCCTGATGCCTGAACAAAATCTTTCTTACTGCAATTTAACTGCATTATCTCTGGTTGTATTTTTCATATGATATGAAGAAGAGAGTTTCTTTTCTCCTGATTGCAAGTCTTTTCTATTTATAAATCCCCACTTCGACCCCTCTTCAGTCCCTCCCCCATTGTTTGGGTTTTTTTGGCTAAACAATCCAAACCTTTTAAATCTTTTCTCATAGATCATATTTTCTAGATCAGTCTTTGTACTCCAAATTATTTCCAATCAGATCCCTTTGCTTGGTGTACGGCACTCAAAAACTGAGCATCAGTGATTATGAAAAGAACACAAAGAAAATGCCCAGTATCTTGTCAGTTGCAGTGTTGTTCATCTATCCCAGTTCTGTCATTTCTGTTTTTCACAGTGTAAGATTATTGGCATGTACTTTGCTAACTCATCACTTTCCACTTTAGCCTTGAGATACTTTTCTGAATAATTACTACCTAATTAATTGATCCCCTTCCATACTTGTATAATTGGGCATACCTGCCCATCTGTAATACTTTTAACCTGTCCCTATTACAAAGTCATCCTCTCTCTTCCAGACCGCTCTTCAAACTGTAAGACACATAACTGAATTTTAATCCTGCTCTCTAAGATATTTACAATCTCTCTAGCTTTGTGGTGTCTGAAAATTTAATAAGTGCACCTTCTTTTCCATTATTGAACAGTGTTGGACTTAGGATAGAGAGATTGAACCTAAGTAGACTAGACTATTCTTTTTTTCCCTTTTAAAAATAGCAATCCATTTGCTCTTTTTTCAGTTCTCCAGCATCTCAGCTGTCCTCCAGAATTTTTCAAAGACCACTAAGCCTTCTGAGTCTATTTTAATCAGCTAAGTCCCCTAAGATGAATGAAGTTTATCAGCACAGATGATCTGAGAATATCTGTTATTTAAGCACTGTGTAACTTTTCCTGTTCCTATTACAGAGTGAGATTTTATCCCTTTTCGCTGTTATTAATTGTGTCTGCTTGCAGCTGATCTTTTTATGAAGGCTGATGGAGAAGAGGTATTCAATTGTTTACTATGCTATGAGTCTATAGATTACCCTCTTTGTCGAGCAGAAAACCAACATTTTCAGTGTAAAATCCTAATAAGCAATTTGCCAGGCTAAGCAAGACCTGTCCGTCTACACAAAAACACAGAACCAGAAGAGATCTGAGTTACCGATTCCAGGCAACTACAGGCAATTGGCATCTTTTAGCCAGTTCATGTAGTCATCCAAGTGGTATCTGAAAGTCATTACATTACTTGCTCCCACTCTTCTTGTTGAAAGCTCGTTTCAAAGCCTGATGACTCTGATAATCAGAACTTTCTTCTAAGTTTCAGTCAAAATTTGCTCTTGACTGCACCTTACTGGTGGCTCAAAACTGCCTTGTTCTCGATTTATTCATTCAGAATTTCCTTTTTGAGCTGCCAGATTATAGCAGAAATTTTGTGCTACCTCCCAAGTAAATTTAGCCCAGGACTTTTGTTTTAAAGGCACTCTCCTCTGCAGTAGTAAAAGTGACAATTCAACAGCCATTGTATTAAAAGTTTAACTTTAAACAGTAGATCAATTATTAACGAATGAAATACCATAACATTTTGAACTAACTTGATTTTTTTTTCATGTGGATTTCAGAAATACAGAACCCATTTATGCAGTCTTTTGCGGGCAAAATTCTTTGCTGACTTTCACTAGTGGTATGCCTCTTAAAATGATTATTTATACTAATTTTTCATCTAAACCTAAGAGTGCATTGGCCAAAAAATACAATTATTTCTAACATAGGATGTTCAGACCTAGTTTATTAACATAGGAGTTCATACTCTTGCCAGATACTAGAGATCAAGGTGAGCACTGAAAAGAAGCCCATTACTCCTAACAGAGTACATTGCAATTGTATCAAGAGCTTCACAGTTTCACAAATTAGTAGACTTGGACACTTCAGTAAAGAACAGAAAAGAGCACTTTTTGAGAAACATTTCAAAAAGTATGCTTCATTCATAGAAAATAAGGTCCGAGCTGCCATGCAGGGTTTAAAGCCTCATACTGTTTCATAGCAAAGAAATTTCTAAATGATACTATTATCTGCAGTAAAATTAAATTGACCTGCATTACCAATTTGTTGGCTGCTGGGATGAAACAGCACTATTTGCTCTAATATTTTCTTTAAACAGCTAAGAAGTAATTTGCAAAATAGTATTCTTTCCCAGGATATGGGTTGCTACAAATTGGAATGCAGTAACACATGCAAGTGTAGAAATAACAATCTGCTCAAAGGACCTTTTTTTGTGAGATATTATGAGAACTGGGCAATTACACACATACTAAATGTTCATTCACTTCCATGTTCTTGCGTCTTTCTACCCTGTGACTCTGCTGTGCCTTAGGAAGGCAGCCCTCCAACCTCCTTCCCCAGCTCTATTCAAGTACACTAGTCTGCAGTGGAGGGATAGAACACTGCCTTGAGCTGGTGACGGATTCCTGCTCTGGGGATGGCACACAGCTTGCAGACAGGGTTGTAAGAGGCCCTGGGGAGCTCTGGGACCAGCCTTCAGCAACATTTTTTTCCTGTTCCAGAGCTGGCAAGTTATGTTGCCTTTTGAGGACAGCAGGACTTTTCTGTTTAGGCAGCAGAAAAGCAAAAGAAATGAAATTGCAGCTGACTCTTAAGAATGTGAGAAAGCCTCCTTTACTATATTTCAGGTCATTATATCTGCAAGTGGAACCATAAATCTAACTGAAGTAATTCCAGACAAAAGCAAAATTAAAGGATGAATTTGAAAATAGAAAGACTGCTTCCACTTCTCATTTTTTAAATGAGATGGTCTAGAGTTCCATTCAGCTTCAGTTCAGTGCCTGTGCACAGTGCCAATAAAACTTCAAGTGATGATTTGTAAAAGCCACTTGCTATAAAAGAAATACTGTGCATGAATGAACAGTGTTTATAAAACTGTGGTAACTCAGCCAACTCAAAACAGATTTGCAACACAGAAAGTCAAGAACTCTTCTAACTTAGGCACAAAACTATGGATTTTTTTAAATTATTTTTTACTCTTTCTGGGTGAAAATCTAGAACTACCCAAAGATCAACCCAAAGTTTCTGTCTTCAGTTCCGTGTTCTTAAAATATTCCAGGTGAATAAGACAATCCACTTCTGACAACCAAAAAAAATTTGTGTTTTGTCACAGATGTTCTGAATTTCCTAAAGAACTTGTCTTTGACAGAAAAATTTAGAAAATCAGTTGTTCAAATCCATCACAAACATAAATGTTGCAACTCCCTTCAATTCACTTTAAAAGGTAGGACATAGGCGGAATTTTTAACATCTAGCAATCTCTTGGGTTTTTCCTGAGTTTTGAGGAAATAGTTGCCTCAAGTAAACAGGGTTACAAAGAAAGACAGAGGTTCAAAGCTTGAGTGCAATATGCTTCTCACCTTAGTCTGAAAATAGACTGTAATGACAAAAAAAGCAAATGTGACAATTAACTAATTTTAATATTTATAACAAATGGGCTGCCTCCAATTTGATCTATCCAATAACAGTAATTGCAAATGACTGTTTAAAATTTCCCTTTGTGTGAAAGTGTTTCATTCCTAAGCTGCAGTTTTAACAAGGTGCCATCTAATTTTTTTAATTACTTCATTTTGTCATTAGACAAATAGGCTAAAAAATACGTCTCAATTCTGAATATTAGTCAAACAATTAAATTGACTAGAAATATAAAAGATATTTGTAAATTAATAAATAAAATTATTCCTTTTTATTAATTAAATAAATCCTGCTTTTAAGTGGAACAAGATCTAAACAGCATTCATTTCTAGTGTATGGCTGCAAGGCATTGCTGAGGAGAACGCATCTAGTTTAGTATGTGTAGTGACTGGTTGAAGAGCAATCTGGTCAGTTAGAGATTAGTCAGCAAAATGCCAAGGCCTAAGCATGGCAGAACATGAGCTGCAGGAGTAGATGTGTCTTCAGGGAGGTGCTAAGTGTTTCACCACAGTTTTAGCTATCTATCTCCATCCTTTTATTCTTGAGTTCGTGGCTTCTCATTTTTAATACTGTTAATACAAGAACTGAAGGCCTCATCAGGAAGGATCTGATTCCTGTAACCCCAATAGGGAGCTATTACTAGAAGCAATGTCCTTGGACAATTTCTGAATTAAAACCAAAAACAACAAAAAAAAAGAAAGACAAACCATCAGCATGAAAACTTTAGCTGCAAGAACATATGTTTTCAAGGACTTCCTCAGTCATGCTGTTTCCCTAGCAAGATAAGCTGGTGTATTCTGACTCCCTAGGTTGTGGTACTGCAACATTAGGAAAACCTTTAGTGATGGGCATCTGTTCAGTTTAGTTTATACACCTAAAGTATATTTTAAATTCCAGGTATGAACTCATCATGTAATTGTTCCTTTACAATTTGACCGGGAATTAATTAATTTAATATAGTTGCCCCTGACTATTGCTATTGCTACTAGTATTACTAGTATTACTAGAAATTCTGGCCATTAGATATGTTAATATTTATATTAAAATAAGAAGTATTTACTATTTGAAGAAGTTGGTTTTATTCAGATTTACTCTAAGGAGTTAAAGCCAGTATGTTTTTCAAACTGTAATGATTACCATAGTTTATTCACCAAGTACTCACGGTTGAATGTAAGCACAAAATATTATTAATTATTAAGTACAAGATTTAAAATGCCAGGGAAATTGTGGTGCTTTTAAAATGCTGAGGGTATCAACATAACTGGGGGAAAAAAAATTGTTACTATAAAATATGGAATTGAAGTGCAGCCCCATTGCCTGCTACAATGTGCTGCAGGAGTTCCCTACAGCATTTCCTTCCCATGGTTATTGCTTTAGGCTGACCCTTCCCATAAAATTCTGAGAGTGGTGGTTTCAAATAAAAAGAAAAATTATTTCCCTGTTTTCGATTGGTAAATAAAAATGAAAAGGAAATAGTAAGTAGTCCAAAATGCTCTCTGATTCCTTCTTTATTCAATTACATATTTTTCATAGCAGGTGTCTTTTGTTAAATCAGGAATATTTATAGCAGATTAATTAACCCGACTAAGGTTCGTGTGTTTTACAGGCCAGTTCTTAAACTGAGTTTCACAGGTTTTAAATTAACATATGTTCTACACAGTGTGTTTTAATGTGTAGAGTCTACTGTGACAATCCATATTCAGCCTCTATGTTAAAAAAATACATGGCAAGCCATATTAGCATTCACATTGCTCTAGTAAGTTTATTATTTTCAATTCTTGCTTCATTCACCAAGACAATTCTGTTCTATTGTATTGCAGAGGTCTTTTTGTTTTGTTTTGGGTTTTTTTGTTTCATACTTGACATTCCTCTCAGGAACTGACTTATGCTGAATGTGTTTTTCAATGATAGAGAGATTGCTCCCTTGAGCCGACACAAATGAAATCTGAAAACTAGAAATATATGGAAGAACTACCCAAAAGTACTTTGACTAGTCAGCATACTG
This sequence comes from Phaenicophaeus curvirostris, assembly GCF_032191515.1. NCBI lineage: Eukaryota > Metazoa > Chordata > Aves > Cuculiformes > Cuculidae > Phaenicophaeus > Phaenicophaeus curvirostris. The sequence continues at coordinate 43,080,636 of NC_091395.1, forward strand.
AATATTCTTTGAATACCTTACTGCACATTCTCTTACAGCCTACTGCAATAAACCAGGCTTGAATGGTTTATGTTTTGTCTGTAGCTTTTCTGCTACCTACCAAGAGCAGTGCATGAATTTCATGTTGTAGGTATAATGTAACATGACATAGCCTATATTAAAGGTGTGCAGTAATAACAAGACTGGGAAACCTCCTACATGGTTATAAGCTCACTCTGTCTGTCTTTAAACTAATGGGAGGTAAGCCAGCTAGAGTCAGGATACCACATAAATGCGTCAGTATGGCGATTTCAGCAATAGTTTGGGGGCTGCAAATCAGAATCAGCTTTTGTCCATCAGGACTAGGGTGAGGGAAATCAAACTTTGTTCTGTAAACATGTTGCTGTTGCAGGCAGTCCACTTGTTTGTTCATGTTTATCTATTTCCTTATTCCATGGTTTAAATCAGATACCTGATAAAAATAATTATCCACAACTTTATACTGGTTTCACTGTAACTTTGTATTTTAAAGTCTATGAAGCTTTGTAAATTACTTTCTGTAAAATGAATGCAAAACAGTGAACTTGTTTCCAGCATCGTCATAATGTTAGTTTCCTCTTTGTATCATATCTAGCACAGCAGGGAATAAAAAAAAATGAGTAATATGCCAAGTGGCATCCTCCATAAATGCATTCTGAAATATTCACAGTAAGAAATACCACTTTCAAAGTTACAGTCTGAACAAAATTGTAACCACTTTTCCATGTGTGTTTTCCTTCTATTTTTTCATATGTAAGTCTACAACTATAATATACATAAGAGAATTTCAAAGTATATCTATTGAATTGCTGCGAAAAGCTGTGCAGGCTAACATATTACACTCTCATAAAAAAGAATAGGAAATAGATTTTTTTCAATCCCATTTTATTAATCTGCAGGATATATTAGTGAAATTTTCTTAAAATAAAACATCATATTCTTGATGTCTATTTACTACTTTTAATTTCTCTCACTTCCCTCTCTGCCAACTATTTCAAAGAGATCAAACCAACATACCCTTGTGGCCCTAATACTTTCTCCTCTAGCTCTCTTCTTCATTCTTTCACCTATATCAGAGGCTTTCTTTTCTCCTTTAAAGACACCACTGTCCCAGTAATTTCATGTACCACTGCCATCATAACATTACTTAGAACCAGCTGTACCTTTTCCTCCCTCTTCAGTTTCTTTCTTTCTTTTCCATACATTATAATAATGGTGGAAAAAGTAAAGTAAAAACTCGGCTACTTTTGCCAGGGTCTTCTGTCTGTCTCACATAATGCCCTTTTGACTTTTCCCTTTACACTCTTTCCTTTTGCCAGTGCCTCATTCGATAGTCTAGTCTCTAACATTCTTTCACAGGAGCCAAAGATTTTACCTCTTTCCCCCACTCGCTATTTGCTCCACTCTTTTTTAATGCCAGAGGTCCACAAACCTTACTCTTCCGTTGATGCAACCTTGGCTAATTCTGCATTTTCCTGCCCTATTTTTCTATCATCCTTAACTTCCCAAAGGCTGGACTCTTCTTCTTCAATCCAGTCATTCATTCGCTTCCTCCAAACATGCAACCACTACTCTAATATACTTCCCACTCACTCAGGTTTGTAATCTGGCTCTCGGCCATTACTCTGGCTTCACTTGGAGATGAGGGTCCTGAACAGATTCCAGTCTTTCAAAGACAAATTCTTATGTTAATGGACAGATGATAAATAAGCAAGAGTTACACATTACCAACTGGCAGGTGATAAACCCATCAAAAATATTGCAAACAAGATTTGCTAAGGCAGCTCTTTCCATTTCCCAGCTGCTGCTGGGTTCCTCACTTAGTGATGGCTCATCACGCTTGCTGATTGCCCAGACATTGTCTCCATCAGTGAGAGAGGATATGCAGCTAAGGACAAGCATCACTAAGAGGAGAACTGTGCTCAGGGAGGTTCTCTTTGCAGAATTAGAAATTCTTTGTGGAATTCTTTCTGGAATTTTTGTTGCAGATACAGCCCAGTTACATTCGGTGGGATCTTTGAAAGAGCATATTGCATACTTTAATGTAGAAATTCCTTAATCCTGAATACTCATTTTAAGCCTGCTCAGCTGTTTCATAACAGCTTCTTCTGTAAAAGTTTGTTTTCTTTTCCTAGTGTGCTATTATATATGTATAGAGATATATATATTCTAAGATTATCAAATCAGTTGAAATAAAATACTAATTATGTTGGGACTTAGCTTCACTATATGTATGATAGACAGATAACTGGGCGGTGGGGAAGGAAGAGTTACCTATAGGAAAGCTCCAGTGCAATAAAATATCTGTGAACTAAACGCATTTCTTAGAAATCAAAAGGAAAATAAAAATCAATCCCATCCATTCCACCTCTGGCTTAGGAGACAATATTGCAAAGTTCTGAAAGTTCTTTTTAACACCATGGCTTTCCTGGATGTGTTGCTTAGACTCCCCACAATCACGCTCTCGTTTACAGGCCTGACATGACTGATTTCACCAGAAAAGTTATCCATTATTGGATGGCAGGAGATAAACCCATCAAAAGGTGTAACGAACAAATAAGAACTTATTTGAAGAGTGGCATTATCCTATTTCTGTCAGGAAGTGTGAGCAAATAGCCAAGAGTTTATCGTATTTATGAAGACGAAGACAGTTTGGAGGTAGATTTTTTTCTCTTCTCTTTTAATGTTGTCTTTTTAATCCAGAGCTGCAGCAGTGGATTTGATATTTTATAAACTGTAGGTTTTATCAGGAATACGGTGAAGCATTTTACCAAGTTATCTTCCTCACATCAGTGACACAAAACTAGAAGACTGGAAATTCTTTTCCTCTCTAGTTCCAATAACACATGTCACTATTTGCAATCACAAATAAATGGTGGCTTCATTTTTCTTTCCCACCCCATGCAAGATGTTTATAAGCTTGTGTATAAAGCCATATATTAAGCATGCATGTACATTAGACAAACTATTTACTTTCTATTATTTTTTCCAATGTGAGTTTCATTATGTCTTCAAAACATTTTTGCTTATATACAGGAAAAAGGGAGAAACAGAGCAATCCTGGGATTTGGCGCTTTAAAATACTCCCACGTTTTTGTAGCATACATGTAGTTCTTCTCTTCAAATGGCAGAATTAGTGGTGTTGTGGTAGTCTTTGACACTCAAGTAATTCTTTGTAGGCAAGATATATAAATGAATGGCTTTCAGCTTTTACAGTACAAAGCATATCTGCTTCTGCTATATATCCTTTGCAGAAATTTGATCATTGTTGTTAATCACCAAGTCCCACAATCTCCTTCTGTTTGTACAGACTTTACCATCCTGGGAGAAAGGGAGTATATACATAAAGCTGTATTTTTATAAAGTAAAATTTATAGGTCCTTCTAAGATCTGCCAGCTGAGGTAGGCAAAGTCAAAACAGTAACCAGAAAAGTGGAAACCGTGTATGGTGCTTCCCCACCAGTATCTGTGAAAAACTTGGTACAGAAGGGATCTCTATAATCAATGTTACATTTGTAGAAGCTCAAAGGTTTCTACTAGAACTAAAAAGTTTCTGCTCTTGGAGTTTAAGTTAAGAGTACATTATATTTGAGGAATCACTAGCAAGAGAGAAAAATGTGGGTCAGCCTATGCTAGAGGTTCAGGTTGTGGGTTTGGTGAAAGCTGTGTACAGTTTGTGCTGGGAGGTGCTACGTGTTGGATGTCAGTTTGAGAAGATATAGCCTTGCTGAACATTGATCACTGCACTGAAACAAAGAATTCCACAGCTTGTGGAAAACTACAAATAATATGAACACTAAACAGTTGCTCTGTCTGGAATTCTCAGTTCTCAACTGATGATAATTTTCTGCATGAATATACTATCAGTATCTATAATAGGATAATAGTAAGTTCTGACCACATACTCCTTCTGGATGGAGTAGGTGGTTCAATATCAACATCACTGAGCTGTAATTGCTAATGTGGTCCATTGGAACAAGTGAAGAAGGATGATAGTTTCAGCTACTAACAATGCTCTTTCTTCTCTCCCTTTGTCTCTTTGGTTCATTCACAAAATGATCAAATTTTCAGTGTTCATATTTTGAAACATTCTGTGAGAATTTAAATGTAATAAAATTATAATTGCTGGATCCTTCACATGTTCATAAGAAATATATTTTATAAGTTGAATATACCCACAGCAGTGTTGCTTAGGAAAATTGAGTGCTATTTATTGGAAAGGGCCTGCATTTGCTGCCTCCACTCTATTCCCCATTTCCCTAGTACTTGGTTAGAAGCAATGCAGTTGCCTTACAAAAGCAACTAAGGTAGTATGATGCAATGCATCAAAGAATTGAAGAGATTGAATTAGTAAATCACCTCATTCAAATAAAAATGTATTCTTCACTAGCTTCCAAAAGACAGTAGATTACACTATTCTATGTAACACTTACATATTATATATATGTTTATGTAGTACCTATAATGTTACTATCTATAATACTATATAACATCTGATCTGATAACGAACTTTCGTGCAAAACTGGAAACTTTCTTTCAAGTTGCTTATATAGAATAGCCTGGAAAGCAACATGAAGTGTTTAATGACATGCCTGAAAATCGAAAGCTTAAAAGAGTAATTGGAGTCCTTACACAATCCTTTTAAGATCCTTTTTCTCCTCTGTCTCCCATCTTTCTGTAGTCTTTGCATCTCTCAGTGATCCTTGTTTTACTCCACTCTTCGCTGCAGTGTCCACCACATGGACTTCTGATGATTCCCTATATACTTGAAATTTCAAACAGTATTTTACTTTATGGACAGAAAGAAAAGTGGGGGAAAATATAAACAAATATATATAAATGTCATCATTGTATTTGTTCTGTTTTTTCTGTTATCTATATCTATTCAACAAGAACAATACATATCAAAGTAGATTTGAGTCCTATTTTCTAATTAATACCTTCTAAATTAGTTTAGGCAAAACCACTAATTTTTCCATCAGGAATAACTTGACTAATTTCACTCTTTTTGTGTGCCCTTCTTATCAAGAAGGCAGGAGGACTTCAAGATGGATGGGATTTCTTTTTTGCATAACTGAGTAATTAACAGACCCAGACAAATACACACATAGCCACATACCATCTTTTTACAAAAGAGAAAAAAATGTCAGATTTTAAAAAGGTCATATCCTTAAATTCTTTTGCTGTCTGGATAAAGTCTGACAACAGGAGACACTGCCTATCTATTTGATATTAAAAGTGAAGAGGTGAAAATAACCCTGCACCCAATTCTGTCAGTCATCTGAAGATTAATAAGCTGAAGAGACCGAGAATCCCTTCTTGCAGCACCATGCAATTTATAGCAATGGTAAGTTTTGTTGAAACAATAACAGGTTTTAGAAAGTCTACAGACGTGTGACTTTGTTTGTTGATACCTTTTTACATTCAGCAAGGAATATTCATGTGTGAAGGTACGCGTCACTGATTATTGTGTGAATGTTTTTATCTGTTTCACAGATACTCACAGAAGCCAGGCAGTAATCCCAAGGAAATACCATTGTTTTTATTTAAATAACAATTTTTATTAAGTCTTGTAACCAACTTCATCCCCATAAGGATTTTCTGCCTTCTCAGAGAAAAATAATTTTGCATTATTTATATATGTGAATGAAGCCCCTGGCCCTGAAGTCCTTTGTATGTGAATGGATTTCTATACCCACATGGCCAGATTTATCCCACAGCTTTTGGATTCTGGCCAGAGATATTCTCTGTTCATGGAGGTGCTGAAGATACTTTTTAATAGTACATGTCATAGTTTTGGCATCATTTCTATTTTAGTATTCTGCAATTTCCAGTATAAAGCTTGTGATACACACATGCATGCAGTCGGATAAGGATATTGCACACCATATCTAGATCTTGTGAACTCCATAGTTTAATATTTGAATTTTAGACTGGGCAATATTTACTTTGGTTAGGACAGCAGTTTTCTGATTAATGTTTTTAATTTTAAGCAATGTCTAATACACATAATAATAAAAGTGACAGTTCAGCTTATAATGAGTTAAGGATGTTTCTGAGAATACACAAGAGGTTTTCAAGACACTTGCAAAGTAAATGTTTACAGAACACAGGCCCACAAATTAACCGAAATACATTTTTCTCATCTTCTACTATGTTCGCGTATCTCTAGCTTTAATAATCTCTACTTTGAATTTATGAATAGCACTTGCACTTTCAAGGCTATATTCCAGTTAAAATTGTAAAATGCGTTGAATTAATAAAATAATATTTGCTATTGACTGCAGTGATAGCTAGGAGGAAGGTAACACATACACCATTATTAATGGTACAATTTCATGAAACTCAATAACAAAAATAATATGCACTGAAAGACTGAAACTAACCCCTACATACACACCACTTTTCTTAAACTCCAACAACTTTGATAGGTGACAGTGGTGCTGCCCTTCATACACAGAATCCAAATGTATCCTTTTGGATTTGGTTTACACCTTTCTCTATTGACCCCCATTTCTGGTGCTGGAGAAGTGGTGCTTCTTTTTGCCCTTTTGTGTTAGTCCTTAACTGAGGTGGAGAATCTCTGTGCTGTGAGGTGGAGCAAGGCACTGTCCCCACATACTCATCCAGGCCTTTGTGTCTGTCCAATTTTAACTGAGTGAGATGAAGCTCCTGCAGTACAAAGAAGTGTCTTAAAACCAGTTGTCCAATAAAATTGTTCTATTTAATACTGTTAGGTTTACAAAAACAGCTTTTCAGATGTTAGCCCTTTCTCAGCAGAGTTCACCGACAATGTCAGGAAACAATGGCCTGTGTCAGTGGAGACTGTACCTTGTGGAAGTAAATGTATTAAATGTAGGGTGGAAGGCAGCCTTGATCCCCATGCAGAGGTAAACATAAATAAACACCCACTGTGTTTATTCTATTTTCTTTAGCTGACCTCCACTGTTGTAGCTGAGCTTTCCTCTTGAGATATTTGCCAGGTTATATAAAAAAGATGTGCCTCCTGGCTGAAATGATGAAACATAAAGCCCGTTCTCAGGCTGTGGAAGCCTGATGGATGTGAAACAGCTGGCGGTCTATAGCTAGGCTCTGAAAAGAAGTCTAAGAAGAGATGCAATTGGTGCTATGGTTAAAAATAAAAGATTAATAATTTTTTTTATTTTAGAATGATGTACAGAAATGCGCACAATGTAAATTTGCTGATTCAGGTACTTTTAAGAATAGAGATTATTTATTGGAGTGGAACATCAGAATTTGGTATGTCTTGGTAAATCAAACTGGCATTTAATATACAAAGCAGAAAATATATTAAAAATATTTAATATTTTTGCTTCTCAAATATGTGGCATCTGAGAGTAGCCTGTGCTGCAAATAAATGAGATATGCAGCTCCTACCAGGAGATAGGTACAAAGAAAGTTACTGGGAAAGAAAAGGGGAGTGGACGGTGACACAATTGATCTGAAGAGGGCAGAAGTAGAAGTCTGTGATGCAGCCAAGAAGTTGTGAGAGAGTATGAGAAAGAGCCACAAAAGAAAGCAGGGAAGTGCTGTCACTGGCAATGGATGGCAGGCACAACAGCCAAGCAAAGACAGTGCTGAGATGCCTGAGATAAAAATAACATAGTACTGGCTGTTGACTTATCTAACAAGAGATATACAATTTTCCTATGAGGCTGATTTCATAGAAGAAAGAAAGTGAGAGTATGTTATCAGGAAATGCATCAGAAATTAAAAGCTTAGATAGCTTTAAAAGCAACTAAAATGATTAATGAAGTAAGCGGGGAGAGGTAAGACTTCCTTTTCTAACGGGAAAAGTTCGTCAGATAACAAAAAGATAAGAAAGTGTTAGTTAAGAAATCACAGATCATAGAAGAAATAAGAATAAAATTAAATAATTCAGATTAATTCAGAGAATATTTCAGATAGGGAGCTGGCAAGTTAGAACTGTAGCATTCTTGACAAATATATTCACCTCACTGAACAGAAAAGACTGTAAAAGAGAGAGAGATCAGGTAAAATCAAGGCCCTGCAGAGGACAGTGTGCAAACTCTTCAACAATGCCTTGACTTTACTCAATGGACACAAAAGCATGCAGAAGAATTTCTTAGAAATCATCAGATAACATACTAATGAGCTAATAAAAGGGAGAAAATGGTTTAGAAGTGTGGAGACAGGTAAGAGAATAAACTTCAGAATCCTGATCCCAAAGCTCAGAAAAGTTGCCTGGTTTTCTGGCACTATATAATTATAATTTGACACTAAGGAAATTGATAAATGGAGTTTTACAACGATTTTTGTTTCATGTATGTACACAGCTCAATATGTATCCAGTATGTTCAGATAGGCGAGTTCCGCATATGTGTATTTTTAGCAAATTTAAGTCAGGGCTAGTATTTAAGTAGGCATTACTATAGACCTCAGTTAAAACCACTCGTGCCTCAAAGCTTATAAAAATAATTTCTGTTCAGATCTAGAAGGCAGTTGCAAGAACAGTCTTTCTCAGAATATTCTAAAAAGTAGAACTGTATTACAAAACATTAAAAACCCTTTCAATACATTATACTTGCTATTTTTGTTAATTCAGCATAAATTGGCTGGTAAATAGTTGAGTGCTTTCAATCTCTAAAAGTCTTCTCACTGGGAGATAAAAAGCTGGTAAAGAGGCTGGAGAACAAGTCTTACAAGGAGCAGCTGAGGAAGCTGGGGTTGTTTACCCTGGAGAAGAGAAGACTAAGGAAAGACCTTATTGCTCTCTACAACTACCTGAAAGGAGGTTGCAGAGAGGTGAGTGTTGGTCTCTTCTTCCAAGTGACAGGCAATAGGACAAGCGGTAACAGCCTCAAGTTGTGTCAGGGGAAGTTTTGATTAGACATTAGGAAAAATTTCTTCACAGAAAGGGTTATCAAGCACTCCCAGGCTGCCCAGGGAGGTTGTTGAATCACCAACCCTGGAGGAGTTTAAAAAGCAGGTAGATGAGGAGCTTGAGACATGATTTAGTAGTAGACAGGTACAGCTGGAGTTGATGATCTGAAAGATCTTTTCCAACCTAATGATTCTATGATGTGTTTACAGTCAGATTTAACTCAAAAGTCTTGCGTTCAATTTTAAAAAGAAAATACAACATGATTTCAGTTTTCTAGCTCCACAGGCGTCGCATAGCTGAAATGATATAGCACCACATACAGTCCTACATGTTTCAGGAACTATCTGGAGTACGGGTTATATATATCCTTTATACAATCTGAATAAAAGGAAGGAAACGACACATATGTAGAAAAGTCATTTTAATAAACTGTTTTTACTGGTGAAATCATCAGATTGAATGCCCGTACCATATAACACGCAGTTCCCTCTCGAACTAGGAGAAGCGTGTTGTTGGTATTTATTATTTTATAACGCCAGGCCGCTGGAAGAGTGCTTTGAAAGGTTATTTTAACTGACTCCGCAGCTCGACCAGGAAGGAAATCCATGGGAAAGGCTGTTTGCCGCGGGACGGACGGCGTCCCCGCGGGCGCTGCCTCCGCGCCGCAGCCCCAGTGCCGCGGGGAGCGGCGTGGGAACCGCAGGGCGGGGAGGGGCTTTTTCCTGGCTTTCCCGGTGCGTCCCGCCGCCCGAGGAGGGAGGGGAGGCTGCAGCCTCGGGGTCCTGGTTGCAGACACCCCACTGGCTGTTAGAATCCAGATGTTTTGCTAGTAAACCAAGGAGGGAGCGAGGTGTGCGCGCAGCTGGGATCCCCGCGTCCAGAGGTTTATAAAGCGTTACTTTAAAGCTGGAACCTGTTTACCTCCTCGTGTTGCTCTTGCAAAACCGTAGGCTGCGCTTTCAAATAGCAGGTTACCTTTTCCTACTTAAAAGTCGCATAGCTGGTGGATTTTCATAGAATCATAGAATCACCAGGTTGGAAGAGACCCATCGGATCATGGAGTCCAACCATTCCTATCAAACACTAAACCATGCCCCTTAGCACCTCGTCCACCCGTGCCTTAAATGCCTCCAGGGAAGGTGACTCAACCACCTCCCTGGGCAGCCTGTTCCAGTGCCCAATGACCCTTTCCATGAAATTTTTTTCCTAATGTCCAGCCTAAATCTCCCCTGGCGGAGCTTGAGGCCGTTCCCTCTTGTCCTGTCCCCTGTCACTTGGAAGAAGAGGCCAGCACCCTCCTCTCTACAACCTCCTTTCAGGTAGTTGTAGAGATAGGCTTGCAGGTTGGGGGTGGTCACTTACAGGAGGTCATGTCCTGAAATGCCTCTGGAAGACCCAGCAGAGGACAGTCCTCAAAGCCTTTCGAGCATTTCCAGAGGGAAATGCTTATAGGTACACTATATATACATACTATGAAGTAGAACTGAAAATAATAAGTCATAACAATAATTTGCATGTGTATAAATCGCAGCCGGTTTAAACATGGATGAACAGATTGAACTTAGGTTGTTGTGAATACAGAACGCATTCTCATTTATATCGTTTGATTGAAAATCATTATTACTTTGCCTGTAATTGCCATCATTTATCACATTGTTAAAATTTGCCACTAATATGGTACTATTTGTCTACTGCTCCACTCTAATTGCACGTAATTAGTTAATTCACTTTGCTCGACTGCTAATTGCTTTTAACATACACTTAAATATAAACATAAAAATACCACTTCAAAGATAATAGCAAAATAATTTGTTGAACTTCTTCTGTCAGTTATAATTGTGGCTCCTTAGAGTCAGGGATTGGTAAAAGTATTAAAACAGTGGATTGTGGCTTTATAAATTATGAGGGACGAATTCCTGTGCTCCATTTCTGTACACTTAAGTGTCCTTAAGAGCTATATAATCAGGTAAATTGTAGAGTACGAGGTGACAGGTTATAAGGAGGAATAAACAAAAAATCTGGACTCAAATGCCAATAATCTTACTCTTACTCCTTTGAAAATAAATTCTTTATTGTCCTGAGGCTGAAGAAGCGAAGGCCCCAACCTTGACACTGCAATGCGTGCTAATAAAAGACTGCTTTACAGCAGTGTCAGATCCATGATTTTGCCCTTCCTGGTGAAGGGGTGTTGTGCAGCTGTAGAGAAAGCAAAACACTTAATACTTTCTCAATATTTCTCTGTGCATCAGTGTGAGGACACAAGACTTTGTATGGTTTAGCTCAAAATTTAAATGTGATTTATAACACCATGCTTAGAAAGCACCAAGTAATAGTCTAAGCAGTAGAAAATCATAGCATCAAAAAAAAGATAATTTTCCTGAAATCAGGTCTTTCTAGAACTGAAAAGTGAAAAGTGTTTCATAACCAGGTAGCTATTATCCAACATATACTGTTATCCCTGGCGCATATGTGTGTGTATATCTGTTTCTATGTGTACATTTCGATACCTGAAATCTGGGATAATTATTGAAGTCTATCTGGTCTATATTTAATATGTTGTGTATCAGTCATTAGTTTGCATTACTAATGTATCTCAGGTATGACTAAGAAGGACGGTCGCAAGAAAGCTAATCGGCAAAGTTGGGGGAGGTTATTAGCTTAAAAATACAAAAAGATATGTATATGTATTTATAACAATTATTTTAAGAACAATACTAATTGGAGAAAATAGTTTAATGGACATCTAAATGGATAAGAACAAACTGTACCTGAAAGGTGATTGCAGTTGCTTAGGATTCAGAATGCCATCCCGTTTTCATTCTTAGTATGAATTGAGATTGTATTGTACAGTGCATAAATGATTTTCCTCGGCTTTTTAAAAGGCAATATGTATTAATATTTTAAACCGAAGTAATTGCTTCTTGTTCAGCAATGGGTTTCATTTATGAGTGTTTATCCCTAGCAAATGGAAAGTATGGTTAATCTAAGTTAAAAATGGATTCTTTAAATAGCTCTAATTACATTCTGTTTATATTTGTATGTTTTAGACACTTAAGATTTAATCGGTGGTAGTTCTAACAAACCATAAGGTTTATTAGCTGGTTTAAAATTATTGTTATGAATGGTAGCTCAGTGAGAAAATAAGTGATGATTTGTCTACCATAGTGCCTGGTAAATAAAAGATGGACTGACACAGAAAAGAAAAACTATATATTGTATCATTTGATTTTTATATCAGAAACCCATACAGAATGAAAAAAAAATTGAAAAAAATGAAGAGGGTGGCTTCCATTTCTCATTTCTTATACAGATTCTTCGTAATTTTACATGTTTGCTTGTTTGGATCAAAACTTTGGAATGTTATTTTTCTTCTAACTTTATTTTGCATCAATCACAACAATACTGACACTCTTTTAAGCACTATTGACAGTACACTCTGAAATCTTACCTTGTAAAGTAGATTTTCAGCAGCAACTGAAATTACTCTTGGCTATTATATAGTATTGAAAGGATCAGGTACAAAGTTATTACCAAAGCATCTGTTCTGTTATCTTGCATAAACACCATACAAGTAAGGAGATGAGTTCTTAGATAACTAGAATTTTTTTTTTGCAATGAACCATTCACATCAATAGAGAGACATGATGCAACATATATAGTAGAATAAAATGGTAGTTTTAAATTCTTCTTTAGCTAGACCTATCTAGATATTGTATAAGGAGTGACTGAAAACTAATTATCTTAGACTGAATATTATGTGATAATTAATGAGATCACTTTTAAAGAATAAGCTATCAAAATATTTTTAAATCAAGTATTTTAGAGTGCAGTTGAATGTTGAAAAGTAGAAAAAGGTCTCTGTTTTTTAACTAAAAAGTAATGAATCCAAAATGAAAATCAGTCTGGATTATATTGATGTTATATATCCCTAGGCATTCAGGGTAGAGTTCTGCTGTTCAATGTAATACTGCAACCAAAATCTGGTTACTTAAACACGTGAAGACAAATTCCCTGGTTGGCTTTGCAGTGTTCTTGTGATTTCTGGAAACAGGTCAGAAAGGGGCTATTTCAGTACATGTTTTCCTGGCAGTGCTCCAAAAGGTTGGGCTGTTGAGGATTATCAGAATACCCTGCCAAAAAATGCCTGACGTGCTGTGTGTAATCCTGGGAAGATGAGGGTGAGTGGGCAGGCTGTGCCAGCTCCAGATCAGCAGAATTCTTCTGTAAAGGGAGTCATCAGCAGATTTCTATTTGCCTTTTTAAAATACGATTTTATGCCCTTTTTGATATAACTTATTTCTATCAATCTGAAAATGGTTAGTGGTACTGTTTAATGTTTTCAACTGATTTTCTGTGGACATGAAGTCTTGCAGTTACATTATGCACTCCGTCTGCTTCCCTCCCACCTCCTCAATGTCTTTGAAACACGAGTGCTTCAACTAAATTCAACAGGGGCTAGAGGACTCAAAATTAATTATATTCTTAGAAGCTTCAGGAAAAGAGAACATATAAAACCTGTGAGTGCCCTGTTAGAGAGAAAATAGGCAACAGGAGATCCTGGTAAGACACTGGAGAATCCATATAAGGGGAAAAAACCATTGGAAACCTCCTAACTGCAGGAGAACCATGGATTTCCACCTTCTTAAACAGCTAAATCCACCATAAGTTGCAGTCACAATGGAAAACAGTTCGAGTTTTTTTGGGTACTTCGAAGTTAGTATGTTATGGACATTTAGAGGAGAAGAATAACTTTGAATTCATTTTAAAAAATCACTAATTCTAAGGTATTCACTGATGATATTGAAAGCATTCTTTGAGATATATAATTTTTACGATATGTAGAATTATTCTGTTTCTGTTGCAGTTACACTGTGTACTTAGACATTAAATGGAATAGCTCTTTTCTCCTTGTTAGGCTTATTTGATCTGAAAAAATTAACAAGGTTTAATAAAATTGAACTTTGAATGAGTTGATTAAGGCTGAGTCTCTTAAAATATTTGATTTCCCTCTGTGGTTCAGATAATCTTTTCTTATCTGATCTACAGTTTTTCAAGGCCTTATGGAGATTTCCAAGTTACTAGTAGACTATAAAATTAATTTAATCAAGCCTATTTTGCTTTAATTTCCCCTAATAAAATGGCAGATTTTTGATTGTACAGGAAGGGTTTGCCTTTGTGCATATGAATAATCTTGGTTTTCTTGCTGGCAGTTGACTGCAGCAGGGAATTGTCTGATGTTAAAAGAAGTGCTGTCAGAAGGTTAAATAATGTAGTTTTAGATATTTAGGGCTTGTTATTCTTTCTCACAGAAAAGATTAATAAAAAGGCACTATTACTGAAATTATTAGATTGTGTCCTCTTCCTCTATAAAGAGAAAAAATTTTCCTTACAGTGAAGAGGAAAATTCAGACAGGATTCTGATGACAATGGTTGGAAGAGCTCAGCTTTGCTCCTGCAAATAAATATTCATGGAAGACTAGGACATTGTATATGCTTCTTAAATTGAGCTTTAAGTTTATTTGCCAGATACATTTAAAACAGAAAGCCTCAACTCTCCTTAAACCTGATTTTAGAAACTTCTTCTTCCTTTAGACCCCAGAATTTTTCTCCATTATAGTGAAAGAAAAAACTTTCCAACTTTAAAGAAAGGTATGAAATATGAAAGGCATGGCCCACAGAAAGCATCACTTCCTGCTCAGGGAGTCCCTGGCCAATAAATCGCTGGAGGCTAACCCATTCTTCTGGAAAAGTGTTGCAATACATCTGCCCTATTTTTATGCTCCTCCAGAAGTTTCTGTTAATGGCTGCTGCTGGAGGCAGAATGCTGGGCTAGGTTGAGTTTTGGTCTAATACATTGCACTTGCTTTTATATTATGTTTCATGGTCTGTATCTCAAAGTTTTTCTCTTTTTCATTCTGCTTTCTGAGTAACTCTAAAGAGGTATATTCCAGACATCCTTAAAGAAGATGAAATCTGAAATTTAAACCTAGTGGGAATGTATTGTAGAGAGGTGCCACTGCAGATGTTTCTAGGGAGGAATGCTAGCAGCCTTCTGAAAAAAAAGAGATGTGGTAAAGAATTTGCAGGTGACTCATTTATGCCACTTAGGGTTATTTCTAGAAAAAGCCTAAATGTATGTAAAGTAAGCAGGACAACACAAAACTAACAGTTATTACATTTGTAATATCCTTCTGTCTCCCTATGTACTTATATCTAATACATATTGAGTGTCATCTAGACAGGGACATTTTTTAAAATTATGATTGCATTGTTCCCCTTCATATTTTTAAAAGAAGTTCTGTGTACCCAAGATCATATTTTTAAGTCTGTCCTCCATTCCATTGTCCTGATGACTGGTGCTCATGGATTCTGTATTGACTCAAGTGATGACACTTTACCATACTGATATGCTTCTTCAACCCACCTTGGAAGTTACATTAGTTCACTATAGATTTTGCACAGATCAAATAGATTTAAATTTATTCATATGCCCTATGAATCTGGTGATGTTCTCCCTTTTTGTTTTTCCAACATGACATTTGCTTTCCAGTCCCCCAGCTGGAATAGATTTTGCAGTTTAAGAAGAGCAGAGAGGAGAACTTAACAGTGCCCCTTACCACTTCTTTTTGATGGCTCTTTTTTGCTTTTTTTCTTTGTTTGCCTTATGTTGTAGAATCAAGCCTTTCATCACTGAGATTAGAAATTATGCAAAAACTTCATTTTGACTGAACAGAGTCTGCTAAGCTAGAATTATTTGTGTTTCAAAGTAGTCAATGGTATACGGTTAATATTCTTTGCCATATTTGCCTGATGCCATTCATCAAATTCCCAGCAAAAAAATATGTTACTAGAGAAAGACTTACTTTCAGCATTTTAGAAAGCTGTTCAGACAGTGCATCAATAACATCTCAGCAGGTGGATGTCCCATATGATTCCACCATTCAAGAGAACTTCTTTCATATGTGATTAATTCCAGGACCCATTTAATCTACCACATTATGGTGGTCAATTTGGAACATCTGTGCTGATTAAAATGACTTTTGATTGTACCTAGATGGCTTTTACATGCAGTACTCCATGCCGGTTTACTCTCCAGCTCAAAGTCAGGTAAAATATAGTGCATTTTCTAGATAGGGCTTTTTTTTTCCTGGCTAGCTAATCGGCACTTATATCACTTACACTGAATTACAGGATTTGTAATCTCCAGTTTAGAAACATTCTTAAATGATTCTCTGTATTTTGCTTTTAAAAATTAGACCAGTGGCATTTTGATTTTATTTATCGTCACTTCTTCTGTGGTACATATTAACATGTATCTCTGCTTTAATAAACAAATAACCCATTATGTGTATTGGCTCACATGGGCGTGTACATGTGCAGAAAAAAAGATGCATTGGCCAGAGAATTTAGCAGGTTCCATACTACAAATGGCTTGCATGAACAAAGTATTCTTTCAAGCCAGTATGCGTTAGAGTTTACATTGTTCCTCACTTCCTAAACTCTGAAATTCACCTTTCAAGCTGATTTTTAGTGTGCTGGCCATCTGAGTGTGAGTGGAATTGCTATCTCAGCCAAAACCTGGACTGTAAAATTACTCTGTTAGGATTAAGTCCTGGGTGACTACATGATCGAATGATGCAGTCTATCTTAACTGATAGATTCCTCTGATATCACTTAAAAAAAAAGGAGGAGGAAAGTAGATTCAAACTTAATTTCCAGGTTTAGTTATCTGATAGTAATTCTTATACTCTTCCCCTAGAAGATTCTTACAATCTCTCAGGCTTCTAACCAAATCGTATTTCTAGTTGCCACTCTGTGTAAAGATTAGAACGTAAGAGAGGAGAGTTTGGTGATATCTTAAAATGTAGTAGAGGGATTTGTAGTGTTATGTTATTTATTATTTTAGACATAAAAAAATTTAAGTATTGCAAATTAATAAAAATTTCTTTGTAGGGTTATTTGTTCCAGAAACCCTAAGATGAATTTAAAGTCTCATGTGTTATAAGGTAATGATATCTGGAAAGCGTGAAAACACTTCATCACCACATGCAGCTTTCTTTTACTGATCACCATACGTTTGTTGCAGTCTAATCGTTCAGGAATGAAAATTGCTAAGCAAGGCAGTTTGTGTTTTAACTGAGATCAGAAAACTCCTTTGCTTCCAGCTCTTCCTGCTTAAATGCTAGGCTTCTTGAATGAGTAGGAGACAGAAGGATGTGACCGTAGTTTTTTTGTATCTGAGAATTTGAGTGAAAAGTCAAATATATCATAGGAAGGAATTTCCAGGAGGAGCCAGGTATCCCTTTGTCTTTCAGTCATTTCTTTGAATGTTTAGTCACAATCTTTTCTAGGTTGCACCTCTCATACTTCTCAGAGAAGTATCCTGTCTGAAAGTTTAGACAAGCCTTTAAGTTAATCTTTCAACAAGCTTATACACCTTGTATGCTGGCTTGAGTTTATTAATTTTATTTTAAGCTGTGTGTGGAAGGATGTTACCTTTCCTGTGAAATTCAATAATCTGCTTAAAAATTTATATCAGAACTGTACCATGAAGGTAAATTATTAAATAAATAAGATTTGAACAATGTATTTATTGTGCTATGTATCTACAAGTCAAAAGGAGCACCTCTTTGTTGATCTCTTGAGTGTTTCAAGCCATCATCTTGTCCTTAGGCTTGTGCCTAACCAAGCAATTTTTCTTGCTAAAACAGTTTTGCAGGTACAGCTTATATTTCTGCACTGACAACATAACACATTGCTCTGCTGTTCATTCTACTGTTTGGTTTACTGATACCTCTTTTTAACTTTCAATGAAAATACATGTTATTTACATTAAGATGATGAAAATTCTCTTTTAGTAGATGCTATCTTAAGAATCATGAAATGTTGTACCTTTTAAGTCTCTCTTTGCCCTTTCAGATGGCACATGAGAATCAAGAAAATGCAAAGAAAGTAGACTCAGTAACTGATTTTTCAAAAATAATTTTTTACTTTAAACATACAATGCGATGCACAGATAAAGACCAAATTAATGCAGTACAATATGGAAGATTCATGGAATTAATGCATTTGAGGATTAGGAGTTTAATATGAAAAACAAACAAAAAATAAGGGTGAAGTAAGTGTTCATGTTTAAAACAAAAAATTTACTTCCAAGAGCGATAGCAGAAAATGATGCCTACACACTACTTTGTTTAACTAAATTCAGAAAGTAAATTTCAAGGAAGGTTACTGGACATCTGCAGTCAGAAATTTTCTCATGAAAACAGGTTAAATGCTGGATGAAGAGTCTCAGTTCAGAAACCGTATCACTAATATAAAATTAACCTAATCCATTATTAAATTAAATTAGTTGAAAGTAATGAATGTATCCCAAAGGTAATATAAAGTTGTCCAAGTCAAAAATAAAATTCATTTGTTGGCTGGTTTGCCACAGCTGGCTTTTTGCCTTTTCTTTTTTAAAATATAAGATAATTTCTGATAGCCTTTTAAATCTCTAACTTTTCTTGGTTATCTGATTTCCTTTTAGTATAATTAAGGGAAGCTGGGTAATTCTGCCCAACAGTTGTCTCTTGTAATTGCTAAGGTAATAGCATGCGTTATCTTGTTCCGTCTCTTAATACAGTCCTATATTGATTCCTTAGCTATTGAAGCTAAGCAATGGAAGCAGGCCTCCTGAAAGGATGAAAATTAAATGAGGGGTGCCCAGATCTGTATCTTTTTCTGTTTCTATCCTCTAGTGATAAATTCTTCCCCAAGACTGAGGATTCGATGCCTTGCTGAGCATGAGCATCATCTGGATATCTCCTCTCAGCAATCCCTCATCTCAAATTAACATTTTGCTTTCTTAACCTTTCCTCTTCAGGACTTTCCCTTCATGGTCTTATCCATATCTCTGTCTCAGAGTAGCTGCTAAAACTCCACTGTTCCAGCTCTCGGATGCTGACTTAGACATTTGGCCATATGCACAATCTTCCTTAATCATCCAAAACACATTCAGGCGCTGAATGTATCTCACAGACAAATCAAGTTTAAGCAGCAGACCTAATAATATTATTTCTGCACAGTGACATTTGCTTCAGTTTTACTGAAGGCCTTATAAATGACTCAGTGGAAGTTAACAGGTAGGCTAATTCATTTCACCATCATTTTTTTAAAAAATAATATATAATTTATTATAAAATGGATAACAATTAAATTTTTATTTCAGAAATTACAAACAAGTCATCCATTTCACAAAAATCACCATAGGATGTGGTGATGAAGGAGTCACAGACCTTGCAGTTTCTGTAGGTGTATTCTTTCTAATCAGCACAGCATATAGAAGCCAAATTAAGAAAGTACACTGGCTTCTCTCTTTCAAGCAGATTTTATACAGTTCTTTGGTTCCTGAACTAAGAGGACAAAAGGATATTTTGTTTTGTTTATTCCATACTCTCGTGGCGGTTTTCAGTCATGTCTCAAATCCGCTTATTCCCAGGAGTTTTTTTCAACCCTGGCCTTCTCACACATTCAAGATTCGTTATCCTGTGTGTTTAGTTCAGAACACCTGGTCTGTTTAATAATGTTTATTCTAATATGCTTGGGACCAACTTCATGCTTTATCTTAGTCCCAGTTAATCTTCACACTTGGCATCACTCCCACAATAGAAAGTGTGGGAAAAAAGTGCAATTTTCCTTAATCGCAAACCATAGATTTGACAAAAGTGCAAGTATTTGTATGCTTACATATCTCTATTATCTCACCAGTTATGGCTGTTTTCCTGAATGATTTAATACAAATAGATGAATGTTCTATCAGCTTTGATTTTGTGTGATCTGAAAATGATGGAAAGTTAAAGAAATGTATGATTCTGAATCCTTTGCATACTCAAAATGAATTTTATTTTCTTATGGTGGGCATTTATCGCAGGGTAAAGCAGTCTCGAGTAAGTGAAATTCATTGAATTTATTGCCAATTAATCATAAGCTTTTAATTACTGTGTCCAGTATTGAGAAAGAAGGAAAGCAAACAAAAAATTAGAGAAAATGCCTCACCTTCACTCCAGGCACCTCTCCTTCCCCTTCCTCATCTCCAAAGCCTCATGCCACACATTGCACTCTTTATTGAGGCAATGAGTACTCCTGAAGACTGGGGTCAGTGTGCAGCAGTTTCTTTTGCCGCTCTGTTCCTTGCTCCTTTCATCTGCTTTGGCACAAATTCTCTCACCAACTGCAGACCTTTGGGGACAATCTACTCCCCTTAGAGGTGCACCTTATCCTGGGTCATCTTTCATGTGTCTTTCCCTGCTCGAGTGTCTCCTGCTCCTAGAAGTTGCCACACTTTCTTAAACATGTTTTCATGGAAGTGCCATGTGCTTCCATGATGGGATCCAGCTTCGGTATGTGGTAGGTAGGTTTTGTCCATAGCAGAGGTGGCAGGAACCATCTGTGCCTGGAGCAGAGCATCCCTGACCTTACTTATATCTGAATGCTTAATAAAACTCCTCTTTTCTTTTTTGTTCATATAGGCAGAAAAATGTTAATGCATTGAATTAAATGTCCTAATATATCACCAGGCTTAGAACATTTACTATTAGAGTGAAATGATGTAAATTAAGATGATGATGGACAACTTTTGACATCCAAACAATTCAAGCACATCTAGTTCATACTGCTGTGTTGCCATGAAACTTTACGCTGGAAAAACTGAACTCTTTAAAGTCACTGAGTCCAGTGGTGCTTTTGATGGATTTTGATGAAAAGTAATAGATGAAACTTGTTATAACTCTATATGTTAATCTTTTCTTTTATTATGTCCTTTGTGGATTCAGATCCCAACTGAAATTCTAACTTGTGGTAAGCTTGTGTTGATTTTTTCTTTAATTTCTTATTAAGTGTATTGTTTTGGGAAGGGATTATAATAACAGTATATATAATTATGAGGTTTTTCGCTGACGCTTGACATTTTTCAAGGAAAGTAAAAAATTAACGTTTTTCTTCAGGCCATTGAACTTTGATCCACTGCATTTTTCTGGATATCATTCTACTGCTGTAGGTGACACACTTCACGTAAAGGAAGGCAGTGTTTATTACTGTGGGGAAAGCAAAATGAAAACCAGGTCATTCCTCAGTGAAATACGGTCACACAGACTTTCGTGACTTACCAGTGTTGTGATTGTTCCAGTTCTACCTAACTAGCATGAGCTGTAATTCTGGGTTTTGTTCACTCCAAGGGAAATAAATATAAGAAGTGAAAATCAAGTAATTCAAAGGTAAAAAGGTAAATTGAAGATGGCTTATTGTAGGTGAGCTTCATATATTTACCATATATTTTAAATTATACAAATTAGTGGTTATAGTTAAATTAAAGTAGATTTTTACATTTTGTTTTTACTTTGCATTTCCAGTGAGCTTTTACATTTGTGTCCTTGTGTTGGATTCTTTAAATCACGTGCAAGTATTTCCAAGTCAGTTGATCAGGTGGCGGGGGTGGGACGAGAAATTCCATTTCTCCTATGTGATAAAATTGAATACTGTAGTCTTACAATGACCAAAAATAAGTTTTAAATGTATTTATTTGTCAGCATTTGTGTTAAATACTGCTTTGGTTTTCTGGCTTAAATAAATTTTATAAGCAGAAAAAATGAAAGGTACGGGACTAGGGCTTTGCCCAGTATAGCCCAGTGTTCACAGTATAAGGTAGGAATCATGGTCTGGAGGTGTGAATAATGTGGGAGAAGATTTGGGGATAGAAAGCTGATGTCACAGTCAAACTGAAAGGAGAGCTGTGTCAGCCATGGAACATGAAGAACATAGGTCTAACTGAACCAAGCTTGACACATTATCACCAAGTAATTATCGAGTCTAGTGCTTCCGTCACCTCTCATTTCTGTTCTAGAGATTTTGTGGTGCCAGGCAAATGTGTTAGCCCACAACTGGCTTTTTTTTAGCATCTTTTTCTCTTGAGGGAAGTTTATTTTGTCTGCCTTTTACCAGACATAGAAACTCTTGCTTTTCACTTTCTCTCACTATTCCACAAGGTAGGTGTAGCCTTACCCTTTTAGAAGGAGATTTAATGAAGAAACCTGTGAAAGACAGTACAGGATGGTTTGTGTCTTTTATGTTTCTAGCACATCCATATATATTTGCTGTACTTTGGTGGTCCTCCCCAGCCCTACTGCATATCCTGAGGCGTACAGCCCTTTTCCAGAAAACCTGAAGGATTTGTGGTGGGAAGCTTAAAGGTGTAAAGAAGCCAAGACAAGCAACACGGTCAGTGTGATTATAAATGCTTGGGAGGCAGAAAGAAGATAACGGGAAAAATGTCATCTGCTAACATCTGCTAAAGAAAGAGAAAATCTTCCTGCCACTCTCTACAGATGAGGTAGTGAAACTTTTGACATTGCTTCTGCAAGGATGAATTCTAAGTATTTGGGATATGAGGAAGTGAACAGCTATGCTACTGAAAATAATACAAAAAAAAGCAGAAAATTTGTAATTATTGCATATGGTTTTGCAATGCTTATGTTGTTAAGGTCAATAAAAACCTGCAACACAATGTAAATCAATAACCTATAGAGGAGAGCAAAGTAATCCACTTTATTATTGAATAATGTACCATTCACCAGTGTTAGGAATGAGGGGGCAAGGTTTTTTATTGGTAGGATAAACAGGAGAAGAAACACACTAGTTTGAGCCATTAGTTCTTGTCCATCCTGCCTTCTTCCCTAAAAGATTGAAGACAGCCGTCTTTATTGTGATGGTTAGAAATAGGGGCCTTGAAGTCATTAGGAAGCTAACTGTCCTGTCTCACAAGTTTGCTGAGAAACTGAAACACTGAAGGCAGGTCCTGGTGGAGGAGTTAAGATTGTGGTTTTGTTCTGCAGCAGTTTTTAGAATGGTAAATCTACTTAATTCTTGCTGTGAAAAAAATAGGGTAAGCTTACTCTTCATTACCATTTCATTATTACAAATAATTATTAATTTAAAGCTAACTCTGACTGACCAGTGCTGTCTGTAACTTCTTTTGGAGAGAAGTTTATTTGATTAGGCTATACCCTAGTTCTGGAGTAGACACCAATTCTGGTATGTTGGATGACATTCATAGCTTCAGGCACCCCAGTCAGATTTAGGATTCCCCAGGACACCACTGGTCTGTTATACAGCTGGGATCCAGGGATTCTAGCTGGAGAAAACCAAACATGTTGCTCTGAACCTATCACGACACATTATGGAAAGGAAGTAAGATTTTTTGTTCCTTGGAACCCTGTGGGTTTGGTTTAGAAGTGCTTGTGCTAGTAAAGTCATTTAGAGACCAGTTTTTTGGCTGCTTGACTTAAAAGAAATTTAAGAGTCACTGAGGAGTGTAAAGTGGTACCACTGAAAATAGCCTACTGGCTCTTCCTCTGCTATACTGGAGTTAATCACACACTGAGGAAACTGGTTTAGTGAAAATGCTGAAAGTAAATCATTTGAGACTCTCTGTCTTCTAGTTCTGCCCACATCTTCCTCTTAGCAACTGCTCTTTCATTTAAGGATGATTAGACTGAAAGTGTGTCAGGGATGGACACTGGAGAACAGAAGCTACTTGAACCTCTTTCTAAACTCCTATTTTGTCCCTTTCTAAAGAACCATCTCAGGAGATCCAGTTAGAATAAGAGATATGCCACTTTGTACAACTTACAGGAGAAAGTTCTTTGATTCTATAAGGGAGTTCAATGTGCATTATTTTTTTAAGCGAAACTAGGAATGTATTGCCCAGCCTAGGCCTTCGATTTCTTAACAATTCAGCTTCCAGAATCTCCTCGTTAGATTTTTCAGAGCAGCTTTTAATCTATAAAGCATAGTATACTGGTTGTATTACTCATTACAAATGCAGAATTGTGACCCTCTGTCTTTCTGTAGTACTAGAGACACTTGGCTGACCCACGGCTCATCTGAACATTAGGAAAAAATTTTTCACAGAAAGGGTCATTGGGCACTGGCAGAGGCTGCCCAGGGAGGTGATGAGTCACCTTCCCTGGAGGTGTTTAAGGGACAGGTGGACGAGGTGCTAAGGGGCATGGTTTAGTGTTTGATAGCAATGGTTGGACTCGATGATGTGGTGGGTCTCTTCCAACCTGGTTATTCTATGATTCTATGAAAAAGAAATCAAAATCTGTTAATTTGCCTGTATAGTAGCTGGATTGATTTGACAACAATGGCTACTGGACTTCCACCTAGTAAGCTAAAATTTTGTTTTGGAAAACAAAACATTTTTAATCTGATAGTCTTAGACAAGCAAACTGAAGAAAGATGTGGGTAATCCTATCACAGCTGTTTCCTCTGTCACTGTCAGTTTTAGCAGTCTTAAACTATTTCTTAGCTATGACTCTTGTGATGCCATAAAAAGCCATGTAGCAGGAAATATCTACACATCTGTAGATGTATTTTCAGTGTCTACATGTTTGGGTCTCCAGAAGAGCATCATTTGCTGTAGCAGTTGTGCTAAGGGTTGACTCTTTGTTCTGTTATTGGGGAAATATCACATTTCTAAATATGCGCAGCAAAGCCTGTAGCTGTTGTTTGATGTATACTTGATAGCATCTTAGGAATGGAAAGTTAAATGCACTTCATTCCTGCTCCTTTTGTGTATTTAACGTTAACATTGTGGGAGAAGGTTTTACAACAAATAGAACAAATTGCTTAAAATGAGTCTGCCACTTCTGAGCAGTCTTTTGTGCCTTTGTAATAACTTACTGAAAGTGTCTAACAATAGAATATGTTTTCACAATCATGCAGAAGATTTTAACGTTGTATGACCAGAAGGTCAAGAGTAAGAGAGACCAGAGCAGATTCCAAAGCAATTTAGCACATTTTATGACTACCAACTGTTTTTTGTGTATGCACTTTAAATCTAAGTCAAGTTGCAAATTAATTGATTCAACTTACTGTTATAAAACAGTATGCACATTGCAGAATTACTGCACATCTTGGCATAGTTAGGGGAAATAGTTATGTCTAAGTGAAGAAGGCTGATGTTTGCTTAAGCATAGAGGAAGTTTCCCAATGCCTGTAATTTCTCACTTTAACAGGAGATACCAGATTCCAAACTATCAGGATTTCTCTATATGATTATTGTTCACAAACAGCTTGTATGAGAACCCATGAACTCCTGTTGATAGCTTTTTAAAAATATGTTGTCTTATTAGACCTTTTTTTCCACTGGTGCATTATACTCCTATTTCTTTTTCTAGTGAGGATGGTTGTGTAGAATACCACCTGTTGTTCCCAGTTCTGTGAAAGGTTTTCAAGCTTCTTGTTAGTTGTAACATCTTTCCTGTGAATATCGTTCCAACAGAGTAATCCAGCCAAAAGGATACAGAGGTCTCACCAGGAGGAAGACATGACAGAGCACTAAGTTCTAGCTATATACATATAAGCAATTATCCGTCTATGTATATATAAGCAATTATCTGTAGCTACTCACTATTTCAAAATAATTGGATCAATGGTGTATTTTCTTTACGAACAGAATAATTCTTACTGCTAGTTTTCGGCCACACATTGGTTCCTGTTATAAACAAGGCACAAGTCTCATACATAATGAAAGTTAAGAGCAAGCTAGAATAGGAAGTATTTGTTTATCTACTATGATATCTGCTCTTTCTACAAAGTACTTCAAATGAATACTTTACTCTATCTTATTATTTTTTTTTATATGCTGGATCTTAAGAAATACAATTAAATTTAAAATTTCTTCTTCAGCAGTGGAGTAGGCTTATACAGCTTGGAGGTAACTGATTTCTAGGCAAAAACCTGAATGCTTCCATTTTAATGCATAAGGGTTCTGAATTCTCCCTCCAAATTTAAAGCTGACTTGCAAATAGAGTTAAATAAAAAATTTAATAGCTGCAGGAAATTTCTGATTACGTGCTGAATGCCTTCAGTTAACTGAGATAGGAAGAACATTGAGTTATATTTAATACTTTTTTTTTAACGTATGAATTGGACTTAATGCTCTTATCATAAGAGCTTTAGAGACTGTGTATCTGTTTAGAGAGGTCATTATTTATCCTTTTTAGGTAAGAACTAAACGTATGTTTATTAGGATTATTGTCAACTGTTTTTTTATGACAACATTAATAAGCATTAAAAATAGTAAGCATTCATGGGTTTAGAGAATAGTTTGCAGCCCAGTGTATGACAATTATATGCTATACTGTTCTCTTTGCCACTGCATTATTTTATCAGGAGAAACCTAGAGATTATCTTGGATCTAAAAGCACTGAATTCTTTTTTTCTTTGAGTTCATGCAATATTACTCATTTTAAAAAGACTTGTTTGATTCCTCTTTTCCTTTGCCTTCTTTTTAATACGATATAGCAGGTAATAATGCCACCTGTTCCTTCTATATATAGTGAGAACTACAGAGATTATGTATTTTAAAAAAGAGATTAAATAATTCTACTTATATCTAGTGATATGTTAGAATAATGCATATTTCTATCTCTGTTTTTTTAAATCTGCAGCAGTGAGAATGAAAGCTAATGCGGTCTGCATTATCCATTTGGTAATTTGGCGTGGTATTATTACTGGTTGGTCTCAGTGGTGTTTTGCCAGGAACTGGCATTTCCCAAAGACTTTGACTCCGAGCTTCAGAGGGATTGAGAGTAAGAACTTGGTTGTGCAACATAGCCATACAATTTATGCCAAAGTTAGTCTAACTGTAATGTTTGAGTGTACATTACTTGGTTTCTGCTTCTCTTTTGTCTTAAAAGAAGAATTATCTCTTCCAAAATAAATTCAAAACACAGCTGAGAGTACACAAAATACCACTGCTGATCATGAACTGTGCAGCGCTGACTTTTTGCCAAGTATATCTCATCTGTCATTCAAATGTCGGTCCTCTAATTCCAGACACCTTCCTGCTGCACAGATCTGAGAAAGAGCACAGTGTGTGAAGTGACACCCTGAAAATCCAAATACTTCAGGTGTGCCCTGTGAGAAATCTTCTGAATATTCTTCTTGTGCTTTTGTGGTCATTCCTTTTTCTTAAGAGTTAAGTTCTAATCAGCCAAATCTCTTTCTGATGAAATCTTCAACCAGCAGAATCTATCTGTTCACAGGGTGCTTATGATGTATTCATTGTTCGTTTTTTTTTTTAATTAGGTGCTTTTTGA
Source organism: Phaenicophaeus curvirostris (assembly GCF_032191515.1). Taxonomy (NCBI): domain Eukaryota; kingdom Metazoa; phylum Chordata; class Aves; order Cuculiformes; family Cuculidae; genus Phaenicophaeus; species Phaenicophaeus curvirostris. Next base: position 43,107,663 of record NC_091395.1, read on the forward strand.
AAATTCATTTTTCAAGTTACAGCATGGTATTACCATAATAAGGTAAAAATACAACAAGGAATCTAATTATTTTTTTGGCTTTAAGAATCTCACTCTGTGACTCAAATGATTCATTTTTCTTTTCTATACTATTTTAAGAATTGCACGTGAATTATGACTTATTAAAGCTTTAAAAACATGAAAAGCACTAGTATTTATCCATAACATGTGTACATTACTTTTAAAAGTACCAGTTTCTTCAGTATCAATATGGGTGAATGTTTAGCTTTTTCTTGGTGGCAGGTTCAATATTTTTAGATGGTTAAATAATAACTTATTTGTAGATTTGCTCATTTGTGATCTTAGTGGAAATGAAGGTGAATAGGCAAAGCGCTGCACTAAGATTTTGGTATAAATCCTTTTCTGAGGAGTGGAGCCGGCAGAACAGGTTCCTAGCTGTCTCACGTTCTGTCATTTCAAGCAGAGCATAAAATGCTGATAATATTGCAAGTGCCTTAGAGTTGCTAGATTTTTGTATTGTTTTGCACAGATGTAATTAAACAATGTACAGCACAGAGGAGAATTAAGTCTGGTAACCTTAACAGCAAAATTATTTTATGCTGCAATAATTATTTTTAAGTAATGCAAAACCAATGGAAGCTCTATGAGGAAATATGAGGCAGCAAAGTTCCCATGTGCCTTGAATAGCCTCTAGCAAATTATAATAAGTGTAAAGGATTCAACAGGAAAAACTAATTAAAAGTTAATGGAACTTCAATTTGATAAATCATATTGTTAGGAAGTTGAGGCCTTAAAAGAAAAAAATATATAATATTCTCAAGGAAAATATAAAGAAACTGTCTCTGTCATTGTGTTCATGATCAGAGAGCTTCATGTTAGTAAGGCTTGTACTGAGCAGGACACGAGGATTTCAGGTCACAAGCTTCTATTTTAGATATTCGTATCAGGATTTTTGAGAGAATTGAAGGCTGAAGGCTGATTTTGCTATCCCTATTTCATCAGGTGGTCAGCCATGACTTATATTCAGTTCTGAGCCTCACCCCTTCACATCTGCTTGTTTTGAACTCAGTGGTTCTGTCTAGAATTCTCGTTTGACACCTATTCAGTCTGAGGAAATTGCTTGTTGGTGTATTCTCTTTTGTCACTAATGTGTCCATGAGGCAAATTTCATTCCTTCTCTTTTCTCCAAGTTTTTTTACCACTGAAATCTGGGCAAAGAATCTGAGATAAAACTATGAATGCTAATGCATTTTTCTTCCCTTCTCTGTATGAAGTTGTTAGAATACTATATGCGCTGTTGAATATTGTCAGCACATGACAAGTACCAGCAGAGGCTTAGGTGGCTTTCAGCTAGAAAACATGCATAAACCACTGGACACAGAACAAACATAGAGAAAATATTCAGAAGGCAAACAGGAAAATTAACATATACAAGCAAAAGAAAAGATTTATAAAGCACATATTAGGTCTCTTGGTGTCACCTTATAGTATTTACTGATGAGTGACAGAAGGGCCTGGGGCAGTTTTAAGTCCTAAGTGATCTTTACAACATAACTTCTACATGACAGTGCTTTTGTATGTTAGGGTTCTGCAGTGATGGGCAGTGTCCTAAATCTAGTATTAGATATAGAGAAGTTACAGCAAGAAAAGGGAATATAAAGCACTGATGGAATACATTAACCCTTACAGAATGCCTATGCATGATACATCTCATCAATACGTGCTACCCTGGGAAGAACATTAAGCTAATAGGACTGTAAGAATGACATGATTATACTCAACGGACCTGCTTGTGTGTCATTTATAGTTGATATCCTGAGATGCAGAGGTGGTAACATTTACCTGGGTCACAAGGAAACCTGTATCAAAAGCTGAAACTAAATCCAGACCATCCTGTGCCTGAGTTAGATTCCTGAGTTCTGTCTACCCACAGCAATTGTTAATGCTCTTATGCTAGTACTGCCTCATCTGAAGATCAGGTAACTAGTTAGGAAAGAAATTTAGCTCAACCAAATTTGCAGATTTTCTTGGAGCATAATGAAAGAGCAAAGGAGCAGCAGAGATCTATTTTGTACAAAAACTCAGTGTTAAATCCTATCATATTTAAAAGAACTGTTGCAAAAAAAAGAATTGTTTTACTTCTAAAATGTCCAGCATTTCTCTGTGAATATTCTTGGTTTCGTCCTCATTAGAAGGTGGGCTGAAAACTTCTTTTTGTAGAACTTGTTTTGCTTAGGGTTCATAAAAAACATGGCTAAAGTTGTACAGTCTGAAGTAGATACCTATCCTTTCTACATTTTTATTTTTATTTCATTTAGTAGTGCAAGTTTTGGTCTATTGGAAAAGTGAATTACAAATCTGAACTTCAAAAGATTCATAGCGTGAGCAGTTATGGCATATATCATGAATCATAGAGAAAGCTGTGAGGGGAAGGGGAGAATCTCGAGGAGAGTTTTAAAACCGCTTGATATTAAACAGATCTACCTTATTTTAGGTTAAGCCTTAGGGAGCTTAGGTTTTAAGTCGGTATCCAGGTGTCTTGTTTTCCTTTTATCATGACTATTGAGTGTATATAGAATGTTTTTCTGTATAGAAAATGCTGAGGTTACAGGTGGATAAAATTAAATTCGATGGCTTAAAGTTATACCTTAATCCAGCCTCTTAGGAAGATGAAAGAGGAATTGTGGTGCTGAAGCATAAACATATACTGGGTCACAGCAGCTCTTATCCAAATAGTTGACTGTGTTGTAGGACCCATGTGTATTGCTTCTCTCAGAAGTAGTTTTTTCTTCTAATTGACCACAGATAGTAGATCTCTTTCTCTTACAGTAAAAGCCAGAAAGCTATAACGGACAGCAGGCTGACTGCATTTCCCTTTTATAACCATTTGCATAGATTACTGTTTCTCTGAAAAATATCTCTGGAGTTTTACAAATTTCTGATAATATTTCAGTAATAATATCTAGAATTAACAAGCATTTCTGTGTGGCAGCTCTTTTATACACTGGTGCGGCAAACTGAAAATCAGCTGCAAAGGTGATTCCAAACTATCATTTATTTATGCATTTTTAGCCTTAGCAAAGGAGTAATCAACTTTGCTTTTTTTGAATTCTCATTAGAGTGTTCCTAATTGTTTCCCTTCATTATTGGGGAAATACACTTCATGTTCATGAAGTGGAGTGGAAGTACTGAAGTTCAAAAAAAATAGCTGTTGTATTCCGCAATATTGAAGAGAGTAAACATAAATATTAAAAAATAAGAAAGACATCCAGTGACCTGTAAAGGACTAAAGACAGAAATACAGTAATGACAACACTAGAGACTTGATTCAGAAGTTCTGTTATCATAGAATCATAGAATCACCAGGTTGGAAGAGACCACTGGATCATCGAGTCCAACCATTCCCACCAATCTCTAAACCATGCCCCTCAGTATTTCATCCACCCGCACCTTATACACCTCCAGGGAAGGTGAGTCAACGACCTCCCTGGGCAGACCGTTCCATTGCCTAATGACCCTTTCAGTGAAGAATTTTTTCCTTATGTCGAGCCTGAACCTCCCCTGGCGGAGCTTGAGGCCATTCCCTCTCGTCCTGTACCCTGTCACTTGGGAGAAGAGGCCAGCTCCCTCCTCTCTACAACCTCCCTTCAGGTAGTTGTAGAGAGCAATGAGGTCTCCCCTCAGCCTCCTCTTCTCCAGGCTAAACAACCCCAGCTCTCTAAGCTGCTCCTCATAAGACTTGTTCTCCAGCCCCTTCACCAGCTTCGTTGCTCTTCTCTGGACTCGCTCCAGAGCCTCAACATCCTTCTTGTGGTGAGGGGCCCAGAACTGAACACAGGATTCGAGGAGCGGTCTCACCAGTGCCGAGTACAGAGGGAGAATAACTTCCCTGGACCTGCTGGTCACGCTGTTTCTGATCCAAGCCAAGATGCCATTGGCCTTCTTGGCCACCTGGGCACACTGCTGGCTCATGTTCAGTCGGCTGTCAACCAACACTCCCAGGTCCCTCTCCTCCAGGCAGCTTTCTAGACAGACTTCTCCTAGTCTGTAGCACTGCACAGGGTTGTTGTGACCCAAGTGCAGGACCTGACATTTGGCCTTGTTAAACCTCATGCCACTGGACTCAGCCCAGCGGTCCAGCCTGTTCAGATCCCTTTGCAGAGCCTCCCTACCCTCCAGCAGATCAACACTTCCACCCAGCTTAGTGTCATCTGCAAACTTGCTAAGGGAGCACTCAATGCCTTCATCCAGGTCATTGATAAAGACATTGAACAGGGCTGGACCCAGCACTGAGCCCTGGGGAACCCCACTTGTCACTGGCCTCCAGCTGGAGTAAACTCCATTTCCCACCACTCTCTGGGCCCGGTCATTCAACCAGTTTTCCACCCAGGGGAGTGTGCGCCTGTCCAGGCCAGAGGCTGACAGTTTCCTAAGCAGAGTGCTGTGAGAAACTGTGTCAAAGGCTTTACTAGAGGTATATTCCTACCTCTTCTAGTGTTTTCCTGTGTAGCTGTAGGAAAATCTCTTTGTCTGTATTTCTATGAACCTTCAAAAAATAGCAATACAGATTACTCCTTTGTTTTTGTTGTTTACTTAAGCATTCTTACTAAAGGCATTGAAGGAAAAGTAGACATTTTTCCATTATTTCCTGGCTTGTTATTCCTGCACTAGCTTTTCTATTCTTTCCAGTTGTAGAAGTTGGATATAGATTCTGCAGATCTACCAGCAGCAGGGAAATAAGTTTGGCTCCCTCTTTCCAGGAGGCCAGTTTAACAACAATTTTAATCACTTTATAACCCACAGTGTGTCATTAGTTGTGGAATGGAACGTATATCTGAATTAAATAAAATGCCACTCATAGTCAGGAGTCCTTTGGAGCTGTTACCATTACAATAAGATATTTTTATTACTGCATGAAAGTATTGATTTATGAGCACACAATACCTCCAAAGAATAGGCACATTTATAGCACGGAAAAAGGTGCATGAGGAAAAAGAGAAAAAGAAATTCCTTCACATTTTATTTTTTTACAATAGGCAATCATTTTTAATGAATAAAAAAAATACGCATCATAAAAGTGAAATGGTAAGTGTAGTAACTAGCAGTAAGACAATAGTATCATATAAAAACTGCTGAAAAACAATGGGATTTAAGTTCTTAACTGCCAGATTGCATTTAAAAACAGGCCAAACGTCCTTTGTCTTTCACACAGTTTCAGAGAAATCAGCTGAATGGATTCAGCATTCTTCTACTCTTACACCTTCGTGCAATGTTGACACAGAATTTTGTCCAAACCACAAAGCAGACTACCTCATGATTGGCAGTTATCAGTATTAACTCTTCTTCTAACAGTATTGTGAATGGATTTTTGATTTTATGGCCCATGGAAGTTATGAAGGCCATATATCTGTTACTTCCCAGATGCCTACAAATACTCAGCATGCAGATTGCTTTTTATCTGTACATAGTGAGCCCTTTATTAAAGATGCATTGACACTACTGCTCCCATTTTACAAATCAGAAAACTGAAACATGTAACATATAAGTTATTAAAAGATTTGCTGGCAGGACACAGCTGTTCTGTGTGGATACTTGTTAGCAGAGCATTCTACTTGACTTCCACCAGATTTTCGGGTGATAATTATAGTATAAAAGGCTGACCTGGCACATACAGTTGATAATTTATCACTTCAAGGTGGAAATATAGATTTTTCTGTCCTATTGTTTTCCAACTGTTCTCTCTTTCATACGGACACAACCAAGGTCTTATTTGTGGATTGTTCCATTTTTGGATGGAAAGTAGGTGAACTTCCAAATACTCTTTCATTGTCTGTTAAAATTCAGAAACAAAACAAATACACTGACACTGTATTCATGACACTGAATTTAAAAGATTGAAAGGTCTTTTTTTATCAAAAAAAAGTGGAAGGTAGTTGTGTAGGCATCCTGAAACATGTGATTTTGGTTAAATAAAACCATTTAAAAATCCTCACATTTAAACAAAAAAATTAAACAAAAAAATTAAAGAAAGTTTATAAGAAAATGAAGTTCCAAGCTATACTTCTTATGTTCTTGGAGCACAAACATAAGTTCTTCAAGTTTTCCAGATCTTGAGGGGTGTGGGGAGGAATAAAGTACTTTGGAAAATTCTTCACTGGTGACATTTACTAGTTTTAAATTAAATAATTTGGTTCCAGTGCTGAACTTTTAGCCTAGTGCTCCTTCCCTGACATTGGTAGAAGTCCCTGCCAAATGCCTCAAAGTTCTAAGTGCTAAACACTTAGAAGACTTAAGCAAGCCTTTGAACGTTTTAGTGGGGCTTAAATAGTGCCACAGTCCTTATTTTTGTACACTGCCCAGGATGAATTTCTATTTTGATGGCAACATCTGTGTATCCGTCAGGTTCCTGAACAAGCGAGGAGGGAAGAGCCAGGGTGCTGCAGTCCTCTGGCAGCTTCCAGAACTAGAGCAACAGAACTTCGGCACTGGGATCAGGGCTACCAAGTAACAGGCACCAGCTGGGATTTTGGCCTTTGACATTTGACCGTCTTGATTCTGCTCTGAGGCTTTGCTGGAGTTTTAGCAATTTTGAAGGCACATTTCTACCATGGGGATCACTTCTGTTCCCAGTGTCAGCCCTAGAATCATGAACACGGCTTCTTTTTCTTCTCTTAGTAATTCCTGTTAGCCACAATTTGCCCTGTAAATGTGGCAATTAGTGGTTACACTCAAGAGTCTTGAAAGTTAAAGGATTACAGGAGAAAAACTTTACAAATAAAAAATTGTAAATATTGAAATGCTTTGAATATTGTGAAATCAAGAAATGACGTCTGTAAAGCAATAAACAAGCATGTAACTAATGTAGTAATATTCTATGCTTCATAAAGGATACACAATATCTTGTTCTTTATTACTGTTAGTATTATTTTATTATTAATGTTCTTGAAGATTCAGCTCTATTCTTTGATGGGCTTTTCAGGAACAGGCGATGAGCAAAGCTGAGGGTTTTTTTCTGCTTCTCAAAGAGTTTAAAAACTGGAAAAATTAAATATAATGATTTGTAATGTTTCGCATGCTTTTATTTTTATTACTTAATATTGAATAATTCTTTCTTTGCAAATTTTGTCATATGGAGACCGAGTGACCAAATTATTCTTTAGCTAAGAATAGGCACAGTAAAGTAAATCACCTGTTTTGAGAGTTATCGAGATTTGGGCTTACTTACTGAAAGACTGCTCATCAGTACATCTTCAGGATTTTTCTTGTGATTCATATGTCCTCCACACTGGCAATATATTCTAACACTACAGAACGGTCAGGAAGGGGGAGGCAGCAGTGCTGCTCAATCTCAGTCTCTCTCATTGCACAATAAGCAGAAGCTGCACCATCTATGCTGTTCTTTACACTCTGTCTTCAAATACAGATAAATGTGGGAGGCTGCCAGTGGGTCTGGGAACTTTAAGGTCTGTGGTAGGTAACTTGAGATAACAGGGATGGAAGAAGGGCTGATTATTTTACCACAGAGTTGTAACTAGTCAGTTTTCAAAACAGCACAGTCACTAGTTTAATGTAATAAACTGTAGTTCAAGTCATAATCAACATTTCTTGTCACTGGATTAAATAAAAAAAAAAAGGGAGGGGCAAGAAAGGTGTAAAAGCGGAAATTATACTTTAGGTTAGACTTTTGGGTAGATTTAGGTTGTGTGTTATCAACATACCTCTTTGTGTCCATTGATCAACATCCATGAGGATCAAGATAACTTCTTGAAAAATTGCTCTAGTTTCTTCTCTACCTGCAAATAAAGACATAACTGTATTACAGTGAATATCTCTATATAAGGAACTTTTCTCTGCATTCCACTGTCTCACCCTGTAGATCCTGGGAAAAACTCAATGAAGTGTGTTAAGAATGGAGTACTCCCCCACTGCTTTAAAGCACCTCAGATATAGACTTAGTCATTCCTGAACATCTCTTTCTTCCCTGTTAAAGTGTTTCAGACAGACATCTAAGATCAACTGGCCCACATTTTTTATTTAGTTCCTTTTCTCTCATGTTTTGTGGTTTTATCACTGGGACGCTTTGACTGCCAGTGGAATACTCATTGTGGCCACTCTGCATCTCCTCACTCTCACCCCTTTTGTGTTTCTGTGATCCTCACAAAGTGTCTTGAGCTCCCCCTTTAATCCTTTCTCACTTTCCTGAATTCTATTCTGATCTGCCACCAGATCTCTTTTGCCATCCCCATTCTGCCAGCTCCCTTAGAGAACGTTTTTCTCTCTTGCTCTCATGCTCTACCTCTTTGCTCTTGTCCTTCTCTTGCACATAAAGCATACCTGATTGTCCACCTGCATTTTTTTTCAAATAAACACCTCCACATGCATGAAACTCCATAAATGAGGAAGATAATTTAGCTTTTGTGATTTTTAGTAGCAATATTTGCAGCCTCGAAATAAAGTTATTGACTTTTTCTATGGAGGTTACAGATAAAGGATTTGATTCTCCTTTCATTTACAGCTACTTTAATATAGTTTCTTTTGATTTAGTGAAGTTATTCTTAATTGCAACAATGTAACTGAGAGGTTAATTGAACTAGGTGGTCAAAAATTTGGATCTATCTCAGCCCAGTCCTTTGTAATAAAAGATGGGTATTCCCAGAGAGAAGTTAAATAGAAGAAATGTTACAGCCTGAGAATGGCTTTTTGTAAATACCTTTTTCTAAAAATTGTTTACAGGTCTGTTGGCTATGTACACCTTTCTCTCATCTCTTACTTTTGTGCCTTCTCTTAACATAAATCCTGAAAAGTTCATCATCTTCCAGATGCAGTATGGAAAAAACATTAATGCATATGCTAACAATCACATGCTTTACCTATACTGCATGTTATCTCCCTATTTTGCAGATCTGTGTTTTAAGGAAAATTCAAGAGGCAGAAGTTTTCTTTCTAGTGCTAAAGAGAACTATGAGACTGAATGCTTCAGATAAAGATCACTCTGATCATACTTTTGACCTTTAATTTTTGTGTATTCTTATTTTCTAAAGACCTCAAACACAAGTCAGCTTTAAAAAACTATCAAATGAGATTTTTTCTGAGTTCTTCAAATTATGAGCAGGTAACTCTGCATGCACTGAGGAAAAGCATTCCAAATACTTACCTAATTTACAGATTTAAAGATATTTTTGTAACTATTATATCAGCTTTGTCACCGTTTTCCCTGTGTGCTGCAAAATGGCACTTTGGGAGATATAAAACAAAGTGTATATATGCTACTTCATATGCCCAATTTAACAAACCATAAATAGTGAGGAAAAAAATAGGAAAACCAAGAGTCTCATGCACTTTAACACTAGTTATTCTTTGGCCTTTCAGACGCATTTCATTTTTGTTATAGTAGAATGTGGGTGTTCAGTAGCAGTCCCTCATATTTGTTCTTCATTATGTGAGTTCACTCACTGTCATGTGTTATTTTTTTGGCTGGCTAAAAATTACAGTCCCTTTAGAAAAAGGCTTCTTTTCCATGGTTATTATAAAAAGGAAAGATAAAGCAGGAAAGAAAAGAGAGGAGGCCTAATAACAGGCAGCCTGCTCTATTTCTGGCAAATTTGATTGATGTTGTTTTGAGAAATCAGACTTTGTTCAAGTAAAACTTCTGCTCCAATAAGGTAAAAACACTTTAAGCAAAATGAAAGCAGTTATTAAAAGTCTCTTCCTTGCATGCTGCAAAACCACAGTCTTATATTACATTAATGTATAAGACTACTCTTGCCAAACTAACCTGATCGCCTTCTATGACAAAGTAACTCACCTACTGGACAGAGGAAAGGCTGTGGATGTGTCTTCCTGGACTTCAGTAAAGCCTTTGCCACAGTTTCTCACAGCACTCTGCTTAGGAAACTGTCAGCCTCTGGCCTGGACAGGCACACGCTCTCCTGGGTGGAAAACTGGTTGGCTGGCCGGGCCCAGAGAGTGGTGGGAAATGGTGTGAAATCCAGCTGGAGGCCAGTGACAAGTGGGGTTCCCCAGGGCTCAGTGCTGGGTCCAGCCCTGTTCAATGTCTTTATCAATGTCCTGGATGAAGGCATTGAGTGCTCCCTTAGCAAGTTTGCAGACGACACTAAGCTGGGTGGAAGTGTGGATCTGCTGGAAGGTAGAGAAGCTCTGCAAAGGGATCTGGACAGGCTGGACCGCTGGGCAGAGTCCAGTGGCATGAGGTTTAACAAGGCCAAGTGCCGGGTCCTGCACTTGGGTCACAACAACCCTATGCAGTGCTACAGACTAGGAGAAGTCTGTCTAGAAAGCTGCCAGGAGGAGAAGGACCTGGGAGTGTTGGTTGACAGCCGACTGAACATGAGCCAGCAGTGTGCCCAGGTGGCCAAGAAGGCCAATGGCATCTTGGCTTGTATCAGAAACGGTGTGACCAGCAGGTCCAGGGAGGTTATTCTCCCTCTGTACTCGGCACTGGTGAGACCGCTCCTCGAATCCTGTGTTCAGTTCTGGGCCCCTCACCACAAGGAGGATGTTGAGGCTCTGGAGCGAGTCCAGAGAAGAGCAACGAAGCTGGTGAAGGGGCTGGAGAACAGGCCTTACGAGGAGCGGCTGGGAGAGCTGGGGTTGTTCAGCCTGGAGAAGAGGAGGCTGAGGGGAGACCTCATTGCTCTCTACAACTACCTGAAGGGAGGTTGTAGAGAGGAGGGAGCTGGCCTCTTCTCCCAAGTGACAGGGGACAGGACAAGAGGGAATGGCCTCAAGCTCTGCCAGGGGAGATTTAGGCTGGACATTAGGAAAAAATTTTTCACGGAAAGAGTCATTGGGCACTGGCACAGGCTGCCCAGGGAGGTGGTTGATTCACCTTCCCTGGAGGTGTTTAAGGCACGGGTGTGTGAGGTGCTGAGGGACATGGTTTAGTGTTTGATAGGAATGGTTGGACTCGATGATCCGGTGGGTCTCTTCCAACCTGGTTATTCTATGATTCTATGATTATATGATTAATATTCACTTTGCTAATGTACTGTATATATACACCATAACATACCATATATATATTAGTTATGGTGTATTAATTATGCATATATATATATGCACACACTATAATATACCATAACTAATACTAATAAAGCAGTTCATGAACAGAAAGATCTATAATTATCTGTGGGCATCTTTCTTCATATAGAATGTTTTCAGGTAAAAATGTGTTTGGAGATGGCAAAACCAAAACTAACAGGTGTCCTGGATAAATTGTGAATGAAACACTTTAAATGCAAATAGAACTACTGAATAATTAAACAACTCATAAATAAAGAAATAAAAAAAAATCTTACTAAAAAGAATACCCCTTTTCTTTTAGAGTCATCTTAAAATTGAGTGTTCCTAGAACAAGTATCAAGCATTCTGTTATCATGCAATCTTAGAGCCCACTCTGCTCCAAGAGATACTATAGCTATCATAAGGTGCACATATTGTATATTGAGAAATATCTATAAACCAATCAACCACATTTCATTAAAAATGTAGAAAATTTGGCATATATGCAAAATACAATTTTCAAGATGCCTATTAGTAATAGATTAAAAATATTTTTTGTTTCTAATTTTAAAATAGTTTTAATTTTATCTCGTTTTCAGATTAATACATCACAACCTTTAGATATTTTTGAGTATCAAATATTCTAAAGTTTTTTGGTTTATTGTTTTTTGGTGTCTTTTTTTAACAAAAGCAGTAGATTGCCATTCCTCGGTTGTCTAAAAATTATCCATGAGAATTCCACCTACTTTTGCAATAAGGACCAAATTACAATGACAATAACTTCACCATCAGGAGTGCAAAGTTCTAGTTGTAAGATTTCTAACTTAATTTACATGATTCCGATATGGCAAAATGAAAATGATGATGAATAGTCAGGAGCTGTATTAACTCTACTATGTCTTTGGAATTAACACATCTAAATATCAGTCTACATTTGCTTAAAATCCTCTGCTATAAGATCCATTAGGGTACATCTCCTTAATTGTAATGTCCGTTGATAGCTGAGCCAAAAATAGTGGTATATTTTGTCTAATTAGTTTTTTTATTAGTAGCATGTTCTTTTAAGTATGCCTCGCACAGTTCTGGCAATGGGCTAGGACTTCCAAAGACCCTCGGCAGGAAACCCATTCAATAATTTATTTTGTACATAATGCTGCTACTAATTTAAATAGGCAAGAAAACAGACAGAAAAGCAATAACGGATGCATTGTCCCATTAGTGCGACTGGGGTGATTACTAATTCACAAATATTGAACCTAGCACTGATTGAGATAAATGAATTTCTCATTATTTAATAATGCAAATCAGACTAGCAGTGAAGACCAACAACTGTTGGCAGTAAGCCAATGTGAATTTTATACAGAAATGTAAAGTTAGTAACATTATTTTTCTCTGCATTACAAAAAATTATGTTCTTAAATATTTCTTTGGTTTACCTTTATTATTTAGCATTTCTTCCACTTTTTTATCAGTTCTTAAATCTTCACGCAAAGTTCTTGAGAAGACAACCCTATTCAATTAGAGTCATGAGTGGTTTTATAGTTGAATGCCAAAGAGATTTCAGGGTCTAATTTTGCCCATTCTGTATTCCCTAATGGCATAATATTAATGTGAATTGGTGTCATTTAGTCATTCATCAACTTCTCTATATTTAGTTTTCATATTAAACAGAGAGGTTGCTTCATACTGGAAAATAAAAATATTTAGTAAATTCTGATACATTTAAAACGTGACACAGAAATTGGTTTTATAGTCATCCATATATGGCTAATGAAAATTAACAACATTTGAGAAAGCAAAAATCAGTGTCTTTATAACCTGTACTTCTTAGCTCATAAAATGCCTTATTTTGAACATAGTGTAAATGACCCTGTAAGTCCAAACTTCTACAAAGAGGCTTCATTAAAGTACATAAATTGCTACAACTGTCAAAGATGGCATTAAGTATTCAATAAAAGTAGACTTAACACAATTAATAGCAATTAAAATTATACTTTTATGATGTCAGAGACCAGCACTGTAAAGACTTAATTGCCTGTAAGGACTTCTCTACCATATTTATCCTCTAAAACTGTCCAATTTATATGAAAAATGCCAAAAACATATCCCAAATGGGTACCATTAACTTCTTGGATTTTTAAAAGTGATCTGTCTTTAACCAGCCTGTGCACATTAAGCTAATTTACTTTAATTAGTTTTTTCCTCATTGTCTTAATAGGCATGTTGATAAGGTTTTATTGGGGAGGGGGAAGGGAGGATGTTGGTTGTATTTATTTTTTCCTGAGTACAGATGTTAAACTTTACTCAATAAATATCTTTTAAGAGACTACTATCTGGAATACCACACTTGGATTTTCCCTGTTCATATTCCCTTTTTTGTCCAGTTGTCAGTTACAATGAATGATAGGACCATTAGTACTTTTTAGAAGTGTAAAGCAACTACACCTCGGTTAATTAACTAGAAATTAAATAAGAAAGAACAACATTTTTGGTTGTGCTGTATAAAGGAAGATTGCTCTAGACATAAATTAATCAACTAGTTTCTAGAATAGTAACTTACGTCTCTAGTATCCATATGATAAAATATCCATTAAAAAGTGCCAGAGTTTTCAAGCAGTATTAAGAACAAAATGTAAGGATGTAATCAACAGGTTAGTATCTCACTTTAAGAACTAGGCTTAGCCTCTTAACTACCTAAAGTTAGGTGCTTACACCTCCCTGTGTAATTGATAGTGAGAGGCAAACTTCTAATCTAAGTGTTTGGATTTGCCTTTGGAGATGTGTCATTCTATTGACTGTGTAATTGAGTTTCTGCTCTTTCATCACTGAGCTACCTGAAGTCTAGATGTGTGAATTTTAACAGAAGGTCTTCATCTCTATCTTGTCTTCTGAAATGTATTCTATTAATTGAATAAAGCTTGCAAAGATACATCCAATATTTTGCCAGCATTTCTACGAGTGTATTTTTATATTGGCTCAACGTTTACATTCTGTAACTTTCCCTTATACAAACTGTGAGATGCCAAACCATTAGTGTAGTTTTATCAGACTCCACTGTTTTACTCCTTACCTTTCCAAATACATTTGAAGTTCAGTATAAATGTTTTGCAATACACAGAAGATAAATTGATATCTAATTTATATTATTTGATGTATCGTTCAATTTTAAAGCAACATCAGTGCACAGTCTAAAAATCAATAACCCATAAAGATGCAGAATGGTCAGAATAGGATTACATACAAATTTATGAGAGTGGATACTGGTTTGAAACTAAGAAATAGCCATGCATGTCTTTTAAAGCCATACAGATACAGAGTTTTAGAAGTATGTAGGTTTCTTCAGGAATGAAAACTTTTTTTTTACAGAGTAATCCCTCAGAAAAGCACAGAATTTAATAATGAATAAATACTAAATACTGCAATATCAGCCCCTGATTCAGCTGATTCATTTAATAATAAGAAACCCCAACTACCTATTGGACACCATTAAGATAACTTGAACTCACTTCCTGTTCTTAAGCATTTCCATGATTTAAAGAATGCCTGAGGCTAATATCTTGATGCCTAACTGGTGGATATCTTTAAAAATAGGTAACATATAAACTATGACATTATTTTACATGCATTGAATGAAATTATGTTCACAGTGATTAGAAAGAATTCTTGGTAACTGAAGTATTTGTATGAAGCAAATGTAAAATATTTAATGCACCTTTTTCTTTAATTCTTATAGTAGTGTATTGGTGACTTGATGTTACATCACAGTGACTTAATTGTTCATAATTCATCCAGAATATTTTCTTTCATCGTATCTCTGCCACCTGCTAGAGGAAAGAAGTTGACTAGCTGTAGGTTTCCAGACTACTGAATTACAAATATACCTACAGGGGATTTTTCAGATGTTTTTGCTTTACTAGCCCATTACTTGAGCATTACTAGGCAATTTTTTCCTTTTCTTGGAGAAAAAAATCATTTATATTGTGAATATCCAATAACATTTTGAATGACATAACAAAATATAAATGTCAAATCAGAGACACAATTCGTGCTATCATATTCCTAACAAAAATCAACAGAACTTTAACTGATAGTTTTCATGGCTGAAGTCCCATCTTCCAACTGAAATTGACGTTGAAACATTATTAAATTGAAGCTGAAAAAAGCTTATAAATAAAATTGGGGTCAGACACAATAAAATGGTCCTATGTATTGTGCACGTGCACACATGTTTCTGTGTATGTGTGCGTAAATATGTTTTCTTTGCACTATAAAATTCTTAAATTAGCCTGTATAATAAGTAAACTTTTGAAAATCTGGTCATAGGATATTTTTCAGTATGACTGTTTCTTGGTAACAAGGGGCAAGAAGAAAAAAATAGTAGGAAAAAAGCCACTTACATGTAACAATAACACAGTTCTACTTGAAAAATTCAGTTAAAGTTTGAGATAGTGCCAGGGCATTGTGAACAAATGTACGGTTCTTTCCTGTAGAATGTAAGGTGGAGGCCTGAATTTTTCTATTCTTGTTATAAGAGAAACAAAGTAGATGTTTGAATTATTTTGACAAATATTTTTGAACCTTATTGAATCTTTACTTGTAAGTAATTTTTAAAGGAGAATTTTCTTGTAGGAACACTCAGTGTTATTTTTAACACACTTCCTTAAAAAATGTAATGCATTACATCCCTGAGATCTGGAAGTTTATATCTTGTTCTTATTTTGTGCTAACATCCGAGGTGGAATAATTTTCTGGTCCAAATACTAAACTCTAGACATGATACTGTCAGAGTAAGGAGCTGAGTAAATTCAGATATTCAGTTCAGACTTTTGATATGCTGAATTTGGTATCTGATTTTGCAAGAACGTCTCTCTAAATCTATGATCGGTAGAAGCTGCACAACTAAGAGCATAAGAATAGAGCAAGTGTGTACAGTCAGTTCTATGAAATAAATCAAATGAGACTGCTAGAAAGCAGCACTCAAGCCCCCTGTAGGAGTTCTCACCAAAAAAAGTTTTGTCTATAACTTATGCAATTTACATACCAATTTTATATTGCCTGCCTCTCTGTGATGTGATTTGTAATTCATCTAGACTTCTTCTGCATCTGATATTTATCTAATAAAATCACCTCTCATAATGGAATTGACAATTGAAAGTAATGATACTGAAAATAAATTAGCATTAGAAAATTTATCTATGGATTTCCTTAATGAAATCACAAGTATACGAAGGAAAGTGGCATAAAGAGCCATAAGTATTCCAGATGGTGAAGTAGTTTTCATATGACATTCAGATCTGTCTCTAAATGATCAGCTTTTTTATACATTTATAAGATCTTTCTTGTCTTTAGCTCTTTATTATTGTAAAATATTTTCTTTCAGTAATGGAAAGATAACAAGAACTTATTTTCTTATGGTATGGAAGTTAATCACAAGAGGTTTCAGAAAGATCAGTATAACTCTGGAAAACAGAAAAAGCCTCCAGTAAGTATACTATCACTCTATTCTTATAAATTAGTTGAGTATTTCTCCAGTTTGATGCGCACACGTGCACACACACACACTTTTTCTATAGTAGTGACTGAAGTCAGGCAGAACCTAACAAATATTTCTGAAACAAGTATGCTTACTATATAAGGAAAGAAGTACTGATGACATCAGAGATGGTTATTTTGCACTTTAATACTAGGAAATTCGGATAATTCATGCTCTATAAGAAAGATAATACAGGAAACTGTTTTATTAGCTTTTATAGTGTTCTGTCAGGGTGCATGGTCATCTTGAAATCCACTAATACTACAGGTTCTTTTGAGTTGTTTCCAGGTATTTAGCTACCACTTCATAACAGCAATGATTTTTTTATATAATCTTGCATTATCTATGTTTAAATTGCATCCCATTTCCCTTACACTAGTCTTCAAGGTCATCCATTGTTTCCTGTGTAACAGTCCTCAGCTGTATTGGGGCAGCTCTGCTTATATTGTGTCATCAATAAATTTCATCAGCACGCTCCTACTATTTTTCCTGCCAAGACTGCTAATGAAAACATTAAATCACATAACTGAAAAATCATGCTCTGAGGAACTCCTTTATGTCTGCCTTTCACCACTTCCAGCAGGTACTTCACCTTCAGACAGTTCCTTACCTATCTAGCCTCTATTATCTTGAGCTCAGTTAATGTGGCACTCCAAGTTTACTGATGATGATGGATGAGAGCTACTCTATTTCCTATATCCAGAAAGAAAGTAGATATTTTATTAAAGAGAGGAACCAGGTTAGTCTAGCAGGATATGCTTTTGATGCGTAAGACACAAACACATTTTGTTAAACACGTAGGAGGCATGTAAAGAAAATATACAAGAAAAGAACCATTTTTGGACAATTCTTCCCCATGTATACCCTCCCACCAGTTGGGAGTCACTGGCTTAAAATCTTGTTCTGTCAGAGGTCAGATTTAGGTTGTTATGTTTAATAGGTATCAGTACATCCACTAGGCCTTTTGAATTCATGCTTTTGGGCTGCATCATCTTACAGCAGTGACTGCCACAATTTAATCATGTTTTTCATGTAGGAAATATTTGTATTCCTTTGCTAGAGCTTCTTTCGTGATAGTTGAATTGATAAATTGCTGTTGTAATGTCATAGTAATGAGAATTCCCTGTGTATCATCGTATAGGCCTCTACTGCATCCTTCTTCATCTCTTTTCATGCTGAAGAACTCTTGTCCATCCCACTGTCTCCCAATATGGAATGAGTTCAAAATGTCTCTATATTCTTCCTGCATTTTCTGCTTCTTTCCTAGGTTTGATGCACTTTTTTGAGATGCTGTGATTATGTGTTCAATAGGATTATATAGTGGACGGCTTTATGGCATTAAAAAAAAATTGCAGCTGTGTTTTTTTCCCTAAAACTTTCTGACGTTCTAGTGCTGCTTTTTTGGCTGAGGTTGGATGCTGGTGCTTTTAAAGAACTAGTCATAATAACTCCTAGGTTCTCTTTCTAAGCAGTATTTAGAATCCACCATTTTGAATGTATAGAGAAAGGCTTTTATTCCCACACAGACTGTGTTGTATTTGTTGGCACCATTTCATTTATTCTGCTTCTGTGTACCATCCACTGCTCTTGTTCAAACAAATAGCTCTGCCCAGTGAAGTAAATCTTCAGAGATGACTGTTGAATTATGCATTCCTGGAGAAATCCCCAAAAATTTTTGTAATAATGGAGGTTACAATGCAGTAGTAAAGCACATTGGAAAGTACCTTTAATTAGCAATGTTGAGTCAAGACACAGCAAACTACAGTGATGTAAAATTACAGCCCTGGCACTGCAATGCTATGCAATTGATGTGGAATAAGTAGTCTTTATTTGCTTGCTCTTTCTGAGAGGAAAACAGAGAGAATATCATCAAAGTCATCATGATAAGGAAGGACAAATAGACTTGGATCCTGGATAGTTACATATAATTTTTCCAGATTACTATGTAGCTGAATGAAAACTTGTATGTAAAATAAACCCCAAATAGTATTAAGACTATATTGTCTTCATTTACATACTTCAGTTTCTATTCACTTTACTTCCTAGTGTCACCTTATTAAATTATCTACCTTTAGTTGTGAGAATCTTTACCTTATCTGTAGGAAGAGAAATGTAAGATATAGAAGAATTTTTGATAGGATTTCACTGTATCCACTATAAGTAGTTCAGAGGTGGTGGAAGAGTTAACTTTAATTTAGCACAGACACTGCCTCATTGACTGTAATTGCTTTGTTAGCAATGTATGTTCTGTATACCTTAGTGTACAGACACCTGTATCAGGTTTCTCATTCTGTAATATGCACATAACAATAAGAGACCTTATCTAAAAATCCTTTGAAACAAGATTTGGCTTTTTCTCCCCATTCCAGATGAACTTGTTGGTTCTTACCTGTATTACTTGAGTCTATATTGAAAGAAGTTAATCAGATTTTATTTCCTTTAACAGGAAACACATGGATTTCTTAAGCAACTTCAGACCAATAAAAAGACATAAATTAGATATGGTCTGTAAGCAAACTTTTTCAGAACGGACATAAGTTTTCCACTAAGACAGACACTACATTTTGGGCTTCTTAGTGGCATTTTACTCATAATAACGTGTACGACTCCATGGTAAAAAAAATATATATATATATATGTATATATTTCCCATTAGGGGCATAGAAGTTCTGCCAGTAAAAATTGTAATTCAAAAGCAGAAGCATTAGTACTTTTGGTGTAAATCATGAAAGCTGGTCTTTGGTGTTCCTGTCACTGCAAACTGCAGGAGGAAAGTGAAGAATTCAGTCTACCTAATATGGCAGTTACTGTTGATTTTTGCACATAATGTTGTTCTCTTCAGATGAATCACACATGTGCATAACTTGCTGTCGGTTTGCTCTAATTATCGTAGATCACCTTCATGATTTGCCACTTGCAAACTAATATATTATGATAGTTGAAGTCATATGTTCTGATTATAATTGGTTGCCCACTATTGATATGGGTAATGGATCTCTCCTGTGAAATACAAACAGTAACTAGATGCACAGCATGCAGGTGAGTTAAGTACCTTCACTACCCAGGAATCAGCAGGTATTCTTCATGACTTATTCTCCAGAAATATTTTTTTCAGAACCTCAGCATATCTCTAATTGCAATTATATTTTGTGTCCATCTTGTCTCAGATCTTAGAAAAGGGGTTTCTGTGTATAAATATTTAAGTATAAAAGTAAAAGGCAATAGCAAGCACTTTTCTGCAGACTTGGAGAAATATAACTGGCATAGATCTTTTCACAGAATTCCCATTTATATTAGCAGAGTTGGTCTCAAGGACAGTCCACGTCCCAAAGAGGAAAATCAGGTCTTTAAACTAAGCTATGTTTTGATGTGTCAGGTCTCCATATTACATGTTTATTTCAGTATAATCAATAGCATTAATAAATCAGTGGATTGACTGAATTCTGAAAGGACCATAGTTCTACACCATAAGCTGATATTTGTATTTTGCATGCGAGCACAGAACACTAGTTGAGTGCACAGTTGGTGTAATATTGACTGTTTTTTTCCCTGATATTTAGTCACTGTGTGTTCAAGGTTGACAAGGGCAATTATATCCCACCAGTGTCTATCAATAAACATATTTTTCTAGGGCACTGGTTTTCCCTAGAACACTTGGATTTTAAGGACTACCTTCTTTAACGTGTTTTATTCAACACTTCCACAATAGGCTGGAGATAAAATTTACATCCTTTCAAAGTACTTAAAGAGTTTGGTAAAAAAAAAATGCGTGCTTGAGGCAAATGTTTGCAGATCAGCATAAGCTTTGTAAATAGATCACTTGATTTCTTTCAGTGATTCCAGTCATAAGTGTTGAAGAGCAAACTGGCAAAGCCTTTAAAAGCTTAGCCCATCTTTTATCACCCTTACTGTTTTAAACCTTTCTTAAAAGGCTTCAAAAATTAAAAGAACTGCAAAGAACATTGCATCTAAAACCACACTCAGGTTTAGCCTAGGGTAATTATCTTTAGTTTTAGTGAACGAGGTCTCATTTGACTTTGCATATTTGAAAACTATCATAGGCTTGGATATTAGTTTTGTGGCATCCATTCCAAGAAATGTTTAAAAACAATAAATTACATTCTATTCAATTCATTTTTATTTATTTGAGGCTTTTATTTTGCCTCTAAAATATATGACACAGCAGTTTTCACAGAGTTTTCTGCTCTAATTACAACTTACCTAATACTAACCTGATCACCTACCCAACCGTGATTATTTTTCTGCATAACTTGCAGAGTTGGTGGAAATATATGGCAATACAAATTTAGTGAACTATGAATTTTATCAGTACAATAGAAATAGATAAGTAGATAATACATAGATAAAAACATAATAGAGAAATGAGACAACTTGGGGTTTGGATGGGAAGGAGAGATTTTGATGTTTTAGAATAGAATCATACAATCACCAGATTGGAGAAGACCTCTTGGTTCATCAAGTCCAACCATTCCTATCTGCCCCTAAACTATGTCCCTGAGCACCTCATCTACCTGTCTTTTAAATGCCTCCATGGATGGTGACTCAACCACCTCCCTGGGCAGCCTCTGCCAGTGCCCAATGAGCCTTTCTGTGAAAAGTTATTTCTGATATCTAGTCTGAACCTCCCCATGCACAGCTTGAGGCTGTTGCCCCTTGTCCTGTCCCGTGTCACTTGGGAGAAGAGGTCAGCTCCCTCCTCTCTACAACCTCCTTTTGGGTAGTTGTAGAGAGCAATGAGGTCTCCCCTCAGCCTTCTCTTCTCAAGGCTGAACAACCACAGTTCTCTCAGCTGCTCCTCATAAGACTTAGCATTAAGGAGTCTGAATTTACTACTGTGTGTTCACATGTCTGATTTAAAGTTGAGAACTGTGAAATCTATGTACCACCTTCAGTGATGTTGACAACTGGAATAAGGGGACAATCCACTTAAAAATGCTGCACGCTTGGGCTTGGATTAAAGTCATGAAGGTATTAGTATTGTGAAACACTAATTTTCAGTATCTTGTTGGCTCTTCTTAGTACTGCTTTTGATGGGACAGAATTCAATCTCAAAACTGATTAAGATAGTAACTATTTGATTAATCAGTGAATAAATAAAGTTCCTTTTTAACTTTCATTCTGCGTTATGTCCCAGAGAGACCTACTCTCTGATGTTGTCTTTTGATATGTTACTTTTCCTATGATACTAGTTATTTTAAGCATGTGTGACAGGTAACTGGCGTCCTTAGCTGTGAGGTTACGTCTCAGCAGGTTTTACCAGTAGTACTGTGAACATGAAAATAATATGCTAAGAATCTGTTCTATGGTAAAGGATATCATAGACAAAGAAAATGCGCTAAACAACAACAAAAAAGTCAATCACTCCTGAGCTGAAGTACATAGTTTCTAGGTAATGATATTTTAAGATTAAAACATTGCATATTCCAAGGCTTTCTTTTGAAACTGTTTTTCAAATTTACTGTCAGGAGCTCTAGTGGATGCACATAACTATTAATAACCAAATCAATTAACAGCATGTTGAGGTTCTGTAGAGTTAGTATACCTATATTCCTGTTGCAATTTAAAAAATATGTGCTCGTGTAAAAGGAGGTAAATCTTTACTGCTAGCATGCGGCTATGTCATTGAGTTTTACTCTCACAAGGTTGTAAAATTATATATGTGTATAGAGTGTGCTGGGTTTGTCACACAAGCAACAATGTAACAAGTGTGTACAGAACAATTATATACGTAGTTATATAGTTTAAAAGCTATAAAAAATAGTAAAAATATAGTTCTATACAAATATATACACTAGTTATACATAACTGTAGTATTTTATACGTATTTTTTCTGTGCAAACTTGTCCTATACAAGCCATGTCTGATTATATTGTTATACATATATAAAACTGTAGATAGCAATACATGCATATGTATCTCTATACAAATAACTCTGTTCTTTAAATTTTTTTATTTTTTTTTTTTTATGTTTTACATGAATTGAACTCAAGTGAATTTACCTGGACCCAGGAAATCTGTTCTCACTTTCCCTTGCAGCTTTAGATAGTAGACTATTGTTTACCACAGGAGGCTGTAACAGTCATTCATTTATACTGAGGGAATCTGGTTCTGAGAATCTAGCATTATTTATTTTCCATAGAACTGCAACTCTTGGCTCTTTTTGGTTCTTTTGTTACCAAGAACTTTGGATCAGCTGTGCCAATGATCCACCACAATAATCTAGTAAATAAAAATGCCCTGTATGATATTTGGCTCAGGACTCTTTCCAGCTGCGTCTAAGGAAATAACTCAAGTACAATTTACCAAGGAGCATTATTCACATAAGTGTCTAGGATTCTTCTTTAAGTTGACTGCAAATGTCTGGTCCTATCCATTTTGTTCCACATAACTTTTACTGAAAATCTTTGTAGATGGTTGCAGTTTGTGAGAAGGTTCTTACCTGCTTAGTTGCTGTACCATAAATTGTTGTTCGTTAGATAACAACATCAACTCTACTTTACACTAGATCCTTCTTGATTTATAAACACTTTAGTCACTTTTACTTAGGGTTTTCAAGAGTCCTTAGCAACAAAGGTAGAAAGAGAATGTTGGTACGGAAAAACTCACTATCCGTTTTTACCATCTCAGTATGTAACTGAGCAGGAGGTGAAGTTCCAGTTCAATATTCTGAAACTGAAAACTATTTTTCTGATGTGCAAGATATTCTTCTCCAATTCAAATAAACATATGGTTTCTCAGAGATATTAACATAGCAATATAATCACTCAAGTTTCAAGTTAATAGACCTTTAAAGTTGATAGTCAAAGAAATAGGGTGTGCAGTGTTTTATCTGGCAGGCAGCAGTAAAGCTATAGAACCTTTTTTGAGTCACTTTTACATAAAGTATCATTTATATTTTACCATCTCTTGTTCATGGGATGAACATTTTCTTCATGGGATGAAAGACTCAATCTCAGTACATGTAATAAATACCCCACTCACTGTGTGGGTGGTAAGCAAGACATTGCAAGAAACTGATGCCGTTGTCTGACCATATGTATCTTGTCCTGCAGAGGTTAGGACCTATGGGAGACCAGCTGCCTCTGGAGAGGCAGCTGAGGCCAAGCAGCCGTATTGCTGCATTGTTGTCTGGAATAAGTCATTGTTCCCCATCTACAGGAAGGGTCAGAGGGAGGACCCGGCAAACTACAGGCCTGTCAGTCTGATCTCAGTGCCAGGGAAAGTCATGGAACTGGTGATCTTGAGTGCTGTCATACAGCACATGCAGGAGAACCAGGTGATCAGGCCCAGTCAACATGGGTTCACAAAAGGCAGGTCTTGCCAAACTAACCTGATTGCCTTCTATGACAAAGTAACTCACCTCCTGGACAGGGGAAAGGCTGTGGATGTGTCTTCCTGGACTTCAGTAAAGCCTTTGACACAGTTTCTCACAGCATTCTGCTTAGGAAACTGTCATCCTCTGGCCTGGACAGGCGCACACTCTCCTGGGTGGAAAACTGGTTGGATGGCCGGGCCCAGAGAGTGGTGGGAAATGGTGTGAAATCCAGCTGGAGGCCAGTGACAAGTGGGGTTCCCCAGGGCTCAGTGCTGGGTCCAGCCCTGTTCAATGTCTTTATCAATGACTTGGATGAAGGCATTGAGTGCTCCCTTAGCAAGTTTGCAGATGACACTAAGCTGGGTGGAAGTGTGGATCTGCTGGAGAGTAGAGAGGCTCTGCAAAGGGATCTGAACAGGCTGGACCGCTGGGCTGAGTCCAATGGCATGAGGTTTAACAAGGCCAAATGCCGGGTCCTGCTCTTGGGGCACAACAACCCTATGCAGTGCTACAGACTAGGAGAAATCTGTCTAGAAAGCTGCCCAGAGGACCTGGGGGTGTTGGTTGACAGCCAACTGAACATGAGCCAGCAGTGTGCCCAGGTGGCCAAGAAGGCCAATGGCATCTTGGCTTGTATCAGAAACGACGTGACCAGCAGGTCCAGAGAGGTTATTCTCCCTCTGTACTCAGCACTGGTGAGACCGCTCCTGGAATCCTGTGTTCAGTTCTGGGCCCCTCACCACAAGAAGGATGTTGAGGCTCTGGAGCGAGTCCAGAGAAGAGTGACAAAGCTGGTAAAGGGGCTGGAGAACAAGTCTTACGAGGAGCAGCTTAGAGAGCTGGGGTTGTTTAGCCTGGAGAAGAGGAGGCTGAGGGGAGACCTCATTGCTCTCTACAACTGAATGAAAGGAGGCTGTAGAGAGGAGGGAGCTGGCCTCTTCTTCCAAGTGACAGGTGACAAGACAAGAGGGAATGGCCTCAAGCTCCACCAGGGGAGGTTCAGGCTGGACATTAGAAAAAAAATTTTCATGGAAAGGATCATTGGACACTGGAACACACTGCCCAGTGAGGTGGTTGAGTCACCTTCCCTGATGGTTTTTAAAAGACAGGTGGATGAGATGCCGAGGGGTATGGTTTAGTGATTGATAGGAATGGTTGGACTCAATGATCCTGTGTTTGTTTTCCAACCTAGTGATTCTGTGTGATTTTGTATATGACTTCCTGTTATCTTCTTCCAGAAGCTAGTTAGGAACAATTAGATGAACTTTCATTTTCCTGTTGAAGACTGACATTTTACACATTCTGAAAACAATAATTTTCTCTTCCTTTTCTTACACAGCAGTCCCTTCCACAATGCTTGGATTCTTGTCTCTGGTCTGTTGTGAGAGTTTGTGCATGAAATGAACTGTTGTAGATTAACATTTCAATTGCTGAATTTTAAAATTCCTGATCACAACCCCTCTGCTGAATAATACCTTTCCTGTTAAAACCAGAAAACTGATTAATCAGACTGATTCCAGTGAAACTGAAGAATTCCACATCTGAGCACCTCAGAGGGAGCTGATCAGCCTTCATTGCGATTTGTTGGACTTTAAACTGGCTGCTATTTTCAGTTTTCATTCCCAAGTTTCTGAGGGCAGCACTTTGATCATGCTCCAGTAAATGAAGATTAGAGCATCAAAGGGAGTTAAATATGTTGGCACTGTCACCAAGCTTGACTTTCAAGTTTGCAGTGCTAGGAATACATTCAGAAACATGAGTCAAGTGAATCAGGACAGTTAGGCACCTAAGAAATGGAATCATGAAGGGAGGAATTTTGAGCACAGGGTTACCTAAACCTGGGAATAGGAAATTTTGAAGAAA
This sequence comes from Phaenicophaeus curvirostris, assembly GCF_032191515.1. Taxonomy (NCBI): domain Eukaryota; kingdom Metazoa; phylum Chordata; class Aves; order Cuculiformes; family Cuculidae; genus Phaenicophaeus; species Phaenicophaeus curvirostris. The sequence goes on from NC_091395.1 coordinate 43,133,417, forward strand.
GCAGAGTTATAAGAATTTCTGCTCTTTCTTGAATTTAAATATATATTCTTCACAATTGTGAAGGCAGTGCTTAGAACTGAAGCTCCAGAAGTGGAAGATTAAATTTCTGCAACTATAATGCATCTAGAAAATGCAAGGATGAAATTTAAGATTGTTGCCTCAGGTCTTTGCTCATTAACATTCCGGGTTTGCTGCAATCTCCTTTGCTTGCAGGGCTTCAGAATTCCTGAAGCAGGCTGTATTAAGATCTGTGGTGCAGATACTCTGATGGCACAAATACGAATTCCTAGATACTCAGTTGGGAAATTAGGCACAAGTCTGTTTATTTTGTGTTTGGTTTATGCTTGTTTAAAACTTAAAGAAAGAATGCAAATACTGTAGTATTTGGGTTTATACATAAATCAGGTGTAGATATTTAGGTAGATATTTAACCGTATCTAGGAATGAAGGCATTCATCATGTGTAACGGTTACCTGGGAAGACAGACACCATAATTCTAAACATCCCCTCTTTCCTTCTCCTCCCCCAGCTATTAATTGATGAGGGCCAGCTGAAATGAGTTTCTTATGCACCTCCCAGTTACTCGCTAATGGAGTGTTGAGGGAAGCAGAAAAAGCCTTGACTCTGTGTAAGCACTGCTCAGCCACAGCTAAAATATGCCTGTTATCAACACTGGTCACAAATCCAAAACATAACACCATATTGGCTACAATGATGAAAATTAACTCTTATCACAGTCAAAATAAGTACACTACTATTATTTGGATCATATTGATAGCCTTTCTGATTGTTTGATTAGTCAGTCCAACACCTACTTTTTAAAAAGAAAAAAAGTCACAGAAAATGCTGAGCTTTAACATTATACCTATTTTGTTTTAAATAAAAAAAAAAAACCATGGATGAAGTGCTCCTTCACACTAAATTTTTTAAATGCTGTAAGCACAACAAAACAAACATTCTGTTGTGGGAAGAACTATTTATACAAATATAGGAAATGTATGGGGTTTTTCACATTTGATCCATCACCAGAAGTTATTACTATCATTTGAAAAATCACAGCATTATTAAAGGCTCTGAGAAAAATTGTGTAGACTGTCTGGATTCTTGTCTGAGGAGGAATTCTCAAAACAAAAAGTTGTTGTGTAGTTCAAGACATTGTACTTTTTTTCCCTTTTTGGCAAACAGTACAACGAGAACATAATTGGAATATAAGGAACATAAGTATGAGACATGATTTTCAGATACTATTGTTATTGGCAAGGGCTTTCTTCCTTGTATGCATTTAATTTATTAATGCTGTCTTCATAAGTGAGATACTCCCAAATTCCTGATTATTAAAACAAAAAATCATTTTATAGTTATCGTTAGAACACTCTGAGCTTGCAATACTTATGGAAAAAAACTATCTGAAAACAGCTCTTTGTATATAATCTAAGTGCTATTACGTTTGTTTTTCTTTAAAAAATAATCATTATCTTTTCCATATGCTTTATGTTTATTACTGTTGAATACGTTGGCTTTGCAATGCTATGGCAGGGGGATATATAAGATATTTGCTGGTGCATACATCAAAAAAATTGCTAAGTTGCAACTGAAAATTCAGATCATCTGTGCTAAAGCTAGGGAGGCCTTTCTCTTCAAATTCATATTAAATTCTCAGGACACGAGATCAGTTTTACACAATAGCAGAAGGAAAAGAACCTTTTCATGTGTGACCAGAAGAAACCAAATGTGAAAGTAAATGAGGTGCAATGAACACAGATCTCCAAAATGTCATTTTTACATTTAGTATTCAACATATAATCAACATTTCCATATGGTTCAAACAAATAAAATTGCATTTTACTGTGTAGTAACATGTCAGTCCAGCAGCAGCTAGGATAAATATTTTATTACAGATAATCTGCATCTCATTAAGACTTTAGAAAAGATACACAGTTTATGAAAACATTGTATATCACAATGAAAAAAGGAAAACTGTGGTAGAGAAAAAAATCATTTAATGTTTTGCTTTTTGAAGTTACTCTTGTATTTTGTAATAATAATTAAACATTTTTTAAGAAATAAAAATATGTTTGATGCCTAAATTCTTCATAATCTATTCCCATTGCAGATTCCTGGACCATCAGAGGCCCACCAGCATAACACTACATAGAAAGCTGAAGGTAAGATGAAACATCCTAGAGCCCCAAGCTCTTTTGGGACCTGTATATTGTGTTGGTGCTTTTAAAATGATACACAGTTGCCAAGCTGACAGAACAGAGTAAGCTACAAAATTTCAGTAGATCTGTATGTGGTCGGTATATAATGTTCTACTGATTTACCCATTCTCAATAATTTATGCTACTGTATCTGATTTATTGTTGTTGCAGGAACTGCATAGGTCAAAATGTAAAATGGAATAAATTCGTGCAGCCCTAACTTTAAAAGATATATTTTATCCAAGAAGGAAGATCCACAGTGATAAATCCTGTACCCTGTTTCCAGACTTATCAAGAGTAGAACATAACTGAATAAATAATTAAATTCTCAAAATGAACTACTAAATCTCTTGTGAGAGTTCTCACATTTCCACAAGAAACTACTGCTGCCTACATATGCCGTATTGTGATAGGTTTTAATTATGCCCGTCTTTAGAGTAATAATTTGCAAACATCATTTGTAGCCATGACCACAACTCAGCTGAAAGCAGATAAGGTACCAGAGCTCTGAAATGGCAGCTCTTGGTGCCCACACAGAAGTGTTTGTATTTGACAGTGATCTGGCTGCGACCAATCTTACTATGTCTGATTGGTACTTACATAGCAACTGGACTGAATTGCACAAGTACCTGTTTTTTTTTTCACTTTGGTTTTAGTTCAGTGATTTTTCTCAATGGTAACCGAAGTCAAGTAATTTAAAGCTCGTGAACCTCACAAAAAGGCTTCATTTAAAACCATATTCTGCATCTTGTGACACCAAATGGAAAGTGTGTTCTTCTATATGACTACAAAAGGTTTTAGAACAGTGATCAGATACACGTTCTGCTCATTAATGTTTGTACAGTATCCTGCCTTGAAAGAGCTACAGTTTCCTAGAGCAAGTCATTCAGCATTCGACTACACTCTTCAAGTTTAATGGGTTGAGCTCTTTGAGTTCCCCTACCTCCTCCTGATTGATGGTTTGTTTCTTCTTTTAATACAAAATTCAGTAAAATTTCCCACAGTGAAAAGGGTCTTTTAATTATAAAACACCAGCGTGTGGGAATGATTCAATTTACACATCAGAAAAGTTCAGTTACTTGACCATAATTTATTTTTTGTGCTGATCATTTACAGACCACAGATTCTTCTTTTTTTCTTTTTTTTCCCCACTCTCTTTCCTTCTCACTTGATCTCTCTCCATGTAAAAGAATAAAAATCTCAATAACCTAGAAAAGGCTTTAGATATTGTATCACTTAGTCACCAGAACTAGAGTCTTCTTTATCAGATTTTTTTATCTGCTTTTATCCCTTTCTTTTTTCCTAGCTGTGTTGTGAAATTTAAATGTATTCTGTAATTGCTGAGTAATCCATATTTTTTCTTTTATCTAACAAAGGAGTAGTGTAAGGAGGGGTAAGGTATCTCACTCATGGAACTGTGAATATAAGAGATATTGCCCAAAATAGGTATTTGCAGTTTGAATGTTGCATACAACCTAACTGACCATGGCCTTCTTCGTCAGTGCTCTCTAGCACTTTAATTTGTCTCCTTCAGGGGATGATAAATCTCTATATTTCATTTTTCTCTCTCTCTCTTTTTTTTTTTATGAGGTGTAATTGATTAATACTGAAATAAATGTCTGGAAGCAATGGAAAATTTCTAGGGCTTGCATTGATGGGAGCAGGAGGTCTTAATGACAAAGCTTTGTAAGTTCTGGATGTGATTTTCCTAGCAAAATCAAAAAAGTTAATCTTACCTTGTGCTCATTATGGGCATAAGGGAAATAAGCAATAAAAATGTCCAGAATACCATTTTTAAAGATATTTTTCAATATATTTACAGACATGTTCTTGTATTTATTTTGGTTTAAATTAAATGCAGTTTGTGACTGAGAACTATTAGATTATAGTAAGCTAATTTTAAAATAAAAAAGTAACTGTAGGGAATTGTAGGTATCATTTATTCATTCATATCATTTATTCAATGTTGCATGTATAATTTTGGTATTCAGCTGAGTACCTAACCGTATTTATTTATTGCCTATCACTTGCAACTCACATAGGAAGACAATGTCTGTGCTACTGAAAGACAGTGGTGCTACTGAAATACACTGTTGCTACTGCTTAACTTTTTTAGTATTTAATTTAGTCTGTTTTCCACTTTAGAAAGGATGAATGAATGCTACTCTAATAAAACGTGTCAAGCTTGGGGCAGGGAGACAGCTCTTCAAAAGCTTTTCAGCTATTTGAAAGGTGCTCCTCCTTTACCCTGCACTAAACATTTAGGCTAAAATAGCCAAAATGAATGTGTGTTTTGTAGACTCCCTGTGAGAGAGAAACTGAAAGGCTGTTTTAGTAATACCTGTACCTGCTGCTGTTGGAATGTACTTCTGTTTAGAAACACAAGTGTATCCCTGAAAAAGACTGACAAGCTGAAGCTAGCATGTGCTTGTAAAACTAAGCAACGTAAGATGTTGTCTTCTGTTGCCAATTTAGTCATTACAGGATGCTAGTAATGCCACTAGTTTAATTTTACAAATTTAAATGTCTACTACAGCATCTTCCACTAATTCACTTGTACCTTACTGTACTCAAATCCTTCTCATTAAAGAGAACAGTTCAGAGCACATGGAGACAGAGATAATCATGATCAATGAACACAGGAAGAATTTTTTCCAGTTCTTATTAATGTTCATACAGACATATAGCTTAATATTAAAGTACACTCAGAATTTTAGTTCTGAAAGAAAATTTTTTTAAATCTTCATGATCTCTGGAAAAGAATGGACCTTTATATCTTCTATCTGACTGGCATGTTGTGCTAAGTAAATGCTCACATATGTGATCTCACAAATATTCATATGGAAGATGGATTGTACTTTTCTTAAACAAAACTAGCATCAGATACATAGAGTTATTCTGTGTTTTGGTTTGTTCTCTTTTTTTCATGCAATCAGTTAATTGAGGTCCTCTGTTCTACATCAGTCTACCTGGAACAATGAATAGGCTGTGTTTTCAAATTACTTCCAAGTTTCTTATGCTATTCAAACATTGTGTGTCCCAAAAGATGCGACCCACTGATCAGTATTCCTGCTTGTGGTGCAGTAGGAGTCCAGTGACAATGCATCTGGATCTTCTTGGGGTTTTTTGGTATTCTCCCTAATGACTTCCAGGCCTGTTTCATTTACTAAGCAAGCCCTGTAGCATTGTTCTCAGTAGAAGTTTCTAAATTTAGTAGATGTCCTGATGACAAAATTTTGTGGCAGAAGTTATTATTGTCACAACTTTTTTGGTTTTGTTTTTGCTCTTTTCCTTTCATGATAATGGATGTAAAGTGTTAAGTCTCAGTAAGGCTGCAATGTTCTCACCAATACAAAGAGCTTATGGCTTTATTGCGTTGTGTGTATTTTTGTTCGTCCATGGAAATTTTCATTGAGTAGGCAGGGATTACAGTGACTTAGTCTCTCCTGTTGTAACTTCACTGTGTCTGTGCACTAGGTGTCACAGTATCCTGAGTTCGTGCATTGTTTATATAGGAGTTAGAGCTGAATTCCCAGCTCACAGTAGATCCACTTCCCTGATTGTACACCTTTTATTTTGGGGTTTTTTTTTGTTAACAGTCATGCATCTCTGTGATTACTGTTTAAATAATGATATGATTCCTCCAAATTACTATCAAATCTTTGTCAGGCTACATATGTTTATGTGCTGTGAAAAAACATGCCAGTGGAAATGTTTTTTCAAGTTATCCTAAACAGAATAAAAAAGGATTGTACTTGATTATTAAACTATCGTCTTCTTGTAGCAATCAGTCAGTCAATTTTGGAGACCTGCATTGTTGGGTGGGTGTTTTTATGGTTGCACGCTCCTAGCAATTTTACACAAAATTGCACCATTCGGCACATATAGTTGTAAACCTGAGAAATTCTTTCTCAAAAGTGTACCTTAGCCACCAGCAGGCAATGGGGAAGATGAGTTTGAAATCTTCTCTGCCACCAAAGCTGAGGTCCCTATCTGAAGTCCTGAGCTGCAAATCAAATTAGCCTGGGAGTCACAGGCCTGAATTCCTTGTTTAATTGCTTTTCTGTACAGACTAGTTTTTACTCTTTCCATTCAGAATCCACTGAGGGTTAGTGATGGTGCTAGTTCCCGTCTTTAGAAAAAGGTTTCCTTGAAAGTGGAAAAAATTCTGTTTCTAGGTCCTTTTCAAAATCACATATCTTACTCCAGCCACAGAATGTCATCAGAAGGAAGGATCACTACTGAGCCCAGTGCTTTGTGTAAATAGTTCTAGAAGGATGAATTAGGGCCAGGAGTCTTCTCTCCTCTTAAAATTCCAGAATTTTCTATTACACTTACCAAAGAAGATTTTTCTGTCTCTAACATGCTTGGTCATCAGAAATTCAGTGTATTCCCGGTGTATGGCCCCTATTTAAAACCTCTCCTTGAGATATATTAATTTATGAATTCAACTTCTAAAGACAATGAAGATATTGAAGCTGTTAGATTTCAGTCTGTTATTGCCACAATCAACATCATACTTCTGGAGGTGGCCAGAGGTGTTTGATCAGTAATGAACTCAATTTTGTTAGGCTCTAAAGCAATTCCTGAGCTTATCTAACTGAACCTGTTCAATAGCAGAATAAAGTGAAGAGATACCTCCTCTGTAAAGGTGAAAAGTGACTGCTAAAACACATGCATATTTTGCCACATAAGCAAGATCCTGAACTTCTTGGAATTCCAGCAGAAAGTGGAAGTTAGCCCTTACTCCTGAGCCTCAGTGCAATCTACTGGCATAGCCACAAACAATAGAGAGTAGTGTAAATTTTGTGCTTTGGTTCATCTAGTTAGGGCTGACCCAATGCGTACAAGTCATCCAGTGACTCAATATGAAGTTTTCTGGGATATATATACATTGCAGACATGGCACTTAAGGACATGGTTTAGTGGTGGACTTGGTGGACTCAATGATCTTAAGGGTCTTCTCCAGCCTAAGACTTTTAGGGTCTTGGAGCATCTCTCTTATGAGAAAAGACTGAGAGACCTAAGTCTGCTTAGGCTGGAGAAGACTGAGAGGTGATCTTATAAGTGCTTATAAATATCTATGGGGCAGCTGCCTGGACGATGTGACCAAATCCTTTTCAGTGGTGCCCAGCAAAAGGACAGGGGGCAACAGGCACAAACTGGAACACAGGAAGTACCACTTGAACATGACAAAAAATCTCTTTACTATGAGGGTGTCAGAGCACTGGAACAAGCTGCCCAGAGAGGTTGTGGAGTCGCCTTCTCCACGATATTCAAAGCCCATCTGGACACATTTTTGCTGTAGGTGAACCTGCTTTAGTGGGGGGGCAGAGGTTGGACTAGATGATATTCAGAGGTGTCTTCCAACCCCAACCATTCCATGATTCTGTGATTCTGTAAACATGAAAATTTGCCTTTGTTCCTAGAAACTATTTCTGTCTTTTTTCTTAGGGTGATCCTTTGGAGGGTTTGCAAAGATAACAGACAAAATCATGGAATCCATTTTAGAGAACAGAGCAATGGGGAAAACGTTGTGCCTAGAGAGGTGCTACATTGATACAATAGAGGAGTTTCAGTACTGTCTTTTAGCATCCCTTACTCTTTCGCAAAACTTTCTTTTACTTCTACAACCAGTTGATATTAACAGAAATGATGCTTAATCCAAGATCAGAGAGTAAATATCACAGGTAATAAAGTCTAGATGATACTGTCATTGCCAATCTGTATAATTTTATGCTAACTGGGTAGTAGAATAGTAATGTTTTACTTTCTCTGTAGAAAAGCAAGTTCTTTTTCCAGGAAAAATGTTTACAAAGAACTGGAAGCTGGGTTTTGTTAGATATTATGAATACAGCTGAACTAACTAGGGTGTGAGTGTTTTGAGAAGTGCGTTTGATAAAAAAGAGCAGGGGCTTTTCCTTTAATAATCTCCCTTTTTATTCTTTTTTTTTCCTTCCTTTTATGTTTATACTATTTATCACTTGCATGCCAAAAAAAGAAAGAAAGGAAAAAAATGAAGGGGAAAAAAACTGAAGATTTTGTTGCTTTCCTAACCAAATGTTAAATAATGTTGACAGTCAGCTTCACTTTTGCAGCATGGCGATAACGTGTCTAAAAGTAGTCCAGCTGACGCTTTGAGTTACCACAAGTATTGCCACCCTGTTATTTTAAGATGCTCAGTTATTCTTGAGCCACTGAACTATTGTTTCAAAAAGCATTTCCTTATTTTCCTTCACAAGGCTAAAAAACCTTTCTTGTGGTTTGTTATGGTTCTCTGAACTATTTTTAAAGGCTAGTTTGTGATAGATTTTGTACTGTAATTTTTTTATTTAGTTTACTGAATCCATCTAACCTGAATAGCTCTTGATCAAAATCAAGAGAACTTGAAGCCAGTACTTCAAGCTGAACTAGAAGCTAGTATAGCTCAATTTGTCAGTGAGAATTTTTGCTGAAAGAACAAATAACTTTTCTTTTTTGCCAGCATTCTTCCTTTGTGTTTAAAAACTGTGATTGCTATATATTTAGTGTAAAATAAGAACCAGCATTTGAATTTTTGTTCATTTGAGGTAGAGTTTAACAATCTGTGTAGGAAGGGATGGGGTTTCCTGAAACTGAGATTTGGCCTCCAGACTACTCTGATGGGTTTTTTAAGAGGTTTGAGACATTTCCTTCCATTAATAGCAACTGAAAGGGACATTTTCGTGCATGCTATACTTCTGAGTTGATGGCAAACAGGTTCAGTTGATCCATATTTTTTTCACCGGCATCTGACAGATACCAAGAAGAGGCTGTGCACTGCCTCAGTAGGCTTGAGGCTATTGTACAAATTATGTTGTTCACAAATCTCATTTTAACATTATAGTAAGACAGGCAGAAAGGTGAACAGAAGCTTTATGGGTGTCAGTAGGATGGTCATTGACCTGATTGTCTTTTAATGGGAAAATACAAAACAAGGACAGATCAATTGAATGACACAAGTTAATGAACCAGGTGGAATTCATTAGAAAACGGGAACTGGTTCGTTATACGTGGACTGTCCAAGAATCAATCAGCAGTATAGAAACTAACAGTAAGTCCCAAAATCCATATGAAGAAAATAGATGTTAAGATACAGGCTTCATGTTAAAATTTTTGTTCACTTGACAATAGCTGTGTCAGAGACTATGAGATAGCGTAAAATACATGCTTCATTTATTTATTTGTTGTCAATCAGATGGGTAATGCTGTTTATATAAAAGTAGGGATCCTTAACTACTTAACTGCTTAACTACTGAGTTTTGGGGAAGTCTCTAAAAGTTGCAACTTGTGAAGCTGACTGTGGGTCCTGAAGTGTACCATACCCAGTCCAATTCCAGTTGTTTTGTTTCAGTGAAACTTTGATATGTAGTATTTCACATCACTTTTGCCAGTAACAATGTTAACTACGCTCGGGGGGTTTTTTTTAAATAAAATTAAATTAAAAAGTGAAAGATTGTATTCCTCTAGTCTGCTCACTACAGTTGACAAAGGTTATATATATTTAGTCACTGAGACTGACCCCAATGTAAGAGGCAATGCAAGCTACCTTCCACAAATATATAAAAGATATGTTAGCTGTGCCTGAGTCCAGAAGCACCAGGTGTGATTTTGGAGCCTTTGCAGTATTCCCATTTCTGAGTACATACCTGTCATGTGGAAAAAAAGGTCTAATCTCAGCTGCAAATTCTGAGAATTACATATCATGTCCCTTCAAGCAATAAATGCTCTTTTGTCTATCTAGATTTTGTTATATGTTTTTTACAATAATTCCTAACAGCGCTGTTCTATGTCATTAAAATATCAAAATATAGTAAGTCAGCTGGCAATAAATGGAAAAAGTAGAAATCCATAGCAAAGATTAGTGATATCTAAAAGTGGTTTATGGGTCCTAGTGGGATTCCTCCTTTTTTAACAACAAAGTGCTGAGTGAAAGAATATGCACAGCTTACTTTGTCTTCCTATTTCTTTTGATCTGAAAGAACAATCAGATAAGGCTGATTTCTGAAGACAGTTCAGAATGAACAGATTTCAGTTGCCCCCAGTGATAACCATCATTGTCAACAGGAGGCATTCCAGGTACTGACACTAGAGCCTTAAATGTTCAGATACTGAACATTTTATCTTTTATTTTAAAAACTACTGCTGGGAACTCTCTTTATAGAATGCAATAGATGATGACTATTTAGGAGAAGAATGAACCCTGAAGGAGAATAAAGCCCAAGCCTCAGAGACTGTCAGTGAACACCAGAAGGACAGAATAATTTAAGGTTAAGGTGAGGAATTTCATGCACACAGAAAACCTTAAGCTGTGGAAAATAGAAAGATAGAACACAGGAGTTACAGGCTACAAAATCAAAATTAAAAGAACTTAGAGGCCCTGGCCCTTATGGGTATTTGTCCAGATTACTGAATCAGTACACATGCTGACAGAGTGCAGAAAATCAAGTGCTTTTTCCTAGGGAAGGCTCAGAACTGGAATACGTCGAGGTGTTGATAACAGAAGTTGAGGTGTCTGGATTAAACCAGTGCACAGAAATGCTAATAGCTACCTTCTGTGAGCTATGTCATTTAACAAGTGCTATCAGTCCCTCTAATGCACAAGCTTCGGGTCTCAATTTTTGAAGAAAAGATTGACTTTTGGCACAATGTGACAAGTTGCATTTCACATGACTTGTGTACGTTGTGCAAAGTGCACTCAACAGGGTGCAGTCCTGTGCAGTGTATTATGAAAACTGTTCACAAAGATAATAGTATTTTTCTGATTTAAGGATATTTACACCCTGCCTGCTGCACAATGCTAATGATAATTTTTTAAGTTAGTAGTTAGATATCTTTATGATTATCTAAGTTAGTAATTGATGGATTAATGCACCTCAAAACCAGCATAAACTACAGTACTATCAATCCCCAAGACTAAGTGATTTTAAATGAGCAGGTGCAAATGAATTCATAATCAGAGGGGTTTATGTGCTTATCACTGCCACTGCAATTTAAAAATGTACCTACAAAATGCATGTCATTCCTTATCTAGTCTGCCTTCAAATAGTTTACTTTATCAAAGCCAGATATGGCATTCAAACATATTGATTCCAGTATCCCTGCTGGTACAAGCCATTGCTGCTTTCATGGGGTTTGGATGAAGACTTTTGTCTCGTTTTATACTTATAAATGCAGCAAAGTTCATCAGTACTAGAGGGTTCTAAAAGATCATTACTAATAAGAGGTCCATTACCATACGTGTCCCCCTGACATATGACAGAAATATGGAATCATTTGAATCAAACCATACCGACATTTGTGAGCATGTGAACAATACTTCATTTATTTAAATCTGAAGAAGTCTTAGAATTTTATTTTTTGCTAGCATCTGGCAAGGCTTGAGTAGAAGATGGTGGATCTTATAGTCCAATAGGATTTTCCAATGTGTTTAAGCAGCAAATGCAGTTGATGACTGGGTCTGTGATTTTGAATGTTTGTGGGTAGTAAAGAAGAAAAATCAAAGTATACACTTTAAAGCCACAGGCATTTGGGAATATAACTAAAGGTCTCTTCCTTCCCTCCATTACATTGGGTTATTCCTTGATCCTTTTACGAGTTTCTGCTTGAGTAAGGAGCACATGGTTTTTTAGGACACAATCAGTTTGTCTTTTTGGGTTGGCTGTAACTACAGCCACTCTTGAGGCCAGGCTGCCCAGTTTCCCAAGCATACAGGAATGCTTTCTTGTATTTCCCTGAATTCCCTTTATTATTAAGTCACTGCCAGTTCTTCTGGCATGCAAGGAAAGTGCAATGCCATAACTTTCCTAAATATCCCTCAAAATCACAGTATCCATACAGTTCAAATGTTTGTACATCTCAGGCATTGGCCTACGCTTTGTTGCAGAATGGTAAAAATCACTAAGTGGTGATAGTACTACTACAAGGATTACACAAAAGCTTTTAGGGTTTCAGGGGGGAGGAGGGGTAGGATCCTATAGCAAGTTTACTCACTCTTTAAAATGAGGGCACTCAGGTTCAAGGAGATGGCTATGCTAGGTGTCCCTGCCATGGGGAGGACCTCATGTTGCAAGCCCAGTGCTTCAGGAGGACTCAAAATGCCCCCTGACAGGGGGAATCCATTTATACCTATGTCAGATCAAGGCTCATGGTCATATATGGCCACAGTGACACTCATTGGCAGGAATAGTCTCCAAGGTAGCATCAGGGTGGGGTATTTGACTCAAGTCACATATCACCTGCACCATGCCTCAGACACACTCCCTCTCAGGGACAGATGTACCTGCCACAGGCAAATCCATGTGTGTCTCTGGCATTCATTTTTATCACCTTCCAGCAATGATATCTGTTAGATAACGTTCCAAGAGCGCAGTTTTACAATGAATTGTACATAATTTGAACATAAATATTTCGGACGCTGCACAAAAAAGTTTGCAACCGTGGCAGTTGCTGAGTATGACTTCTCATTTATGTATCCTGAAACAAATTTTTCAAATGAAAATGTAATGTACCAGGTGCAAAATTGTTGAACAAATATCAGTTTGGCATACTGTATTTTACTAAACATTTTCCAAATAGGTGTACATTAAGGCTATTGAAGAAACTGTATAGAAAACGTGTTGCAAATACCTGTACGCTTTTAAGATAAGCTCTAGGTTACATAGAGTTTGATTTGTGACGTTGAAACACATATTAAACATAGAGGCAGTTAAGCTGTAAATCCAATGAGAGCATCCTCTTTAAGTAAGCATGGTACAAATTTTAGCCAGCTGGGCTCTTCAGAATGTTGACAATATTTTTGTGTGTTGGGCAGATAAGCATGGTCATTGCTCTTGTGTTCTCTACTTCTAACATGCACCATTAGGTAAGTGGAGATTGAAGCTGTACTGTGGGCCTAAATAAAATGGAAGAGCTCCATCTTACATTTAAGGTATCTACAGCAAAAACCTGATGCACAAAGAAAATATTTTTGCCATATATTTTTCCCTAAAAAAGCAAAAGCTGTCTTTATACTTCATGTACCAAGTTTTTATCAATGACGCTGATCTGAAAGCCCACCTTGCTGACCTTTTTCATGACTGAAATACCTGCACATTGCTTTAATTTTTATGTAAGGTTATACAGTGTTGACATATTCCATAGCCATTCTATGACAGGGCAGTAAGAAAACCTTTCTTTCCATGCCTACTGAAGAAATCATTGGGGTTAAATGACGGGTCTCTACCAGTGATTTGCCTGTCATGGAGAACTGTAAATTGTAGCCTGTCTCCAGGATAGTGTTTAGACACATTCTGAGATTAATGGTTTTACATGGACACTTTGGACTTCAAATGATTTTGAGATAAGCTCCATCAAGAATATTCTTCCAGTTTGAACTCAGCTGAAAGTGCTTTGCATTTTAGCTGTTTTATATGAAACTTTGTTCATATGGAACAGACGATATCTGATATAAAAATCAAATGGTGTGTCTTATATTCCAAACTACATAAAAAATTTCACCTCCAGTTTAACTCTTTGTGACTTTTTTTTATGGCAGTTCTTAAAACATTTCAAAAACAGGGAGCAATGAGACATCTTATTTACATGACTGAGCAGCATGTGTCTTTTCTCTTAAAGAAGCATAGCATAGAAGGGAGGTCTGTATCCTAAATTTATGGAAGAGGAAGTTAGTTAAGGTGAATTAATCACCTGGGAAAATATCTCCATTTGAGAATGTGCTAATTAGTTCACTTTTCAAATGCTCAACTTCTAATATATGTTCTACAGTGAATGAGGTGTTATGGTTCAAGAACTGTAGCTTAAGAAAAAGGTAATACAATAAGGTTTCTTTTTTATTTAATGTGGTAGAGAGAAAATGTTTATTAGAAGAATGAAACAAATGTAGACATTCATTTTTAATGTGTTCTATAGTAATCCAGTTTAAAAAAAAAAGAATTATTAAATAAACATTATTATCAATCAAGTTTTGGCTCTTCTGAATGTGTACTGGAAATTGTATAATTTCAGTAGAATATTAGACAGTCACATGTCACAGCAGTGGTGAAGCCATGCGAAAATCAGCATAAAGGGCTGGTATTTGTATCTTGCTTATAAGTAACCTGTAGTTAGAAGTGCTGCTCCCTCTGGGCAAAGAAAGACAATCAGTTATTACTTAAACTGACTAGTCATTGTATCGTTGACCAAATGCACCCCACTGGAGTCTGACAGCTTGTGGCCTCCTTGTATTATGTGGAGCAGGAATTTTCCTGTCAGATCATAGAATCATAAAATAACCAGGTTGGAAGAGACCCACTGGATCATCGAGTCCAACCATTCCTATCAAACACTAAACCCTGCCCCTTAGCACCTCGTCCACCCGTGCCTTAAACACCTCCAGGGAAGGGGACTCAACCACCTCCCTGGGCAGCCTGTTCCAGTGCCTAATGACCATTTCCGTGAAGAATTTTTTCCTAATGTCCAGCCTAAACCTCCCCTGGCGGAGCTTGAGGCCATTCCCTGTTGTCCTGTCCCCTGTCACTTGGGAGAAGAGGTCAGCACCCTCCTCTCCACAACCTCCTTTCAGGTACACGGGATGTCTTCCCTGTCACCTTAGGCATGGTGCACTTATATGATCTCAGATTTCTGAGTTGTGTGTGATTAAAGGAGAGTTAAAAGTTCTTTGCAAGGAAAAAAATGTTGCTTTTCTCTTACAAATTATATACAGATTTGTTCAAATCTTTATAGAAATGTCTTCATGAATTTTTAATTTCAGTGTTTAAGTTCTTATATACAATATTTTTTATGCTGTTTATAATATTTGTGACAGAAACATTAAGATACACGGAAGACAGGTGAACACAGAGGTGGATTTGAACAGCAAGTCAGAAGTTTATTAACTTAACGTACCAAATATTATGTGAGGTCTGTGCAGGGAGTTGCAGGCCTCCCACCATAAAATCTCACAGGAAATGCATGGTGTCTTCAGTCAAGCTACCAGTGATTTGGCCACTCCCTCTTTCTCCTCCATGGCACCTAAAAATACAAGCTGAGTGCTGTGGAAGAAATCTCTAATTTGAAAAGCCATTCTCCACCAGAAGCATGCATGAAGATTCCTACTTCTCAGGGCAAAGCAGCTAGGATTTTATTCATAGTGAGCATGGGCCTCAGTCTTCTACTGAATATTTAACAGTGATACTCTTTAAAAGCCATTAAAAAAAAAAGTTTCTACACTTCTATGATGTTGTAAGACAAAAAGGTCCAAGCCAAAATGAAACTAATTTAGGTTAAATGGAAGAACACTCTTCCCAGTTCCAGGGTGTGACAATTGATTAGGTCCACAAGAGGCTACAGAGCTCCTACAGCAACATCCTAGTCAGAATAGGTGAAAAAAACTATTAAGAAGTGTGTGGCTTCTGAAGCCCTTGGGTGAAGTTTAAATGATGAATGAAGTATGTTAATTTATAAGCCTCTATTCCCCTTTGACAAAGAGGTGAGGTCATCATTCAGGAGGAGCCAGTTTGGAGTTATTCAGTGTGCATGATTCTCTCCTTTAAAAATTGAGTTGTTCGTGTAATGAGGCTGACTGCCATTGCTTTCTCTCACTGAAAATTGGATAGGCAATTATTGAAAAAAAAAAAAAAAGCTGCGCCAAACACCATGTAATATATTAGTGTCAAAATATCTCAGTTATAATAGCTTAGCTTGTTTGTTTTAACGCAGCTGTGGAATGTATTTGACACTGTGATTTTTTTAACAGCCACAGCCAAAGTTTACAAAAAATCTAAAACAAAAATAAACGTGTGCAAAAAAAAAAATAATCTGAATGTGCTTAGTGCATGCCACTTGCAAATGTCAGCAGTTATTTTTAGTGGAGAGCCTTTATAAGATCTGGCAGACAACTCTTAAAATGTCAGGAGGGTAAGAAGAAGCAAAGCACAAACCAGACACGTAAACAAATGTGTTAGAGGATTCTAATATTAAGTCCATAATTTTTTGATAAACAAGATGGAGCTGTCTTGAAACCAACCTGTTAGATCATAGTTCCCTTCCCATGTCATAGATATTGTGCAGACATGACAAAACTGCTTGCATTTTTTGATTTTGTTCTCCCCTTCCCTCTCACAGACTGATTGGTATTGTTAAATTGTATAGTGCACTCTACTTTTAAGAAATGTATGTTACACTTATATAATTGCGTTCAGGTAGATTTATCATGATAATTTACCTCAAAAACCTTACCTTTCCTGGACTTCAGTAAGTCTTTGACACAGTTTCTCACAGCATTCTGCTTGAGAAACTGTCAGCCTCTGGCCTGGACAGGCGCACACTCTCCTGGGTGGAAAACTGGTTGGCTGGCCGGGCCCAGAGAGTGGTGGGAAATGGTGTGAACTCCAGCTGGAGGCCAGTGACAAGTGGGGTTCCCCAGGGCTCAGTGCTGGGTCCAGCCCTGTTCAATGTCTTTATCAATGACCTGGGTGAAGGCATCGAGTGCACCCTTAGCAAGTTTGCAGACAACACTAAGCTGGGTGGAAGTGTGGATCTGCTGGAGGGTAGGGAGGCTCTGCAAAGGGATGTGAACAGGCTGGACCGCTGGGCAGAGTCCAGTGGTATAAGGTTTAACAAGGCCAAATGTCGGGTCCCTGCACTTGGGGCACAACAACCCTATGCAGTGCTACAGACTAGGAGAAGTCTGTCTAGAAAGCTGCCTGGAGGAGAGGGACCTGGGGGTGTTGGTTCACACCTGACTGAACATGAGCCAGCAGTGTGCCCAGGTGGCCAAGAAGGCCAATGGCATCTTGGCTTGTATCAGAAACGACGTGACCAGCAGGTCCAGGGAGGTTATTCTCCCTCTGTACTCGGCACTGGTGAGACCGCTCCTCGAATCCTGTGTTCAGTTCTGGGCCCCTCACCACAAGAAGGATGTTGAGGCTCTGGAGCGAGTCCAGAGAAGAGCAACAAAGCTGGTGAGGGGGCTGGAGAACAGGCCTTATGAGGAACGGCTGAGAGAGCTGGGGTTGTTTAGCCTGGAGAAGAGGAGGCTGAGGGGAGACCTCATTGCTCTCTACAACTACCTGAAAGGAGGTTGTAAAGAGGAGGGTGCTGGCCTCTTCTCCCAAGTGACAGAGGACAGGACAAGAGGAAATGGCCTCAAGCTCCACCAGGGGAGGTTCAGGCTGGACATTAGGAAAAAATTCTTCACAGAAAGGGTCATTGGGCACTGGCACAGGCTGCTCAGGGAGGTGGTTGAGTCCCCTTCCCTGGAGGTGTTTAAGGCACGGGTGGACGAAGTGCTGAGGGACATGGTTTAATGTTTGATAGGAATGGTTGGACTCAATGATCTGGTGGGTCTCTTCCAACCTGGTTGTTCTATGATTCTATGATTCTATGATTAAAATAACTGAGGAGGTATATACTTTATCTTATATGTATGTATTTATATATTTTTTTTAATATCTTTATACATATATGTAAATACACACTGAAACCCCAGTGGAAGTTGTAAAGGGAAGGGCAGTTCTTTGACAGCATTGTTCTCTAGGTCAAGGTGCTCTTCAGTGCTGTTATCAACTTGTCTGATACAGGAGTAGCTGTAGACTTGCCAGGTATACAATATTTTCACAGTGAGGCATGGGTCAGATTTGCCTGTAGCAGTATTTCAAGCTTATCCTTCATGTCATACATAGTTCTAATTCCCTCTACTGTTCCTAATAACTCTAATTATATGTTTCTACTTGCACATAACCAGGAGAACTGCTGGTCATTATTGGTGCAAAACTTGGATCTTAGGATTAAATAATTGTCGTTGTCATAGCACTTTCCTCTTTAATAAACATCGTACCCACAGATATCATGTCATCCAAGCTGGCATATGCTTTTTTCACTTACAGATTATGGAGAGGTTTGTTGGGTTGGTTTTTTTTTTCTGGATGTTGTTTATTCCCAGTATAGGAATATATGTTGTTTATTCCCACACTTAGTTCCCCCTGTACAATAAGTCCTGTGTTCTCCACACTGATCAGTGCTGGTGTCTTCACGTCAGAATTCTGTCCTTGGAAATCAGTCTGAATCCTTAAAACTATTAAGGCCTCCTTGGGCAGACTCCACACTTCGGAGTCACCGGCAACAAAAAGTCTTCCATCCTTTTTTTATTATCCTTTTGTCACTTATTGTTAGAAAATTGCAGGAGGTATACCTCTAGGGAACTAAATTCTTTTGAACCATTTTACAGATGTTACATACTTTATTGCTTTCTTGATTTACAGGAAAGGTAATTTTCATCCTTTAAAAGTATATCAGCTTATGGAAAATTACATAAAGATAAAATGGACCACCCAGGTAAACAAATGACATACTAATGGCCAAAAACCAGTTCTGCGTCCTCTTTATTGTGGTGCATATTTTGAGAATGAAAATATGAGATTTATTGATAGGCCAATTTATATCTGCCTACAATACAAATGACAGGACTAACCATAAGCGAAAATGGTAAAGCAGAATAAGGAGTAGCTTTTAAATGTGATACGTGTTTTCTGTTTCCAAGGAATTTTAGAAGTGATATTCCAGAATTTGCTTAAAAATGCATAGTAAGTAAAACCTCTGCTTTCTGCCTAATCAGAGAAGGATTTAAATAAAATAAATAAATAAGTTAACAAATAAATAAATAAATAAGGTCAATGGAAAAGCTTAATGGACACCATAAAACTTTAACACATTCAATATTTGACCTAATGTAAAAAAAAATAGTTATATTTTTATGTATGTGCTGAGCCTGAGAATCCTGCCAAAATGAAAGTTCCAATATAAATAAAATATCCCAGCCAGTTTCACATTAATGCAATTGCTTCTTAACATTTGCAGGTACATCTCTGTTCTCTACTTCCTTCTTGTGCTAAATGCTTCAATACATAAATACAACTTTCTGAAGCATTTATAGAGTCAAACTCTTCTTTGCTATATTACAATAATACAGCAGAGAGATAATTAGAAGACTTGCGTGTTCCCAAAGAAAAGTCTACTATTATGAAAATAGATGTGCAAATTAAGTCAATGTTGTGAATTTATTTCACAAGTCTAATGGTACAGTGCTTCCCTTCTTTGTATAATTATTATGTGAGATTTCAGCTACTAAATATCAAAATCTTTGGATAAATGCTGGGTTTGGTTTAGAGCTTTATGATGCAATGAAATGTAGAAAAAAAAAGGAAAAAAGAGACAATACCATTTGTTTTTGTTGCATTTTATTCATACAGAATATTATGAGTTTCATTATTGATGAAGCTAAGAATGAAAGAAGATATATGTCAGAAGGCAGCTCCTTTTGTACGAGTGTGAAAGAAAAATAGCTCACGTAAAAACAAATAAGCCTGGAACTATAAAAATACTGAATATAAAAACATTTTTTGTGGGACAGCAGGATTTTATTTTAATGGAGATTATGTAATAGTATAAGAATGATTCAGAAATTGCCAAATTCAAATTACTGTTTCAAGGAAAAATAATAAGAGGCAAAACTAGGGCAGGGCAAATTTAAATAAAAAAAATAATAATTTGCAACCTGAAGTTAGGATCTAGATCCATATTCAAACCCTTTATAGTTGAGTTGGTATTTGAAAATTGCTTAACACTCAAGATTTCCCCTTGAGATCCATATTTTAGAGTACTAGGATACTAACGTGATCATGAATATAGACATTTAACTGGAGGCTCCTATTTTTGTGACTCTTGGATAATATCTAAATAAATAAGGTAATATACAAAAATGTAAAGACAGGATTTGTTGCAGGGGAGACCTGTGTTTTTCATCTGAATTGATGGAAAGCCCATAGCTAGAGACTTTTTTTAAGTTGTTGCTACCAAGCACATCTCGTTATCAGGAAGGATGGACTCACTTTTCAAAATGTGTTTTCTTGGAAAATAAGTCAGAAATTTAATTTAGAGGGCCACAACTGATGAAATGTGGGGGAAGACCTGATCAAGGTGAGCTGGAGCTCAAGGAAGTCAAGAGAACTAAAACACAGTAAAAATTGCTATAGTGGGAAAAAAACCATCCTGTATGTAGAGTTAATATGAAGGCAGAATTTATTCTCCGAGAAATGCTAGTCTAGCACGCTGTTATTTGCATACACATTTTGAGAACTGCGTAGGCTATGATTGCAAAATACAGATATTTGCAAGATACATGTCTGCAATGTGGCTATATAGTATTCTAAGTAACAGAGAAACTTAGGGCTATGAATGTCCTGGTTTTCTATCCCATATGTCGTTCCTGATCTTTACTTGACCAAATAAGTTATGAATACATCTTAGAATTGCTTGAATCTGTAAAAAAAAAAAAAAAAGGAAAGCCTGCAGAGATTTTTTAATACATAAATTTGTAGAATTTTTATTGTGCCATTTTGCAGTCTAGCAGACTGGGTTTCAAGGCACTTGACCCACACTAATCTTTGAACCTAACAGAAAAAGAACTCTGCTGTTGCATTTGTATCTCAGCACAGTGGATATATATTGCTGACGAGGTGGATGTTTTGTTTTTTCTGAGGAAGCTCAGCCACTGCCAATAACTTGATAAGAAAAAATTTAAGTATGAGCATAGTGTTATTTAATGTGTCAGACAAAAGACACACAGTATCACTCCCAAAATAATCGGAATTCTGAAACTGAGCATCTACTTCTCCATCCCACTCGCCTGCTGTGGCCACTAATTGCAATCTTTAGTACAACTGAATTTCTCTTGATTTTGTGGAGCTAGAAAAGTTTTCGTCAGGCAAATGTAATAGACAGTAGTCTGATGTCTTCCGAGATGTCAAATACCTACTTTATTACAGTGAGAAAGTGACAGTCAATTTAAACCAGAATTTATTGAGAGCATTAAGATCTGGAAAGGCTTTGGCTAATCACTGTAATGTCCCCAACAAATGGTAAATGAAAGCATGAGGAAATTGAGTTAACACAAGTTAAAAGTTCACGTACTTACTGAATTATATTAAAAAAACTACAATCTAATTAAATTATCTAAAACTGCTCATTTCAGTCTGTCCTGTTATACAAGTGAATGCATATGATGGTGTTTTCTTGGATGCATAGCAGTTGACAAGTTTGGCATGAGTCAGATAAAAAGGCAATTAACAAGATCAAAGGATGAATTATTTACCAATGTATAGTACTCTGAGTAGTTATCCTCAATGCTTTGCATTGGTTCTTGTTTATATCTTTCATACTTGTAACTTTAAAAATCAATATTGTCCCAACTAGAATACATGAATAAAATGTATCCATTTCTCCTCCTTTACAGATTTTTTTGGGGGGAAAGGCTAGAGAGGATAAAGTAGCACACAATATGTATATATCTGTAGCCTTGTATGACAAGTAATGCTGATAAAACTGCAAAAGATGTATTAGTGGTTTGTGTACCATTATGCTATTTCACGAAGATC
Organism: Phaenicophaeus curvirostris; assembly: GCF_032191515.1. NCBI lineage: Eukaryota > Metazoa > Chordata > Aves > Cuculiformes > Cuculidae > Phaenicophaeus > Phaenicophaeus curvirostris. The sequence goes on from NC_091395.1 coordinate 43,155,048, forward strand.
CTTTTTCATACCTAGGTTTTATATTAAGATATAACATTTAAGATCATGTTTTCTGAGTTCCTGTGTTATCTTACTGGAATAACCTTTCTATTATTTTCATTTGAATTTAAAATAAAGGGATAAAAATACATCTCTAATATAACTGGCAAATTTCCTACGATCCATCCTACAGATTCAAGGTTTATTGAAAATGCAATGGTTAAAGAAACTTTGTGTGGTTTTAGCTTACGGCACAATAACTTGTATTTGAAAACAACAGGCAGATCTCTGAGTATCTATGAGAAATTTGATTCGGTAGTCAGCATCATAGAATCGTAGAATCACAGAATCATAGACTCATAGAATAGTTAGGGTTGGAAGGGGCCTTAAAGATCATCTAGTTCCAACACCCCTGTCATGGGCAGGGACACTTCCCACCAGATCAGGCTGCCCAAGGCCCCATCAAACCTGGCCTTGAACACCTCCAAGGATGGGGCAGCCACAGCTTCCCTGGGCAACCTGGGCCAGTGCCTCACCACTCTCAGAGTGGAGAAATTCCTCCTTTTGTCTAGTTTAAATCTGCCCCTCTCCAGTTTATACCCATTGCCTCTAGTCCTATCACTGCAAACCTTTGTAAACCGTCCCTGCCCAGATTTCTTATAAACCCTGATTAAGTACTGAAAGGCTGCTGTAAGGTCTCCTTGGAGCCTTCTCTTCTCCAGGCTGAACAACCCCAACTCTCTGAGCTGTCCTCATATGGCAGGGGCTCCAGCCCTCTGATCATCTTTGTGGTCCTCCTCTGGACCCGTTCCAAGAGCTCCATAACCTTCTTACATAGAGGATTCCAGAGCTGGACACTATACTCCAGATGAGGTCTCACAAGAGAGGAATAGAGAGGCAGAATTACCTCCCTCGACCTGCTGGCCACACTTCTTTTGATGCAGCCCAGGATACGGTTGGCCTTCTGGGCTGCGAGTGCAGACTGCTGGCTCATGTCAAGCTTCTCATCAACCAGCATTCCCAAGTCCTTCTCTGCAGGGCAGTTCTCAATCACATCTCCCCCCCATCCTGTACTGAAATCAGGTGCAGGACCTTGCACTTGGCCTTGTTGAACCTCGTGAGGTTCATACAGGCCCACTTCTCCAGCCCGTCCGAGTCCCTCTGGATGACATCCCGTCCTTCTCATATGGCAACTGCACCACTCAGCTTGGTGTCATCTGCAAAGTTGCTGAGGGTTCACTCAATCTCACTGTCTATGTCATCATTGATGAAGATGTTAAACAGCACCAGTCCCAGTATGGACCCCTGAGGGACACCACTTATCATGGATCTCCATCTGGACTTCAAGCCACTGACCGCTACTCTCAGAATATAACCATCCAATCAGTTGGTGACATCCCATCCTTCCCATGTGGCAACTGCACCACTCAGCTTGGTGTCATCTGCGAAGTTGCTGAGGGTTCACTCAATCTCACTGTCTATGTCATTGATGAAGATACTAAACAGCACCAGCCCAGGTACAGACCCCTAAGGGACACCACTTGTCATAGATCTCCATCTGTACATTGAGTCATTGACCACTACTCTCTGAATACAACCATCCAACCAGTTTCTTATCCATCGTGCTGTCCACTCATTAAATCTATACCTGTCCAATTTAGAAAGAAGGATGTGTTTGGCACTGTGTCAAAGGCTTTACAGAGGTTCATATAGATCGCAACCATTGGTTAGATCACCTCATGTACATGCAATAGCATTCTCATTTCTAGCAAGACTTGGGACAGTTTCAAGAGAAGAACTAAAGAGTGTACAGCAAAAATTTGCAATTTGGAGGGTTTAGGGGTTTATATATTTGCTGACTCTGCTTCCTTGAAATTAAGAAAACCACGTAGGATAATACTCAATCCTTTGACTAACCACAGAGGACAGAACCATCATCTGAATACTTTTCTAGTGAAAAGTCAAGCACCATAAAGGAGTCATTTGTGTCACCTAACACACAAATGTGTAAGGGAAGATATTGGTGATGGTAGAAGAAAGTGATGTTATGACTATAATAACATATCAAGATGGCATTCCAGAAACTTTCAAAATTGGTTATATCCCATAAGAAGTTTCATCTTCTATTTAACCTTGAGAATGCATTCTTCTTCTCAGTCATGACTTAGGAAAATACTTTCTTTTCAGAGAACAATATGGTGTCACACATTTGTTTCTAACTGCTTGCTGAAATATAAAAGCAAATCTACAAAATACATTTTTCCTACCCTCAGAGAAATAACTATTTTATGAAATCAGAGGACATCCCCACTCCTATTTAATACTTCTAAGTGCTTACCTACCAAAAGAAGACATCGTTCTTATATAAAAGACATAAAAATGTAAAAAGATATTATAAAAAGATATTAAAAAAAGACGGTATTGCTGACATCAAGATTAGAGTCAAGAAATTATGTCAGTTTGGCTTCTGTAAAAGGACAGTTTCTAAAATTCATAGCAATCATTCTTAAGTTTCTTCCCTGATGATTAGTTTAGCATTAGCACTTACTAAAAAAAAAACCTAAAACTTTATCTTTTCTTTCCCTGAAATACTTGGTACTTTAATATTTCTCCATTTCAGTTTCTTATGTTCAAATTCTGTAAATGGCAATATACTGTATTTGAAATAAATAATAATAATTTTTCTGTGTAGCAAAGAACTGCTAGTTTTGACATTGGTGTTCACACACACAGAGACCACCACACTAACAAGCATGCAAAAAATAAATAATCTACACTATCTATAGCATATCTTGGCATTTGTGCGTAGCTTGAAACCAGCTTCAGGGAAGCCTATGAAAATAAGCATAGGTTTACTTCTACTATATGCAGAAACACCTTCATTTAAATTGAGACATTTGTACGTATTTTCCCTCTTTAGACAGATAAATCTCATTCATTTCTCAATCAAAAATGAATGGAAGATAAAACTCTCTGGGAGCACAGACCAGCTTAGAAAGACGATTACAGTCTAAGATGACCAAGCCTAGAGTATCTTTCAAATCGCTAGTGTAGTATAAAAGCATGAAGAATCATCCCAGAGAATGATCATTTTTTGAGGGCTTTTTTCTTTCAATCTTAATGCAAGGCATTGTTTTTAATGAGTGAGAAGATGGAAAGAATTATATGTTACGGCTCTGAAGTACTTTCTGAAATTCCAGCATCTATAATAGGTAATCAAATTCTCTTCTCTTTAGCTGCAAGCTGCTCACCCTTATGTGATGAATTCCACCTATCTTACAGCCCTGATCTGCACTCTGCTAAGTTCAGCTCTGGTGAAAATTCCAGTGAAATCAATGCAGTTTTACTGATATGCTGGACTAATGAATGAGGGAACAAGTTCTAAAGCTCAACATTCTTCACATGGCTGTCAAGTAAAAATAGTTACTGCTTTTAAAAACATTTTGCAAAAGGTGTTTGTAGATACTTTAATGGGATTTCCCAAGGTCTTTTAACTTACTACTCTTTTTATTAGATTCGCCAAGTGCAGGTCAAAATACCTTTCCCTTTACGCTCACTGGCATATATGCTATAAATTGTTGTGTTTTTCACCATAATATACAATTGCATTTGCTCCTGTGAATCCTCCACATAGTACAAAAGAAAATATTTTCAAATATATAGCTTATATTAAAGCAATAGGATATAGTATGTCAGACATTTTAGGACTAAATTCTAATAATGGCTTACATAAAAATGAGAATATCTATTTCTCTTAGCTTCAAATTTTAGAAGTATTGCACTATCTATAAGTATCTCTGATTGCTGCATAGACATTCATCATGCTGAAATGATTTGCCATGCCTAAATGAGTTCAAACAGTATGAAATTTTAAACATACTGTAAACCCATTCTTTAATTTTACTAAAATAATGAAAAGCATATATTACTTTAGTTTACAAAACATTGAAATGCTAATTCATATGAAGTGTTTCTTTTCTACACGTGTATTGCACTGTTGTATGTAGTATTAAAAGCTGTTCCTCTTTTTACATTTTCAGTTCTTCCTTTTTTATCTGTTTTGCAAAAGGAATTTCTAAAGCGCATGAACTTGTTAAAATTTTACCAAAGTTTCTAGATATTACTTAGGCTTTCTGGTATAAGAATATTGAATACATTAGACATAAGTTAAATATGAATATTTGTGGTTAACAAGCAACAGTGAAACAAGCTGCAATTTAAATATGCGAGATCTATATCTGTTCAGTTAAATGATGGAATTAAAGTGTGAAAATTACATGACAAGCTAGAGTTGGGCCCCAGATATTAGTAAGTAAACAGAAAATTTTGGCATAACTAGAACAAAACAGAGATGGAAATCCTTTTAAATTACTTTATTATAACAGAGGAAAAGTGTTTCACCATTACTTCAAAAAATCAGTTATAGCAAATGATTATGTTTATTAATTTTCTAATTGCCTTCTCAGCACATTACTGTTATTGAAAATCAACAATTAAAATTCTCTTAATTTTTCTCAGTAACGGAACTTTCCTATTTAGAAAATACTATCCAGGACCACTGCTATAGAGTGAAGCAGTGCAGTGAGTTTGATATGACAATTTCCTTTTTATGTATTATATTATATTATATTACTTTTCTCTTTTAATAGAACACATTCTGCATGCAATGTCAGATTGCTTTGGGCAGGTTTCCATTCAGAGATCGTGTTATTTTCACAATCACCATTCAGTATCTCAGCAAATGGCTTCTTTTTTTAAGAGTTTTATTTTTTCTCCTTTTTTTTTCTTCAAAACTTTTCTCATTCCTGGAGTGCTTGTCTCCTCTAAAACTGCCTATATTCAGTTACTAGGGTTAAGGGGTATATTTTGAAGTTTATTCTTTTCTAATGTAAAGTTACTCACATGTATGAGACCCCTGAGTATCACTTTTTTTTTCAGTCAATACACATTTATGGAATAGTATGATTTGGATTTTTAGGTTTGGTTTTATTTTCATGTTCCAAAAATACATGTAATAATTAAATGCATGATTTATATGGATTTGCACTGGGAATTATATGATGAACTACCATTCCTGCTTTGAGATATCTGTGAGAACATTCAAGGGGTTTGGCTAGTAAATTCAATTACCTAGCTGTAGTGACAGGAATGCAGGGCATTGCAAATGCGAAGATCCCTGTGATTTACAAAAGTAAGAATTTAGTCTGAGATGCAATTTTCCTGGCAGATATATATACTTCTGCTGCTTTTAATGGGAGTCCTTGTGGGATTTGGGATTGATTCTGCATTTATGTAACTAAACTCATAGTAAACAAACCACAAGTGTTTTAAGCATAGCAACTACATTACTGATATCTAAACAAACTTTCTTTTTGTTTCAAATATACCAGTGGTTTTTTAAATAAACTCTTTTCTCAGCCTGTTTACCACTGGATCTCTTTGTCCTGTTAGTTCCAAGTGTGTACCGTACCAGTGTGCTGTAGCTGAAGATGATGTTAATATTAATGAAGAATGGAAGCTGAAATATAGTGACTCTCTTTCTTTCTCTAGCCCCTACGAGCTAAATCCATTAGTATAGATAGATCAGCATTAATAAACAAGAAGGAGAAAATAGCTGTAAATGCAGGGACAGTTTTGCATGACGTTTAGTACAATAAGCTTGTACTTGGTCATTGTGGTGCTCTGAGTTGACCTTTGCAGCAACGTTAAATCTGGTGTAAACATAGAGAAATATCACTGGTCCTTCATGTGCAACTTCAGTGTTTTGAGCTGCAGAGCTTCAGGGGAATGAAGTGTTGAGCTTTAGTGTTCGCATATCATTGTATTGATTACAGAAGGGTTTCATCCAGAGATCTCGAGAGTAAATCTATAGAAAATTAGTTGTCAGGGTCATTAGAGAAAAGATGTAATTTATTGCTTTGTATTAAAAATGAGAACTTCTAATACACTGTGCTATACATAAAGGCAGTACAGACTCAGGATCCAGCTTGTTTCTGGATATCCACCAGAAGAACTTTTTTTAATTGTTAAGGCTCAACATAGTCCTAACAGGTTTCAGTCAACAGACTTGCTCATCTCCTGATCAAGTTTCTACTTCTAGACACTGAGAAATTCCTTGGAGATTAAAAACACTAAAACCACTAGACTCTTGATGCATTATGGGTCTGCCAAGAACACTGTTCTCATGAGTTTTGAGAGCTGCGAAACTTTCAAAATATATTTTTTTCAGTCTATGTTTGGGGAAAAAAAAAGCATATGAAGTATTATTGGTTTAACTCAGTTCTAAGATGACACAAATGAAGCTTTAGATGTACCTTCCACATCTCCCATTTTATAAAGCTTCTGCCTGGATACTGCATGTCCAGACAGAGCAGTTGTGAATAATTATGAGTGTACCAGAAAAGTGACAAAACGTGCTTGCATTTTAGTGTGTATATTGCAGTAGGAATGACCACACTTACAGTACATTAATACTTCAAATCATAATTGGTACTTGTAACTCACAAAGCAATTAACTGTTGTAAAAGAACACTGTGAAAGAGGCGAATGCTGATTTTTAAGTGATGTTTAAGTAATCTTTGTGCAAAGCTGCAGGCACAGTACAGCGAGCATAAAAGCAGGGCTTAGCATGATATGCTGAACCAGGATTTAGAATGCTAGTCTCACTTCTTTCCCAAAATTGTTTCATGTATACAGCTACTCTAGCAATTTTAAATGCATACATTCCTAGCAATGCTCTTTTGAGTATGTGCTTTCTGTGTGCAATCATCAATAACATTGCATTTGAACAGCCTGAGAAAGATACTTGTGTCTTTATTCAACACAGTAACTCAAAATAGTATTGGTTTATGGTTGACCAGTCTTTGAAAACCTTGCACTTCATAAGATTCCCAAGTTTTCCAGAAACTGCATTTCCAGTTTCTTCCTAGTCCTAGCTTGCGATTTATTTTTTTCCACAACAGCTGAACAAGTCTTTGTATTTTTTAACTGCCAGAATCCTTCTCTGTTCCTAGCGTGAATAGTCATGGTAGATGTGGGGAAGCATGGACATAGCCTTACTCCAAGTTGCAGAGAAACAAAAACTATGACCTTCTAGAGCATGGGGAAAATCCTGTCATATTTGCAACTATGAATCTGCTACTATGCAATATAGCTGGGCTCCGAAGAAATTTCCCTGAGTGTATTTTCCCTCTTATTCATTATTAATGCTGCTCTTTAGATCCAATCTAGTTTCCTCTCCTTTTTTTTTTTTTTTTGGTTGCAACTACTTCTGTTACTTTTAGTATCTGGATTCTAGCTACCTGCTTTGGCTGGCTGATAAATACTGCTGTTTGGAAACTTATCTCACCATGATACTTGACTGTTCCTGAAGGACCACCTCTACTGTAGGAGGAAGGGCATTGCCCTTTCTTGGGTTGAATCAGCAAGAGCTGTAAAAAATTTTCAACTGAAAATATATCTTTTTCTATTTCTTTAAGGGCTAAAATGTATCTAGATTACAAAAGACATACAGATCTAAAGGAAAGAAGTGAAATGTCATTAACATTTATAAAGTGAAACTCTGATTTAATTTGTGTATTCCGTATCCCTTTTCATTCCGTTCCAGCCTGCTGAAAAACTCAGGTGTGCTCTGGGGCTAAATATATAACTCAAAACACAAAAAACCTCACTTTGTTAATTTTAAGGCATTTCAAATGAAACCCATGTTAACTTCAGAAATGCTACATCAAGAGAACTTCACAATATTTCTCTCTGGACTGTTTCTTCTATCTGCAATCTGTTTGTTTTTATGACCAACAAAAAGTAATTGGCAAACCAGTTGATTGCATCTAGATAGCATTTTGTAGTTCATATGGCAGGGATGTGAAAATGAAGATCCATCCATCGGGATGCCTTGAGAAAGGCCATCATGCACAAAACGTCCTGTAATGTATACTTAGCCCAAACGTTGTCATGTTCTGACTGACAGCATTAGAAGTTACGGTAAGAAGTGTAGTACAGCGCCCATTTTCAAAAAAGGTAGAAAAGACGACCCTGGGAACTACTGACCTGTCAGACTCACCTCTGTGCCTGGGGAGAACATGGAATAAATTGTCCTAGAAGCGATACTAAAGCACATGGAGGATGGGGAGGTGATTAATGGCAGCCAGCACGGCTTCACCAGGGGCAAGTCCTGTATGACCAATTTAGTGGCTATCTATAATTGGGTAACCGCAGCAGTGTACACGTGTGAACTAATGGATGTGATCTATCTAGACTTCTGTAAAGCCTTTGACACAGTCCACCACAACATACTTCTCTCTAAATTGGAGAGGAATGGATTTGATGGGTGGATGATACCGTGGATAAAAAAATGATTGGATGGTTATATTCTGAGAGTAGTGGTCAGTGGCTTGAAGTCCAGATGGAGATCCATGATAAGTGGTGTCCCTCAGGGGTCCATACTGGGACCAGTGCTGTTTAATATCTTCATCAATGATATAGGCAGTGAGATTGAGTGAACCCTCAGCAACTTTGCAGATGACACCAAGCTGAGTGGTGCAGTTGCCATATGGGAAGGATGGGATTTCATCCAGAGGGACTTGGACAGGCTGGAGAAGTGGGCTTGTATGAACCTCATGAGATTCAACAAGGCCAAGTGCAAGGTCCTGCACCTCGGTTGGGGCAATCCCTGATTTCAGTACAGGATGGGGGGTGATGTGATTGAGAGCTGCCCTGCAGAGAAGCACTTGAGGGTTTGATGAGAAGCTCAACACGAGCCAGCAGTCTGCACTCGCAGCCCAGAAGGCCAACCGTATCCTGGGCTGCATCAAAAGAAGTGTGGCCAGCAGGTCGAGGGAGGTGATTCTGCCTCTCTATTCCTCTCTTGTGAGACCTCATCTGGAGTATAGTGTCCAGCTCTGGAATCCTCTATGTAAGAAGGTTATGGAGCTCTTGGAACGGGTCCAGAGGAGGACCACAAAGATGATCAGAGGGCTGGAGCCCCTGCCATATGAGGACAGCTCAGAGAGTTGGGGTTGTTCAGCCTGGAGAAGAGAAGGCTCCAAGGAGACCTTACAGCAGCCTTTCAGTACTTAATCAGGGTTTATAAGAAATCTGGGCAGGGACGGTTTACAAAGGTTTGCAGTGATAGGACTAGAGGCAATGGGTATAAACTGGAGAGGGGCAGATTTAAACTAGACAAAAGGAGGAATTTCTCCACTCTGAGAGTGGTGAGGCACTGGCCCAGGTTGCCCAGGGAAGCTGTGGCTGCCCCATCCTTGGAGGTGTTCAAGGCCAGGTTTGATGGGGCCTTGGGCAGCCTGATCTGGTGGGAAGTGTCCCTGCCCATGACAGGGGTGTTGGAACTAGATGATCTTTAAGGCCCCTTCCAACCCTAACTATTCTATGAGTCTATGATTCTATGATTCTAAGTTACCTTAGTAAGTTTGAGGCCTGAAAATTTTTAAATAAATACTGACAAAGAGAGAAAAGGAAGGAAACTGAAAACAGTCAAGAGAGGAACATACATGAATTCTGATCTCATATAATTTGTCTGATTGCTTCCTTGACTATACAACTGATAGAGCCCCTGCTTAACCATATACTTATGCCTAACAAAGTTCTTGTGCTAATGGAATTCAACAGCTAAAATTTAAAAATACAATTATAAAGAAGAGAGTGGAGATTGCTATCGTATGTGTTAATCAGCTGGAAGAGAGCCCCTGGCTCTGTTAGCTGAACAGAAGTCTCTCACTATCTATGTCCAGCCTCCCAACACCTTTGGAGGAAAGCCTCTTCCTTCGAGATAATGACTGCTGATCTCTCTTTCTTTGAGTAATCCATATTACTAACACCAGCATCTCACTCTGAAAACACTCTCCCTCTTGAAGCTGATTCCTTGGTGTTACAGTCTTCATAAGCATTATTTTACAATTAGCAATATAATTATATAGAAGTAGAGTGTTAGCTGACTAGTTTATAATCATCATTAAGAGGAAAACATCAAAAATGTTATTAGGTTTTATAACTTTTTTTTGTTTGTCCCTATCCTAATTCCTTATTCTGCAAAACACACATCTTTTTCTGCTCCTTGCATTATTTCTGTTAGTAATTACAGCAATTCAGTGTCTTTCAAGCAGAGAAACCAAGTTTTCTTTTGAGCAATAGCACACCATAGGTTATTTGAATTAGGGTGTTTCAATAATAGTACAGCTGTTCCACCAAGATGAAGTATGTCACCTTGGTAACATGCTTAGTTTCCATCAACCTTAGACCCTTTATCCACTCCTGAACCCAGTTTCAGCTATTTTTTTAATACAATCCACTGTGGCACAAGACCAGCTGTTTCTCCACTCATTTAAGTAAAATCAGTATTTCTCCTCGTGCCTGAAATATTTTTTTTTTGTCATACCTAAATTAAATCAGGCAGGTACCATAGTGATCATATTTGAAAAGGATATGTGCTTCCAGAATTCTTCTCTTTTTCAAGCCCATACTTTCAACAGTGTTTTCTGAAGGATCTGTGAAGTCTAATAGGGGCTGGTTTAGTTCAGTCAGAACTTCTGGTATTTTCATCATAATGCATACTTGTCTACAAATTGCTTCAGTCTTTTCAATACTACAAGGAAAGGCATTGCAGAGGAATCAGAAAAGTATATTTCTTACTTTTGTTGCTTTGCACATTTGTACATGTACATTTGTACATTAAAAAATGAACAAATTGTATATAGAATATACTTCTAAAATATCACAGTTTTGTCCAGAGAGAGCTGCACATTAATCAGAAGTTTAAAAGTCATCTCTGCATCAGTTAGAAAGGCATCGAAACTTTTTTAATAGTAAATATGCAATTTTTAATCTAACCTCCGATCTTTAAATAAATACTTCCCAATCAGTCTTTTTATGTAAGAACTTTTAATTTTATTGTTAAAAGTAGTGAAAGCATTTATACTTGATTATTACTAGTACAAGAATATATAAGACCAAAACACTGTTTGGGTATGACTAGGGTTTATGTATGTAAAAAGTTAGATGTCTTCTTTAAAGAACATGTATCTAAAGTACAATAATATGGTATTTATTCATTTGGAAAATAATAAGGAGGATGATGGCAGTGAAAGAGTCTTGATTAGAAGAAAGAATATCATGGAATTTTTCTTATTGTGTAATGATACAGAGTAGATACCAAATCACTTCAACTAGACTGTAGCACTTCCATGAAGCTACAGAAACATGTGGGAGCTACTAAATCCATGTTCTTTTCTTTAAGTGCAAACATTAGACATTATTGTAAATGTATCACCAAAAAGTTTTGACTCTCCATTTTAAGTATTCTGAAGGAAAGGGTAGAAAATACAAATTGCTGAAAAACCCCACTCTGATAATTTCATGTAATAGGGAAAATCCAATGCTTATTTCTAACCTCAGCTGAAAGTAACATTTTTACTTGACAACTATCATTTTTTCATAAATCAAGATTAAAACTGCATATGCCAAAAGGCCCTGTTCAGATCGGCATCTTTGTGTGAGAAAACGGCTTGTATTTCACACTCCATACATATTGTTTTCAGATTGTGAGACATAACACAGGCTCTCAAATTTGAATCTCTTGCATATAACCTACAAACAGCCTAAAGGCACCCTTTTTTGTCAAAACCAAGAGCAACAATAAGTAAATTACTGAAAAGTTATAACAAAAAAAAAATAGTAGTAGTACCAGAAAGACAATGCATAGACATCCTCAAATTTTAACAGAAGACAAAAACAATGAGTATTTAGTTTTGGTGCCCACACTTCTGCATGCTTTGATTTACATCATGATTTACATATGAGGCATAAACAAATAATGACTAGTTATTCAGTCTTCTTTTTTATTAAAAAATTGCATTTATTCATAATGTACTAAAAGGATCTTGACCAGTATAGTACAATTAATCTCAAGTATGTGCATTGAATTAATGTTCTTATCTGCAATCTTAGTATCATGAAGTGTATGAATAATTATCTTATTGAAAAAATAGTTTGTTTATATTTACATAATTATACAGTCAATTCCACTAGTTACTAAATGCTTGAAATTTGGATGACTTGTGGAAATATCTCTGTTAACATGAAGTAAGTGAATTTCTGCATTGGCAAAAGTGATAGCAATCCTGTTTATTGTGACAAACTCAGGCAAAGTAAAGATTCCTAAATGGTCCAGGGTATGGAATATCATCGGTAACTGAATCAAGGTCTCCTAAATCCTAAAACTTACATTATAAATGTCCATTCCTTTAAAATAAACAGATGGAGAGGGAGAGGGAGAGGGAAAGAAGTTATATAAACTTCCTAGCATTGGCTTAGGGATTTTAATAATTTGTCCCTTAGGACTTGGCAGACAAACTTAAAGGTGAAAATCGCTTGGAAGAAAGTATCCTTTGTAACCTTTTTTTTTTAATATTTTTTAAATGCAGACTCAGGTTTTGGGTTTTTCCTGTTTCACACATATTACGAAGCATTAATTTCCCTATTTTACAACGGGCAACCAAATTAAAAAGGGTATACAACATAAGGATTAAAAGTCTACGTTCCTACTCAAAGTGGAAGAATCAGTCAGGCCAAGAGTTCATTAAAATCTATGGGGATTTATTTTATTTTGAGGCTGGATTTTTTTTCTGTCCTCAAAAAAATTCTACGCAATATTTTGCGTAGAATTCATTCTACGCAATATTTTGACAAAGAACTTCTAAAATGGGCTTCACTATATTCATACCTAGTAATATAATTGGTAATAAAACTCAAGTAGAGAATGTTGTAACATGAAGCTTCTAATTTTGATCTTATTTGTCTTGAATGATAAAGGGTGTTGATAGTGCACAGTATTCAGCAATTTTTTTCACCAAAATAGTGAATCTGTATTTATGATGATCCTTTTTGAAAAATAAGTAATGGGGGTAAATATTTGTACATATTTGAATCTATGTATTACAACAGAGGGACAACTAATTGTTCAGCTCAGGTGAAGGCTTAGTTGTAATCACTTAGCCTTGGACGTGCATCTTAAATCTTAAGGGAATTTCCAGGGACATAATCTCTTTGGCATATGTACTAAGCGCAGTTGTAAAACCCCTAGCCACATTTGTCTGAGAAATATAGCTACTTTTGTGGTACTAGCTCAACATTTTATTCTCCATCACTATAATGTTAGATAAGTGATGATAAGAAAAACTGCATGATCTAATTTGATCATGATGAACGGCATTCTACTATATTTTATATTTAAGTGTGAAATTAATTTTTAGAGAATAAATGTTAAGCCACAAAAATTAAAGTTTCTACTGTGAGTAATGACACAGCTTTAATCATAATAGCTTAAATGAAGAACTTGTGAAAAAAGAGTTCACAAATTCTTACTTGAGCTGAGCTATGTACAGGATAGAAAGATGCATGGACAGACAGATAGGTGGCTAGGTAGATATCAGACATATATATATAATTGCCATAAAGCAAAGGAATGTATGATATCAAATTAAATACATGTGTTAATGAAGTAGGGAAATGACATACATTTAAGAGTTGTTGTCTTTTTATTGACATGAATGTGTAAATATACAGAATAATAGTACCTGACAAAGAGCTAAGAGGAGGGTTAACATCCAGTGTGAGGTGGAGTGTTTAATGGATGAACTTAAAAGCAGATAACAATATAGCATCCCATGTATACTTTCATAATTGCGCGTTCCTCCAGAGATAATGGATATCATTATCAGCGGCGCCTGTCCTAAGAAACTTGGCAAGGTTATGATTGTTTGTTACAGCTTTGGTTATATTAACATACACATTAATATTTATAAATATTTGATGTCATGTTAATTTTTCATATAAGATGATTTATGTAATGCTGCTGTGCCCTGTTAGAGGGCATTTGGAGTGTGCTTCAGAAGGGAAGGGAATTGATGCACATTCTTTGAGAGGACTTAACCGTGTATTACAGTGCTCACAGTGCATTATTCTGGAGGACAGAGATTTAAAGATAAATTATCTGAATTGCAGATACACTCCATTAACATTTTAAATAAAACATAAAGGAAAAAACACTGTAAAAACACAATAGTAATATTAACTTGGGAGGGGGTGTCCCTAAATAATGGGGGCAGGGAAATAGCCCTATGCTCCTTGGTTTGACCTATATTCCAAGGCCTTTTTGTTATATTGGGGAAAATTAATAATTACTTTCATGATCATTTCATAGAAATTTTGGGGGAAATACTGTGTCAACTTTCCAAGTAATTAATGAAGAATTACTAATTATGTGTATATTTAAATGTGTATACCCTTTGATGAGAGAGGAAGATATCTTACTATAAATCCAATCATACAGAAACATGAATTTTATCTCTGTCTAAAACAGTAACTATTAAATGAGAAGTGGCAGAGATGTAAGTAATTATGCCATTCAACATCACTTTTTCTTACAAGAAACTGGAAGAGCAATTGCAAATCACTGAGTTTTTGAATTACCGCATATGCAAGTATGTGCAGTGCAAGGATAGCATATCTGAAAATGTAGTTCTGTTTATTTGACAGGTGTAGTTTAATTTGAATTGTTTGTAACACTTCACATTTTTTTAAAAATTTTATAGGATATTTTGCAAAATGATATAATTTGTATACCAGGATATCAGATGTTTTTTATCTGGAGATACACAGATTTCTTAGATGGACTATTCAGTGGATAAGAAATAGGTCAGATGGCCTTACCCAGAGGGTTGTGGTCAATGGCTCAATGTCCAGATGGAGATCAATGATGAGCCGCGTCCCTCAGAGGTCTATTCTGGGACTGGTGTTGTTTAATCGGTGACATAGATAATGGGATCAAGAGCACCCTCAGGAAGTTTATGGGTGATGCCAAGCTGAGTAATGAGCTTGACACTCCTGAGAGATGGGATGCCATCCAGAGGGCCCTTGACAAGCTGGAGAAGTGGGCTAGTGAAAACCTCATGAGGTTCAACAAGGCGAAGTAAAAGGTCATGCACCTAGGTTGGGGCAACCTTCAGTATCAATACAGGCTGGAGGATGAAGAGATTGAGAGCAGCCCTGCAGAGAAGGACCTGGGATTCCTTGTGAATGAGAAGCTGGACGTGAGCCAGTAATGTGTGCTTGCAGCCCAGAAGGCCAATCATATCCTGAGCTGTATCAAAGTAGTGTTGCCATAGGTCAAGGGAGATGATTCTGCCCCTCTACTCTGCTCTGGTGACACCACATCTGGAATACTGCTCTTGAGCCCTCAGCACAGGAAAGAGATGGACCTGATGGAACAGGTCCAGAGGATGGGCACTAAAATGATCAAAGACTTGAAACACCTACCCTGCGAAGGGAGGCTGGGAGAGTTGGCATTGTTCAGCCTGGAAAATAGAAGACTCCAAGAAGACCTTATTGTGTCCTTTCAATACTTAAAGCAGGCTTATAAGAAAGATCAGGAAAATCTTTTTAGCAGGGCCTGTAGCAATAGGACAAAATGTAATGCTTTAAAACTAGAAGAAAAGAAGTTTAGAGTAGATATAAGGAATAAATTTTTTACAAGGCAGGTGGTGGAACACTGGAACGGGTTGCTCAGAGAGGTGGTAGATGCCCCATCCCTGGAAATAGCCAAGGTCACATTGGATGGGGCTCTGAGCAACCGGATCTAGTTGAAGACGTCCCTGCTCACTAGACATGGTTTGGACTAGTTATGAGAATTTTTTCTATAGCCATTACAGAGGCAGTACTCATAGAAAGCGGCTGATCCCTTCTTAAGTGGCTAACAATGCTGGGATGTATTGCTCATTTCTTTCCATTCCTTGAGTGGAAGTTAGGTAATAAAAATGTATAGGACCATTATTTTCAGATATTGAAAAAAAATGAGAAATAATTTTTTTTATTTTTCTGACACATTGCATTCATTTAAAAATTTGCTCAGAACTACATACTACATATAAATTACTAAAAGGTAAATATAACAATATTTGTGCATTCCATTAATAATTTAAAATGACAGGTACCTGTATGCTATACCAGCCCTTGAAGAGACAAAATGTAAGGTGGGACAAAAAGATAAGGTTAAGAAAGATTCCAACGGGAATATGAAAATATTTTTTGTGATAATATCCTGGAAGTCAGGATATGTGAAGAACCTTTTAGCTCTGTCAGTTTAGGAGACCAAAACATTCCTCTGAGATACAACAATCCCAAGCTTTCTGTACAAAACCACCATCTCTCATCCCAATCCTACTGACAGGTTTCCTGAGCAAGGAATTTGATTCTCAGTATCTGTCACCAGGCCACTTTCAAGTCAAGGTAAAGCATCAGGAAAAATATAAATCAAGTATCATTTCAGAACTAATAAATTACAAATCTGAATCTTTCAGAAAGGGGATATGATGGATGAATTAGTTTATGGAGAAATTATTGTGACCTACAATTTTCCTTTATAGATAAAATGCTATAAACCTCTTACATCTAAAAAGTAGGGGTTTTAACACAAACAGCACTGATCATTTTAGTTGCCTGTTATCTTCTAGCAGTTGGGAAGTTGTTTCAGGCTTGGAATTAAAAATAACGTTTAATATCTTGTGGTCAGCAACTGACCAAAGTACAGCCTGTAAAAGCAGCCTACAGGACCATTTGCCTAGCAAAAAAATTGTAAAGGTTTATTTGGGTATGCACTTTTTAAATAAAAAAAACATGCCTTTATGACATCCAGATTTAATTATTTAAATATATTATCTGTGGAAATTCCCTGGAAACTATTTTACAAGTAATGTCAAAGGAAAGGGTTGTTATCAATTTTAACAACAAGGAGCCAATGCATGTTTTTAAAAGCACTCGAATGGTACATCCTTACTTTGCTCTGAGTCTCTAGAATCTCTATATTCTGAATAGCAATTACCTGAACACCCATCTTTGTTACTGAAAAGTCTTTTGAGTTTTCAAGTCAGCTGATTGGATTTCAATGTAAATCATAGAAGTGACTGAACAGTATCTCTTTATTTTGGAGCATTTGATTTTAAAATACTCCATTTGTCCTATGAAATACAAGCACATTTTCAAAAACACAACTGCACTATTACACAGACTTTTGCTTTCAGGAATAATACGTTGATGAATTTGTGATTAGATTTGGTCAACTAAATTTATAATTTTTTAAAATGAAATAAAAACCTGGCAGCACGTTGACCCAGAACCAGAATAGATAATGTAGTAGATAATCTAGTCTTCTTCCATAAGAACCTATCTTACAAACAATCTGCTGCAAGTCAGAGTCCTGGAGAAGGAAGTATACATGGATTTAGGCTACCGCTTCTTAAGTCCTCTTTTCAGTTTTCAGTACCGAATTAACATTTCATCAGAGTTAACTACTGTGGAAGGGGAGGATAAAATTTCATAGAATCTCTAGGTTGGAACATGATTAAGTAGCCATACAATACAACAGTGGTCATTAGTTGGTCTTCTCTGTGGGCTGTAGCTGTATGGGCGGCAGATGCTGACAGTGAGAAGAAATGACAAATTTGTACAAAATATAAAACCCATTATCTAATGAAAATCCTATAATAAAATTGATAATTTTTAATGTGGAGATGGATTTTATGCAGCATTT
Organism: Phaenicophaeus curvirostris; assembly: GCF_032191515.1. NCBI lineage: Eukaryota > Metazoa > Chordata > Aves > Cuculiformes > Cuculidae > Phaenicophaeus > Phaenicophaeus curvirostris. Next base: position 43,172,626 of record NC_091395.1, read on the forward strand.
AAAAAATAGATCTATGCTAGGCCCAGTGTATGCTGTTAGAATTATTAGGAGTGCCTTTCTCACAAAATGCAAGTGTACTACAAAATCAACAAAAATATTCCCATTGTGGTTTTTTTAACCAGTAAAATGTTGTTTTCCCTTGAATTTTAATGTTGTGCTAGAAAGAACATGCAAGAGCGACACTTAATTTTCATTACCCAAGTTGTGAGAAATTAAAACAGTAAACAAATATCGTATATAATGACAAGTACATTGAATAATTGGAAGGAGAAAAAACCTAAGTAAATCTTGAGTATTATTAATACCAAAGGAAGTCACTTTCAATATGTGTTTGTATAGTTTGTAGCCTTTTAAGCTTCTAAGTGCTGAAAGCTTGCCTCAGGAGTGACCTGTGCATTGGCAGTAAGGGGAGCCAAGAAGGTATACCCTCTGTGTTCTAGCTATGAGAGAGCGCAGAAGGAAGCATCCTATGCTAGATGTAGCTTGAAGTAAAGAAGGATAATTGTACTTAACAGTTAATTTCAGATTTTAAAAATTCATACATGTCAAGAGCAGTGATTCAGTGATTCTTCCATGTGCATATCTATTTTTTCTTTTCTGTTGTGTTACTGGGCAGTATGTAGAATATGAGGCATCCAGGTAAGAGTAGATGTGGCAGAACATGCTGGAGAAAAGAAAGCAATAGAAACAGTTGTCAAGAAGATGCTGTTAAAATGGTTAGTCTGTCAGAAAGAAGTTCACTAGTTGACAATACAGACAGAATGGAGATGCCTTCCAAAACAGGTGTAGTCTGGAACCTGTCCTCAATTTATGAAATAAAAGGTGTTTTAAAGTCCTACACAATCCATGATACTATACCACAACAAACAAAATGTTGGTCACAGTACTGAGATGAAGACAATTATTATAAAAGATAGCAATGGATGATTTTAAATATTCATTTTAATAAAATATTCTAGTAAATAGAAATACTGCAAATGCTCAGTACTCAGTACAAATCAAAGTAAAATACAAATACAAGTAAAATATTTAACATTTCATTATAAAATGGTAATATATACTATAAAAATACACGAGAACAAGTTATTAATGCATTGATGGAAAGGCTTCCAGCTGGAAATGATATTTCTATCCAACAGCAATAAAGAAAGGTGACTAATTCTTTCCCATCAACTTAGCAAAAAAAATTTGAAGTAGAAAAAAACATTTAATGGAGCTTTTTCCAGGTAAATTAAAAAACTGATTCTTTCCATTGCTTACCTTTTTGACGGAGTTTTATTAAATAACTTCTAAAAGCTGCTGCAGGAAATTGGATCCATATCAGTATACAGTACAAAGTGAAATCAGTAAAGCCATGCTATTTCACTTTAACATAAGTGTTCAAAATTCTCAACAAGCTTATATCATTTTTCTCATAATCTGTTTTTATTTTAAAAAAAAATCTAAATCTTGTCTTTGTTTTTGTTTAGGGAAAAATTTTTCTTAACAAATAATTAATGTTATTCAGATCCTTGCTTTTTATCCTGACATCTACTTGTTTTACTCTTAAGTTATTCCACATATAATGGGGAAATTCAGCCATAAGTAGGGGGAGGCAGAATTTTAACAGCCTTCAATATGGTGTGAAAATTAGCCAGTGTGTTGGTTAGGACAAGGAATTCTTCCTCTAATCTCTTCAATTACTTGTGCATAGATTGTTATGACAAGTGCGCGGCATCACAAGTTACCACAGCTAATCAAAGGAAGCCTTGTAATGAAACTGCAAACCTCCCATTTCTCTTCCATTGTAAGCACTAGGCTGTAACTGTAAAAGCAAAGCAACAATTTGGCCATTTGAAACTATTTCCCATGTTTAATCCAAACAAGGCAGGAGGATCAGGAGAATAAAAGGTAATAGGAGATAGAAGGAGGTCAATGATAGGTATTTTCTACAATCAACAGGTAGCATTTTGAACAATTGTTAGATACATTCATTATGGGCTTACAAGCTTGTAAGCACTGTTGCTATTTTTCCTCTTGTTCATTCAGGTCTACCTGCAGACATTTTCTCAATGATACAGAAAATGTATTCTTCTATTTTCTACTAATTTTTACTAGTTGTAGAAACAGAGCTGGGAATATTGCACCTGCCAGCCATGTGAACATAAAATGTATTCTCCTGAAAGTTTATATCACGGTTGTGAGAGTTTGTAAATCCACAATTACACCAGGGCTTCAAAGGAGTAGTTTATTTTATCACTTGGTGAGCTAAGTTACAAAGCATCTTCTAGAAAAAATGTGAGATTATATTAGGCAAATTAACCAGTCTGGAATCTTATCAGCTTAGTACTAAATGTTTGGCACAGCTGAATGAGAAAACAGTGTAAAAAGGAGATTTGAAACCCACTATTTTTTAATATAATATTCAAAGAATTGGACTCTTATTCTAAAACTGTTTCTTTTCCTTCCACCCAGGTTTAAATTTAAAAATGAAACCTGCTCAACCAGCTCCTCCATTCTTGCAATGTTAAGGATAAGTGTAGAAGAGAAAGATTTTAAGGCACTTCTATGTAGTTAAGTGAAGGCTAAAATGGTCCTAGGAAATCTTCCCCTCATTTTCTGGTTATTCTGGATTAAATGGCCTAGAGTGATGCCACAAGGGTGACTCAATGAGACAAGCTTAAAATAAATCACTTCAGTGATACTGGTACAATGTAGAAACATCTTTTAATGCAAACCTTATCAGCCCACAACTGGTAGCAGTGAAGATGTATTTTGGAGCTAAGTTCAGGATAATGTTCCCTGCTGGGAAGGAAATGTCCTCTTTGGAATGTGAGGTTTCTGAAGATACTGTCTGAACTAAATATTCCCTGCTTAAAAATCACACAATTTAATCCCAGCCATTCTGTCTGGTTTCTGAAAGGGCACTTGATAATGAGCAATGGAATTTAAAACAAAAGGGTTTTCTTTTTCCCAGTATAATCTATCTGCTAGTCCCAGTAAATTTTGGCAAGTTGATGCCCATCCGTCTCCTGCGGTCAATTAAAGTATAAAACTGTACAGAAAGTATTGCCAGTACGAGGGAGTGTTGAGAAAAATGTTAGGTGGACAAAGCTGTGGGAAAAAGTCTGGAGCTTAAGTAAGGTGGATTTGGGTGTGATGTGGGTGAACTGGAGGGGATGTATGTGGGAATAGCTAGTGAATGCCCCCAAGGAAGCTGGCTGGCTGGTTTAGTCTAATGTCCAAACAGAAAAATTAAAGAGGAGGACAGAACTGTTTCAAGTAGAACTAAAACAGAAGAAAGGACAGGTTTGAAGTGACTTCGAAAAGGGAATGGGAATCACTTTGCTAATGCACACTTTTTTTTTTTCCAAGTGAAAAATGAAAAGTCTTTCTTCACATACATTTATTTAATTTTGTTTGATATTTTGCTTTCAGGTTGGTGTCCCCTCCCAACACCCAAGAAGGATATTTCAAAAAAATCCACTATTTTATGTAATTTTCACTTAAAATAAACCGATAGCTGAAACTGAATAGACAATAGAGATATTTATATGTTAGCCTTGAGAAGAGGAGGCTGAGGGGCCCTCTTCTCCCGAGTGTCAGGGGACAGGACACAGGAGGAGTGGCCTCAAGCTCCACCAGGGGAGGTTCAGGCTGGACATCAGGAAGAAATTTTTCACAGAAAGGTTTATCGGGCACTGGCAGAGGCTACTCAGGGAGGTGGCTGAGTCACCATCCCTGGAGGTGTTTAAAAGATGAGCAGACAAGGTGCTCAGGGACATGGTTCAGTGGCAGATAAGAATGGTTGGACTCAATGATCCAAGAGGTCTTTTCCAACCTTGTGTTTCTATGATTCTAAGATTTTCTCTTCACTTAGTCTACACAGAAACTAGCTACCAATTATACAATTTTATTAGGTGATAAAGATTTATCAGCTAAAGCAAAGGGTAAAATTTCTGAGTACTTATCATGAAAGCTATTGTTTACCCATAGAATACATTTTTTGTTTTCATGGGGGTTTGCTTAGAAGCTAACAGAAGTAACTAAATTAATATCAACATTTGCAAAACTGTATTCTACAAGTAAGGAAGTATCAAAAGATGTGGTGACTGTGAAATACAATTTCTGTGGTGGTGTTACCTGTTTTAATTAAATGATTGCTTCATGCACAGACTGCCTCTCCTGTAGAAATGAATCATCTGAATGGCCTTTCCTTGAATCGTTTTCTTCTTTAGTTGAAAAATATGAATATGTTTGTGATAGATTGCAAGGCAGAAGGTTATTTCTGGTTAGGGAACATTACATTTCACCTGAGGAACCAAGCAATCAATTTGCCTTTGCTACAGTATTTTTTATATGATCTTGGGCAACTCAAGCCTTAATGTTCACAGTTGGCTCTACTTCTGAAGTGAGTTGTTCTTTAAATATGTGTACAATGCTACATAGTGCAATGCTCTTTGTCTTCGGCCTCCTTGTGTATTCCAGACTAGGCAGCCAAAATTTCTTGACTAGTCAGGCAATTCTAGAACTTTAATTCTGGTCCCCAATAGGTTTCTTTGCAGTATAAAGTACCAGAAAGTCATACCACAGAACAACCTACCCTTCCTTTAAATAAGACTGGCCTCTACAAAAATTAAGTATTTGATCATTGAACCAGATGTCCTCTTGTCTAAAATCACAATACAGTTACAGTTACACAGGCAGCCTTGAGTATTGGTGGCATTGACTGATTTTTTATTGTTGGATATAGCAACCTCATTGCTCTTTGCATATCACTTCTTATTTTAATGTATAATAATACATATACATGTTAAAACAGTTTGATATTTGCATGAGGTTTAATACATGCAGATGCATCTCTTTAAGCCAAAGTTGTACTTACACATATAGAATACATAGAAAAATGACAAATATTATCAGCATACGCATGGAACCTATTATCAAATTACTGAAGGAAGTGGTGTGTGAATTTGATTATTGCCGATGTTGTTAGTTATTTGTATTGCTATGGCTTCAATGAGCACTCAGGCTGCCAGAGAGCTCTCAGACATGCTGCATTAGACACAGCATAAACGGAAAGACTTTTCCTGCTTTCAGAGAACTTACTATCTAAGCATAAAACGAAAGCAACAAGGCCATGCAACTAATGGCAGTGCACAGCAGCACCAAAAGTACAGGTCAGCACAATTGCAAATACTGTCCAAGCTTTTCAAAGGTATCACAGGAAAGAAAATCTCTAAGAAGCAGTTAGAAAACAAATGAGATAGCTAGCTTTGTGGATTTTACAAAGAGTTTCTCCCAAATGTGAGAGGAATCATGGAAAAAAAAAATCAGAGATGCATTTCAAAATTTAAGAGTTGGCAACAGCAACTGGTATCATATGCCAAGCTGACATGGGTGTTGAGCTCTTGACAGTAATAAAGCAATGACTGGCAGGATGGGAAAGGGCAATGGGAGAATCCTTAAAATGAAGATGGGTAGATTAAGTTCGATTTTAGAGAGGAGGCTGCCAGAGGAAGAAAGTGCTATTGCCACAGTGCCTGAAACAGCCAAAGTGTCAGGCTGTACAAATACAGGCTCTGCAGGAACACTCAGGAAGTTTATAAGCCACGTAAAACCGGATCGATAGATTTCTTTGGCTATTCTTCTACTTTCTGTGATAGAATTCTTTCTCACAGACATTAAGAGTTTATTGTTCTGAGATTATTTTGAGAACTACCTTTTTTTATAATGGAAAAATACAAATGCAGAGTTCTAGTTTTGCCAGCACATGAACTATAGATTTCTGCTGCTGTTTCTTTATGGTTTTCCATTTCTTTATGATGAGAGTAAAAACACAAAAGCTGTATTTTTACAGTATACATATACAAAGGGTTTCACTAGTTTTCTTCTAATGCCAAACCTTTCAGAAATGGGAACTATAGCTCTGTGCTTTAGAAAGCTTCTAAAAACATTTATGTTGTAAACTGAAGCTGGTTAGAATTATTTCCTTTTCCATTTTGCCTTGTTCCGAGTCCTGCTCCGAAAATAATGAGACAGCTTTTCTCTGAGTCAGCAGATATTACAACTGGCATTAGTGGGGAACTGGGATTTAGGATTTTTAGGATTCCACCCTTCTGTCTGAATCCAGGGACTCGCTATGATATCATCAACACATCACAAGTATTCAGTGGTTTGATGACAAATTTAGCATTTAGAAAACCCAACCATTATTCGTCTTCTGTTGAAAACTTTGATGAATACACTTTTTCTGATCTAGTCTTGATCAAATGCAATTCAGGAGAAGTAATGCAGAATCGGACATGCTGTGTGCAATTACACTGCCATGAAATCATCAAGGCAAATGTTGCACTGATATGGCAGTAGCTGAGAATTAAAATGTGAATATAATGAAAGCAAAAGTGATTTCATTTTGGTTTTGATCTGCCATTCTATTTCATTTTTCTATATTTATATTCCTGGAAAAAAAAGAATAGAAAGAACTCATGCATCCAGAAGCTATGGGTGTTTCAACATCCCCTTAACTAATATACTGATATAGTGTTTAAAAGATGATTGAAAGAAAACACAAACAGAAAGGTTGAAAGCATATGATGGGACTACAGCAGTCTCAGTGCCAAAGCAGTCACAACTGTTGGTGGTTCTCCAGCGCTGAGGTGAGATGTGTAAAGGAGTACAGAGTCCCACTCAAGCTGCTGTTTCTCTGCATGCACATACGGAAGTCACATTGTTCTGAATGCAAGATGAATATCATAGAATCCACACTAAGTGACTGAAATCAATTCTGTCCAGAACAGCTATTGGAGGGCAGAATTATCTGGTAGACAATTCTTTTTGTGTATAATTTTCACTGAAGACATTTGAAGTTTTCCATATTTAGTTTCTACTGATTTAAAAACTCTATATATTCAATTCATTTATGTGTAAAAAAAATCTGTATCTGTAATATATTGTGAACTTTTGTCAAACCAGAAAAATAAAAACCCCTGAACAGAAAAGATTTTGAAATCCAGAATGAGGATTATTTGTATATCCTGAAATAGAATTAAAGTTAAGTTAAAATATTGAATTCTAGTCTAGCAAAGTTGATGCAAGGGCATCAATATTAGCAGCTGTGGTAAAGTTTCTGATTGCTTTGTCAGTATATATGAATACCTGGGGTTTTGTATCACTTCCTTGGTTTTCCTAAATGGAAGTCTCTCTAGAGAGGGTTGGCTTTCTGCATTATATGTCTCGTAACTTTTTAAAAGGTAACACAGATAGGTTGCGATGCAGTTAACATGCCTGCATAATAACAGAACTCTTGATTATAGTTGCCATAGTATGACCAGTCTGGCAGCAGATGGGAGAATTGAAAAAAAATCTCTACCTAGTAAACTACCAGAGTTACCATGTTCTTTCATCTTCATACCTGATACCTGGACAATGATGTGGTTGTAGAGCTGGCCTACTCTTTGTCTGTCTCATTGCTCCACGAAATAGTAGCTAAGAAGTAGCCCTGAAGTCTGTAAAAAGGGGAGCATGCAGCTCCATACTTTCCAACTAGCACCTTTATTCTTCCTAGGTTCCTTCATCATCAGATTGCCCTGCTTTTCATAAACAGGAAGAGGACTCCTAGGTTGTTAGCAGCATGTGGGGCTCCACGTGTGATTATACCAACACACATACCACCATACCATACCAATATGGGAAATTAGTGTTTTCAGCTCATGCTGTTTCTTTCACACAAGAATTGTGGTTTGAATGCCTAGCAGTATATCCAGTTTCAACAGTAACAGAAAAAAATAATTTAAAAAAACCACTAAGAAGTTACATTCCTTCGCCACAGAAACACATGATAAATCCTACAAACAGTTCAAATTTGAAATAATGTTTAGGAGCACAAGTCCAAACTCAATTGGACTTACATATGTTGTTTCTCAAAACTACTACACTATTTATATTGCTATAAGTGAGATGTTCTGAGAATATATGAGAAGCAAGAATTGCAAAAAACAGTTACTTTTTCTAATTAGTTGATATAGTTGGAAAGAGGACCCAAGCTTTCAGATACAGGGTTCCTCCATCAGGATCCTCTATCTGTTTTGATAGGAAAGTGTTTCCATTAAAAATTAAGATATCACTCTACAAGGAAAGTACATAAACATATTTATATATTTAAATTGTATAAGGAAGCACTGGAACATCCAAAGCTTTTGTAAAATCAGGGGGAAAAAGAACTCTATCTTGAGGCTGGAAAGACCCAAGAAAGTTGTAGACTAAACCAGATATTGAGGCTCTGCAAAGGGGAATGAACAGGCTGGACCACTGGGCTGAGAGCAATGGGATGAGGTTTAACAAGGCCAAATGTCGGGTCCTGCACTTGGGGCACAACAACCCTATGCAGTGCTACAGACTAGGAGAAGTCTGTCTAGAAAGCTGCCCAGAGAAGAAGGACCTGGGTGTGTTGGTTGACACCTGACTGAACATGAGCCAGCAGTGTGCCCAGGTGGCCAAGAAGGCCAATGGCATCTTGGCTTGTACCAGAAATGGCGTGACCAGCAGGTCCAGGGAGGTTATTCTCCCCCTGTACTCGGCACTGCTGGGACCGCTCCTCGAATCCTGTGTTCAGTTCTAGGCCCCTCACCACAAGAAGGATGTTGAGGCTCTGGAATGAGTCCAGAGAAGAGCAACGAAGTTGGTGAAGGAGCTAGAGAACAAGTCTTATGAGGAGCAGCTGAGGGAACTGGGGTTGTTTAGCCTAGAGAAGAGGAGGCTGAGGGGAGACCTTATTGCCCTCTACACCTACCTGAAAGGAGGTTGTAGAGAGAGGGGAGCTGGCCTCTTCTCCCAAGTGACAGGGAACAGGACAAGGGGGAATGGCCAGGGGAGGTTTAGGCTGAACATTAGGAAAAGAATTTTCACAGAAAGGGTCATTGGGCACTGTCACAGGCTGCCCAGGGAGGTGGTTGAGTCACCATCCTTGGAGGTATTTAAAAGAAGAGTGGACGAGGTGCTGAGGAGCGTGTTTTAGTGGTTGATAGGAATGGTTGGACTCGATGATCCTGGGGGTCTTTTCCAACCTAGTGATTCTGTGTGATTCTGTAAACTGATACTTTTTTCTTTATAATCTGAAGTTGCATAATGTTTCCATGTACACAGAGAGGCTGTAAATGTATCGTGTGCCTCTATTAGGCTCACTAATCCAGCTCTTCTGAGGCAAATCCTGTGATTCCAAACCTCTGAGCTACTCCAAAGAACTAATGTTTTAAGAAGTGTCAAAGACACGCTGGGGAAAAAAAACATTTTATACTCTGAATAGAAAATAGTACCTGTCCATAGGTCCTAAAAAAAAGTAACAGGCATATTATAGTATAGCATAGCATAGCATAGCATAGCATAGCATAGCATAGCATAGCATAGCATAGCACAGGCTGTATTTAGGCGAGGACAAGCACTTGGTTTAGCATCTGCAGCCCCAAAACACACCAAAGCCTTTGTATTATTAGAAAAAGAAAGGGTGAATTCCTTCTGCCAGATACAAATCAGTGCTTGCTTCTGGTGCTGAACATCTACACTGCCAGTCAGAAAACAAAGAACACCTCTTACCAGTGACCTAGGAAGTACAAGACCCCAGCACAAAATAATCCTTATTCTCATACAAGCATTAACAAAGCAAGTTTTAAAACACTATTTATAATTTTCCTGTGAAAGAAATGTGAGATATGCATAAACTCTTTGCAAGCAAAGGAATACCAAGAATAGTTCAACAATTTTCTTTATAGTGTGTGGAATAGTCCAAATACAATAGCTGTTGTAATGGCACTCGTTCGGAGCAATCTGCCCACCTCCGTCATGACTTATACTACTGTTTGTAGCGTATGTCAATAAAACCAATGAGCCACAGCATCATGCGCTTTCCTTTTCTGGAAGACAAGGCACCAACATGAGTTTTTAAATATACGCGTGTGTTTTTAATAAACAATATATATATTAATGAGCTTTTTCAGGTTCTTGTGGTGCAGCTTTTCTGGGGCAAAGCAATTAGACCTAAAATTTCTGTCTGTAAGAAAGACCACATCACCCATTTTTTCTGTAAATATCTTCAGCTACTATTTATTTCTAGGCTGCTACAATTATGCCATATATTATTTGATTATTAGGGTTAGCAGAACCATGGCTAATGGAATCAGTATCATGGCTACAGCAAGCTTTGTGAATTCTCCCTGCCAGTTTTCTGCATAACTACACTTATGTCACTCAAGTGGCATAGAGGTACTCTAACAATTAATTGTAAACCAGGGGGAAACTTTTAATGGACCTCTTCTTGAGATCTTGTGTTAAAAAAAGAAAAGTTCCCATGAGTGAAGTGTAAGTTAGCTTTTCCAGGGGGAAAAAAAGGAATGAATTACATTTCTCTTCTTGTCCTTTAAATGAATAGCATAGTTTGGGTGAAATTATCGGGCAATTGCATGCCTTTTATGCAGATAATGCTATTTGATGAAAGCGGTGTTTTGATCTGCTGAGGATAATACAGATCCAGGGTTGGATTCATTGGTGAGAGTAAAGCTGTCTTCTGTGATAACTTCATCTCAGCATGAGGTCAGACGGGGAAAACTGGGATGGGGGATTAAAAAATGACACAGTCGGAGCAGTATTCAGTTCCCTGCTGTGCTCCTGGCTGCACACTATAGCTTATGTTTCTGATCTGTTATGGTATTGTCTGCTTTTCTCTCCCAGAGCAGAAAGAGATTGCTTAAAACTTTTCTTTTTTCAGCTAGAGGGATTAGTTCAGTGCAGCTTTTTTAATTAAAGAAACTGTATCTTTTTCAATGTAATTTAAGGCTATACAAGAAAACCATCAGCATTCATAACTTAGCACTATTACCTGTAACAAAGCCTAGCCGTTCTTTTTACACTCAGAACAAGAAATTGCTTTTAAGAGTTTTGAGGGTTAAAAATTGATAATTGGCCCCACAATTGAAAGAATCACAGTTAACCATTATCTCCTAAAAAGTTTTCTGTGGAGAAACTTCAGACAGCTTTGCTGTTAGTTTATCTGGGCTTTCTTAATTAAATCTCCATGACATCAGGAGAGTGCTTAAAAAATATTCTGATATGTGGAAATAGACATAAGTGTATTTTCTCTGTGAAAAATATAAAAGTACCCTAAAATATTAAAATGGCATCTATTGAAAATGTCTTTGTAGTACCAGTAAGTTCCTCTTTAGATCCACATTTATTTTCACCCAGCAGATTTTCTAAAAATTTAACTAGTACTTTTATTAGTTGGTAATAACATGCAAATATTTGTTCATGATACCTGACAATGATCGGTGTGCATTCATGTCTGTAGAAGTGTGTTCATGCATATGTGTGTATGGGTATCTATATTGACATACATGTACACACATATATGTTCACATAGTGATAGGTGGACATATACATCCACACCCACATATATATATTTTTCAGCTCAGAGAGCTGAATTTACAGCTCAATTTAAACAAGGTTAATGTCTAAAACCTTCAAATGTTTCAAATAAGGCCCATATGGTGATCACTTTACAAAGCATACAGGGACTGTGCTTAGGTTGCAACATACACATTTCCAACTAAATTCCATGCCAGATCAATTAGAAACAGTTCTCCTGAGCAGACAGGAACAAACACAGATTGTTACCACTCTACAGCCTGAACTCTTGTCTTCCAGGAATGAAAGCAGTCATCTTGAATACGACATATTTTACTACCATCAGTCTAAGAAAAATTTTAAACTAGTAATATTTTAATAAAATCTCTGCTTAGGCATGTCAGACAGAACAATTAACATCCAAATTATCAAAATAAAAGAGCAGATCATTGTCCTTCATTAAGGCTTTTAGTTAGAGATGTATGTTTCCCAGACTGCATTTATTAGTGATGTCTTCTGCTAAGAGGAGTATGTGGCAGTGGAGAAGGAAAAAGGAAAGCAACAAACAACAGAAAAACACAGTTGTTTTCTTTTTTCCTCATTCCATGTGCTTATCTTTTATTTTTTTCAAACAATATTTTCTGTAGATTTCCTTCATTTGAACAGATAATTGGTGACATTTCTTATAATGATTTTTCTTCCATACACCTTTCAGCCAGAAACCTATGAAAGGAAAAAAAAAAGTTAATTATGGGTTTGAAGCTTATTTAGAACAAGGCCTTTTTCTTCTTGTAAAAATAATAAATTCTGAATTAAATGTGAATATCTTACATGCACATGCACATATAGGATCTGTATATTGACTTCTGAATCACTGAAATTTTCTGCATTCCTCCTGTTAATGGGGAGTATGGATAGTTATCCCCAGCTATAGTTTGCTGGGAAAGTGTTACAGCAGCAAGCATAAATCTTAACTTTTTCATGGCCTCATGTACCAATTCCCAGTGATGGCAATAGCAGTGTTTTCTGATGGCTCCTACTTATGAATACAAGGTGATTAAAATGATTCTATGCTTGATTTTAAGGCCATAAAGTTTAGCTCAGCCAGTAGTTCCTCGTGTAGTATTAACACCCTACGAAAGGTATTTTTGTATGCCAAATCGTATGCAAACTCCTTCAGATTCTTTCCTAAGAACCCAAGGAAGAGGGTCGGCGGTCGTGTGCGGCTGAAGTGCATCATTTTCACCAGAGGTCAGCTTCCCATATAGCTTTGGTTTATGCAGTGGAACACAAACTAATGTAGTGGAAAAGCATGACCCCCATTTAAAGGTTGATTTGTATGATAATCAGTACATTTAGTGGCTTCCAAATGAATGTGCGTAAGGCCCTATCTTGCTTTAATTAAGGTAATTAAGACATATTTCCCTCTGCAGACAGCTATTTAATTTTATGGCTTTGTCAGTGATCAGATTATAAGATCTGTTTTACAATTTTACCACGATCCGGCACCGGGGGGAAGAACCTTTCTCGCTCCCCTGGCGGCCCCGAGGGGACCGGGGACACCCCGCAGCTCCCCGCCCCCCGGGCTCGGCCGGGGCTCCCCCCGCACGGCGGAGAGGCGCTGCGGGGCCCTTTCTCCCCAAAACCTTCCCCAGAGCATCGGGGCGGGATGGTGCTTCTCCCGGCCGGGGGTCAGGGCCGACTCGCCCGGTGCGGGCACCTCCTGGCCGCCGGCGCTGCGGGGGCTGCGGGCTCCGCCGCTCCCCGGGGCCCGCGGGGAGCTCGAGCAGCTCCGCCGCCTTCTCCAAAGGGACCTGCCAGCTCGGTCCCTGCGCGGGGACAGGAGCTGATCGAATGGAGAACAAATGGGAGCACTTGCTGCCATGTTAGCCTCAACCAGCAAGATTGATGAAAGAGTCAAAAGGAGCGCTTCTTTTTTTTTTTTTAATTTTTTTTTCTTAATTAGGATCGTGATTATGAGATATCCCGATGCAGGGCGATGTTGCTAATTGTTTCCATCACGCAGAGGCGATGCCTACCTAGCTGCGCTGAACCGCATCTTGCCGCTTGCCCCGAAAGACAATGGGTGGTTAGAAACAATTTCTTCCTCCATGACCTGTAAATCACAGACCGCTGACAACGCAGAGATTTGGAGACCTGTTAGTTTCAGACTAACCACTGTCCTAAAGATTGTGGAGTTCTGTGAGCAGAGAGCGCTGATAAACTTGGAGAAGCTCGAGTTAGCGTTCAGGTAGAAAGGACACATTAAGGGCAGTTTAAGAAGTTTGGAAAGAACGTGATGAAGTCTTGAATTCGTCTCATCTTTTGCTGTTACTGGTAGATTAGTGCAGGAGCCGGTATGTCTTGCAGGAGAGGACGTCCTGCTTTCTCCTTTCACTAACACCCACCGTCCAAAAAGATTTACTGATAATCACATAAGAAAAGGAAGACTCTTTAAGTCAATAAGGAATGCGTATCCTTTTGTTATTTCTCTCTTTGGCAATCCAAAGCGGTAAGAAAGGGGTGGACCGTGATTTTAGAGAGTTTAGTCACATTTAAAAGTTGACATTGGGAAGATACTTTCCTACAAAGCTCTAACACAAATGTGACTGCACACTTTTCAAATTAGTTTAAACTCTGAAGGCTGAAATTTAATTAAACTTCGGTAAGCCCAGTAATGCTGCTTCAGTTATGTTTAAGTTAAGAGCACCAAAATAACTTACACTGAACTTCAAATATGTATTAATAAGTAGTTGACGTTTGTTGTTTATCCGGTGGGCTTTGCATAAGGAAGAAATTATATAATCTTTCTATTTATGATAAAGGAGCATCTTAATTCACATTTGGAGGTGATAAAAAGTTCAGGTTAGTACTAGACGACTGGAATTAGTTATGGTAATGCAAATCCTTTGAAGTAGTTGTGCAAAAAATATACTGCTTCATATGTTTGCAAAATACAGTTTTTAATTTTGTGTTAGAGGACTGTAAGACAAAAAGAAGGAAGCCATGTGTAAAGCCCTGACTCTTCAAGATTTCCTTTTGGTGTAGCAGAAATGCTATTTTACATACTACACAACAATATCAGCATGTGGCGTAAGTTCAGGGTTAAGATTATTCAAGTTTGTCTAGCTATATATGTTTTGTAACAAAGAATTTTGTGCAATTCACATTTACACACTTCGAGTGCTTTCTTATAAGGACTAAATCCTCTGCGGGATATTCCAGTTGAAAGACAAGGTCGTGACGATTCCAGTTCTACCTGTGCCACCTGGGCACTTACCTGCACAGATCTCTGTTTAGTGAGGTCTCTGTGACTCCTGCCTTTTAAAATTAAATCCCACCACTTCAGAGTCACCCTAAAAGTCAGAGTAGATCATCCATTTCCATCCCATTGGTTTAGTTTTGGTATCTTCAAAAGAACTTCCCCAAACCTATAATTAAAAGTAGATGATTAGTAACATTACATCTCTCCTAAGGTTGAAAACAAATTATTTCCGTTATAAAATACCTGGTTTGTTTTCTGTATGTTCAGTAGCGTGAATTACACATTGGCTGCCCACTCAGAATGCCTGAAACCTCTGTGGTTCTGTGTTACACTCGCTGCACAACCGTGCTTTGTGATGCTGGCGATGTGTGTGTGTCTGTGTCTGCGTGCGCGCAGCATCTTCTGCAATTCTTAAGTGCTGATCTCAGCACTCTCGAATCAGTTTAAATACCCAGGTGCCTCGCCTCGCAGGTCGAGCCCAGCAAAGTACGAATACAATGGAAAACACAGCGGTAAAACGCTCGCACATGAGTTAAAACCGCTGGACTGACCACAGATACACCCCGAGCGATGCTCGTCGGGAACATCTGCCGTAACGTTTCTGTGGTTCGGAGGCATTTCCAGTCATTTCGGGTCAGGGGAATATAGGAATTTTCCTCGGGAGTGTTTAAGGTCGCATAGTCGCGCCTCTTTCATTGCAGAGTCGGAGGTGCGGCAGATAAATTTAAGTTTGTAAAATCAAAGTGGCCCAGCGGGTAGCTGGCTAAACGCTCAAAACTGCTCCTCTAGCCAACTTCCCCGAGTGTTTCGCATCTCGTGTGCGAAACGCCTTTGAGTTTTAAAGGAAAGGATAAAGGAAAAAAAAAAGGAAAAAAGAAAGCAGCCCTAGATAGATAGATAGGTAACATCTCAGCGTGTGAAAAGTTACAGCTACTACTTTGAGCCGAGAAGATGCTGAGGAGTCAGGGAGAGAAATAAGCCGAAGCGCCTTTGTACGCGAGGGGAACCGGCTCGAAAAGCGGCTGCTCGAGCCGTAATCAGGTCAACTCGGCACCGGCTCCCGCCGAACTCCGAAAAGCGCCGGGTGCGGGGGAGCCCCCGGGGGCGCTGCGGCCGGGGGGGTCCGGGCGGGGGGCGGCGGCGCCGGGGGCTCCGGCTGCGGGCGAGGGGCCGCGGCGCTGCGGGAGGCGCGCAGCATCGCCCTCCTCTCCTAAAAATAAGCGGGTCCCCGTGGAAAAAAAAAAACAACAAACAAAATAGGGCGGACGAAAGCTTTGTGCCCGCGCCGGGGAGAGCGAGCGCGTAGCGAAGCCGCGTTAAGTTCATTAGCGTTTGCAATCAGGAGCGCACGGGCACCTTCACCGGGGCAGAAAAGCTGCGAAGAGCCATTCATCAGCCTCAAGCGCTGCTCGCGGATGGCCCCCAAATCACCGCCGCGGGTGCCCCGACCGGGCGCAGCGAGGGAGCGGAGCGGCGGGGATCGCGGGGAGGGCGGGAGGCAGGGGACGCGCGTCCCGGCGGGTCCCGTCCCGGGGCGGCCGCGTCCTCGGCGCCCGGTGCCGGCGGCGGCTCCTCCCCGCGCTCCTCCCCCGCGCGGCGGCCCCTCGCCCTCCCCTCCCGCAAGAAGAGGGGCCAAACTCCCCGCCCGCCCCGGCGGGAAGGAGGCGGGGAAAGCCAAACTCCGCGGGACGCGTAAGGCTTCCGCGGCGGGGGGGGGCGGCGCGGGCGGCGAGCCGTGGCCCTTCCCCCCGCCCGGCCCTCCCGCCCGCCCTCCGCTCCCGCCCGCCCGGCCTCACAAAGTGCGGGCGAGCGCCGCTCTCCCCCGCGCTGCCGCGGAGGCGGCGAGGCCGGCGGGAAGCGCCGCGCTCCGCACGTCGCGCCCGCGGGAGCCGCTGCCTTCCCTCTCTCCCTCCTCTCCCTCCCTCCTCTCGGCTGCGCGCCCCCCGCTCCGCTCCCCGCTTCCCCAGCCCCGGCGCCAGGTAGGGGACCTGCGGGGGAAGCCGCGGGCGCCGCTCGAGCTGGGGGCTGCGCGGGGCGGGGCGGAAAATTGCGCGCGGGGCTTGCGCCGCGCGTCCCCGGGGAGGGAGGGCTGGAGGGCTGGATAGATGGAGGGGGGCGCTCCGCTCGCCCCGGGTCTCGCTGCCGGCGCTTCCCCCGCGCCGGGCTCCGTCGCTCTCGGGGAGGATGAATGGAAGCGCCCGTAGCTCTCGGTCTGGTGAGCGCTAGCGGCCGGGGAGGAGGCGCGAATAAGCGCGTCCCCTGTAAGTTTTAGGGGCGGGCGGGGGGGGTTGGAAGTTGGTTGGCGTTACCCCGGGTCGGCGCGGCGCTTCCCTCCGGGGTCGCGTCCTCGGGCGGCGTTTGCGGAGCGGGAGCGGGCGGGGACGGACCCTGACGGGGGCCCGCGGCTCCGGAGGCGCTGCCGGGGCTCGCCGCGGGAGGAGGAGGGTTGGTGACCGCCGGGGACGGCATCTTTAGTGATTTGCTCGAGAAATTGGAGGGGAAGCGGCTCCGTAGCGAAAACACTCGGTGCCCAAAAGCAGCTGCGTGTCGGTGTGGTGGTGGGAGGGGAAGGGGGGGGTCTCCCTCGTGAAATTGCAGATATTTCTGGGGTTTTTTTTCTTCGCGTGGATATGGGAAGCGGGTCCGTTGTTCCGTGGGCTTAAAAGTTTTACCTTGTGAAGCTGACTTAAAGAAAAAATAATAAGCTAAAATACGCGGAAAGGCACCTCTCTGTGCCCACGCTCTTGAAAGTTTTTGTTAATAGGAGCCCTTTCTATAGGACATCACGTAGTTCTAGGCTCATCTAAAGTTGTAGCTTTAAAATACTTTTTTTTTTTTAAAAAAGAAACTTTAGCGGTTTTATTTTTGTACGTTCTAAATACCACGTGTCCCTTACCTCAAGCCTTCTTAATTGGATGCTTGTTTGGTTTTATTTGGCTGCTACCTGATGCGTTTTATGTGTACTTTTTAATGCAAAATATTTTGCATCGTTTTGCTGAAGAGCTACAGTAAAATTCTGTGGATGCTTGTATCCTAAAATTCAGTCTAGGAAAGAGCATATTGATGTATAAGCATTGCTTGTCTATGGTCAGTTATCTTGCAGAAGAGTGAATTGTAAAGCACTTAGAGACGCTCTCTAATGAAAACCATAACTGCTGTTCCCTTCTAAAATAATCCAAGTGCTATTCAGAATTATTAATACGTTCATATCTAGGCAACTGGTTAATATTTTACGTAAGCAAAGATTTTCATAAAGTGTATTTCATGTAATGTAAGAGTGGTTAGGAAGAATAGGCACTATATTGGTATGAATATAGATGAAAAATATGTTGCTTGAACTTTGAGGAAGTACAATAGATTGAGAAAAATAACATTATTTTACAATTCCTACCTTTGCCATTGTGAGCTTGCGGGGTTATTTTCAGTGGTCTGGTAAGTTAAGGGAGAAGAGGCAGCCAACAGTACTGAAGTATTAGGTACATGCATCAGACTAAAAAGTGAAATGAGTTTACACGAGTGAACACTGAGATGGAAGATATTCTTCAGTAGAAGAGATACTTGACCATGCTAAGAAGATTCTTTTGTTTGATATTTATTGGAGGAAAAAAAACCCAGAATAACATTCATAATCCGTTTAGCGAGTTAAGACTGGTACTTCAGTCAAATCTCTGAGCCAGGAGTAATTATTCTCTCCTCAAATGGAAAACGGAAAAAGGATTTAGTAGTAGAAACTAGATTTAAAGTTACAAATCAATACGCCATAGCTGCTTTAAATAGGCAGCTATTTGGTACGAACCCCATAAAATATCAGAAAATAAAATAATAATTAAACTTAAAACATGTTTTTGTCATCTCCTAGCCCCAGCAACTAACAGATTGTAGGCTTGCGTTAGTGAGATCCTGAGTATACCTATCTCCGGTTAAAATCAGTGAGCCTTCTGCAGACCGGTGCCCGTGTAGGCTGGTGCAGAAACTCGCACTGACTTGCACCAGTTTTGGATTAGGCCCAGTACAAACCAAGGGTGCTCAGCGACTTGGAGGATCAGGTGCTGTTTGTGAAGGGACATTGTCCTATATAGACTTAAAAGAAAATACCAGAGACTTATGCTGAGGCTTCAGGTCAGAACTACTTTTAATTTTATAACCATACTGCATTTACTGTACCAAATACTGCATTTGTCTTACAGAAGGCTCCTCTCTGGCAGTGTTCAAAAGAAAATACAAAGTTTTTGGGGAGAAATCTTAAAATATTTTTTCAAATCTTAGGCAAGTCTGTTGCACTTGTCTAAGTTTTAGAGTCAGATCTGAACTGTGGTACTACACATTAGAGACTGTTGAATGGATTAACATATGTATATAGTATTATGATCGTCTTTTAAGAGTAGCTTTACTATCTAATCTGTTCTGTTAAATGGATGCATGTAAACTCATTAGGCTTACTATTTTAGCAAATGTAGCGATAGTGTGACTTTAGTTCCCGCAAGTTTGTGCGGTATCAACTGCACAAAAAAAAAAATCTGAAAATAATTTTAGTATGTTATAATAAAGGCTTTGGTTTGGTGGAATAAATTTTTCTTCCCTGGCTAACTGGTTAAATAAAAAAGTTCTTTCAGGATGCTTGCATGTATTTCTTCTCCGTAGGCTGAAAAGTATCTCCTCATGTTAAAGCAAATGCTTTAGCTTTGTAATAGTTTAGTATTATTTGCAAAGAGTTTTAGCTTGTGCTGAAATGTATCAGAAATATAAAGTTAAGGCAAGTATCCATCCTGTCAGCTGAGCAACTGAAATGAAACAAACCCCTAAGCATTTACTTTCTTTTGAGGTTACAGGGGCTTTAAAAGAGTACTGTTGTAAAAATGTGCTGCTTTAACAGCCTTTTCCTTTTCTTAGTTCTAAAACTGATTAATTGCTGTGTCTTATAAAACCTGATTTATTTCATACTTTTTTCATACCAAGCATTACCATTATGAAGCTCTCCTTATAATTGAGATTAATGTTTCTGAGCAAAGAAGTGGTTTGGAGGGCTGCATTCATTTTGAGTGCTGTTCTAATCAATTTTAGATACAGCATTTCACAATGTATCAGTCTGCATCCAAACCTGCCTTATTATGTGGAATTAACTTGTTAGTGATTGATAGCAAGCCTGTTCCATCTCCAGAGGTGATTGTATTTCAAAACAAGTGTTACGGATTCCAAGAGTTTGAGTACAGGGTCAGGTGGCTCAGGTGCCCTTTCTGTGGCCTAACTGAAGCTCGACAGAGTAGTTTAAAAAAAAAAGTGTGCTTTTGTGAAAAATGAAACAAAAACAAACAATCAAACCCAACAAGCCTACACCTGTATTGCAAAGTGTTCCTTAAACTATGGTATTGGTCTTCATGGACTGTCTGGGGTGACAGGTAGTGTCTTTGTGCATCACTATGTACTGTAACAATGCATATCTGCAAGATTATTTTGAAGAATAGCAAGATTATTTTGACGAATAGCTTCAGTGTTTGAAATTAAAACTCACAAGGCTAGGTTCAGATGGCAAGGTGAACGTCTACTGCATATTGCCTGCATGGGTAATGAAAGACATGCTAATACTTTTTTTTTTCCTCTTTTAAAAGTAGCAAGGATGTTGCTTCTTTCAATATCTTTTGAAATATTTGCACGTTCCATCTGTGCCCCTTCTGATATCAGCTTCACCACTGTTTCTTCTTAACCAATAGTATATATGGTCATACACGACTGCTGCGTGTGATGCATGCGTATTGAAAGTTAAGAAAAACTGATTTCTTAATAGTTAGAGGAAAATAGGTAAAAAAGGTCAAACTTTTTAAAAAAACAACCCCACCTTGAAAATAGTAAGTACAATTCTAAGATGATTTAGGTGTGCGCATCTGTTATCAGGGTAGTGACTTCAATCTAAGTTGTAGTTATTTATGTATTTCATGCAAGACATGCTAATTACATTCAGTAGTTTTAAGTTTGCATATTGAACTAATTACATGAGTCTTTACTTGTGCACATAAACAATGTACAGAATGTGTCAGCTGAAGCATTGCATAAAAGTAGTTCCTGTTATATGCAGATCAGACACTAATAAAATTATAAAATGTTTATGAATACCAGGCTGTAAGTGCTCCACAGCACTTAGCTCAGCCTTTTGCTGTGGAAGAAACACTTTCAGTACAGGTTCGATTTTGATACTGTAACAGAAATAGCTGCTACTGAATTAATACAAAGAGAATAATCTTAAACATGTTATGAAATAGAGAATACAACACAACCTGTATCTCCAATTACATTCTTAGATGGAGATCTGTCCGCATGAGCATGAGACATAGTTTCATCCTACAGTGTATTTACTTTTGTTGTAAAATACTTGCACAAAGGCGATGCTTGCATGACACAAGATAGAAAAGCAGGTTAAGCCTGGAGCTGTTTTGTGCTAATACATGCCGTGATACAAGCCGTGGGTCTTGCGGAGAAGTGGGCGTGCTTTTCTAATTTAGACTGAAATCGGACATACAAGTACAAGCCTAGCTGACCTAATTATTTTAAGTTTTGCAACTTGTGTCTGTTTAACAGATTGAGGTTGTTAATACATGATGTCTGCGTTTGTGTCTGCAAAAAAAGTTAATTGTAAACATTAGAGCCTAGAAATACCGAAATCAAACCAGCAAACTAAAATTGGAAAGTGTTTTTCTAAATTCAGCACTGATTAACATACCCTGCAAATCTACAGAAATCAGCAAATTACTTGGATTGCTATATACTGCTGAACTGGGAGTCTGTACTAGTTCTTTGTGTTAAAATCTTTTTTCATATATTGACCACGCGCTATATGTTATAGTAGCAACTTTGGTTTGGTTTTGCAGTAGGCTTTAATGAATACAAATGCAATCTTCAGGTACAAAAGAAAACAAAACCAGTTTTCAGCATGAGAAAATACATGTTAAATTATTTTTTATTACGTTCCTGGGTTTTGTTTTTTAACGTGCTTCTAGTAAATGTTTAAAATAAGAATCTTAACACTGAAATAGTTGCAGGAATTTTTAGTGCAAAATATGTTTGCCTACTTTGCTTACTCTTTCAAGTAATTAATTTTAAAAGAAGAATTTCTATAATCTATGTTTTATATATCTTTTAAATTCAAAATTTAACCTTTACATTTGTATTTTTGCACCTAAATTACAGAAGTGTAAAAGAACAGTTTACAAAAATCTCTAGATACTGCGTCCTTAATTTTTCTTGTGACAGCACAGAAACAGGGTCAGAAAACAAACAAATAAATAATATTGTAAAAGCTCTGTTGGTGTGGAATTTGGAATGTGTTGTATTGAAATCAGTAGTGCTATTGGTGTTATTTTCCAACGTATTATATTTTATAATAGTATTTTTTTTGACATCAGTTAAACCAACATACAAAGGAACTAATGTATTTTATTTCCTTATTTGAGTCTTGACAGTTCTTAGTGTCTTAAGAAGACTTCCATCAATGGTAAAATCGGTGAAATGAAGATTAAAATATAATTTCTTGGCAGAAATTGTAATAGAAAGCTGCATGTTAGAATTTTTAGAAGGGAAAAAATGTAATCAGCATGTGATCTAAACTAATATAATAGTTACCGAAATCATAGAAGCCCCCGATACACTTTGTCTCGGTCATGGAGTAGGTGACTGTGTAGTGGCTGAAGAAATCATCATTGGTAATAAGTGTTACTTTAAATTAGCAAATGAAAGATTACATCATCCTTCAAAAGCCTCATTCATTCTCATTATAATTCCTTGAACATTTATCTGACCTTTTTAAAGAAATAATACCGAAACTTTATACTGGGAGTGCCACATAAATAAACTGACCAGCACTTGTCTCAAGAAGTTTGTAATCTAATGACAGGAGCAATAATAAATCTTTTAACACAAAAATATCACATTACTTGTCATAGCAAATTGTTCATTTATTTAAAAATCTGTTTTCCTAATGATGTAATGCTAATGAGACTAATGAGCACTGAGCAGCTTTACAAAAGTGAGTAGTGTCACAGTTGTCTAGGAAAAATCTAAATTGTATTGCTAATGTTTTTCCTTTCAGCTGTGTTATTGTCTATACGTTCAGAAAGCTTGGGTAGGTGTAGTTTTGTTTTTATGAATGAGAGCGTAAATGTTTGTGAAGCTAGGACATGCCCAGCTAAAGCAAACTAGCACAGCTCTGCTCACCTCAATGAAGACATTATCATTTACCTCGCAGATGAAGAAGTGTAGGGCTTATGCTCATGAAATGGTCTCAATTTACATTTCACTTTAACTCATCTTCTCTTGTGAACAGTTTTCATCTTCCCTACTGTAAAATACATTGCTAATTTGAATAGGCTTTGGTGCCCCTGAAAAGCGCCACGGCTCAGACATTTTCTTTCTGTTAAGAGAAAAAAAACCCTCATTCTGTTAGTGAAATTGGGAAAGCAGAAAATAATTCATGTTATTGAATCATTTTTTTTCTTAGAAAGACATTCTTTATTCATGCCGCTGAATATATAAAGTACTTTGTGTTTCCCTACCACCCTTAAGAAATATTCTTAATTTCAGTGTCAAAAAGTTCAGTGGCATTTTCCGAACCTGTGCAGCTGGGGCAGAGGAAAGATTTGATATTCCAACAAATCAGCTGGTTGAAATTTTGGTTACAAGTTGTGAATGCTTGTGTTTTGCTTTAGCAGAGAAGGCAAAGTAACTGGAAGTCTTAATGTTCAGATAGCAGTTACTAAACTGCTGTTTGTTCACTGTCAGAAGGCAGAAATGTATTTTTAAAGTAATGGTGGAACTTCAGAAGTACCAGGTCTCCACAGATGATTGAGCTTAGACCAAACAAGTAAAAACATAGCTGGGGATGCTGGGCAGTTCTTGCTTGCGTTTGGTAGGTCAGACTGAGAGGTGTTACGTCTTCGTATTTGGTTTTCCTTCATCCATAATTAGTTCGAAAAGTAAGACTGTGCAGCAGTATTTTAGTTTCTCATTTTTGTTTTGGGCCTGATTTAAGAGATGACTTTGAGATTGTATAGGCGGTAGGAAGGATTCTTTTTCATACCTTGCTTTGCTGCTTGCAATGGCGATACACCCACCCTACCCCATTTTTAATTGTCTAATCTTCAGAAGTAATAATTTGATTTTGGTATAAATTGCTGCCAGAGGAATGAAAAGCTTTCCTGTCAGCTTTTAAATATATATATGTGTATGTGGGTGTGTACATTGATCATTCAATACAGTTTGACTCAATAAGCACTGCAGTACAAAATTATAGGAGGATTTTTTTCACCCCGTTGGTTTGGCTGGGAATTGCAGAAGTATGTGATTTCAGCAGAGGCCAGTATGTTGGGAGGTGTCGACAAACCCCTGAAACACTTAGGTTCTGAGGTCCGTAATGATGACTTAGTGAATGCTGGGAGTGGAAAGGCTTATCACTTTTCAGGAATTTTTAAAGTCATTTGTGTATTATTAGGCTATGAAACAAGATTCACCTTGTAATGAAATATTTGTTTGAGGCCTGTTCATCTTTCATGTAGTTCTTGCAGTCAATAAGAGGTAGCAATCTATCTAAATGTATAATAACCCAGAAATACGTCTATGAATGACTGTGCTCTACAGGAAACTTAAAAGTAATATGTGATCAGAAAAGCTGGGGTTTTATTATCTCTCTTGAGTGAAGAAATCTTAGAATGAAAATGGAATATCAACTCTTACGTTGCACTAAATAATTATGATTACATTTAGAAGGGTTTTAAGTTGCTTAAAAATTCAGTCACTTATTCTTTTGATAATTTTATGTTAATTGTGGAATGATACAGGGTTAATGATAAAAAATGTTAGCATTTCTAATGTTATGTTTAAGAACAGTGCAGTCATTAAGTTCAGTAAACTGAATATGAGGGCACCATAAATAAATTCTGAATTAAAATACAAAACACACCATGACCAAATTAATTAGTATGTTTAATCTAGTGAATTCCAGCTAGGCTGAATACAATATGGACATGTATTTAATTTCCAAATTTAATATTAGCTGCATAAGTCAACACTCACTTATTCAGTGCAGAATTAGTAGCAGAAGTAGAGTATCTTCTAGTGTTTTATATAAAAGGTTTGGGTTTTGTGTTTTTTTTTTGTTGAAACAAATGTTTTACCTCTTTTAGAGATTAGACTTCAAACACTGCCATTAAAAAGGGATGTGAGCGGTGATGTTCCCCTCTGCTCTCCCCATAACATGTTTTTTTCATCAGGAGTTAGAATTCCTGAGGTCAATTCAAATTAATCCAACAATCTAGGGCAGAATGTTTTGTATTTACTGAATTTTGTGTTGATTGCTTTGCTGTGGTAATATTGTATCAGATTTTAGTTATCCAGGGAGAGTTAAAAATGCCAGTAGAATCAGCTTGATTTTTCATTTGAAAACCTTATTTTTCAAAGAAATTAGAAAATACAATAGTACTTTATTTAAATATGTTTACTTGTGAGTACCTCAGTTTTTCTTTGGAAGTTACAAGTATTGCTCTTACCACATGAGTTATAGGGCATACAGATATTTTTTAAACTCTGATTCTGAATTAAGTGCAAGTTTAGGATGGAAATAGGAAATTGGGTGGGGTTGACATGTTTGTTGTTGAGTCTAATTCTGCAAATCTCTAGTCCATTCAGTTGGTAGTTCCAGAGACTTCAATGAGATTGTATGGTGAATAGAGATTGAGCCCGTGATCAGTGAAATACAGGCTTAGATTCATTACTTTCAGAGGACAGTCTGTTTAAGAAGAGGAGAGTTTGAGAATAATCAGCATGTTTTTTGTTTGGTTTTTTTTTTCTTGATACAGGATTACACGCTTCTCCCATCACCTTTAATATTGTTTGTGTTGCAGTTTTTTAGTAAATGCTTGACTGGAAATGAATTGATGAACCATTCAGCTTTTACGGAGAGACCATAAAGTACTGAGCAGTCTGACTGCACTCTAT
Organism: Phaenicophaeus curvirostris; assembly: GCF_032191515.1. Lineage (NCBI taxonomy): Eukaryota > Metazoa > Chordata > Aves > Cuculiformes > Cuculidae > Phaenicophaeus > Phaenicophaeus curvirostris. Next base: position 43,198,241 of record NC_091395.1, read on the forward strand.
TTCTCAGTTAAATCGTTTTGTTAAATGTATTTAAGGTAATTTCCACTCTTCACCTCTACCCCCAGCATTTCCAAAACCCAAGTCCCATGACTGTTTATTTGCTGGACCATACAAAAGAGCACACTTCTCCAAATGGTGACACGATGAGGTTATGCCTGTACTACTATACTAAACACCATGTTGTAGCTTTCCAACATGCTGAGGCACAATCATTTGTATCGGTTAACTTTTAAGGAGGGTCCTTACAGCATTTTGATCTGTAGTGATTAGTGTTCCCCTAGACAATTCTTGCGTATGGTTCTACAGTTAAGACTGGGGACATGTTCTTGGGACCATTCCCAACAAGTGCTTTGCTTCCAGCTTTCTGATATAGAGGGTAAGAATTTTTGCTAGCACAGACCTGATTTGATTAGACATGCTTTATGCAGGGTTTTGGACAAGATGACCCCCAGAATTCCTTTCCAACCTGAAGTATTCTGTGATTCCATGCCTGCTGGCTGCACTTCTTGCTATCCTTTTTGGGGATGTTGAATTTAGTAGTTGAGCATCGCATCCGAGTTCAGTGTTTCAGAACCTAATTCCATTGACCACATTTGCAAGAATAGTTTGGTTTAATGGGCTCAGAATTACAATCATAGTATTTGGGTTTTAATCAGTCTTAATGAATTGATGTTATTGGTTTATAACCTGTTGTAGGAATAAGTTTTTATCCATCCCATTTGTATATTTCCTGCTAAATCATCAAGAGGATTTTGTGGGAGTGTGCAATCACAATAAAGGCCCTATGTGTTAGAAACTTCAAGGAATTTCTTGAAAAGAGCTATTTACCTTGGGAAGTAGGTTCCTTTTTTAATGCATTAATCACAAAGAGCTGTGTTGAAGTCTCTTTTTCAGCATGTGTTTAAAACTCTAGAAGCATTGTTAGGCGCAGTAAGTTAGCTTCTAGCTCCACTAGAACCTTCATAAAATTAAATCAAATTTTAAGAAAGAAAAAAAACTAGTTTAGTTTTAGTACACACACCTGCTAATTATTCCACAATGCTAACTTGACTGCATTTAAGTTTCCTGGCTTATAGTAAGTGCGTTATAGCTAGTAGTACTGTTTATGGGTGACATCATGTATACAACCCGGACGGACGGCTTTTTGTTGAGGTTTTTATTTAACTGGATTAAAGATTATATTGACTGACTTAATATGAGAATCTCTCATCTGTAGTTTTTTTTTCTGAAGTTAGCCTTTTTATGTAGTTTGTTACAGAATAAACAAGAGGAACAATGCTGTTTTATTAACGCTAATGAAATAAATAATTTTGAAAATGCTTACTAGCTCCCAGCTTTTTGGTTGAGAAGAGACTCTGCTTGCATGTAACACAATGCCTAAAATGAAGCTACTTCACCAGGTTTCACATTCGTGTAAAAACACTTAAAATCTGTAGATTATGTTTTAAAGCATTTACTTAACATGGAACTGAACAGCAGTTAGGTACCTGAACTGGGAATGGTGTGGGCTGTAGTCCACTGTGCACCAGCAGTAAGCTGAAACCTAAAGGCAGGTGCCTTGTGAAGCACTTCTTCTGCAGTGCTTCAGTTCCATACCCACTCAATGGAGGAAAATAAATGAAACGGCCTGCAAGGGATCTTGTCTGCCTGAGGTTAGGCACCCAAATGGGCGATCTTTGTGAAGGTCTTTAAGGGATGTCACGACCTTCTCTCCATTACTTTGAAAGCTGGACACTTAACTGCAGTAGTGCTGATTTGTGAGATGCCTAAAGCGTAGGCTCAGTTTAGTGATCTAAGCCAAACAGACTGGATTTCATACCTGCTGCCTCAACCCAAACTGCATCAACAGCTACGAGAGCATTGTAAAAATACTGCGGGTGTTAAGAGTTTCTTTAACTAGAACTAAAATAATTATTTTCAATTTTGCTTTATTTTTTTAACATCATAACTGAATTCACATTCTAGATATTTCCAAGCTGTTGTTTCATCATTTCATCATGTTTGTAGGCTGAATTTTACCCCAGGTCTAAATAAGATCTTGACTTCTACGTTAACGGGCCTGAACTGCAAGTTAGATGTGGGTGTGGCTGCAGATATGTAGAAGTTTTCATATATATTTTGTAAGCTCTGGCTTAGATTGGTATTGTTTCAGGGAAATAATGTTTATACATTATGTCATTACAAACAGGTTAACAGATAAACGCTGTACTGTTATGTTGAGTATTTTTGCTACATATAATTAAAATAATTTTAAATTAGAAAACATGCAGAAATTGGATTAAGTACCTTGAACTATTAAAACTCTTCTAGCTCATTAATATTTTAAAAAATGTAAGTAGAAAATGGCTGTAGATTTTTTTTTCCTCGTTACATTACTAACATATTTAGTTTAATTTCATATCTTGCAAATCAAAAGTACTAGGAGTTCTGAAAGCTTGGTCTTAATATTTCTTCCTCCTTTACTGTGCCATTCGCATGACTGCTTCATTCAGCCCTGTTGTATTTCTCCCTGATGGCTGAAAAGGACTGTTAGATACCAATTTCTGCTTCCAGAAGATGGGTTATACGATTTTTGTGTGACGAGCACAGGAACTGCGTGTTCTTTCTTCTCTGTGGTGGTTCATAACTGTCTTAAAAAAACAGTAAGGCTTTGGTTTGATTAACATTTTAAGCTTTTATAAGCTGCCAGTACTTCTTTTAAAAATAAAAAATTGCTATACTGCACCCTTCACAGCCTGTCCGCTGCTTTGTTGCCCTCTCCCTTGTATAAGCTCAGCTTTGCTTGGCCATATACTGAATTCAGAGCAGCAGTACTGTGTAAAATAACCATTCAGAATCCTTTTTTAATTTTTTTAAAAAAATTTTATTTAGTTTTTGCCAGATTGGTAGTCATCTCACTGACTCAGTTCAGCAGGCAGCCGGAGTGTAGCAGTAGGTACAGGGCAGGAATATGAGGAGGGACAGGACTGTGTTTTCAGTTTATTATTTTTAAAAAAGGGAGTAGCACACCACCTCCATTTTCCTGACTTATTAAATTAGAAACACCTGCAGGAGAAAAGGAGTTCCTAGAAATGGGTTTGCAACTTATGTTTTCCCTCTCTGAATTGCTTTGTTTCCTACTCAGCATCGCAGCAGAAAACTTTTGGGACTATGCTAACCAAGAGAAACCATAAATAAAAGAGAGGAAATTGAAATACAAGACTGCCTTTCTTTCTTCCAGTAACTCTGTGTGTGCATGCATACAGTAGGGCCACATCGTGGTTTTTTCTTTCCCACATATACTGTTCTTTTATACTCTGTTCTTCATACTCTCCAGTTATAGAAGGAAAAGCAATGATATTGATATTCCCTTGCTCTGTAATTGAATTGCAGTCATTCTTGAGGACTTCAACCAGCAGCACAAGATTGTCACAGCAATCAACGCTTGTTTACAGACAAGATGAGGGCTGGCTTCTCTAGATCATGCATTTCTATATTCAAGGGTTTTTTTTAAATACAGATGTCAGTATAGTGTCAATACTATAAATACTCACGTGGGTGCACCTCTCAAACATTTTCAAGGAAAAACTAACCAAGAACTGATTGTTTTGTCTGACAAACAAATCTGAAAGGGAACTGTATTTCATAATGCGGCTTTTCTCAGACTCTTTGCTGATAGTTTAGAGCTGGGCTTGAGGGTTGCAAAGACAGGAGATGCAGCTATTAATGTAGCTTTTTCCTCTGCCCACCTATTGCTCCTTCCAGACATGGATATATAAGGGGATCACGGGGATTTTCACACTGTAACCTTACCTTTCAGTACCAGCTGACGTGACAGCAGGTAATTCTGCATCTTGTGATGGACTTACGGTTATGCCTTGTGCAGCCTTGCTGTTTCGAGGCAGCATGCTTCAGTTCCTGTTTTTTCCTGGAGAAGGTCATCATTGCTTAGCTGTAGGTTATGATGCTGATGTTTTTATTTTTCCTGTTGAGGTTGTTATGCTTCCCATGAAGAACCTTAAGATTCATTGGATTAGAACAGGGCAAAGAAGGGGGGATGTGTCATTGCAGCCTGGTGCTTAGGGCATGCATCTGAGAAGGGGAAAGCGTGAAGCTTCCTTTAATCTGCCAGAAGTGTCCTTTTCCTTCGTTTCTGCCATAGCTCTGGTGTTGACACATATACCGGTACGCCTTTGGGCTGAGCCAGAATTTATCTGTCTGAAAGATTTCTTTTTTATTCTTCCTCTCCCCCTGCCAAGTTAATTTTCCTTTTCCTTTTTTTTTTTTTTTTGAGTTAGTCTTTGCTAGCTCAATTTGCAGACTTGCTCTTGGTGCCACAGTGCAGTTGATAGTGCTGGCATGCAAGAGGAAGGAATCAGTAGCTGAAGCTGAGACTAAGAAATTGCTAAAGCTGGGAATGCACTTTTTAAAGGGATTATATGGGATTAAAGTAAGCCTATAACTACAACATTAATGCATATATATCAAAAAGCTGGGATGGGCCAAATGCGGGCACTTTCTGCTTGTAAGGGATGTTACCCACTTTCTATCCCAAATCTGAGTTTAAGAGTGCACATGCTTTTTATTGGATCTGACTTTTGGCTTTCTCTTTGGAGGAACAGTTGCCAGTTTGAGCTTTGGGTCAGTGTGTGATCCTGCATCACACAGGACTGGTTTTGTATGTGTAGAGGGAAGAAATATAAAATGAAAACAACGTGGCAGAGTGAACAACCTCAAATTTACAAATTTCTTTAATTTACTATATTGAAGTCCTTATTTATTATATTGGCAGTGGCACAGTGTTTCTTATGTAATTCAGCAGATTCTTCTTGTATGCGCGGGTAGCCTGGGCTCATCCTCTAAACATGCGTGTGCTTGTCTCCCCCAGTAAGAGCAGAATGACTACTGTCATTACTGGTTGAAACACAACTGTCACTGTAAGCCTTTTCTAGTAGTTCATGAGTGAAAGTTACCAGTGGAGTTTATTACATGTGATTAAAACCTATGAAGTTTGCCCTCATATCACAGAGCTGGACATTAAGGCAATAAAAGATGGTTTGTTTGTAGGGCCGCAAGAACTTGGAGTAGAGCCCTTGTATAACCTGACTACTAATTAGGTGGAAGAAAATTCATATTCCTTATTGGCTTGATTTTAGTCTGCCCGTAATTTTTACTTGCTACATTAGTTTGTCTTACAGTTTTCTGGAAGCAGTCACGTGTACTTCTGTATAGAATTAAGATAATGTGTCAAGTTGTGGGTTTGAGTTACTCATGCTCAAATATGGCCGTGCTTAAAAGCCGAAGACATTTTCATTCAATTCTTTGTTTGAAAATTGCCCACCACTGCTTCTTCCTAATTCCAGTATGATTACATTTCCTTGCAAAGCTTTGCTGGCTGTATTTGAAGAAAAGAGGTGCTTACTAACCATGTAGCTAATGTTTTTAGGTGACAGTCTCAGCAGCTCACACATTCTATACTATGGGTTTCTTGCTGCTGCCGTTGGTGAAAACAGTGAATTATTCAAGTGCGTGTGGTAGCACAGACATGACCTTAAATTAAGTAGTCTCAAAAATGTTCCCATAAAGGTGCACAGTGTACCTTCTGAATGTAGATTTGTTACTTTTTCTTAGTTGCATCTTACCCTATAAAGCTATGAACCAAAGGTGAAAATGTCATTCAGGTGACATGTTTCATATCTAGTCACTAACTGAGAACATCCTTCAATTTGGGTAGAAGTCTGTTGTTTTGGTGCTATAGAGCTTTTATTAGGTAGTTGACTTCACAGATTTGTGTAGATCACAGTTAAAATGTGTATAAAATTAATCTTTATCTCCCACCATTCCTTCAAAAGCATGAAGATGTGCTTTGATCTACTAAAGTTAAGAAATAATTAACTTTAATTAAAATACTAATTCTTCAAATACTTTCCTAAATTCCCTTTCTGCATCTCAAGCTTACTTTTATATTTATAGTTACAACTTAAGAGAATTTTGATGTTTTCTCGTGGTCCCAGAAAAGTCAGAAAATTTATTTTCAGTTCTAAGAAATATTCATCCTCCTGCTTCTACTGTCAGCTGATCATGAATGACTTGTTACACATGTCTGAGTTGATTGGTTTGATTTGCCCATGCTGGCCAGACTATTTTGTGGTTCTTTCAGCTTAGCTTTTTGTAGACTACTCAGGCTGAACGTGAGTTTCGTTTAAATCTTTATTCTTTTCTTTTGTTAGTGTCATTTTTTTATTGCTTTTTCATTTCCATGTGCATTTCTTATTTTGAAGTGATGTACAGGACATCTCTCTGGCTGTAACTTTTTTAGTGTTTAGCATTGCTGAAATATTAAATATTATTTTTTCTGGAAAACACATGATACCTAGTGATCATGTTTAGCTATTGAAATTGTTATTTCTCATTTTAGCCTTTAAAGTGCCTAGAGGGGCTTTGCGCTCCATGCAATGAACTTCTGGAACTGGAGTTTCTTACTGCTGTTGCACAAGTAGTGAGTATGTTCGGGAAGGAGGTAAAAGCTTGCTCACTTGCCACAGGGTTAACAAATGCAGTGGGTCACAGGAGAATTCGTGCAGTTCTGGTACTGATGCCAAGTAATTATATTAGATGTTTTTTCATAGTTTGCCAGATTTGATGATCAGATGGTTGTATGTGCTGATGTCCATGTCAATCATGATGATGCAGCTCAGTCCCCATCCCCATGTTATTTAGTGAAATGGAAGGATTTCCACTCGAGGTAAGGAGTTGAGGTGTTTGGCCAGTTGATTGTTCTAGTAACTCAAAAATCTGACTGTGAGAGTATCTGCCAACTGAAATTGATATTGTGCATGCGTGTAAGTATTGGGCTGTCACTGTAGGATACTGTGTCCTTCTTAGAGCAGTGAGGACATTTTAGTTAAGCTGTCTAGTGTGAAGGTAGACGTATGCCTGTGAGGTCTGTGTCAGGGTAACGAGCGTACTTGGAGTAATGTGTCTTCAAAAGCTGACCTAGTCTGAACAGCGATGGTAGAGTGACCTTGCAAGTGTGCATCTGCTCTAACTTTGATCTAGGGGTCATTTTGTATGTGTTTTCTCTGTAAATCAGGTTGTCTGTGCCTTCTGCAGAGTCTACATTTTTCTGTTTCAAAGTACTTTGTGTAAACGTATTTTTTTTTTACCTTAGATTGCAGAAATATGAGATATATGGTTGTATTGGATGTAAAAAGAAACAAAGCTAGTATTTTTAAATCACCGGCTTATTCTTTTTAGATTATTGTGTCTCTAAGAAAATATTTCTACTCATTCATATAGCATGCAAGCAAGTATATAAGCATATAACATGTAAAAAGCTGACTAGTAATTTTATAGATACCTGTTCCACTACTCTGCTATCCTGTTTCTTCCTCCAAATTTTTACTGTGCATTACAGTTGAGGTGTGATGTGTCAGATGTGCACACCCCCCTCTCCCCCCAGATTTCAAATAAGTTAAGGTAGATTTTTTTTATATATCTTAGTGTTTATATAGCATTTTGCCACAGGACAACTTTCTCCCAATGGCAGGGCACTGAACAGCTTGCATCTGTGGGAAAGTGGTGGCAAAATTGATAGAACAGTCTGTTCCTGCTGATGTTCATTTTCATGCCTTGAAATGTGGCTTTCAGTGTCTCTGCTGCCAGAGCGTACCCTAAATTGATGGAACAAAAGGAACAGCCTGGATCCTCGTGTTTTACAGTGAGGAAATGAAATCTTAACTCTTATTCAGTCTTTGAATTAAGTGAATTGGCAATGCTTGTGGAGCTTGAAAGGGGGAAAAGTTGAGTCTCTTATTCCTCTTTCTCATGCAACCCTCTGGAAAGGGTTTGAAGTGTTCAGCACAGGGTAGAAGCAGACAAACAGGAGAGCTTTTCTTGCAATAGCCAAAACTGAATTGAAAAGTAAAAGAAAAAAAGGAAGGCATGAGTCTAATGAAAAAAAGGTTGAATTTAAACTGTACCTCGGGAAATACTTAAGAAGAAGAAATGTTGTGCCATCTGCAAGGAGAAAATTTCTCTTGTATTACTAAGACCAATGAACTTTCCATGTGATCTGCTGAAATAGTGAACTCTCTAGAGCAGCCCTAATTTATCATCTAACTTTTGCAAGAGTTTACAGAATTCCCAAGAAGGCACCAGGAATCATGTTGCTCATATGCAGTTTTTTTCATCAGCTTCCTATTTTTCCACGGCAGTGGGAACTCCCTCTGCTCCCATTCAGTGCTCTGTTGATGTAGACAATTGAGGATCAACCACTTCTTATAATGGAGATTCTTGCCAGCAAATGTAGACAAGGAAATTGCAACATGACTTATAAATATCTTATACTCACTTAAAAGTGAAAATGCCATGTAAAAGTAGGCTCAGGAATGTGTCTAGAATAGGGCTTTGAGACTTGTATATGTGCTCAGTGTGCATAAAGTGTGTATGTGTAGAGTGTGGCTGTAAAAAGCCACAGCTTTATTAATTTCTTTAGCCCATATAAGATAATTTTATGAAGATGCTGTATTTCATTCCATTCACAATCAAAGCTGGAGCTCCTGTCGCTTCCACAAATCCACAGGCATCACAAGTAAGTGAGTAGGTGCCCATTGCAGGGAAGTAAAAAGGCCACCTTGCTTCCTGGCAGTATTGGACTGCATGTTTTTCTCCTAATGATAAGTTATTGCTCCATCCACCAGTCCTCTAATCAGAAGACTGAAGTAAATGGCTTTGCATCCAATTCCTGGCCTTTGACCCTTTTGACTTTGGAATTATCAGAAGTTGCAACTATCAGCATGGTTCTTGGTTTCATTAATGTACCTGGGGTGTTCAGTTGCATCAAGGGACCTTTCCTCAAGAAGACTGTTCATAAGTATGCACTTTGTTTTATTCATATGATACATCATATGTTTAAATTATGTGTTTATATAAGCACATCCAGAAAATGAAATATAGAGAGGTGGGTTTTTTTCTGAAGTTCATGTTGTAGATCTGCATGATGTCATTTTAACATGCAATAAAATTACCTAAAAAAAGGCCACAAAGTAAGCTTAATGTGTCGCTCAAACCATGTGATATTTAAAAATACCAGTAGGGCTAAAATTTCAACCTTCTCCCAGCTTTACTCCAGAGGAAAACCAAATGCAACTAATGGCATGACTCAGTCTTTGTCCTTTTTGTTTATCAATAAACTAATAAGACTTCTCTACCGTAGTAATTGTCTGTGATGTACCTTAGTCTGTCGTGCTAACAGAGCAGGTTTGTTCCATTGCAGGTTAAGAATATTTAATCCTTTAACGCTGGCATATACAACGTGTAGCCATGTCAGCTACAGCTGTTTCCAAACATCAGTAACAAAATTATAGACTATTTTGAAGCTTCTGTGGTGGAAATGAATGCATTTGAGGATTCAACTTGCTGACAGTGTTTATGTAATTTAATCTTGCCATCTGGAAGAAAGTAAACATTTTTTTAGGAAATTAAAGTTAAGGTAGCAAGCCCCTTGTGGTTCCTGGCGGCTGCAAATAACTTAAGTTGAACCAAGTTGATGAAAACCCTCAATAGGGAGGGGATCATGGTTATATTTAAAAGATTGTTATACAAGTGCACTGATGCAGAAAATTGTTTCAGAATATCTGCTTTATTAACTTCCCTACTTATTCTATAGTTAGATGCCTTTCTTCTGCTAGGACAAAACCAGCATATTTTTCGTTGAAATGTGATAAAACCTAGGAAGCATATGCATGCGGAATGCATAGGTGTGACTGAAGCATTTAAGTGACTGCTTTTCTGATATTTTTCCATTCTTTTTTTTTCCCCCGTCCAGCTTGTTTTTGTCAGTCTGTATGAAATTTTACTTCTCAAATGTCTACTCTTTTTTTCTTTATTAATCTGCTTTATTATTCCCTGAGCTCATTTATTTCTTTGTGTTTTTATCTTGATTTTTCTAAAGAAACACTTTGCATTATCCTACGATGTGTTCATCAGTCTCACTGTAATAATTTTGAACCTGTTAACCTATTTCAAACAAACATGAGTCAGAAAAAGATGCCACAGGCATAGAGTTCCCATAATGTTTATGAGTCCAAGTATCTGGGCAGAGGGGGAGGCACCTTAGCAGTTCCCTACAGAATTATTTATATGGAAAGAGAAGAAAAGACTAGAAATACCTGTAGCGAACCAGGGTTAATTAACTATGCTGCTCATAAAACAGCTTAAATTCTCACCTCTCCCCCTCATTATTTCATTCTGTCATTTTCTTTTTGTGCCTTCTGATGAGAAGTTTTACATAATGGGAGGGAGGCAACATACTTTTTGTAATTGTCATGGCCTAAAACATTTATATACTTAAAGACAGTTCTGTTAGGAAGCTGATTTAAGAGGTACGTGATTGAAGGGATGGACAGTGTCATCTGTTCTACTCATGGAGACTATAATTGATAGGAGTGGCTGGTACAGAATTGAAGTGGAGCACGTGAATGTTTAGTTTGCGTTTAGGTTTTGAGCCTTTAAGATCATCATTATCTTTGTGAAGGATATTTACTGTACTCTTATTGTTTAACTAAATCTTAAATTCCCATGTAAGTTACATTAAAAAAAATCTCTAAATTATGTAGCATTTATTAAGAAATGTAGGATTTTGTGATGATTGACAAGCACACGAGCAAATGATGTGGTAGTGGTGCTCATGGTTCCTAATGGAGGAAGGGCAGGAAAAAAATTAGCAGAGGTATGAACTCAGCAGAAATAGCTTGGTACTAGTAAAATGAGAACACCACTTTTCAGTATTCTGTGAAGGGTTTGTAAAACCAGAAGAAAGCTATAGGCTATTCCTGCTTAACTTCAGTGGCTGGTGATTTCAGCTGGTTCTTTCACCCTCTGTTTTCTCAGAGGTTTTCTATATATGAGATCATACCAACCCGTCCCTCTTGCTGTCTAAATCTTCTTGCTTTGCTCTCTTCTGCTAGAATCATTGATTTATTTACTTAGGCTTGTACAAGCATGCTAGTGTTCTGCTAAAATTAAAAATACGGTGGTAATATAGGGGCTGGTCAAGTAGTTGGATTTTAAACTTCATATTCAGTGGAAGCTGCCTGTCAGCATCTTTATAGCTTTGAATAGGCTTTTAAAAAAGATCCAGCTCTAAGCCTTGATAATTGAACTTAAGCTCCTAAGTTGCTTATCTGCTTCTGAAATTTAAACCTGATCCTTGTTGTAAAACTGCAATGAAGTTCTGCATGAAAATGAAATAGGATGTTAATGGAGAATTTCTCATTCAGATTTGCTTCTTGGCAGTATAAGCAACAATTTTAGGAATGGTGATATGATTTTTATAGTATTGAATATGAATGACTTCATAAAGCTAGCTAGTTGGTGTCCAAGTCATGCCGCATTCCACCTTTGTCAGTGTGACCTAGACATTTTGCTTGAAATAAATACACAGACTGGTGAGTTCATAAACATTTATAGCTGTGCCCTGTGTTAAATAAGGACTATGCTTTATTTTCATGCAATAAAATTTAATTAGTTGTAAGTCAGGTTTTGCTTTAGTAATTAGTTTAGCATATAATTATTGTGTCTAGTAGCAATCTGAAAACTGTAAGCATTTTGATCTTATTCTAAATTTTTAAAGAAATCCCTCTTCAGTGTATTCAATCAGTAACTGTAATAGAATCTTATTCGTCAACTGTATTAGAGGCTGTTTAAATTTTTAAGCAACTGAAGCAGTGCTTTCACAGATGCTTTTTGTGTTACATTAGGAAGATATACAAAAATGTTTTGTATCAGACTTTAAGTTTTTTAGATGATTAGGAAAAGAAATCAGTGGTTTGTATTTTCTTGGTGAACTTAATATGCAGTGTTTGATTCTCGTTATTTTATTTTTTTATTTCAGAAATATTTTTCAGGCTCTAGCTTCCATAAAATATAACTGGGGAACTATGCGTGTGGAAATAGTAATCCATTTTCATCAATGGATATATAGTAAATGTCACGATTTACACACAAGCATTATTGCCTGTTAAAAAGGTATTCTAACAGTTCATGGGTACATCTCCCTGAATGTCTTTTGTCTTTTGGTTGGTGCTGGCTGGCATTTCTAAAGGAGCTGCCCTGCCAAGGAATCTTCGGTCTGCTCTGCCTGTGGATTTCCTTATGAGAACAGCGTTACAGCAAGAGGTAGATGCAGGGAGTCTGAAGTGTTATTAATGGAGAGCAGAGCTTCTCTTCTCCCTTGCAGTCCAACTCAACTTATTTTTTTGTAGATATCTTAACTAGCAGTGGTTTAAGATACTGCTTGCTAGTAATGTTGTTCTAATTTGAAGTTTGTGTACGTTATCACGGTTTCTATATACTTGCTTCATAAAAGGTATCATTGTGTTCTCTGCTGATCATTTCATCAGCCTATAGGTCAGGTAATTACAACTAATCAGAGCATAGAGAATAGCAGTTTTTAAGGTACTGAATAAATCAACAGTAAACAGCCTTTTTGGTCTATTTGGGAGGGATAACTGATTTCACAAATAGGAAAGAGATAATCAGATATTGACATTTAAAAAGAAAGATGGAGTTTACACTAGGCAGGGATTCCCTCATTTTCAGGGAATGGCATTTTCCGTTCCTTCTCTGCTTTTGCAATTACCTGCCCTACAACACTCAAATTTAGATATTTCTTTTAAATTTATCAGGCACATCCTGTAAATTAACTTGTCATTCACCTTTCTAGACTTCCTATTTTAGGAAAGTGAGTAGGGTATGGCTCTTAATTCTGGTTTGGTTTTTTTTTTTCAGAGCCATTGCATCGATATTACCTGGCATTCTTTTAAAATATAATATAAGAACAGTATATTTAGTGTTTATTACATGCATAATTGCACGTGTATAAATATTTGCATATGCAGGTATTACATATAATGTAGAATTCAATGCTATATGTAAATATATGCATAATACAGAATTGAAAGCTTAAAATATAGACCATAATTGTGTAGAAACAAAAAAAAATTATTCATACATGCGCATTTGTTAAATACCACTATACTAAAGTCTCAGTGAAAGACTACTGAAAGCTCTAATAAAACGACTGTTAACTTAGTGTTGACCTCTGGAATACCAATAGGGAAGGTGGAACTTTTCATTGATGTAATGATAAACCCACAAGTCAAATATGTTGCTGTTATCACTCAAGGTGCTGCAGTTAGGAAATGGATGTAGAAGTGGCACAAAAATATCCAGCTGCTTTACAACAAAGACTAGTCTAAGTATGAATAAAAACTTGGAAATGTTTTGTCTTTAAATTGAAAGGAATCATTTCAGTGTGACAAATGAAGTATGAATTCCATTTAGAAACAGATAAAAGGAAGGGGTTTATTTTTATTCCTTGAACCATGTTTCACCCAAACATATGAATATTGATTTTAGTACTAAACCGTTTCAGAAGATCAAAGTTGCCAGTCGTTGGACCCTGTGTGCATTTTCTAGGCCGCAGACGATGCACCGACAGGGAAGCAGAGAGATGTAAAAATCTAGAATAATAGAAAGCATTCGCATCCAGCTGAATTTGAGGCTTAAGGTGCTTGGAATTAGAAAAGGGGAAATATTAGAAGTATCTCGTCCAAGACTCAGAAACAGTCTCAAGGAGCCTTGCAGCCAATTAGGGCACTTCCAATGGAATATTATTCATTGCAGGTCTCCACAAAGAAAATCATCTGGGATTTTTCTCTTGTGACAGAGGCAAAAATTCCACTTTGGACTCTATATGATCCTTATATTTTATGTAGTGACAAAGGTAGAGCATTCTGTACAGACAAGAAATTATTAAATATCTATCTCAAGGAGTAAAAATATAAGTACCTTCACAGTTATTTGTATTGGGGTAGCAGTGAGCAGCACTATAGGATATAAAAGCAGTGTTTTGCTGGATGTAGTGTAGCAGAGCTCAAGAGCAAAATAACAGAGGAAAATGTGTCATTTTATGGAAGCTTTTCTAGAGAAAAGATCCAATTAGCTGCTTGGTATGTTATTTAAATGTATGGGTTTGGTTTGTGACATTACTTGCATTTTTGTTTTTCCTTTCAGAGTATAATAAGTTGGAAAATGTTTCAACGTCTGGAAACTTGCATGGGATTAAGAGATTATAGGAGTATGTTAAGTTTTAGGGACTCGTGGTAGAGAAGTAGGCAAACGTCTGGAGGACAAAGAACGGAACAGCCAAAAGAGCAGGCTGGGTGACTGGCTAAAGAAAGATGGATTGGGCACCAGGTGGCACCCTTTTCCCATAACAGGCTAAAAGTTGAGATGGCAAATGTATCAGGTAGTTCTGATAGGATTCGAGAAGTTTTATTTCACTGGCATCAACATTGTCTCCCCACAGTAGCTTCTCACTTGCCCTTTCTTTGGTTTTGGAGTTGCTGGCTTTGGGTCATTTATTTGGGAGGCAGCAGATGCCATGTTTGTTGCTGAGCTGCCAGGGTGCTGGTTGTCCTGTTGGTCAGGAGGAGCTAACGCATGTCCACTGGCCACTTCCCCAGGGCTGCTGGATGTGAGAACCAAACAGGCAACCAAATGTCTGTATCAGATGAAGAACATATGGGAGGCACAGGAGGCTAAGTGAGATAACGGGAACAGGGTTCGTTCCCAACTGCCTGGTAACTGGATCAGTTGACACCAGAGTGCCTGCATCTCCCTTGACACCCCGAGGTGTGTTCTCCCCCACTTTTTGTGCGGTGAGGTACTGGTGGTCCTCGCCCGCGCACCCTCTCCCAATCACCAATTCCCCACATCCAGGCTCGTTCCTGTCTAGCCTGGGCTCAACCCCCTCCCCCTTCACATCTAGTTTAAAGCTCGATTTATGAGCTTGGCTAGGTTTCTGGCAAGGGCTTTAGCCCCCCCAGGAGACCCATGTGTCCCGCCCTTAGCGAGAAAGCCTGGGGGTGCGTGAGCCCCCCCATGATCAAAAAAGCCAAAGCCCCTCTCCTCGCACCAGGCTCGGAGGAGGGCTGAAGGCTCGGCAGCTCAGCTGAAGTGCATTTACACCAATGCACGCAGCATGGGAAATAAGAAGGAAGAGCTGGAAGCTGTCATAGGGCAAGGGGCCTATGATGTCGTTGCCATCACGGAAACGTGGTGGGACGACTCATATAACTGGAGTACGGCTATGGTGGGGTATAAGCTTTTCAGACGGGACAGGAAGGGTAGGAGAGGAGGTGGGGTAGCCCTCTTTGTAAGGGAGGACTTGGACATCACTGAGATGGATTGTGGAGATGAGGAGGTTGAGTGCCTGTGGGTCAAAATCAGAGGAGCCCACCAGAAGGGAGATTTTGTGATGGGAGTCTGTTACAGACCACCCAACCAAGGAGAAGCAGCTGATGAGATCTTCTATAAACAGCTGCGGTCGATCTCTAGATCGATGCCTCTCGTTCTGGTGGGAGACTTCAATCTGCCTGATATCTGCTGGGTGTACAACACAGCAGAAAGGAAGCAGTCTAGGAGGTTCCTGGAGTGCGTGGGAGATAACTTCCTTGCACAGTTGGTGAATGAACCAACCAGGGAAGGTGCCCTCCTGGACCTCCTGTTGGTGAACAGAGAAGGCCTTGTAGGGGATGTGGCGGTAGGTGGACGCCTAGGACTAAGCGATCATGAGATTATAAAATTTTCTGTTCTAGGTGAAGTGAAGAGGGTGGTTAGCAAGACCGTAACATTAAATTTCCAGAGGGCAGACTTTGATCTCTTCAGCAGGCTGGTTGGTGAAGTCTCATGGGAGACAGTACTCAAGGGCAAGGGAGCCCAGGAGGGCTGGGAGCTCTTCAAAGGGGTGGTCCTAGCAGCTCAGGAGAAAGCCATCCCTGTGGTCCGGAAAAAAAGCCGGCAGGGAAGAAAGCCAGCTTGGTTGAATAGAGAGATCTTGAGGGATATCAAGAAGAAAAGAAATGTTTATGGCCTCTGGAAGAAGGGACAGGCCTCTTGGGTGGACTACAGGAGGGAAGTGAGATTGTGTAGGGAAAAAATCAGAAGGGCTAAGGCTCAGCTAGAAATTGGATTGGCCAAGTCAGTGAAAGATAACAAAAAATCTTTCTACAAATATATAAATAATAAAAGGCGGACTAGGGAGACCATACAGTCCCTATTGGACACAGAAGGGACAACAGTAACAGGGGATGAGGAAAAGGCCGAGGTACTTAATGCCTTCTTTGCCTCAGTCTTTAGTCGTAAGGAGGGTCGTTCCGTCTGTGTACAAACCCAGGAGCTAGAGGAGCATAATGAGGCTCCCGTGATCCAAGAGGAGGTGGTCAGAGCCTTGCTAGCCCGACTGGACAGTCACAAGTCTATGGGGCCGGACGGGATTCACCCTAGGGTACTGAAGGAGCTGGCGGATGTGCTGGCCAAACCCCTTTCCATCATCTTCCAACAGTCCTGGAAGACTGGGGAAGTCCCACTGGACTGGAGGCTGGCTGATGTTGTGCCCATCTACAAAAAGGGCCGCAGGGAGGACCCAGGAAACTACAGGCCTGTCAGTCTGACCTCAGTGCCAGGGAAAGTCATGGAACAGGTGATCTTGAGTGCTATCATGAAGCACATGCAAGAGAACCGGGTGATCAGGCCCAGTCAACATGGGTTCACAAAAGGCAGGTCTTGCCAGACTAACCTGATCGCCTTCTATGACAAAGTGACCCGGCTACTGGATGAGGGAAAGGCTGTGGATGTGGTCTTCCTGGACTTCAGCAAAGCCTTTGACACAGTTTCTCACAGCGTTCTGCTTGAGAAACTGTCAGCCTCTGGGCTGGACAGGCACACACTCTCCTGGGTGGAAAACTGGTTGGATGGCCGGGCCCAGAGAGCGGTGGTAAATGGTGTGAAATCCAGCTGGAGGCCAGTGACAAGTGGGGTTCCCCAGGGCTCAGTGCTGGGTCCAGCCCTGTTCAATGTCTTCATCAATGATCTGGATGAAGGCATCGAGTGCACCCTGAGCAAGTTTGCGGACGACACTAGGCTGGGTGGAAGTGTCGATCTGCTGGAGGGTCGGGAGGCTCTGCAAAGGGATCTGAACAGGCTGGACCGCTGGGCAGAGTCCAACGGCATGAGGTTTAACAAGGCCAAATGCCGGGTCCTGCACTTGGGGCACAACAACCCTATGCAGTGCTACAGACTGGGAGAAGTCTGTCTAGAAAGCTGCCTGGAGGAGAGGGACCTGGGTGTGTTGGTTGACAGCCGACTGAATATGAGCCAGCAGTGTGCCCAGGTGGCCAAGAAGGCCAATGGCATCTTGGCTTGTATCAGAAACGGCGTGACCAGCAGGTCCAGGGAGGTTATCCTCCCTCTGTACTCGGCACTGGTGAGACCGCTCCTCGAATACTGTGTTCAGTTCTGGGCCCCTCACCACAAGAAGGATGTTGAGGCTCTGGAGAGAGTCCAGAGAAGAGCAACAAAGCTGGTGAAAGGGCTGGAGAACAGGCCTTATGAGGAGCGGCTGAGAGAGCTGGGGTTGTTTAGCCTGGAGAAGAGGAGGCTGAGGGGTGACCTCATTGCTCTCTACAACTACTTGAAAGGACGTTGTAGAGAGGAGGGTGCTGGCCTCTTCTCCCAAGTGACAGGGGACAGGACAAGAGGGAATGGCTTCAAGCTCCGCCAGGGGAGGTTTAGGCTAGACGTTAGGAAAAAATTCTTTACAGAAAGGGTCATTGGGCACTGGAACAGGCTGCCCAGGGAGGTGGTTGATTCACCTTCCCTGGAGGTGTTTAAGGCACGGGTGGACGAGGTGCTGAGGGATATGGTTTAGTGTTTGGTAGGAACGGTTGGACTCGATGATCCGGTGGGTCTCTTCCAACCTGGTTATTCTGTGATTCTGTGATTCTGTAACGGCAAAATGGATGGGAGGGAGGACGACTCAGGAATTTATTAAAAAGGGATAAATAATTTTATTATACTAAGGTATATTTAACAATTCTATGGAAGGGAAATAACATCGAGAATCATATAGATAAGGAGACTGTATCATAAGCTTGAGGAAAAGAAAATCATGGAAAGAAGACATAGAAAATGTTCTGTCTGCTCCTACTTCAGGAGTTTCAAGAGAAACACCTTAAAAACCATTACAGAGAGAACGAATAGCTGTAAGAGTGGGAAGAATCCAAGAGAAAATCAATTTAATATTTTTTTTTTTATGGAGAACCTAGCTTAGGCTCTGGTGTGGGAAGACAGAAAGGATGGAAAAGGAGTATTGGATACCCAATTATGTCAATGTTGTATCATCTGTCTAGTATAGTTTAAACCCCTGATTGCCCATGGTTGTATAGCAGTAGGGGTTTTTTCCCACTTAATAGGCAAGTTGATGCTCTTCCGATTTGGATCTCGATAATTCAAACAACAGTTGCTTTGACTCTTTTCCGGAGATGTCTAACCACACTGCGGTGGAGACTGTAAATATTGAAGCTGCCAAGGCAAAATGAATTCTGAACTTATAGTTAAAAACATGTCTTGTTTCCAGGTAGTACTTGTTGCTGAATCCTCAAGTATCTAATAAGTGTTGCTTTGAAGAACATTTTCCATCTTTAAGATAGAGAAGTATATTTCAGCATCTGACAACTATAAACAATTTCAAGGCTGCTGATTCAGACTCTTAAAACAGGCTTGAATTTAGTTAAATTTTGTTGCAGGCTGCTTTTACCAACCTTCCCTCCCCCTCTCCCATTGCATATTCCCTCAGTGGTCTTTCAAAAGCCAGGTGTCTGGGATTGTCTCCAGCCTTCTCTGAAAGCACCCCAGGCCTTGGATTAATACACGAGAGCTGCCTTTTATTTAAGTCCATATAATTTCTGCTCAATCAAACCCACTTGCAATGTACAGCCAAGGTGAACCAAAACCTTAGCAGGTCAGTAACACATGGTTTTCTTCTTTTTTTACTGAATTAACCCTAAAATGTTGCACTGTTTTGCAATGAAAGCTGAAGAATACTGCAAAGGTGAATGGGATTTCTGATTCACGTAGGGTTTTTTGGAGACCTTTGCTGATTTTTTTTTTTTGTGTGTGTGTGGTAGAGCTGAACTAAAACAGTATGTAAAAACTTTCTCCTTATTGAAGGGCATGAGTGTAGGTCGAATCTCAGGGTAAAATTTCATCATGTATATGTGGCATGACAGTGCATTAATAGTATGAAAAATACTTTCCATAATACATGGAATGGATCTACCTAGACTGCATGAGTGTTATTCTTTCATATAAATTTCTCACTCCAAAAGCATTGAGAAGAAATACTTTAATAAAAAAAGTTATAATTTTTTTAAATACTGTTTTAAATTTCTGATCTCTCAACAAATCCAAATTTCTTGTTTTTGTTTTTGTTTTTTTTTTGCTTGGTTTTGCTTTAGCCTGTTGTGATGATCTTTTATGCCTTGGCATTCCTTTTTCTTATGGTCCTCCTCAATATTGTTGAAAGTGGGTCACAGGGACTTGGTTCAGTCAGGAATGAAAGGAACAACCACAGAGAATAGTGAGGCCAGCTTTGAATGAGTGTTTAAAATGTTCACACTGCTGAATTTGCAAACGTTAGTAGTGATTGTTTTGATTAGAGGTGATATCCAAGTTCTTCTGCCTGGTTAGTGCTTGAGCAGTGAGAAAACACAATACAGACTTTTGTGAAAATAAAAATGATCAGGCAAAAGAGCCAAATTTTAGAATACCTGTTACCTAGGTATAGGCTTTCTTGTCACAAGTTGCTTTGAACAATACAATTCAGTATGAATGTATTAGAAGTGTTGCAAAAATAATGCCCTTTTGTCTCTGCTACTTCTTTTTTTTTAACATGAAAATAGTTCCTGTATCATCAGTTGATTCCAGGTCTGAGATATAATATTGTTCATACTTAAACAATATGGCACTGCTTCATGTCCCTATTAAGCAAATAATTATTTCCTGTACTTTGTTATGGATGTACTTTACATCTTTATGGATGTATTTCTTTAGACTGGATTAGTGAATTAGTAAATTATTGACGTGAGATCGTTCTTGCTTTTAGTGTGCCATGCTATAGTCCTTAAGTGACTTCAAAATTGTAGTGACTGCATTTTATTACAATTTCTAAATAATCCTGGTGATGAATCTTATCTGGCTTGAAAACTTACATTTTTTAAAAGGCATTGCAATAATAATTATGCAAAAATCTCAATTTTGTTGCTCTCTCTTGACTCTGAATTATCTTTATTACCGCTAAAGGGTTTTTTTCTTACCTAAAAATCGGGGACTTGTTTTTTTCAAGAATTTCTAGATTTGTTTGTGCCCTGCACCTATGAATAAAGGAAAGATTCATGAGAAATAATATGAGAACATGCTATGTATTCTACAAATCAGTTATCTATGCTTTATTATAAAACCCTGAAACATAAGCAATGAAGTTATAACAGAATTTAAGAGGAGACCATATAAATGATTAGATTTAATAGCTGATGGTATCTCATATGGGGAAAATAATTGTATGAAATTGGTGCCAGGTGGGTCTTGGTCCTGTATTACAGCAAATGGTTAGGCTAAGAAAAAAAATACAAGTCTTAACATGGGTTATAAAAGCAAATATAAATAGGGAGTAAGTATTCATAAATACAGAAATGTGAAGATTGTAAATATTAAAAGCTATGCTTAAAAGGTTGGGTAACAGTGACAAGGAAATAACAAATAAAAATAGTAAATTGTGGATTGGAATAAAAATTCATTGTCTTTTGTGAAATATTTCTTATGTGAAAGTTTCATAATCTTTTGGTATAATTATGACAGGACATCGCATTGCTCACTGGCTTACCATGGTGTAAAGAGGAAAAGAGAGGATATTATGGTACCTGGTGGTATTCTCTATAGATTTTTTTCCCTTGTTTTACCATACCATGGTTGATCTGAAATATAAACACTAAAGAAATTGCTGTGCTCTTTGCTTGCTTTAAATGTTATTGAAACGGAGCCTTTCAAGAAGGAACTACCTCCCATCTAAAATCTTGTCCTCTCAACGCCAAAAATGACTGCATGAAAAAACAAACCTTAGGGATCTTAATGTTGTCACTGTAAATAGTAGACTGGGAGAAAACAATGATCCATTTAAGAGCAAGTACTGAACTTATGGAGGTCGAGGCTTGGTGGTGGTGCACCTCTTGTGTCCAAGGCAGGAGGGATACTTTGCCTTTTGTAGCATACCTCTTGGCCCACATTTTAGTGTCTGTTGGTATCACGATGCTTTCAAGTACTTGGGGACCTAAGGTGTGCAAATAATGCCCATGTGCCGTGGCTTCTGTGAAGAATTGTCTAGAGCAATTGATGTGGGGATGTGATGGAAGATTTCTAGTGCATGATGTGCTTTACACAAGCTTTGACCAGCATCTCCAGCACAAATGGTCCAGGGTGCTTTTCAATAGCTTCTGTAAATACTGAGATTCCATTTTCACTACCACCTGTGAATCATGAGGTCACCAACTGTTGTAAGAATTGGTATATGACCTGCTGTGTTTTACATAATATGGAGGCTCTTTACTCCTCCTATAATTTCTGCTACCTTTTTCTTTCCTGTGTACAGTGGTTGAAGTCTTATTTGACACATCTTAGTATGCAAACCTTCTCTGTAAAAAAAAAATAAAATAAAAGTAGTTGATGGTGTGTCAACTGAAGGTGAGCACCGAGAATATGTTCAGTGCTGTTTCTGAAAGCTTAGTGAATGACTTATTTAAAAATTAAAACTTTTCACCATTTTTATACTTCCAGAAATATGGTTTTATGACCATATTTTGCTGTTGATGATACACATCATAATCCTGGTTTCAAAATGAAATTTTAAGAGGTATGCTTGTTTTTTTAGTGTATTTCTGTAATGTATATTTTGTCATAGAATGAATCATAGAATGGTTTGGGTTGGAAGGGACCTTGAAGATCATCTAGTTCCACCCCCATGCCATGGGGTGCCTGTGTGTTAATTTAAAAAAAATACATTTTAATTAAAGAAAGAATTTCTGAGTTTAACTAGTTGGAAAAAAAATGCTATAGGTTGGTGAGGAAAGGTTGAGTTTGTGAAGACAGCCTGAGGGAATGGGCTCATACAAAATTTGATCAGTATAACTGTGTTCATCAAAAAGAAAAAGATAAACTATTGTGACTAAAGAGGGGAAGGTTAGGATGAAAAGGACGGAAATAGCTAGTAATAAGTGGGTTGTAGCTGTTTGGGGAGCGGGCAGATTTTTCTTTTTTTGCTAATCTGGGTAGATTCCTTGATGCCGTTAGCCCTATTTTAGGGAGAGAAGTGCTGTTTTATCACTCAATGAACTCTTCAATCAGAACTGTAAATAAAGACAATTGTGACTTCAATAGATAAATGTGTTTGAGTAATGTATTGTGGGATGAGATTAGCTGAAAGAATACTATTTAATGGAAATCAGATTTGCTTTCTAAATATCTGGAATTTAACAGAACTATCTCAAGGTTCAGACAGTAATTACTTGCATTTCTTGTTGCTTGATTATCTGGCATTTAAACTTTGAAAGACAACTGCACAGTTTGATTTCTTGTCATTTATGAACAATGCAGAAGTAGTAATGGAAGAGCTAGATATAAGTCTCCTGGTTTGTGTTATTTTTTTTTAGAGGTTACAGAGCATTATTATTGGGAATTGTGGATCAACTTTTGGTATGGTAAGTCAGATCCTTGATGTAACCACTTCAAAAGACGTATAATATATTATAAGTAGAAAGCTTATATACAGAGCTGATGCTGGCCAATTGTGAGTATCCTATAAAAATGATGTATTTTTAAAGGCTGAAATACACTCAAATGAAGTGTTAAATTTAAATATTGTAAGCAGTTGTGCTATAGTGTGCAAAGCAAATGACACTTGCATAACAGATCTTCTTGTTAAAAGGTAGGTTTTGTGATAAGAGTAGTGGATTTAAATTAACAGTGAGCAGAAGACATCTGTATTGACTTCTTATCTGTCAAAAATTGTCTTTTTAACTGCATGTTGCAGGTTTGGTGGTGTAAAAATTGCTTAGCAGACTGTGTGACAATGCCTTTGTTTTTTTTCCTTTGTACTATGCAAAACCCAGCAATAATGAGGGGTTTTTTTAATACGTATTAATAAGGCATGTAAACTTGCTCCCTACACCCCTTCTTATTTTGATCTTTGAGTCATACTGTCAGTTTTGACTTTTTTTTAGCTTACGTATGGAAGGGATTTGTAATGTGTTTTGAATAAGACGGGAAGACTTAATGGTCTGTCCTGGAAATAGTCTGACACCTTTTCAGTTCAACAGCAGGCTCAACAATGCAATAGTGTAAGAAAATTGAGCTTGGCTTGCCCTTTCAATAGGTATTTTGCAATGAAGAAAACATATGGAACTTGCTATGGAGTAATTCTAGAAGTAGCTAAATCAAGAGGCTTGGGTCGTTACTGTTTTTCTTGGCTGGTGTTGATGCTATGTAGCAATTACTTAGGATTGAGTGAAGCTGGAAGTCATGGCATCCAAGTAGAAACTTCAGTCGTGATTCTTGAAGGAGAAATATAAGAACGCTTGCGTTAGAGAGATAGCCGATACTTCAAGGCATAATGTGTGACGATGACCTTGGAAAAAAAAAATCAGGCTGACAACAGACTGAAAATTCTAAATATTAAGTAAATATTGATACAGTGTTACAAGAGAGTGGAAAACTGCCTTCAAGAGGTAGACTTCTAAAACTCAAAATGAGTTAGCTTTTGAACAAGTGCAAGTTGTTCAGCTTTCTGTGGAAACAATTCCATTGTTTGGTGTGACTTGCTTTGCATGGGCTAAGGTTAGGAGCAATAATCTCTCTTGGAGTTAAAAACTGAATCTAATACGTGACTTGTGTCACAAAAAAATGGGTGGAATTTTAGCTCTGCTGCACAAGCCTGCAGTAAGTTAAAATATTTCTTTAGTTATAGTGAAAGTACACATTGGATATAAAACACAGTTTAAAGTATTTTAATAATTTGTAGTAGGAATATACATTATTCCCCTTCTTTAGCCTTTGGTCCTTTAGAATCTTAACTGTGCTGTGACAACAGAGTTCAGATATTAAGCAAAAGTTGTGCAGGAGCAGGTGGAAGGAAGCAAGAAGAGACCAGATGAAGTATTAAATGAACAAAAATTAATGTGTGCTCCTTAATTTGTAACAGGGAATATAGAGCAATACTACAAGTAAAATTATTAACTATTTACCTTTGCTAGATAATTTTTAAGAGCTTTTTAAAGAGACTAAAATCCTTCGTGATACGTTGTGTAGTGTTTGGTTGGGGTTTTGTATATATGTGTACACTGGTGTATTTCCTAGGCCAAAGGGGCACATTTGTGATGTTCCAGACAACCCTGAAGACATAAACTGCATTTATTATCATTATCAGTATGATTCTTTATATAAAACATGCTTTATATTTCATGGTATTTTTTTTCTACAAAAAAAAAAAAAGACACCATCTCAGGATTTTTTGTCAAAACCACTTAATTTTGCTGGATTTAGCACTGCCATACGTTAGACACTTGTTATGAGGTTTTCTTTACAGTTTTGCAGTGCCAATGGTTATATGTAACTAAGTGCTTCGAGAATATCTGGCCTTAGGAGCTTTTTATCAGTTTCCATTTCTTAAACCCTTTCTTTCACTATGTTTTCTAATGTATATGTATTAGAAAGTTTTAGACATATGTATGTCTAAATTAGGTGGCACCTTCATTATACTTTTGTACCTAAGATGAGTCAGTCATGTGAAATAAAGGAGACTGGACTTTTTTGTTGTTGTTGTTCAGATAGTCCTTGGTATGTATTCTGCAAAAGCTTTTTTTTTTTTATGAAAATGAAAAATTGAAAAGGTTTAAAAATCTAACTAGTTCGTGCTACGATGATTTGGTTTGTTCATTGACTTCTCTGTAGCTGTTTGCATGAGCCATGCAGCATGTTCATATAGAGAGAGATATGTAGTAATTTTCTGCTGTTAATTGGAGTTTAATAGGATTTAAATTGATGGTGCAGCAGAATAAACAGCATAGTCTTCACGAATACTTGAGCTTTTACCAGAAAGTGTTTTACATCCTTACAATGATCCATTGTGGAGACCTTATCGCGAACCTGACTAAAGGTACTGAGTCAGCCAGGTTCTTCTGACCTTTAGAACGTAAGGTCAGTTTGAGTGAAGTTCTCAAATAGCAAAAATACTTTTGGTTTTACTGAGACAACAAAGACCTCTTAGCCAAAGCTGGGTAGTTAATATTTTCTGAGTGGTCTCCCAAAGACAAAGTGCTTGTCAGTTACAATTCCATTATTGCTCTTCCACGTGGTCTGACGAGCCTGGACCCTTCAAAAGGAGAACACTGCGTTATACCACATGCTGTATGTATCCAGTTATCTTTCCTGACCAAGTAAGTGAAAAAATTTCTTTCAGGGACCTTCTTGCTTCCATTTACTGAATTGATCTGCGAGTGAAAAATGCACCTGTGAGTGAAATATGCACCTTTAAGTGAGTGTACAATTTACAGTGTAAGATCAAATTGTTAGAAGAAAATATTATTTATCTATGGCACAAAAACATTCTATTTGGCTTATTTATAAAAACTTGCAGTGCTTTTAATGTATGCTGCTGCAAGAAAACTGGAGGCTTCATCATGAGTTCGAATCCATAGGAACTGTAAACACTAGAATAGTTAGTCTGTAGCCTAAAATGCAGCTACTATGTAGTTAGCTAACATGAGGTAGGAAATAAAGTTTGTATTTCTTTAAGTAGATGATATACAAATATGTGTTATTTTAATTAAGTAGGGATACTGTAAGAATGGGGGATGAAAATCCAAATGTACAGGTTTCGGAGGGGGCAGGGGGAATGAAGCAACTGTTTCCAAGATGCTTTAAAAGAAAAAATGGCAAAACCGAAATTATTATTCTAATGATGATGTAAATAAACATTATTTTAAGTTAAATAGTTTTCACTATGGTATAAACATACCTGAAGATGTACTGGGCAGCTTGTTTATTCTGTACTTTCATTAAACTATTAACAGATGTTAGCCCTTTCAGGTAGACGTGGTCAGAATTATATTTATATAATATCAGTTATGTTTCTTCTGTATTTCCAGAAGTAGTGTGCAATTTCAAGATATTATATTCCTTGCATGTAGTACATTCTTGGTTTCGAGGTACACAGAAGAGAATATTCAATTTCAGCTTGCAAGTGCAGAAATAACTGTTCTAGGTATTTGGGTAAAGTTTAACATGTTTCCCCTGAAACCAGTATTAATATTACAAATAGTTAATTAGTATTTAAACATATTAAATTTGATCTATAGAATACAGTAAAGATGTAATTATGGACTTGGATTCCTTTTATGCCTGCCATTAAATTTATAAAATTAAGTTCTCACCCTGGTTTTCCCATTTGTAGTCCCAGACCTGGTCAAGTGCTTTGATGCACGTGGAAGACATCTGCTATGTGTGCTTTCTGTGTTACAAGTAGCATTATCACTCCAGTATTACGAATTTGTTCAGGACAGATGTTTTTCCATTTTAGTTAAAAGCTCTTTATTTTGCTTTTTTTTGTATACAAATTTAAGGCTAAAATGGGGCTCATGTTTCATCTTAGTATCTGATCAGCGGGATGTCCCTCTGCTGAATAATACTGCAAAGTATATAGTGCAGTGCCATAAATCAGAAACCTAATCAACTGCTTCCTCTCTTGAACTTAATTTATGTATTTTTAACACCTTAGTTCTTGCATTAAGAAATTTGATATCTTTCAATTGTTTCTTATTGATGCTTTGTTTTAGCAAGTAGGAATACATATAACTTTCCAGTTTGACTCCAGTCAAACACACTAAGCTTAAAACAACTTCCAGTAAGTGTGTGTGTATGTTTTAAGTAGCTTGCATTTTGTCTTTTTCATGCATTGTGAAAACAGGTGTATTGGTGGGGAAAGAAATATTCACTGACATGTAAGAGAGGAAAGATAAGCATTTGTGGAGAAAAATGAGAAACTTCTGAAAAATGGAAGTCCTCTCAAATTTCTTTTTCCCTGCATAAGACCAAGAGAATTACAAATAATAGTGGAAGAGATTAAAAGATGTTAACATGGGATGGAAAAAGTATAACCATGCTTAAACAACTATTTTTCACGGTAAAGTATTTTGACTTGTTTAATTAAAAAACCCCAAAACTACAAACAAAACAAACAAAAACCAAACAGCACCACCCCTAAACAACCACCACCTCCCATGCTCTTGCATGACATCCTAGAAGTCAGTTATTGAAAAGATATAGCAGGAAAGATAAGGAATATTGTTGTATCTATTGCTTAGTTTAGTATTTATAAGTGTATTCTCATTTAGGAGTGGGGTTTGGAATTCTTGAGTAAATAAATCCTGTACTTGATATCCTAGTTAATAACTGATTTGGAGTGCTGCTCTTGTCCACATGGAGTCTTTCAGCTGTATAGAGCTGTGTGATAAGGAACTGTAGTTTTAAGACAGTGAAGGATATGAGTAGATCAACTACACGGTTTTATCTTTCAGTCTTTGTCACTGTAATTTATACAGTAGGACTCATGGGTAAGACTCCAGTCTGGGTGCTTGTTGGTAGAGGGATAATAAACAGTGGTAAGTTGTAAATCAGAAATTATAATCACTAAAAGAAGTTACTTTCATGCTTCTGACAGAACTACTTTAGCTGAAGGGTTCTTGGCATGTGGGGAACACCCTGAAAAAGTTACAAGCAAGTTTTTTGGCTTGTCTAAAAAATTTTTTTTTATTTAAAAACTAGTGAAATAAGAATTCATCCCATTGAATCCTTAATATGTTGCTAAAGCTAAGAAACGGGAACATAAATGCAAAAGGCTAACATCTTTGTTAGCTGAAATATCTTTTAATATAATTACATTTTTGCTAAACAATCTAGTGCTTAGTATTTTGTGTCAAGAGGTTGAAATGGATTCCTTAGGACAGTTACCAATGCATTTTTAGTTAGCTTTTTTTATATATAAAGAAGAAAAAGAATTAAAGAAAATGGAACATTTGTATTTGTGGTTTCTATGGTACAGAAGCTACCTGCAAATTCTAAAGGCAATAAGGTGATTTTTTTTTTTTTCCTCTTAGTCTGGCTTAATTTGCTTATATTTTTTTTATATGTATGATTGACAAAAAAAACCAGAACATGCTGTTTTGCTCAAGAAAATGCATTAAAATTTTAGTTACGCCTTTATGAAGCATGGTACTTATGCAAAAAATGTCAACAATTCAGATGAGGAATATGCTAATCAATGTTACGTGGACTACATAGCATTTAACAAACAGAATAGCTTTGCTAATGCATCATTAGCAAAAAAATTCTTTCTTTTCATTTCTCATAACTGAGAGTGCCTGTGCATGCCACATGTTTGTTGTACTGAATTGTAGGCTTGCTAAATTGCAAATACTATTGATTACTTGTACTGGTACCATATGTAGTATGATAAATGACTTGGGCATAAGCATTCAAAGAGAGCTCAAATAGCCCAGACTGTATTAATGTCTTAATAGCAGTATGTTCTTATGGATCTGTGTGTAGCAGATGAAGTATCCCACACAGATGAATATTTGCAATAAGTATTTAATCTAAAGGATTGTCAGGAATGCTTCTGAAAGCGTCTGCAGGTGAATATGCAATACTTCATGTCTATCTGAATAGCATAAACATGGGAAAACCAACTGCAAATTTAGAATGGAAGAAAGAAATGTCTTGCCTGTTGTGATGTTCATGAATCAAAATGTGTTAATGATTGGTGTTTTGGAGATGAATGTAGTATGCCTAGCCTTTTGTTTTGAAAGGTAGATAGAAGTTGTTGGAATGCTGAGTTGTTTTCCTCTTCATGAGCACATCTGGACTGACAGATTTAATTTTGTGGAAGGAAAAATTTGGCACATTAGTGCTAAAATTAAGGTATTAGCTATTAGCATGATCCTTCTGCTCTGCCTTTGTAGTCTAGATTAACAGTGGAAATAGGTTCATAGAAAATCTGCGTTGGAATAAAATTTGCTGCAGAACTAAGTCCTATGTACAGACTCATAAGCTGGGCCGGGGTTGGGGGGGGCAGCAGCAGAATTTAAATGGGGTTACCCAAAATATTGAAATTTTTGAGATTTGGAACTGTTATTGAATATTACACACGTACTTGGCACTGGTGAGGCCACACCTCAAATACTGTATTCAGTTTTTGGCCCCTCGCTACAAGAAGGACTTTGAGATGCTGGAGTGTGTGCAAAGGAGGGCAACAAAACTGGTGAAGAGTCTGGAGCACAAATCCTATGAGGAGCGGCTGAGGGAACTGTGGTTGTTTAGTCTGGAGAAAGAAGGCTCAGGAGAAACCTTATTGCTTTATACAACTACCTCAAAGGAGGTTGTAGTGAGGCAGGTGTTGGTCTCTTAATATTAGGAAACATTACTTCTCTAAAAGGGTTGTCAAGAGTTGGAGCAAGCTGCTCAGGAAAATGGTTAAGTCTCCATCCCTGAAGGTATTGCAAAGAAGTATAGATGTGGCAGTGGGGGATGTGATTTAGTGGTGGACTTGGCAGTGTTACATTTATGGTTAGACTCAATGATCTTAAAAGATATTTTCCAGCCTAAATGATTCCGTGAATTTTTTTCTGGGATGGTATTTAATGATACCCTACTTCCTACTTCCCCCACCTCTAGTTGGCAAACATATGTTTTTAAACAGGTGTGCTTCTTCCCTGTCTCACTGCCAGTAAAAAAAAAAAAATAGTACTTCAGCTATTTGTTCAGTTATTTAACCAGGATGGATTTTAAGAATGTGTAGCTGAGGGTATAGTTTTTGTCTGAGGCCAGGTGAATCATACTACTTGCCAGGAAAGTATTTCCCATAAGTTTCTCACACTGGGAAGAACTTTATTGACAGAAGATGTGTTTTACCTGCTTCCAAAATCCCATGGTACCCAGCCCCTGTGCCCCAGCTTTAACAGCTGGGAACTCATCAGTTCTATGAGGGTTGTAGTAACTCTTGGTTTTTTGTGTGGGCTACCAGCAGAATGAAATATCTATTGTTTTAACATCTAAAATACTTAATTTCTCCAATAACACAAATATAGAAAATATGCTGGAATATAAATTTGAGTAAGATTTCTTTTGAGAGAAAGAACTGCATAATGTATTTCTGCATTGTGGAATGCTACAATTTACGAGGCTAATGATATACCAAAAGGTTAATCGTGTGTCCTCTTTTTTTCTGAGGCAGCTGCGTACCTGTTTCTAAGCTTTTCATCCCAATTTCTGTCAACCGCACTTTCACAATGAGCAGCCCAAAAGAGCATAAACAGCAGCTTCTGTTGTGGAGTGCACTTCCTTTTTACTTTAAAGCAATGATTAACCCTTTTAAAAACTTCCTTTTGATGTGACCAGATAAAGAGACTCACATAGACCTTTGGGAATTGCCTGCACTGAACCTTCTTCAAAAATCATGACCTCGGCTGTCCAAGCAACGAGGCTCTCAAGTTGTTGAAGTGGATTTAAATGAGAAGAATGCAGAGTGTCAAATATGCATATTTGTTGCTGTAGATGTTGTGTAGTG
This sequence comes from Phaenicophaeus curvirostris, assembly GCF_032191515.1. Lineage (NCBI taxonomy): Eukaryota > Metazoa > Chordata > Aves > Cuculiformes > Cuculidae > Phaenicophaeus > Phaenicophaeus curvirostris. Next base: position 43,228,794 of record NC_091395.1, read on the forward strand.
ACTAGCAATACATAACACTACTTGAAGCACGTGTGAATATATTAAGCACAAAATTTGGTTGTTGCTGACGGGATAGAAAGCAAAACTGGTGTCCTGCAGCAACACAAGTGGGACAAATACCAACATCCTCATATCTGAACATGCAAGCATTTAGTATGTAAAAATGAACATAGGTTATATTTACATATATAACACAATACCAACAAATTCTTAATAAAATCTGTAATTCGGATATATGTATGCCTTTTCCTTTATGGTCATAGCAACTTCTTGTCATATGAACCAAAAAGTCCTAAGCGAAGCTTTCTTGTCACAGTAGAATAAGAACTCAATAACTTGTTGCTCAAAACTCTGTGGTAGAATGCATGTCTGTCTTCCGAAATTGGGTTCTTTACTCATTTCCCTGGGAAAAAAAATGCACTCCAGTGATTGTTTCAATGTATGCATTGGGTTATAAAGGGAGTTTCAGAGATACTGTACTTATCAGCTGCACATGAACAGTTTGTGGTTTGAAGAGGGAACCTGGGATGGAGAAATCCAACCTTCTGTATCCAATTTTACCCAGTGGAATATGGCATTAAACCACCCTATTGTGAGTTTAAAATTTTATCTTGTCTGTTGGAACACTAGACCATATGGTTTATCTGGAAAAGCTTATGGATAGTTTCTTCATCACAGTTTGCTTATTTTCTACATTATAAATCAGATAATGTGAGGAAATATATTGTGATAATCAAAGGTAAACCTTAAGGTTCAGCATTACACATTGTCTTAATTATTTTACTGGAATGCAAAAGTTGGGCCTTTTTGATTTAGGTTGTATGTTTGAATTACAGTCGGATTGAACTGAGGACTAAAAATCAGATGACTGTAATATTTAATTAGGAAAGGGTATGGATGTTCTGTTTAACAAGATCTGCTTGAACAATTTAGCATCCTCAGGAAAGAAATGATTGCTTTTCTTAATGAACAGGACTTGGGCTATTTTCTGATATCAGCCTGTCCAGATTTAATAAGTGTGCTGGTGGCTTTTGCTTCCTTTCCACCACGGCCTGCATTTGTCTCCTTTTAAACGTTTTGTTTTCTACAGTAGTTAACAAATGGAAGATTTTCTTAAGATGTGTACTTAGGATGTAGTATTGCTAACCTGTAAAAGAACATAAGCAATGCAAATACATATGCTCTCTGTGTGAGATAGACTAGAAGGCTGTGTATCAATAGTTATTGATATATCTGTGTTATTGCTGTTTATCGCAATGTCTTTAGATCCACATTTTGGACATGTTATAGTTGCTTCTGAGACTTAAAGTAGAACTGCTTCACAAATGTCCTTTCACTATAACATTGCAAAGTGAAAATGAATGAGCAGAGGGTATGCCAGGACTATAATAATGTTGGTAACATTCATTAAACTGTTTGTTAAGTAATGTATTCAGACTGACTGGTGTTTCCCAGCTTCTACATCGCCCATTATGTGTTCTAGTAAATTAAAGCTAGGAAACCTTTGTTGGAGTTATAATACTCAAACTGACATCTAATTCCCCCAGACAATGGGTACAAGCCTGCAAGCTTCTCTAATTCTTTCCAGTCTTTACATTTATTGATTCTTTTGTAAACGTGTTTCATCCAATCTGTTACAAACAGCACCGGTTAGAAGTGTGAAGTTTACCACGTTTGACCTAAGGCACGTTAAAAACAATAGCTATTTGGCATATAATTGTGCATCCCAGACTTACTTTTAATCAGAAGAAAATTTGGATCTGTAACTGCTTGACTGGTTTGATGTCCTTCTTTGCTTAGAACGACTGACATGTTAATTCTTTGATCTGACTGCTTTGGATACAAATTTAGTTCAGCGCTCGTATTCTAGGCTCTAAATGTTTTATTACTTGAGTTGTCTTATGTAAGTAGTTTGTTTTGATTCAAGAATTCATTTTGTCTAGTCTTGAGTATTTTGCATATATAGATGTATGTTTCTTACTGAAAAGTTCTATTTTTCCTCAGGATGTCAGGTTTTTTACTTCTTTTTATTGAAAAGTTACCATATATGCCAGTAATAATCTCTGAATGGATAGAAAGAGCAGTAAATTTTAATGAAATTAATATATTTTTATTATTTTGTGCATATCTTGTACTGTAAAACGTATGTTATATATTATTGATAATAAACACATCTTATTTTTCTCACCATATTTATCATCACTTTTGAAGCTTTGAAGTTTACTAGATGATTTATGGTAGTTGTTAGTGTAAGGAAATCAAACCATACTCCTGATCCTGCTTGCTTTTTGTCCTTGTTTTCAAGCAGAACTTTGATTGGTGGCCAAGCTGAATGATTGAGAATGTAAATGAATAACCAATAGGATGATTCATTAAACAGACTGAAAATTAAATTGGATATTTTTATTTTTTAAAAAATTATTTGAAATATGTAATAATTTTTTTCTATATTTTAAATATTTCAGATTTATTTCATTGGTTATGAATTGCCTAAGTTAATGATGAAAGTAAGTATTTTTAATACAAAATGGAACATGTTTTCAGCTTACTTTTGTTCTCAAAACTTCAGAGTGTCTCTTAGCCTGGTTAAATATCTTGCTGAGACATGTTGTGTTTGCCAGGAATGAAAAAAAGATGCCAGAGTACAAAAACAAATACATGGTTTTGGCCTTTAATGAAGTGATCTGTAGCATACATTCTGACTCCTTTGTTTTCCCTTGTGTACATGGAGAAACCAAATACTTTGGAGAGACTTTTAAGCACTGAAGAGATTTCTTTTTTTTTTTTCCAGGTCATGCAGGCTCTTCAGGATCACTTTTATTTATGTGGTCTTATAAAAAATATTCCAATAATATATTCTCAGTTTTCACTTGTATTGGCTTATCTAAAACTTAAATAAAGCAAAAAAAAAAAAAAATCAGAGATTTATAAAATTCTGTGTAATTCTGTTACTTCCAGGTACTGGTTTGGAAGATCTTTGTGCCAGCCTTCAGAAAGAGTGAGATCAGGACAGAGCTAAGTGGTTTGAATCCATTCTCATTTTGGCTGCAAAAACCAATGCAGCATAAAACCTCACGTAGTTTTCCCAAGCTGGGTGAGGAGCTCTGGTACAACTTTAATGTTTCTGGCAATTCCTCTGTTACTTTTTTTTTTTAAAAAAAAAAACAAACCAAACCAACATTGTATGCATATAAATGCAGGTGCATGATGTACCTGGGCTCACGGCAACAGGACTGCCTAGGACTCTTTGGCCTTTCTAGCTTCTCTCTGTGTGGCTACAACCCACAGTACTTGTCTTGCTGTGTAGTTTTGCATATGTAAAGCCCTAGGTTTTTGCTTTGTTTCTGACACAAGGTGGGACAGGGAGCAGGAGATATAAATAAGCACTGCTTTGTGCAGCTATAATTACAGTGAGGCACCACAGTGAGGCTTTAAAGGACGTCTTCAATGCAGGGCTGGATATATTAGGCACTAACAGGAGGCGGCAGTTATTTTATGGTATGGGATCCTCTGGGTCTGAGGTGTAGGCTGTTTTGTGAGGCTTTATGCATAAAGGTGATTTATAGATATCATGAGCTAGATGTGAAAGTTACCAAGAATAGCGAGGACAGCTATTTTATTTTTGCTTTCTGGAGGTTGTCTTCTCTCAAAATTTTTTGTGTACCACTGTTTCCCCTGAAATAACTATGGGTCCTGACTCCTGTTGGCAAGACCACATTAAGCTGGTATCTTCATTGGCTCACTAGTTTTTCTGGTGTGGCAGGTGACAGAAGAGGAATGTTTTAGGAAGTTTCTAACTTAAACAAATATGTTGATAATTTCATTTGTCAAAGGTATGTTAGTGCTTTATCCCTGTTAAGTAGTAATAACCTTTTTCAAAAAAAAAAAATAAAATTTGTTAGAACATTTCAGAAAAAGAAAAAGCTACCGTCTTTTAAAGTTGAAAATGTTAGCCTAAATAAAGATGTCTAAATACATCAACTGTTCAGTATTGTTGGACAGTGGCAAATTCTTTCCTTTAGGGATCTATAAATGATGTAATGAGCAAGTATTCAATCTTCAGTCCATAGCTTTAGCTGCTTCTTAAAACATACTTTAGCTTGATCTTGTTCTAAAAGCTCTTTTCCTTTCCTCCCCATGGCTTTCTGCTGTGCTCATTTTGTCTATTTTTAACTGCTATATTGTAAAAACAGTGATGGCAGTTTGTAAAGTTAATGACGTTTGCAGATGAACACCCATGTTCTTTGGGAAGCTTTAAAATTCTTAAAAGGATATCCACAAAAACATTGCAAGCAATGCATGACTACAGTGTGACCTTGTGCATGTTAATTTTTCAGTGCAAGAAGAACCTGTATACTCGCCTAAAGCATTGTTGGCTTTCATAGATCAACTTGAAGGATTGGGGCTTGCTTTTTGCAAGGAACATGGAAAGTATTTGTCAGCTACAGCTCCCTGTTTGCAACAATACATCACCTTTGAATCTTTCTTTGGTCCTAGAGAGAATCTACTGACAGTATGACTATGACAGAATGAGCCACATTCCTCCCCCCCCCGACTTTTTACTTTGTGTCACCTTGGGGCATCATATCTAGTTTCCAGGTAATGATAATTTACTAATGGGTTTTTAGTACTTTTTTGTTCTCTTGTGCAGCCTATCAGTTCTTCAGAGGCTGAGGTTGTGTGTTTCACAAAGTGGACACAATAATGCTAAAGAGGAAAAAAAAAATCTGAATAATTTTCAAGTCTTTTTCTAGTTGGATATTTTGAAAGCTTCAGAAATGTGTAAATTTGTATTCGGCTGTAATCTGTTTTTTAAAACACTTGAATTTCTTGGCAAGGAATGTGGAACAGAAAAAATGGAGAAAAGGCCACCTTCAGGAAGGATAAAATAACCCCAGCTAAAGGAATCAGGTTAGTTATTATCCATACATTGCCAGTGTTTAGGCTACAGTTTAGGCTATCCACCTTCAGGAAGGATAAAATAACCCCAGCTAAAGGAATCAGGTTAGTTATTATCCATACATTGCCAGTGTTTAGGCTACAGTTCACACAAACCTTGATTATTTACAGAACAAAGAAAGATCTTCAGTAACTGTCAGTACAGAATGATCATAGCAGTAAACTTCATGACCACTTCATAAAAGGGAAGATATTCATGAATGTAATGCTAGGTTCTTTGTATTGAAATCTTTGGAGTTCAATTAATACAAGAAACTAGTGTAGCTTTCAGTGAATGCTTTAGTGAACTAAATGTACCTTTTTAGGACCAGCAGAAGCACCAGTTACTCAAAGTATTGAAGGCAGTGTGCTTTAATTAAAACAACCTTTTCTTTTTAGTGGAAATCTACTGGAAGATACAAGTAGTTCATGGTAAAATAAATGAATATTGGAATTTGACAAACATGTATTTGTATATAACTTTCCTACAAGTATTGACCTCTTGTCTTTAATGTGTATTAGTTGCTAAATCAAGTCAGATGTGTTGAGGTGAGAACTGAAGAGATGAAAGCAAATATTCAGAGTGAAGCTGATAACAGCCTTAATTAAGCTACTGCTATCAACTTTTCCATAAGTCATCTGACTTAACGCTCCATTTGCATCCAGGAAAGTTTGATTTAGATCATTTTCTTTAAGAGGTGTGCAGATGTCTCTTTGATAGCCCTAGCTGTCTCTCATTGAAGAGCCCAGGAGCTTTGTTTCAGCTGTGTTGCAGTGTGAAGAACTAGGTATATATTGACCTTGAGCATACCTCTCGGCATTTAGCTTTCCCAGGGTTGACATGCCCTGAGAAATACCTTTTTTTCTCTTTAAGGACTAATGCTTTCTTGTTCCAGTTCTTGAACCCTGAATTCCTTATCTTTTTTGTTACTGTAGAAGGTAACAAATAGGAAATATGCAAATAGGTGGATAATAATTGTCTTTAGCGACACTTATGACATCTATTTTACAGAGGCTGTTCCACGCAGCTGTGTCAGGTATGAAACATTGAACACTATGTTCTGTGTTAAGTTCTGAAAGGAGGACACCCACCTTTGGAGGCAGTCAAGCTTTCTTTTGGGGCTAACATGCTGAAATACACAATTTGGTGTATTTGAAATTATATTGGGGAAGACACTCAAGATGGGTGCTCTCAGAGCTTACTGTCATCCAGGGTATCGTAATCTGCCAGTTTTACAAAACAAGCCCAAAATTTTGGTATTTTAGACTAAGTTGCAATAGTGGGAGGCAAGAAGAGAATGATAGGTGCTGATCAGATGAGATTTTCTTTTGATTGTATCAGTGTTTCCTGGGCTCGATCTCTGCTCCTGGATAGCTGCATCCAGCTGGTGGTTTGATGGTTATTCTGCCCGTTTGTCTCTTTCCCCTCTGCATATTTCACTGTAGTTGCCTGTTTCATTTTGTTTTCCAATATGTCTACCTCTTATCTAAAAAATGGGAGTAGCTGAAGAAAATTGCTGGTGCGTGCTTCGTTCTAATATATTTTATCTTGAAAACTTTGTCTAAAAGGATAATTTCAAGCATATTTTTAGAAGCTTTGGTGGGCATAGTTCAAGACAACTATATTCCTGTAGGGTTAACTGCAACTAAACTGAAAGACTTTGAGGTAGCAACTTATTTGGTGGATTTTTGAATAACAAGTTAGTATTAAGTTATTGAATTGTTTGGACGGATTTCTCTGTGGATTTTGCTTTAGGGCATTGTATACATTGTAAATGTGTTACTAAATCAGCAATGACTAAGATTTCTGACAGAGACACTTTTTAATTCTAATTTTAATTTTAATACTTCTTGGGAGACAATATTGTAATTGAAAAGTAATTCTTGTATTACAATTTTTTGATCAAAAAATAAAATGTAGCATTTTTTCTGTCTAGAAATTCTGTTGTTTCTGAACTAGGTATTTGAGTAGTATTCTTCTGTATAATTTACTGAGAAAAATTACGGGGAATGTCCAGTAACCACTCCCTCGCAAATAATGAATAAGCAGTATTCAGCAACTATAATTCTTATGGTCATCAAAATTTAAGATACTCTGTATCATTAAGTTGATTTAAATTGCAAAAGTAATTTGCATGTTTGGCTTAAAATACAGTATTCAAATATTTTATACCAAAGCAAACATGACACACAGAAGAGTTGCATTTTACTGTAATCTGAGAAGTGGTAAGAAAGCAAAATGAGCTCTGAGCAAGAGATGTGGAGGCTCTGATGCACTTGACCACTTAAAAACAGAGAAAAGAAATCAAGCTTGTTCTGCCATAATTCTGCTGTCTGTGCCTGTATGTGTTAGTATTTTTTCCTAACTCTTGTCTGCTTTTTATCTTTCTTTTTTTTCTTAGCTTGGTATGCCTTGCATAAATTTTTACACTTTTTTATAGAACCTTGGGAAAAATTCAAATTTTATTGGTTTTTTGTCTGTGTGCGTGCGCACATGTTTGTTGCGTTCTGGTGGTGCTGGTTCAACAGTGTTTCGTAACTTCTGAAGTGTTAGGATTTCTTGGTGTCATACCTTGTGTGGGGAAGCAGAAAACGCTAGAAATACTAGCCAATATGCACACATGTGAAATGCCTAAACTTACAGCAGTGATTCAGGTTGCTCCCTGGGCAATTGGCATTTGCAAGAAACTGATGGGTGAATAAAATATCACTAGTTCTCTTATCTATTGGTCATTAAGGTAGCGACAAGTTGAGTAGAATAATAGATTTTTGCAGTGACATCTCTAGATGGTGTGTAGTAGACTTGCTAGTAATGTCTGCTGCAGAAGTAGCTGAAAAATACTTTTGCAAAAAAGAAACTTAGAGTTTAAACTTCTCTGGTCTATAATTAATCTGTTATAAAGTGTGGTTTTAATCTCTTTAGTTGCATTTTAGGGGGTTTGGAAGAGACCAAAAGTATATAAGTTTCTCGATGCAGGTTGATTTTATTTTACTGGGGTTGTAGGAATGTTTCTGGACAAATAAATATTCTGTTTGAATAGTTCTTCTTACCGGCAGGTATAGGAGCATCAAACAGGAAGATGCAGATCCAGAACACACATGGTGCTTACATTATCTGAAGAGATTCTCTAATTTGGGATTATAAAAATTTATGAATGTAGGTAACTCCTACGGAAGAGTGGGTATCAAAGCTTTACTTCATTGCTTCGTTCCCCTCGGGTTACATGCTGCCCTCTTTACTCCAGTATTTGGCAAGCAGTTCACTGAGGTAGCTGTGGTTCCAAAGAGCTGCTGAGAACAGAAGCAGATGGTAGCTCAGTCATTTATCCATCCTGCACTATTTATTTCTTTATTTCTCTGGAAACTGAAGTTAATTGATGTTAAGCTGTAACTTCGTACCTCCTGCTCTCTTCTTTTTTTCCTTTTTTTCTTCTCTTTCCTCTTTTTTTTTCTTTTAAGAGAAGATAGAAACCATGTTTGTTTTGTTGGGGTTCTTTTTCTCCTTTCTCCTACTCATGAATATTTCAGAGCTGTAATGAGTGGTCTTTGAGAATTAATGGAGGGTGAGGTACCAAAGACTAAAAATTAAAATACGTAAGTCAGTTTATTCAGTTTCTAGAAGCACACGTGTAAAGATAAGAGTATGCCTAAAAAATAAACTAGGATTTGAAGTTTTGGGGGGGGGGAAGTGCACAGGGGAGAGGGAAGAGATGACACCAGTCCAATCTGTCTTCCTTCCACATTGAATCTTTCCGATCAGTGTGGATTTTTAAAGACTTTTGATGATTTGCCATGTGAAATAACAATGACTTTCCTCTGCAGCAAAAAATTCTTCAGGTAGATTTGACACTGCTTGGAGAACCCCACCTACAAAATGACTCTCAGGAGTTCACAGTCTACACAGAAGGTTCTATCCAGTTATGTTTTGTATGGTGACCTCCAGTGCTACTGAATTTTTGTTTGTTTTCATGAGATGGTGGAAAAGACTGTAAGCTTTTCTGAATGTTGCCATTGTGTCTTAGTACAAGGTTAGGATCAGATAATCTTAAAATGAATTGACATTGCCTGATAAAAGAGAAGATTTTGCTATGCAGAAAACACTTACTTAGAGTGGTGGACCATCCTGTGTGGACTGCTGATGGGCAGGAGGAGTAAAAGACTAAATACAGGATGGTGAGCAGATACTGACCAATACTACCATTTCTGTTGAGAAAAATATGTAAGGTTAGAGTAGATCCCATCGCCTTACAGCTGGCGGGGTGGGGGGGCTGTTAAAAAAAAACCAACCAAACAAACCCCCCAAAATTTGAAATCTGAGCTGAAGCTTGTTGCATAATCTGTAAACAAATCAGTACTGCTTTTTGTATGTCCTCTGTTGGGCATAGTTCTGCAAGAAATAGCATGATCACCCAGGAGCTATGTGGATAGGCTCAATTAATAGAGATTGTAAAGTGTGGTGAAGATAGTGGAGAGAGAAGCCATTAAAATAGCAATCAAATCTAGTAAGGTCGCTGCAAATTGGGCTTATTTACTTCATTTAATGTCATTTTTCCCTCAGTCTTGCCTCAAATCTGTTAAAGAGAACACCACATTTCCTGGTGAGAACATCAGTCAAAGAACAAAGTGAGTAGTGGATGTGTTGAGCCAATGCCAAAGTAGATCTGAATTCTGTTCCTAGAAAGCCGAGGATCCTCCTCCCTTGGGTTCCTGCTGTCACCTCTCAGTTTGCATGGCTCTTAAATTCCCAGTTAGGGGCTTTAATGCAGGGTGAAGAAAACATGACTTTGTTAAAGATGGCTGTATAATTAATTGTGAATGTTACAAGTAGTGTGGATTCCTCTACTGGTTTATGTCAGTGTTACTACATTTTAAATAATCTTTTTTCATCATCATCCTTCAAACCCAGATCCTGGGCTGGAAGAGAGAAAGGGCACAATTCCTGATTGTCTGCCACACGGTAAATAGGAGAGAGTAGCCTGGTCTCATAGCACTGCAACTAATGTATACCTTCTGGAAATTCAGCTTCTTACTCCTCTTGAAACTAATACAAAAAGAACTGTGAAGGCAAGAACATTATTGCCCATAAATTGCCTTACATTAATTCCTGTTCCAATTCTGTGTAGCACATGTAAGTGAAAATCTTGGAAATATGTTTGCTAAATCATGTGGTAAATGGTCTTGTTGATGACTGCAGAGTTGCTCTGGGGATGGAGTTGTTAAGCACTTATTATAGGAATCCAACAGGGCAAATTAAGAGAAACCTCTGTGTGTGCTTGTTATTTTAGGACGTTTATGCTTGTCTTCTGAAAGATTTCACATAGGACCTCATGACCTAGAAAGACTTGCTATCTTTTAGTCAGAGGTTAACTTCTGAAATCTCAGTTACTGACCTATCAACAATGAAAATAATCACCTCCAAGGGAGGGTTTAGTGTTATTGTTCTTTAATGCTAAGTAGCTGAATATTGCTATTAACACACGTAAAGTAGCTTTTTAGCATTCTGCTTAGTTGTATGAGGTATTTTTTATTTATAACCGAGTCTTTTTATACTTATAAAATATCCCCCCTAATTTACGTTTCATTGTAAGTAGCTGCTGCGCAGTTTCTTATTTATTTGAAACACCATTGCAAGTATTTCCTCAATATATGAGTGTTCAGATGCAGTGGGTGGAACTTTAATGTGTACTATTCCAAGTACACAAAACCACTGTGCATGGTACTATTTGCCATTATAATAAATCCTATCATAGAAGAACAAATGCATGCTATTTTTGGCTGATTTTAACTGTTCCGTTTCAAGACTTGAATGTGCAGTCCATTTAAAAGAAGTATTGCTGATGGTTTTACTGCTTGATAGATATTTCTGTAGATGTACATCTTTAAAGATATATAAATTTCTAATGTGAGTATACATGTGTATACTTCTAAATAAAATTTGAACTTCACTATGTATGGAACAGGTGAATCACTTTCTTCACTATTTTTTGCTCCCTAACTTCACTTAACTTTATCTGAAGTTATATTAATTATCTGAAAAGCTATCATAATGGTTGAATGCCTTTTTTGCCAGTATCGTGTTTTCAGTAACTTCTGTGAGTAGCTTTACTGACAGGTCTTGAGTTCCAGCTGAATCAGGCTTTTGGCAGCATCATTATTTTACCAGTGACAATTATTATAACAGTAGAACTCCCCTTTGAGGAAAAAAGAACTCATCCATCTTTTGTAAGATTCATACATGAACTTTATCACTGTAGTAAAAAAATTCATTGTTTGCTTCTTAGCCACACAGGACTTATACCACTGGAAAATGTAACCATGTTTACCTTACATACATAGTTATGTACACAGTTAGGTTAGTTTTAGAATAAGCATATGAAAATACTAGTATAGCATAGTAATAGAGTGAGTTTTGTTTTAATTTATGGAACGCTGAAAAGTTTGAAGAAAATCTTAAAAATACCTGAGGTAATATTTGATCCTTTTACCTCATATTCCTTTGGTAAGGCTTATAAACTTGGGGGTTTTTTACTTATTAGGTATAAATACATATAATATTCTGGGACCCTCTGGTTTTAAATAGGGTTTTCTCGCCACCCTTGCCAGTTTATTTGTATCTGCAGCTTGTGTAGCCAGTCCTTAGCTGGCTTCTCTGTAACCTATATTCTAACCAGGAATATTCATGAGTATTCACTTTCCTTCACATTTTCATCTCTGTATCTTGTTTGTAGTATGAAGGAAGGTAACCAAAACTAGTTTTATCTATGGCTACAGAACACTGTATGCACGTAGAGGCTGATATCAATATTACCTCAAACAAATTCAAACTAGTTCATATTGTGAGACTATAAAGCTATTGGCATTAAACTGACTTAAGATGATGAACAGTATTTCCGATTTGGAAGAAAGCAAAATTCATAGGTGTTTTAGCTTGTGTAGTATTACAGCATGTGGTGATGCGGTACAGGATCTCACTGACTGCATTGTTGTAGAATAATAAAGGTAGGAAAAGACCTCTAAGATCATCATGTCCAACCATCAGCCTGACATGACTGTGCATACTAAACCACGTCCCAAAGTGACATGTCTACACATTTTTTTAGCACCTCCAGGGATGGTGACTCCACCACTTCCCTGAGCAGCTTGTTCCAGTGCTTCACTACTCTTTCAGTAAAGGAATTTTTTCCTAATATCCAGTCTAAGCCTCCTCAGACACAACTTGAGGCCGTTTGATTGAGCGGCGTTTTGGAAGATTTCTAAAATCTGAACTAGTATCTTGGGCTGTGAACTGTGGTAACTTTGCTGCCTCTGTCGCTCTTGTAACAGAGCACAGAGAAGAGGTGTGGAGATCAGGCAGTAGAACTGCTTTAAACTGCAGTTGCTAACCTGCCAGGTTTGTCTGCCACGTAAACCACCATGTCCTTTTGTCTTGCAAATCACATTGACTGCAAACTCTGACAGTACAGACAGAATAAACCTGAAACTTTAAAAAGATGGATTAAGGACATGTCAGTGTTTTTCCACTTTTAGGTTTGTATTTAAGGAAAAAAAGTGCGTAGCATTTTGGAGGTGGCATGCAGCAACATGCAGAAATGCCTGGTTATAGCCATACAGAACGCTTCCTGCTCCTTAGGAATCCTGGAAGGAATTTCAGGCTTCTGTTTGCAAAGGCAGTGATAGACTGGATAAGTGAATGAGATGCAGCAGAAACAACTCCCAGTGTTGCGTCTGAGGACATAAGAAGTACTTTTATAATGAAGATTGTTACTGAATGCGTTGTTGCTGGTATTTCACATTAAGCTTCTGTTAGGCTAATATTTTTTTAAAAATAAGGGCAGCCGAACATATGTATTAAATGTGCATTGAATGATAAAACAAATACAAATTGTTTGCTGCACTTCTTAATGAAGCAAGTGGTAATGTTGGTCTTGAAGTGTGACAGGCGTTCCCTTTAATGAAATGAAGTAAACAATTTGCACATAATCCCTAGCACAGTAATATCTCTAGGTGATTCCCATGTATTTATAAGAATTCCAAGAGCTACAGATACCTAAAGAGAAACAATAAAATTACTTTTATAGATGTTCATATTTAATATTTTGTTTTCTGAATTTGAGATCCTAATAACCAATTGAAAAAAAGTAGAGAGCTTTTAGTCCTGCAGGCTAGATCTGCAGAGTATTTCAGAATATCATGTAACAAATCACTGCAAGTGACTTCATACAAATGATGAAACCAGATAAAATGTTGTATGATGCTGCAGAGTATTTTAAAGAAGGACTTTAATATCTTAAATGTGTTAAAATATCACATGCAGATTTGCTCAGTCTAATTGGAGTTTCACAGTTGTACCATTGGAAAGAAGGATTTTTGAGCACATTAAGTTCTGGGCAGGGGAGGGGAATCTGACTATAGTACAATATAAACTAGATGAGAATTAACATTTCCTGAAATGCATAACAAACTTGATTGTCTAGCTTGCTTTTAGCAGCACAGTGGGTTTTATGATGCTTCTGTAATTTGGATATTCTGATTTGGAGAGTAATTAAATTCCTGGGCAACACTGAATGACTTAGATTCTTAAGTTATGTAAAGGCTATTTGATATAATAGAATTGGCATTAAGCTTTTATGTTTCCTTTTAAAAAAAAAATTGTTTTAAAAAAAAATTTGAAAATATTATAAAAACAAATTTCAATAGGATTATTTGAGATTTCAGGAAAAATTCCATTCTTGCGTGTTAGACTTTAGGCAAACATTCAATTTGGCTCTGTCTAATAGACAAAAAAATTTATATTTTATTTTTTCCTGAATTCCACTTGCTGATGTAAATCAAGGGATTAAACTTTCATTTAATACTGGAAAGAGAAGCTCCCTTGAATTTCAAGGAAACAAAGAATTGCATTTAAGCAGTAAATAAATACTTCCAGAAAAACTGAAAATCAGGAAGACCTAGGATATCCTATGGTTTTATATTTCAGGAAGGGGATGCTGATATAGATATTTTAGACTATAAAAATTAGCAAGAGATATTTGAGTTTTGTTTTTTGTAACTTTAACTCACATTTGTGAGGTTGGTGTTCTGTTCCTGTTTAAGCAAAAGTAAGGCAAGGTTGCATTGTTCTTTTGTATTATTGGTGCTTATATAAAACCAATCAAGCCTGGTTCGGAAAGCTGCTCAGAGCAAATACTGACCTTAAGCTTCTCTTAACTTCCTCCAGCATTGTGGCTGCTTTCTGAAAGAGTGCACCTTGCAAACATTAAAATGTCAGAGCAAAGGAACTCTGTGAACAGGACAACAAAAATAGTGACTTGGATTGATTTAAATTCTTAGAAAATGTCATTAACTTCATTATTCTGGTGTGCTTGGGATCAGTTTGTGTCTGAAAGGATGCTGTGATGTGTCGTGTTATCTAATGTCTTCTGTATAGTGGTTGTTTGATACCTGGCTGTGGCATGTAGATGTTAGGCTGAAAACACCACCAGAAGTAAACCCCAGAGGTCATTGTTCAAAACTTTTTCACCTGGCACAGGCCTAGTAATGATGTTAATATTTTACATTATTTTTAAAGGGAGCATCCTTGGGAAAGGAATGGCTCCTGGGTAGGCAAACTGACTTTTTACATATGAACTCGGAAGCAGTTAATCATGTCTTTGGCAGTTTTGAGGACATTTGTGAGTTTTGAAGACATTTGTGAGGCTGATCTACAGGTCATCATGCAAAGAGAACTGAAAGTTGTAGGGGGAGTAGTATTTCCCCAAGCATTTGGAGAACACCCTGGGGAAAAGAGGAATTTGTGCAATCTGGTTTGAAGGCAGCTGAGAAATTCCCTGATGGAAAGAAAAAGCTATGTTAGGAGGAGCTTGGATATGCAGAATAATATTGGCTTGAGTTGGTGAGGAAATAGAGAGGGATAAGAGTGCACTGTTACAGTGTTTTGTTTGCATGTGCATGTGTTTGTTTCAAAATTAGGTGAAGTTAAAAAACACTTTTTGGCATCACTCTTTTGATGCCATTGTTTTCACTCATTTTCCTGGAGGTATGTCCTGTAAATCTAGAGTGTCCTTAAGTTTTAGAGCCCTGTAAAGTGCTGCACACACAGTGAACAGAATTTCATGGTATCAGACTTTTACTAGGAGGCTTAATCATCTCCACTGTGATGTCTAATTTATGGAAAGGGTGAGGAGGTTTGCGAGTGAGGCTAAGGAGAAGGGACTATGTCAAAGCCTCTTCAAACACAGCCTTAAGCTCCTGGGACCTGCAGTCCGTTTTTACCAAGGCTGTCAAAATAGTACATCTCCATTAGTTTACGTGAAGACATTCCAGCTGATTTCTGACCAGAAACCACCTTTTCATGGCAGTATACTGATACATACTTTTTTTTTTTATTTGGGAAACGCATTATTCAAGTCCTGAATGCTTATTTTGCAGTTCTAACAGCTCTTATTATTGTCTTATTAAGAGGTTCTCCAGTGTACAGTAAGGTAAGTTGGGGAATAACGTTAGTCATAAGGGTATTTTTCAGGTCATCTAGTCCAGCCTTTTGCTCAAAGCAGGGCTACCTTCAAAGTGGAGTCAGGTGGCTCAGGGCTTAAGTCAAGCTCAGAAAATCCTCCAGTGTGGAGATTTCACAGCCTTTTCTGGCAGGCAGGTCCAGTGCTTAACCACTCTCATTATGAAGCTGTAGAAAGGAGTTTGCAGTGTATTTTGCAGATTTTGGATCTTGCTTCTGACTTGGGTGTCCTAACTTTTGCTTCTGGGTAAGATGCCGATTAATTTAACATGCCAAGCCTGTTTGTTGTGATCTGGGGCTTTTAACTGATGCCCTCTAAGAATACCTAGGCAGTAGACCTTCATTGCTTTTGAGTCAATGTTTAATTGCTGATGTCTGTTTTGATGTTCTTGAGCCACTATGGAGTGTCTTGTAACTCCTGAATTGTTTAGTTCTGTTACCTTGTAACAGACTTTGATCTCTTCAGAAGGCTGGTTGGCGAAGTCTCATGGGAGACAGTGCTCAAGGGCAAGGGAGCCCAGGAGGGCTGGGAGCTTTTCAAAAGGGTGGTCCTAGCAGCTCAGGAGAATGCCATCCCCGTGTTCCGGAAAAAAAGCCGGCAGGGGAGAAAGCCAGCTTGGTTGAATAGAAAGATCTTGAGGGATATCAAGAGGAAGAGAAGTGTTTATGGGCTCTGGAAGAGGGGACAGGCCTCTTGGGTGGACTACAGGAGGGAAGTGAGATTGTGTAGGGAAAAAATCAGGAGGGCTAAGGCTCAGCTAGAAATTGGATTGGCCAAGTCTGTGAAAGATAACAAAAAATCTTTCTACAAATATATAAATAATAAAAGGAGGACTAGGGAGACCATACAGTCCCTATTGGACACAGAAGGAACAACAGTAACAGGGGATGAGGAAAAGGCTGAGGTACTTAGTGCCTTCTTTGCCTCAGTCTTTAGTCGTAAGGAGGGTCGTTCCGTCTGTGTACAAACCCAGGAGCTAGAGGAGCAAAATGAGGCTCCCGTGATCCAAGAGGAGGTGGTCAGAGCCTTGCTAGCCCACCTAGACAGCTACAAGTCTATGGGGCCGGATGGGATTCACCCTAGGGTACTGAAGGAGCTGGCGGATGTGCTGGCCAAACCCCTTTCCATCATCTTCCAACAGTCCTGGAAGACTGGGGAAGTCCCACTGGACTGGAGGCTGGCTGATGTCATGCCCATCTACAAGAAGGGTCGCAGGGAGGATCCAGGAAACTACAGGCCTGTCAGTCTGACCTCAGTGCCAGGGAAAGTCATGGAGCAGGTGATCTTGAGTGCTATCATGAAGCACATGCAAGAGAACCGGGTGATCAGGCCCAGTCAACATGGGTTCACAAAAGGCAGGTCCTGCCAAACTAACCTGATCGCCTTCTATGACAAAGTGACTCGGCTGCTGGATGAGGGAAAGGCTGTGGATGTGGTCTTCCTGGACTTCAGTAAAGCCTTTGACACAGTTTCTCACAGCATTCTGCTTGAGAAACTGTCAGCCTCTGGCCTGGACAAGCACACACTCTCCTGGGTGGAGAACTGGTTGGATGGCCGGGCCCAGAGAGTGGTGGTAAATGGTGTGAAATCCAGCTGGAGGCCAGTGACAAGTGGGGTTCCCCAGGGCTCAGTGCTGGGTCCAGCCCTGTTCAATGTCTTCATCAATGACCTGGATGAAGGCATCGAGTGCTCCCTTAGCAAGTTTGCGGACAACACTAAGCTGGGTGGAAGTGTCGATCTGCTGGAGGGTAGAGAAGCTCTGCAAAGGGATCTGAACAGGCTGGACCGCTGGGCTGAGTCCAATGGCGTGAGGTTTAACAAGGCCAAATGCTGGGTCCTGCACTTGGGGCACAACAACCCTATGCAGTGCTACAGACTAGGAGAAGTCTGTCTAGAAAGCTGCCTGGAGGAGAGGGACCTGGGTGTGTTGGTTGACACCTGACTGAATATGAGCCAGCAGTGTGCCCAGTTGGCCAAGAAGGCCGATGGCATCTTGGCTTGGATCAGAAACGGCGTGACCAGCAGGTCCAGGGAGGTTATTCTCCCTCTGTACTCGGCACTGGTGAGACCGCTCCTTGAATCCTGTGTTCAGTTCTGGGCCCCTCACCCTTCGCCGGAGGTGTTTAAGGCACGGGTGGACGAGGTGCTGAGGGATATGGTTTAGTGTTTGATAGGAACGGTTGGACTCGATGATCCGGTGGGTCTCTTCCAACCTGGTTATTCTGTGATTCTGTGATTGTTTACTTACATCTATTTTCTCTTTCCCAAATGTGTAATATGAGTCCTCATTCCGTGGTAATGGCGAGATGGTGAGCTTGCACCTATCTCTGTCTAGAGTACCGTTATTTTCAGCTGGCTTCAGAAAAAATGGTATTGTGCTGTGTGCATCAGGTTGCATACCTCAAGAACGCTAATATTCCTAAGAGATAAAGGGTCTGAAACTAAGAGATAACCTAGTTAAAATATGAAGCTACTGTTATGCAAGTTCTTGGAGGACCAATAAAAGGAGGGAAGTGTAGGATTTTTCTCATGTAACTCTAGCAATTGAGTTTATAAAAACTGGCAGTTGAAGATCAAGATATCCATAAGGTTTTATCACTTCTCATGTCTGGAATTTATTATTTCTTTTTTTGTAAAGTATACATACTTCTGTCTCTGCAAGAAAGAGAATCAACTGCAGTGTTAATGAAGTGCAAGGAACTGAAGCTGTCACTGTTCTAAATGATGCTTTCAGGAATGAGACCTTAGTTTACCAGATAACTTGTAGCAAGTGTCTTTTGAAAGTTTAAGGTGCTGTGTTTGTGAATTACAATGAAAACACAGAGAGAGGAGGTGTTTATGTAGTCTGTCTTGTATACATTTTCCAAAATATATAATTGAGTACATATTTTGGAAACATAATTTCTTTTAAAGCAAAAACAGTGTGTTTGGTACAGCTCTGGCACTTGTGTTGCCTGAATTAAAGGAACTTGCTACGGGTGAATTATGCTGATCATTCCAAATGCATGCCAGAAAAACTCATCCATGTACCATGTTGTGGCAATTTTAAACAATTGACTGAGAAACTGTTATAAAAATACTTTAAGAAGTATTATAACTTAGAAATTTCACACTGCAAATAAAATTAAGCTGTTTTCTTTAATATGACTAATTTTAAAGCTTTTGAGAAAAAATAATTCATGGTGTAATTTTCTAAGACTTCCTTTTTTCTGTTGAGATCCCTTAATACCTGCTTGATAATAGAGTCAGAAATTCAAGTCTGCTTGGAAAGGTGATCTTTTGCTATAATATAAGCCTAGAAGCTGGAATGCGTTCTAATTTATTGTAGTATTGCAGCACTTTTGTTCACCTATGGTTAACTTGGTAGGTCACTGGATCATTACTGCAAGGGTCAAGGCAAATAACATCCATGTACCTGGTTTGCTTACATTTTTATTTCAGTCTTTAATCCTGGTAAAAGCCACTTGAAATCAAAGCACTTGAAGTGAATTGCCAGACATGGAGCCAACCTTGGAAATGGTTGAAATCTTAATTTTCACAGCACATATTCTGAGTTTCAGTAAGAATCCCTTTTTAAGAAACAGGTTAAGACCATATTTGTACGTATGGAATTAGGTAGGAATTAAGCATTTGCACTTTGAGAATCTCTGGAGACACCTTTTTAATATCTGAAGGGTCCTGAGTATTTTTAATAATCCAGCTGCGAGGCTCCTTTTGATTTTTTTTTTTGTCGTGTAAGTGTGTATCTGTTCTTTGAGACTGAATATTATACAAGAAATAAAATAATAAAATATATTTTGAAGACTGATAGAGAACTTGTTGGACTGACTTGGTGTCCTAGGGGATCTATTGTCTAATTAATAGCACTGTTATCTTCCCCAGTGATCTTGGCTGACACACTTGACCTTAAAGCTTTAGAATTTTTACTCTGCATGTTTATTTGCCTATAGACCCTTGTGGGAAGGAGCTCTACTGCACTGCCTAGCGCACAGAGATGAAGCAGGTAGTCCTTGCCTTAGGAATTGTCAGGACACCCATGAAGCAGACAGTTAGTGGACCAAAGTGAAGATTCGCTCCCAACCAAAATTACTTAGTGCTCCAGCAGGCAAAGTAAACCACAAGTTGGGAGCATTGCTACACAACTGCCTTAAGATTTCCTTTGTTTCGCAAAGAGTCCTTTAGAAGGATGACCAAAACGTGCACAATTGCTCACTCGTGAAAGGAAATCTCTTGCTCAAGGGCAGACAGAAAATAGAATCACTCACCCAGAAGGATGAGGGGTCACTCAAAGGTATATCCAGAAGAAATAATCACTCACTGAAAAAGGAGGGCGAGGGCATTTAATCCCAGGGAAGTTACTTTGGGTGGCATCCAGCTCTAAGGGGTTTTCCAGCGGACTTTGTTTTATACCATAGTCAAGTCTGATCTGTGGTCATTCTGACTGGCTGAGGACCCACATCTTTGAGGGACTGAGTGCCTGGCAACAGTTCTCCACCTCTTCAACACCTAGCAGTGCCAGGATGAAGGGAATGGGCATTTCAATCAGTCCATCCTTGATCTTAGTGTTCTGTACAGTGGGAGAGCATCTTCCCCCCCACTCCCCGCTTCAAACCTGAAAAAAAATCAGTCAGGATTCAACAGGTTAAAAGCCTTGGTCTTTGTCTTTGGCCAGTCTGATATTTGTCAGGTCCTTGGTAGGCCATGATCTTTATTGGGTCCTTGTCAGAGTGGTTGCACTTGTCACAGGAATGTATGGTGTTAAGATAAATTTAGCACATGAAGGCCTCCAGCCAGCTGTTTGAGTACAGGCTGAGAAAGCTGAAGTGTGTATTAGCAAAAACAGCTAATGATTTTAACACCTAGCTGTATGAAAAGGTTTCCTTTAGTTGGTAATAGTGTACTTACTATGACTTCAACTTTTGCTGTATACATAATTGAATCTGAAATGCTGAATACCAACAATTTTTTTCCCCCGATAATTTAGTATTGTTTGGATCTTAAAAGGTCTGCATTAGAAATGCAAGCAAATCCTCAATTTATGCACAATTTTGGTCTCACAATCAGATGTTTCCTGAAGATATGAATAGGTGTGCTGATCTTGCATCTAAGTGTAGTCTTTTTCATATTTATCTTCCTTATTTACTCATTGAAAATTAGAGAAGATACTTTATTGTTGTGTTGCAAAGTCATTTGTTATGGGTTGTTAAAATGCTGCATGGCCATTTGTTATAGAGTTGTATGGCTGTTTGTTATGGAGAGTTAAAATGTTGACTGTGATTGCAAGAAATTGAACTCTACGTGGATTATTAACTTTTCTCCCCCTAATTGATACCTGAAGTGAGAGCGCTGTCATTTTAAAGTTTCAGGCTGCTCTAACGATATTTGATTGTCATGAACTCAGAGCCATAATAGAATTACAAAGATATATAATGGATAACACAGAAAACTTAGGTGGGGAATTAATAGGTATAATTTGCTTTCTGGTTATGCTGCCTTTTCTTTTAGAAAGTAGTGCTTTGTTATTTATTGCACAGACACGTTGCCAAGTGGCAATCAAGTTCTGTTGTTCTTCTTGTGCATAGCAAGTCATAAATTTCTTGCCAATTCACTGGGCAGTGTGAGACAGAGAAAGTGGAGTTGTAGCTACCTTTAGCCCATCTCAACCCTACCTCCTTGCTGCCTGCTCTTCTGCTGTGGCGTTGGTGGCTTTGCCTCCCCGTTTTGTTGCTGTGGCTTCTCCCCATCTCCAGTCCTGCATAGTGCTTGGGCTCTGTGGTCTGTGCCCTGCTTTCCTTCATTATCTCATTACTTCATCTTAAAAATACACTTTGGTTTAAGAGTGCAACAAATCAGTTCCTGGAGTATCCAGTACTCCAGTATGAGATCAAAATGCCCATACAGTGCCAGATCTCACTCATATTAATTACCTCTGCTGATTTGTTTTGTTCCATTTTTTTTTTTCCCCCTGGATTCACTTTCTATAAGCAGATTTAATGTTTAGTCACATGCTGCCTCTATCCATACTGTTCTGACTTGATGCAGACCTGGATGTTGTCTTGCTTGAACTTGGGTATGTAACACTTTGTCTAGTTTGGCAGATGGCCTAGTTGAATGTTGAGACCCAGTGCTCCAGGTAAAATTAGCACCATTAAGTGTCAGAGCAGTGCTCATCTCTGCTGCCGTAGTTTTGGAATCACTGCTTTATTAGCCTGGTAAATATTTTTAGAGTGCTGATGGTTTTGTCATGTCAACGATTGACAGAGTTGGCTGTTAGTACAGAGGGAAAATTGTCAAGCAAATGTTTTTCTGTGTTCCCATCATAACTGTCAGTAACGGCCGCAAACAGAATTAAACATTTGGGTCAGATTCTATGGAGCTGCTGTTAGAAGTTCTGAAATGGTCAGATGTTAAGAATTCTGAAAACAAATACCTAGAGACACTAAAAGAAAGATATTGTAAAGAACTATATGAATCTTATTCTGCAGAAATGTAGAATTGGTGTTAGCAAACCATTTTTATTGTTTTGCTGCAAGTTAACTACATGGTTGATAAAACAAAGTCAAACTTTTCTGGATGAGCAAAATTTTCAACTCAATTTCTTAATGTAAAGAATCCTAAAAACTAGATGAAATATTCTTTAATTCTTGTACCAATTTTTTAATGTTACTTTTGGTTGAAATAAAAAACATATCCATCATATGCCTCCCTTGTGAGGCATTCCCTCATCTTCCTGTATTACTACAAGGATGAAGGATGCATGTTGTTGTAATGTGTTGGAGAAGGGTCTGTGTTTTAAAATGTCAGAGAGAAATTGAGAAAGTTGTCCAGAAGACAACTTTTTTTTTTTTCCTGACTGATTTCTTTCCTTGTGCCTATGCCCAGCTGAAAAAAAAGGCACAATTGTATACTGAAGTTCTCTTAAGTTTCTTTGGAGCACTTCATTCATTTGTTCGCGTCATATACTTTATAGCGTAATTACAAAATTTACCAGAAAATTGACTTTTGTTTTTTGGGACTTCCTTTAATTTTTCGCTGTTAGTGACATAAAGGGAGTGGCACTAATTGTTAATTTGGCTAGACTTATAGGATGCATCCTAGGAAGCAAAACCTCTTCCAGACAGAAAACCACTTTAATATCTCTATCACATTTCTGTTGTTCAGGTACATGTTTTATGATAGTAGTAACTGCTACATTTCTTAAGTGCAGTATGTGTATAATAAATTTAATTTAGATTTCCAAGTCACGTACAATAGACACACAAGGTGTAGAAAGTTAACAAAATGTGAGAAGTCATGGGCTCTCTAGCAAATCGTTCATTATATAATTAAAGCTTTCATCAGAATGCATAAAAGTAAAAGAAGATTTTTCATTTTATGTGTTAGTATATAGTTTCAGACAGGAAGCTTGCAATTGTATGCATTTCATTCCCTAATTGCTAAATGATAGGTTTTGCAGTGTGAATAGTGTAGTTTTTAGGTGCAGTTTTTGAACTCTTAATTTTCACTATTGCAACAATGTCTGCGGTACAAACAGCAGAACTATGTAACAAATAGCTGGAGAAGCTCGTTACCTTAGGTTTAATAGATGGGTCTGTTTGAGTGAGCTGGTAGAGTTTGCTCCTTATTTCAGGACTTTGAATGACTTCTGTTCCTTAAAGGGCTCCCAAACTGAACTGGCAGCACCATATGCCAGACTGAATGGTGGTTTTCTCAAATAAAATTGTGATTGCTGCAGGGATTCAGATGTTGACCCCAAAAAGCAATGCAGTGGCATGGGGTTGCTGTTTTAAGTAGCGTGGATCCCGTGCTTGTATTCTTAGTGTGGAATTTCTCCTGTCCTTTTAGCTGTGTTTTTACACTATTAATTGCTTTGGGCCCTGGACTGTGCCCTTAAGGTATGCTGAATATTCTTGGAATATGTCAGAATGCTACTGACAAAGACACAAAAAAAGATTGAGGATTCTAACAGGTTATAACCAAGCTAGTGCTGAAACTGCTGAGCTGAACTAAGAGAAGGTACTTCTGTAGTTTAAAAGGCATGTTCATTCAGACTTTCAAAGTCCACCTATGTACAGTGGATCTCTTAAATCTTTAAAAAGTTACCATTTCAGTTCACAGAAACACCTGATAGGCCACCAAAACCCCAGGTGTTCCCATGGTATGCTGCTCAACTTTGTTCCATCACTGCAGGAACAGATTCTAACCCTAAAGTCAGGGAAGAATCACCTATGTGTGTCAACAAACAGGAGTCACATGCAGCTGAAATAGTGGCTTGTGTATTAGCTACACCATTAAATGTTGTCTTGAGTATTTAGCTGGGGGGGAAAGACATCGCTTAAGCAGCATCTTCCCTATTTTTTCTGCCATAAATTAAAGATATGTAACAAGATATAATTGTTGGCACCCTAGATAACTGTACTCTTGGTTGCGCTTGGTCTGATGGTGTAATAACTCTGGCAAGTTCTGTGAGCTGTTGAAAAGAGCAAATATAATTTGATGTGACCTTCACTTTTCAGTTTGTTGAGAAATTACTAGGAATAAGATCAGTACCATTGTTTAAAAACGTTTTACTAGAAAAAATGTTATCAGTTTACCTGTACAGAGTTGCTCATTAACGTGTTTGTTATCTAATTGATAATTAAGGTTGTCATTCTGTTGAAAAAGAAAAAGTTGTATCTCTGACTTAACCTTTTTAGCATAAAGCTTTTTCTACCATACCTTTAAAGTTGTCATTTCAGAAATATGTAACTTTTCTAGGGCTTTGTCTCATACAAGTATGTTTAACACTAAGCATCAAAACTAAACAGAAATTGGTGCAGGAAAAAAAAACAGCTCAGAAATTATAATTTTCTCCTTGGCACCATCTAAGTGTGAACAAGAAGAGTGACTGTCTAGTAGCCCTTATTGTTGAACTGTTCAGGTCCTTGACAGCTGGATCATTCTCTTCATATGATTTCTTCTGGGATCGAATAGAGTACTACCATGCTGAGCATTTTCCAAACATAGGAGGACCGAACAGGAGACAGACTTATCTTAGATTGACGACTAGATTGATGGTAAACAGTGCAGAAGGTTCAAGCCCCATGCTAGCATGAAATCATATGACAGGTAGAAATATTTGCTTATAAATTGAAAGAGTAGGTAATAATAGTGTTTTTTATGATTACATTACATGATATTTTATGATTACACAGACTAATAGCTAGCAGATGGCAGAGTATACATTTTACTTGTTTAGCAAGATGATGGATGGCAGTGATTGAAAAACAGTTTTTTTTCCTTGTTATATTACTCTGAAGGCTTGTAGTGGACAGGCAATTTACAGTATGAGTCAACAATAATTTGTACCTGCTCTAGATTTTTTGGGGGCCATCATTTATTCTATTTCTTATTTTATTGGAGTTTTTTGTCTTCTTTCAATGATATTTGCTGCTTGGGGGAAGCAGGGCTGGAGGGAACTATACACAAAATCTATTTGGAAAACCAGGTCTTTAAAAGGGTGCTTGTGTGCCTGACAGTCTACATATACACATAGTATCTATTTATATGAAGACTAAATGTTGGGAGGTTTTTCACTGTTCTGTTTCAATGTTTATCGTATTACTCGGGCATTTTGATGAAAAGAGATGTGTTCTGTCTTTTGTTTAGACACCTCAGCACAAATCTACATTGTTATACTGCATGCTACTGAGATAGTTAAAGCTATCCAGTCACAATAATAATTGCAGTGGTTTTCATCCCTTTTACTTAATTGGTATTGACTTACTTAAATTAGCTGCGTGTGTGTGTTATATGTATTGGCTATTCAAGTGTTGCTTTGTGGGGTTTTTTTTTTCCTTAAGTACTATGGCTTGAGAATACTTTATAAACATGAGTCAGGTTGTTCAATGAGTAGTAGATGTAAAAACTTGATTTCTTGTAGGTTCATTCCCTACATGTTTTAGTCTCCCGTGCTGGATGCCCAGCTCCATTCTATGTCTCCAGCGTCTGCCATTACTTTCAGCCTGTCTCAATGTTTTTTACCCAGCTTAGGTACAGCATACTTGTGGTTTCAACAGACAGTACCTGAATTCTGATTAGCTGGTAGATTGCCATCTCTTCAGGGGAAAAGGACAAAACTATGGTCGCTTGTCCCCCAAGAGTCACTGTGTTGGGCTTTATTTTTCTGTAAGGTCTCTAACCTCTGTGAAATTCATATCTGAGACATCTAGCATTTTGCCAAATTTGATAGAACTCGGACAACGTGGTTCAGATGTTGTGATTTTGTGTTTAGTCTTCTCATAATAAATTTAGTTTCCTGGAAAAGTTAGGCTAAAAGGATGAGATGGCACCAGGGTGTCTCTTCTCCTTAAAGAACCCAATAAGATTATGGATTATTACCTTTTTCCCCTAGTAAAAGGAGAAGGGAAATAATTGCAATAATTATGGTCACTGGACAGCATAAAACATCACTTGAGATTTTTTTTAAGATAGGACTCTTGCCTTTCTGGCAGAGGGTGCTCCATAGTGTATATATCTGATCTCTAATAGAAAAAAAATCCCTTAAATTCCCCTTATGAATATATACATTATAAGTCTTGAATGTACATTAGTGTTAGGGAGCTCAGTTTTATACCTATCAGAGATGGATCCACTAAGTCCATTTAATTCCATCAACTTCCAACTCTTCTTTCAAAGTGTTTTCATCACCGCAAACTGCTAGTGGCCTTTCATCAGGGAGAAAGCCAATGATGTCTCACTTTTTGCAGTGTGAAAAGAAGAAAATATATTCAGACAGCTGCTGGCAGCTTTAGTGAGCCTGTATTCCATGGTACCTATTCCCAAGGCACATTTTTTTCCTGGTCAGTGATCGATTTATTTTTTTTATTTCCTCCATCTTCTGCTTTTCATCATTGCATTTAGATTTGGGTGGCAAATATATATGCTGACAATTACTGTCTTGTTCAGCTTCCCTTCCTTTGACTTAATCCTCAGCATTCTCTGTGAGACCCGAGCTTCAGACCCGTATGATAATATGATGTTTTCCAGCTTATATGTGTTAAGATGA
Source organism: Phaenicophaeus curvirostris (assembly GCF_032191515.1). Lineage (NCBI taxonomy): Eukaryota > Metazoa > Chordata > Aves > Cuculiformes > Cuculidae > Phaenicophaeus > Phaenicophaeus curvirostris. Next base: position 43,255,290 of record NC_091395.1, read on the forward strand.
AATGACTTTGGTATCAATGCCTGCCTTTGGCTGTAGAGAACAGAAAGAGAAATAAGCAGTAGTAATATAGCTACCAAGAGCCAAAATTCTTAAAAAAACCTATGATTTTTATATAGAAACATGAATTTTATACCTGAATTGTCAGTGGTAAATATTTGAGACTGGCAGTATGAAAACAAAAAATAAGGAGATCATAGAATAGTTCGGGTTGCAAGGGATGTTAAAGATCATTTAGTTCCAGGCCCCCTGCCATGGGCAGGGACATCCCACTAGATCAGTTGGCCCAAGGCCCCATCCAACCTGGCCTTGAACACCTCCAGGGATGGGGCAGCCACAAATTACTTGGGCACTCTTTTCCAGTGCCTCACCACTCTCATGGTGAAGAATTTCTTCCTTATATCAAGCCTAAATATGCCACTTTCCAGTTTATACCTGTTCCACCTCGTCCTATCACCACAGGCCTTTATGAGTAGTCCCTCTCCACCTTTCTTGTAGCCCCTTTCAGGCACTGGAAGGTTGCAGTAAGGTCTCCTCAGAGCCTTCTCTTGTCCAGTTTGAACAAGCCCAAGTCTCTCAGCCTGTCCTTCTATGGGAGGTGCTCCAGCCCTCTGGTCATCTTTGTAGCCCTCCTCTGGACCCATTCCAACAGCTCCTTCTCCTTCTTATGTTGAGGATTCCAGAGTTGGACACAGTACTCCAGGTGAGGTCTTACAAGAGAGGAATAGAGGGGCGGAATCACCTCCCTCTACCTGCTGGCCACACTTCTTTTGATGCAGCCTAGCATACAGTTGGCCCTCTGGGCTGCGAGTGTACACTGCTGGCTCATGTTGATCTTCTCATTGACCAGCACCACCAAGTCCTTCACTGAAGGAGATGAGAAAGATCAATGCTGGGCTGGCCACCTTAAATTTCCACAGTACCCCTGTTAGGGGAAGATCAGTACTTAGCAGAAAGTGACACATCAGAAATAGATTTGGGGTATGGATGGGTTCATTGTGTAATACTAGCTGGATTCAGGTTATGAAGCCAGGTTATGCGATGAAGGTCACAGTTTCATGTGTGCTGTAGGCATCCCTGCTGGATTGCAGCCTTCACTTACCTGCATTGTGTAGCCTTCACTTACTTGCACTGCCACTGTGCAGGCACAGGGTGGGGAAGGGACCTAAATTAAAACTGACTTGGCAAAAATGACCATTTAACTCAAGGGAGCTCTAGTAGCAGGGAAACCACAAACTTTCTGGTGGGACAAGGGGCAGAAATGTACAGACCTGAGTAAAAGTGATTGAACACAGGATTACTGCTTTCAGGACTACTGTGGGTTTACGCTTGTGTAAAGTTTGATAAAACTAATCTTAATCCTATTATAGAAATACATATGCAGATTTCTGGATTAGAAGATTACAGTGATTGATGTGCTTGTGCTGTTAGTGTGCAAATCCCAGAGTTTTGTCAGGATTATAAATGCTAAACTAGGTAGTTGGTCTTAGTTAAAGAATATATAAAAAGTACAATTGACTTCAGTAGTCTTTACCCAGATTTTTATTAGCTTTTTGTTTGCAACATTCATTTTTAATTCTACACATAGTCTGAAGACTGCTAGATCTCCTTTGTAAAATTATGTAGCAAAATTTTAAATAGAGGCCTTTTTAGAATGTGTGCTTGAAATATGGATCTTATTGCTGCAAAGCTACATTGTCCTGATTTTTAGAACTATTCAAAGTCAGTCCTTTGTTAAAGCCTGCTTTTTTTATTGTGACTCTTTTGTGGTTTTAATAGCTCTCTTGTTGGGAGGAAAAAGGACTTTGCATTTTGTATGTGTGTCTAAATTATGCCTTCATGGTCTCATTCTGATATGTTTAGTTCTATTTTTTCCCGTTTATGTGTCTCATGTAAATCACTTTGCAATCCTTTTAACAATGTAGTACTTACATTAAGAGCCATCAATATTTGCAAACTGGAGATTTACTCACGTTGGGTAATAAATACTTAAATTGTTCCTCAAAAATGTCTCAACGCATACATCGCAGCATTTTTACCAATTAACTTGGTATGTAAGATGGTATGAATATTGATCAAATTTCAGAATTGAACCTTTATATTTTGAGAATGTAGTGAAAGTCAACCACAGATTGTCATAACTGATTTGATGTGTATTTAGTCAGTGAAATGTGAGGGAATTTAAGAAGTCGATGGAAACTTTTTGTTTCATCTTTCAGAACTTTTAACTGTTGTTTTCTCAGAGTATTCTCCTTCCAGGTACATCTTCGAACAGCTTTATGGGCCAAGACAAGCTCTTAGGAATTGAGGAAGGACGCACTGTTGTCTGTCCAAAGCAAAAAATACCGTGCATGCTTACTGCTAGTTTTGCAAGCATTTCTTCAAGTACCTGCGTGCTGCTAATTTGTATGCTGCTAGTGTATGTGTCTCCAAGGAAGGTGGTTCAAGTGTATCTCAATATTAGAACAAATGGATTCAGGTTTTCTGACAAGCACTGACTACCATTCAGATCTTAGTAATAGATTTTTACCTCTGTATGGGAAACAAAATGGATTTCATACTAATGATTTTTGCCCATTAACCATTTACTAACTAGTGTAAGTAAAATTTGTTAGTGTTTAGGGATTTTTGGTTTTGCTTTGGCTTCTAGAGAAGGCAACCTATTTTACTACTGTCTTTGTATCAATGAGTATGTTTTAGGTTCTAACCAAAACCAGAGCTGAAGGCAGATAAAATGTTACACTGATCCATCAGTATTTTCGTACAACAGTGAATCAGACTCTTCTGCTAATCCAGGATGATTGCTTTTAAAAATCTGCAAATCAAATCCCTGCTTTGTGAAGACAGCCATAGCAGTGGAGGAAGGGGGTAATTGCCCTTTTTTTTTAAAGGAAAAAAAAAAGCAAAAGCCTGTTGTCTCTCTTTAGCAACTGCAAAAAAAGATAATTATTTACTGCTTTGCATATGACAATGTCTAAGTGCTCTTTTGATAAAAGGAATAATTTACGCATAGTTCTGTTTTCTGACCTTTGGAATAGAAGGTATCCATTGTATTGTGTTCCTTAGTAAAAAAAAAAAAACAAACCAAAACCAAAAACCACATGAGTCCTGTGCCATTGCCGATAGAAGGTTCTGAGATTGCACATACAAAGGGATGTGGGGGACAGAAAAATACTAGAGGAAAAGTAGCTCATATCTCCAGGAGACAAATATTTAGTTTGAGAAAAGACTTTGTTCTTTTGCATATTGTGCCTTTTTATTCACCTTTCAGAATAGGTCTATGGTATTTTGCAGTGAAATTTGCATACTGCTTGCAGGAGACAGAGTATACAAAGTATCTGTGTGTATGTGTTTATTAATTTATTACAACAAATGACTTAAAGTACTAGAATTGTACAAATAAGACTCATAAGACACCCCTTGGCTTATCTTATGTATTTCCAGTCTGTTCCTTATAGAAGTATTTACCTTAAAGTAATTAATAATTAAAAAAAACCACACCTTTCTTTTCCCCACCTCTAAGGGCAGTTACTCTATGAAGTAGAGGGGGAACTGGAAATGCATGCACAGTGTATCTTGTGTAAATTAACTTTTTGATTGTCTTGATAGAGGATAATTGCTTAAACATGACAGTTAATTTGTGGTTTGTGTTCCAGTGAAGCTTCAGAGAAAGTATGTTACAGTGTGTATGGTTGATCTGAAATTTTATTGAATTTATACCAGAGACATATTAATCTCAGCTTGAAGTACAGTACTTTATGTAACTTCTGCAGTAAATAATATAGCAAACTGTGTAATTAACCCAAAATTCTATTAATCTTATTTAGGAGTTACTGGTAATAATCACGTCTCATCTATGAGATATTACAAAATTGGACAAATGCAATATTTAATGCCTGACCTGGAGTATTTACGTCGGAATATGTTAGCTGTTTTATTGTTCCCATGGAATGAGAAATACAATAAAATCTATTTTCTGTCAATAGTATATAGACAGAGTTCGTTAAAAGTTGCATTTTTAACACCTCTTTATCTCTTTGTTTGATGTATGAATTTGATATAGTAGGTGGATTATTAGAAACAAATATATATTTGTGCTTCTCATTACTATGGTTTTATTATGTTCTCAGAAGACAACCAGGCATTAAGAAATCCAGGTCTTCACTGCTAGTTTCTCTGAATCAGTTCCCAGGTTTTAGTTTAACATAAAATTCAGTTATTTCATTTCAATTTAAACTAATGCTGTGTTGTTACACCTCACTCTTACATTATGCTTGTGCTCAGAGTGATTTGAATAAACTCAGAATGTCCATGGAATTGATGCTGCATGATTAATGAGAAGGTTGCTGTGTATTTGATGACACTTATTTCGTTGTTCCAGGAGAAATGTAACAGAAAGGAAAATAACTTGAAGGGAGCAAAACAAGGAAGGAGCTTCTGTGGTGTGGATTTGTTGTAGCCATTTGCAGGGGTTCTGTGTCTCTGCCATGGCATGTCCTACTAGAAGAGGAGTGCTAGTGCTCTTGGGAACCCTTAAATATCTAGTTAATATGCTGAGGGTGAACAGATCACTAAATGGTCTGCCTCAGTCCTCTGCTGTTAGACTGCACTACATTTAGATTTAAGAATGAATTTAAAAATAGTGCCTTGACTGTCTTTTAGCACGTTTTTGCAAGAGTGCGGTGTCTCTTGTTATTTTGTATTTGAAAAAGATGCTTTTAAGTCTTGGTGTGCTTTATCATTATTCATAACAACAGAAATATCAGTGATATGAATGTGGTCACTTTAGAGAAATACTGACAGCCAGACACTTCAGTTAACAAGGAACGCTTTCACTTCATCATTATAAGAAATGTAGCCTTAATTCTGGAGAAGCTGTGTCAAATGAAACACTTGCCGCAGCATCCACTTATGACCCAAAATAATTGCATACAGCAGAACAAGTCTAAGGGAAAGTATTAGGCTTGAGAAAGTACTGAAAATTTATGCCCTGGGTTTAATGTTCATGAGTTAGGATCTCTGATTCACACCACAGTCCCTAACACAGCCAGGGAGAGGGATGGAGCAGGCTGCTCTGCATAACCACGCTCGGGTTCCTGGTGGCTTGTGTGTGGGGAGCCTGGTGCAGCCTCACCCACCGTGAGGGTGGTGGTAGCAGGAACATGCCAACATTCAGATAGGAATGGTTGGACTCAATGATCCAAGAGGTCTTTTCCAACCTGGTGATTCTGTGATTCTATGACTATGAGCATTCATATGACCTTCAGCATTTGGAAAACAAATTTAGCTTACCCTTACTGTGCTTATCTTATAATCGCTCTCGTTGTGAAAGAAAGTCTTAGTAATAGGTATAATGGTATTTTATAATATCATAAAAAGTAAGTTTAATCTTAATTTATTTGATTGCTGCCGTGGCAGAGATCCTGAAGCACCTCCTCTACTTCTTTTCCTGAATAAATTTATTCTCCTGTAGTTGTAGGTTTTGGTTACTTGCCTGAAAGCTCTGTGCAAATGTCAAGTGGCACTGTATATTAAAATATATCATTATTCCTTTCAGTGCCATAGCATGATATATCTGAAGTAGAAGATTTCTAAAGGCATGCATACATCTTCGTGAGAGACAGATTTTTGCAAATCTGTCTCCATTTACTCTCATTAGTATTAAATCAGTAAAATTGATAACAAATGTCAGGCACTAATGTTTCTGGTGAAGCCGACCATCTGCCTGTTTCATAATGTGAACATTTATGCTTATAGTCAGTATACTTCAACAACTGTGCCTGAAATGCCAGGTAGTAATGTCCGTTATTTGAATAAATAATATGTATATGTGAACAATAATCAGTTCCACGCTTTCTGGCAAATGTAGATATTAAAGAGGATTTCTTCCTGTGGATTGTTCACCTCCCTTGAAAATGCCATCCTCTTCTTAGCCTTTGTTTTATTTCTTTGTGAGTGATTGTTTCTTAGCAATGTATTTATTTTTCAAACTAGTTAAATTCTCTTTGAATAACTGAAACTTGTGAAGACTGCCAGTTATGACTGAAGTTATGTTGTGTTTCTAAAACAGGCTCACATAGCTATCGACTTAACTGTTTGTTTTTACAGAAAGTTTTTGATTAAAAACAAACAATAAACAAACTAAAAGAATAAAAATATCTAGGAATTCCCTCAATGAAAGCTTTTAGGACTGCAGTACAGCTGCTTTTCTTCTGCAAGGAGTGATGAAAAGTGAAAAATTAGTTGTTTCAGATGACTCAGTTTGGTCATCCTTTCCATATTGTGACATGTGCTTTTACTGGGATGGATGGAAGCTAATGGGCTTCGGTCTCCTCAGTTTTCCCTAAATCTGAATTCTTTACATCAGCAGTTGAAATCCATCCATTTGTAGCTAGATGCTACCAGCTCTTGATTCGCTTTGCCAGTTGTGAGAGGGAAGTGAAGCCATCATGTTTGGGAGAACTAGGCTGAACAGATCACTGCTTACCTCCAGTCCTGTCATATAGACGCTGTGCAACCCCTACTAGACCTGATCTGGGGGAAGCAGGGTATGGATTAGCACTGGCTGGTTTTTCGGAAGTGCTGTTACGCATGTCCATCAGGACAGGTCATTTAATTAGTAGTAGTACTTCACAAAAATCACTGGCAGAGATGAAGAGGAAATGGAAATGAGATGCGTCTACTGACCCTAGTTTTTCCTCAAGCCCTTTTCCGGTAAGAGGAGACTCTGCAATGTCTTTGTGACTACGGAAACTGTTGAGATTGTGATACAAAATAGGACGTTCTCCAGTTTCTACAAAATTTTAGTAGTAAAGCTGCATACATTGCATGAACATTTTCATCTCCAAGAATCACTGTAAATAAAATCAGCTGAAAGGTGCTAGATATATTCTTAATTCTGTTTTACAGTAACCTTTTCAATCTGAATAAGAAAGGATTGTTAACATTATGCACTTACAATGTATAAAGAAAGTTTACTGAGTTCTTGCTAACAACGCATAAACTGATCCATGCGCTTACTGTATTTCTTACAACTTGTGATCTTTCTCCATTGTGATTTGAGACTGAAAACTAAGATCATTGGATCATTGAGCTATTCTTTTGATTTCTGAAGATCAGATGACTTGAAATACTATTTGACAAAAAACTCCTGTGATAGTGCAGCAAAGACCTCTTTCGTGTATTGACCATTAGCAATTTTTGAATGCTTCAAATAATCAAGAATTGTAAGCAGAGGAGATTCGTCAGTGAGAAAAATAAATAGAGAAAAAATTTTCTTGAGGTTACCCTAGTTTTGGATGCCACGATGCTAAGTGGAAGGTCTGGTAATTTGCATACAGAGTTACAATCCTACAATAGAATCAAGGTCTGCAAGTTCTGCCAAGGTTCTTAGAGTGAGTAAATATTCAGCAGAATCTGTCAATTGATGTTAAAGAATGTAAAAGGCAGCAGACATGCAAAATTGCAGCAGGTTTTAAATCTGTAGTGTAGAATGCCTCAATAGAAATGAAATGCTTTAAACCACATCAATAAATCATACGTATATCCTCACAGAACACTTAAATGTAATCATATTAGGGTGTTACGGTTTTGTGCTCTGTTATTATGTGCATAGCATCATTGTGATTTAAAACATTTTAGTCTTCCTTTTTTTCCTTATCTTCCTAGTTTTCTTTCTTATTCCCATTTTTCTGATCTCAGTAATAAAAAGGTAGATTCTCATATACCATTTTCTTATTCATTTGGAAGGCAAAGTTTTGGCAAAAGGATGCAGGAGTTCAGATTTACAGGCCTGTTGGTTAATATGGCCTCTGCTTAATTCAAAACCTGCAAGATTGGAGAGAACTCTCCCATTTTCACCTCAAGCCCACATGAACATATGCTATATGCCATAAATAGATGTCATATGAGTTATATGAAGCTTAGAACGCAGATCTGTTCTCCAGGAGGCAGAGTTAAATGTCCCTCAATGTTGAACCAATATCTAGATACTAAAAAAAAGCCAAACCCCAAGAAATGTTACAATAATTTGCTCTTAGTTAAGACTTCTTTCTTAATAAAATAGACAGTATTCTTACTGTTTTAAGTAGACTTGAGCACGATGGTGTATTTCTGTTTGCTCATTAACCATTTTATACTATTATATGGTATCATTGGTATAATGATATAATATGTTATACCAATATGTATTTACTAACTTCTTATAAGTGTTTCCTATAGTTAAAATTTTGTTTCCTCAAGTAATAAGCATATTGCTTAAATCTTTAGTTTGAGAGAAGCAGGGGCATAATACAGGAACTGTTTAGGCTCTGAAAGAAGAGAGTTTGGCATAGACTGAGTTGCTAGTTAGTCAGATGCTTATAGAGTCTTCAATTTTGGTTTATTCTTGACATGTACAGCACCAATTATAGCTGATATGTGCTGACAAGTGATATTTTCACTTTACTGTTCTACCTAGCTAGGTAATTTAAATAAATGGGTAAACGTACCCAATACCTGGAGTGAGCTTGCCTACCTGCTGCTTTGCTTTGTAAGAGTTGGCTTAGATTTTCAGTTAATAAAAGTTTTAAATGTCATATCTATAAATGGCCTCATATAAAATCCTCCAGCTAAGGAACATTTTTATCATGAATTGTTTGGTAGTGAAAAGAGAAGGTACTTGGTGTTAGACCTTACTCATAGTCTTTTCCAAAATACTTGTTAAGAAATTGTATTTGAGATTGACCTAACTCTGGATAATGATGAGTGCCCTGAGGAACCCTGCAATCTCTGTGCGCAGGTATTATTTCTTTCATTTTCTCCTTCTTATACAACAACTACATTTCTACAAATCTCTCATCCAACTGCCTCCCCTATCCTTTCGTTGTGGACATTTTTCTATACATCTCTTAAAAAATAAAAGATGTGTATTTGTTCACTTCTTGTGTGACAAGACCCTTGCTCTCTTGAGACCCTCTCACAAGGGTCACTTCTTGACCATCTGCTCTTTCCTATATATGATGTCAAAACTACACTGCAAACTGACAGTTATGTGCTCGTGATTCTCAGCTGTACATATTTCTTGACACCTTTAATGACTCTTCTCTGTTCTCTTTGCCTGCTTGTGTTGACTTTCCCTCTAAATACTTCACATGAATGTGTTTCTCCTGGGGACAAATCAACTGTTCTGCTTGTATAGTTGCTATTGATATTTTCTGTGAATAACCTCGGTATCACATTTGATCCTGAACTTCTCAAGTGATACCTTCCCTCTACCTGTAAATCTCATTTGCTGTATGTAACACTGGCATTTTTTTAGTACCTTGTGGTCTGAACTTCCTCTCTTGACAGTGTCATTTGTTTCTGTTCCTCCTTTGTCTCCGTATTTGCTGTGTGTGAAAGCAGCATTCATTCTCTGCTTGGGTGTCCTATAACTTGGCTGGCTTCCAGTTAATTTCAGGCATCGATATGAAACCATTCTCTCTTACTCAAAATCTAAATATGCAGTCTCATATATTTTGCTTTCAGTGCTTTCCTTTCATTTTAGCACAGATCTTAGTTACATGAGTTAAGTGTATTTTAGTAGGAACTCTTGTCATATACATTGCTTCAAGGTAATTTTTAGTCTGTTTTCTTCCAACTACTCTTATCATGTTACTTGGGTGTACAAATTTCCTTAAAACTTAATTCTGAATTTGTTTGGGGTTGGTTTATTTTCACTTGCTAGATTTTGAAGTGTAAGTACAGTTCCTGTGATGCATACATATATGGTCCTTCAGTTTTTGGAGAATTAACAAAAACCAAACTCCCTCTACTGTGATGACTGTTTATGGTATTCCTGCATTACCAATTCCAATACTGAATTCCTTGGCTAGTTTAATGGTTTAGGCAGTCTCTCAGAAGATGGTTGTTCTAGAGGTCTAGTGATTAAGCAGGTATTTCTTATTGCTTCTACATTCCTCTTTGTGATGCTTGGAACAATTTTGGGCAGGCTTCAGATGTCCTTTATCATCCTACTCCATATAAGCACTTCTGAAGCTGTAGAGATTGTGCTCCTCAGTGCAAGAAGGACATGGAGTTGCTGAAACATGTCTAGAGGAGGACAACAAAGCTGGTGAAGGATCCGGAGAACAAGTCTTGTGAGTAGCAGCTGAGAGAACTGGGAATGTTTAGTCTGGAGAAATAAGGCTGAGAGAAGACTATTGCTCTCTACGACTACCTGAAAGGAGGTTGTTGCAAGATGAGTATTGGTCTCTTTCCAAGTAACAAGTGATAGGACAGAGGAAATGGCCTCAAGTTGTTCCAGGGGAGGTTTAGACTGGATATTAGAAAAGATTTCTTTACTGAAAGAGTGGTCAAGCATTGAACAGGCTGCCCAGGAAGGTGGTGGAGTCTTTGTCCCTGAAGACTTTCAAAAATTGCGTAGATGTGGCACTTTGGGACGTGATTTAGTAGGCCTGGTGATGTTGGGCTGACAGTTGCACTTGATGATCTTAGACATCTTTTCCAACCTTAATTATTCTATGAGTCTACTTAATTTGAAAGTTTAAATTTTCCAATTTTGTTGAAACATTTTTCCTTATTTTTTTGTCTACCTTATAAGGTATTTTAATATTTCAGGAGTATGTAGAGGTTTGGAGGAGTTTTCCAGACATAATTTAGCATGTCCTTAGTAGCCACAGTGCAGTCAGGTAATTATTAGAAGTTCTTGTTGGGATTAGTCTTCCAGCTTGCAGAATGAATGTTCTTCATTTAAGCAGAAAAGTAGTTTAAGTGTCTCTAACAGAGATTCTACAAAGCTCTAATGATAATTTCTCTATTAATTAGAAATAATTACAAATTGGTTGTTTTGGAATAGGAGTTGGGGATCAAACATAAATGGCATAATATGAGTATGTGATACCTCTGCCAATGTAGGCATATAGTCTTTTTCATTAAGGCTACTTGTAACAGTGACTTCAAGTAGAAATAAAACTTTAGGTTTTAATTTACGACTAAGATTAGATTAATTTCTCATTGTTATCTGGAATATTGGTTCAAGTATGTTGACTGTACATTTTGGGGTAAAAGGGGAGAAAAATATTAATTTGATTCCATTCTCATTATTTGGCTATAATGGGATATTATACATGTGAGTATTGGTCCAGAGGAAGTAGCTATTGATTAGCTGAACACCTCCTTATTTTTTTGTGGAGATGCATTTCTGTTGCTCAGTGACAGCCCTTTTTTGTGTTGGAACTCGACATTTTTTCCCCTACTGCTGAGTATCTGGTTTGCCCTTGTAGAAACACAGTATGTTGCTTCTAGAGCTTGCCTTGTTTTTTTCACTGACCTTTATCAACAATACTCACTAAATGCTGTGAATCTACAGTTCAACTTACTTGTTTAATTTGATAAATGGGATAACAATTTTCACTACAGTTCTAAAATGCACTCTATTTCAAACTGAGAGTTTCTTTAGTGGCTTTAAAATATGAAAAGCAAGGTGTAACTATTACCTTTTTTAGTGTTTTCTAAGCATGCTAGCTTATTTGAACATCTTGGGAATTCTATATGTTGTGCCATTTTCTTTGAAGTGTTTTTTTGGTTCATTTGTTTTAAGTTCTGGATTATGCTAGGGAATTGAGGAAAAAATTAGTTCTGATTTGATATTCACTACTTCAAAACAAGTTGTGTAGACTTGTGAAAAGGGGGTTGCTGTTAGATACTTTTATTCTAGTAACTGTGTCTTTGAAGTATGTCTGCTGTGGACAGTTACCATATCAGGTATGAAACTTATAAGTGTGTAACCAGGGGTGGCAGTTCACAAACCTTTCAGCTACCAATGTGAAAGGCACTACATTTGTTGAATCCAGGCATGCATTTCTGATACCAGAGGCAGTCACAAGATGCAGTGCGTAGTTCAAAACTACATATGTTGCAGGCCAATTTTACAGTGTGTGCCTTAGTTGTTGAAACCTGGGGAAAGCTTCAGGAAAATTTGAGAAATGCCAGGCAAAGTGTCGTCTCCGGGATATCAATTATAGCAACAGGGATGATTCAATATGTCTATTTTGTGTTGTAATTAAAGTTTTTATGTTCAAGCCACATTGGCATCAGAGAATCATTAAGATTGAAGAAAACCTTAGAGATCATCAGGTCCAACCATACCTGTCCACTACTAAATCATATCCCTAAGCACTTCCTCTACCTGTCTTCTAAATACCTCCAGCGATGGTGACTCAACCACCTGTGCCAGTGCCTAATAACCCTTACAGTGAAGAAACTTTTCCTAATGTCTAATCTGAACCTCCCCTGTTGCAACTTGAGGCCATTTTCTCTTGTCCTATCGCCTGTCACTTAGCAGAAGAGACCCAACACCCACCTCACTAGGACCTCCTTGTAGTAGAGAGTGATAAGCTCCCCCTTTTAGCCTCCTCTTCTCCAGGCAGAACAGTCCCAGTTCCCTCAGCTGCCTCTAATAAGGCTTGTTCTCCAGCCCCTTCACCTGCTCTGTTGCCCTTCTCTGGATGTGCTCCAGCACCTCAATATCCTTCCTGTAGCGAGGAGCCCAAAACTGAACACAGACATTGGAGCACTATGATGCTTCTACTGCTGTCACAGATGTGTATCAACTGTCCTGCTTGCAGAGCAATCTGCTCTTGGTTGTAAATGAGAGCATGAGGCAGGACTAGGCAGAAGGCTTTTCTCTGCCATGAGGTATCTTATTAAGACGTTTGAGTGTTGAGTTGACTGTTCTGGTTTACTGTAGGCTTCAAAAGTACAGTTTCAGATTTGATGCATACCAGTCCATTCAGGACTGCACAGAGCCATTTTCAAGTCTGTCTGTGCCAGCCCCATCTGACGAGGGACAACAGACATGATTTGGCCATTAGCAGTAGGGAGAGCTTTTCCATGGAAACCACAAATTTCAAGCACTCTGATCTGTTTCTGCTGGAAGGTGCGCAGGTACTTACACAAAGAATGGGCTTACTTCTACCATCAGTGTGTGTATGTGAGTTTACATGCACAGGAGCTCACTGATATTTTTAAATGCATCCATTTCTGGTGGGAACAATTAGTCCTTTGCTAAGTAAAACTGATGATACTTTTCATCTCCAGAATGGGGTTTTTATCTAATGTCAAGGATATCCTTGGTCCATTGTCACTGTCCTGCAGAAGGATGGTCTGATTGAAAGACCAGGAAGTCAGTAATACAGCTGCACATTTTTGGAAGGAAGACTTGTCTGTCATTTTTTCACTCCCTTTTCCCTCTCTCTTTTACTCCTCTTCTGCTTATCACTTGCTTCCATTTCTCATCTTGTAATGATGATCCAGAGCCTTGTCTGCTGGTATTTCAGGAAATAAACTGCAAAGGTCACATGCAGGGCAGAGGCAGGCTGACACAGGTAATGCCTAGCTCTAACCTGCAGACATGAAGAAGCAAATCCAAGAAAATTCTCGTCTCTCCTCATTCTTCACTCTTGCACTTTCCCCATGATAGCTGCTCTGACATTCTACACACATCATACACATCAATAACCCCCTCTTACTGTGGGATTTAGATGCAGTGCTGTGTGCTCAGCTCCCCTGGCTGCTTGTGTGACTCTTATCCAGTGCCTGATCTGTTCCTGGGAGCACATTCTTCCTTCTCATGATTTGTAGGTGGCAGGGCTGCAAGTACCAAGCTTTGTCATCAGAAGTGTAACCAGTCTTCTCCTGCTCTAGAGTAGTCACTGTTGTCCTTCACTTTCTACTATGCGGATGAGACATTTTCCTGTAGCTAGCAGCTATGTATGGTTTGTAGGGTTTGGCAGGTGTTACTTGGAGCACTCTTAGCTGAAACCACTTCAATATTCTTCATGTTCACAAAGTTAAGTGTGCTAAATGGCTGTGAAATACTAATACAAGTTGAAGGGCTGGCATCCACACCTGGGCATTTGGGATCTGGAGGTAAGTGAGAGGGGTAAGCCTCCTCCAGCCTGGACAAGACAGCACTACAAGATGATGCCAGAATTCTGGTGTTATTGATGCCTTCTCGTGACCAAGATCAATAACTATCAAATACTTTGTTTTGATATGTAGATTTTTTTTTAAAATGTAGTATTTTAATGGAAAGCATAAAGCTTTAATAAAAGGAAAGGAACTTGGATGATATTATTTTTCATAGTTATGCTATTAGTCATCAGTAAGCAGTTTTTTGGGGTTTTTTATGCTCCCTTGCTACCATACTTGAAGTAAGTCTTCATGTGGGATTCTTTGGCAAGCTTCATACAGAATATAAGCAGAGTAAATATTTCTAGTGATGTAAGCTTATTTATAAATGAAGAACAACAGAATATTTTTATTGAACTAATGGAGGAATCCATAAGCTTGGGAAGACTTCTATGCAGTCTTTCACCCAGCCAGTCTATAAGCATTCTTTGCCTATAAGGCTACTGTAATCTAAGTATTTTGCTAGATTGTTCATACAAAATTGACATATCTGAAAAAGTGTTGCTTCAGATGTGTGTTCTTCTGAATATTCATGAAAAGAAGAAAGCACTGACAGTTTTCATGCTGGTAAAGTTCTATTCAGCTCCCCAAATCGAAGACTTAGTGTTTTCAAAGGGACAGAACACATGTGTTTCCCTTAAACTGTAGTCTTCTGTCCATTTCTACTGCATTTCAGCTTGAAAAATGCTTGTGCTGGGATAATGAGATAGATCAGGACTCTCTCCTTCACTTGTATTAAAATTTGCTTCTAAGGTTATAGACTTATTTTTAAAAGCTCTCTCCAAAGTTCAAAATGCACTTTGCAGAATATCATTAAATAGATTAGATATAAACACAAATATATTTTGTTGAATTTTCTGGGTTGTTTTATATATGTGCATTTTCTTTATTAGTAGTAAAAATAATACAATATTGGAAAAAATATTTGCAGCTAAGGTACATGGGGAGATAGAAGACATCTGAGCAGAAAGTTAATCTTGCTGCAAACAGTTCTCAACAGGGTGTTTTCTGCCTTAGAAGTAGGAAATAATACAGTGAATTCATCAGAATATCTTAATTAGCGCTATGGTTATGATTGTCTCTTTAAAGCTAGGTGTTGATAAGACCCAGCACTTAGAAACTGAATTTTGTTTGTTCTTACATCTCTCTCAAAATTAAGATTGATTTGATCTGCCAGCATGTGACCTTTACAAATCACAACACTACTTTATCACTTGATCCTTCTTCTGAAGAAAAACTGCTTAGAAGATCACACACCTACCATCCATTAGTATCTCAGAATCAATACATAACTTGTGAAATTCTCATCTTTCCAGAAGTTGCTGTAAATAAAAATGTATAATATGGAAGTGATTTCTTTAGGAGAATTGTTGTGATCATAAGATTTGATAAATATACAGTACTTGAAATAATAGGCCTATATTCTGCCTTTTTCAGTTATATAATTAAAAAGAATACCTATTTTTCATATTTGTGTCTTTTTAAAAATACAATTTATGTTTTTCCATTGCTAAAACACCATTTGGTACCAGAAAGGAATAGGCTCAACTGGGGAGATTTTTCCCCCTTTTTTTTTCTGTTTAATGGTGGGGCATGAGAATTAACAAATTCCCTGCAGTGTGCTTTGAGCTCTTACAGAAAATTCTATGTAAAACTTGGGACTCAGTCTGTAAGGCAAACTCCTCCTGGACTGCCCAGTCCAAATATGTTCTCTGGTGTCTTATGTGCTTTATATACTCTTAATTTCGCATCACTTGCTTGATGACACTCGTTGTCCTATATAAACTAGCATGCAGACACACTGGAGTGTAGGAAAGCAGGGCCAAACTAACTCACCACCACCAAAGGAGGCTGCTCTTTGAGCTGTGCCACTTCTTTTGCTCCTCACACGAGTTCTGCTATTCAGCATAGTGAGGTGCCTCAGCTCCCTGACCCAGTACAAATGTATCTCTTTGAGTTGAGTATCTTTTGCAGGACAGGGGAGGGGGAGTAGGAGTAGGAGCAGGAGCAGAAGGAGAGTTGTCTGTAAGTTTCCACGAAAAATAAAACTTAAAAAAAGCTGTGCAAGAGATTAAAATTATGAAGTTGCCCAGTTTTCAGCTGGTTTATCCAACCTCTTTTTTTGCTACTTGAATATCTTGCAATTCCCCATAGGCAAGAAACTAATTCTAAATGAACATGTGAGCTTCTGCAATTCCTCTTCTGGAAATCAGTGGGGTTTTTTCCTCATGCAGTCCCTCTGTGGACTGATGAAAACAAACCCAGCAAAATCTGTTGTTAATTTTCTAGCTCCTCCTGATGTATGGCTTCTAGATACAGCGCTCCATGTATACAGCTTGGGTAGAAGAGGAATGAAGCTTGAATTCAGAGATGCTACAGTGTGGTGCTGCTGGGATATTCTAGAAATACAAGAACAGTTGTATTGGTTAGGCCAAACATTCAGCTGGTTTAACGTCCTGTTTCCTCCTGTGCGTGTATATTAAAATGTTTGAGGAAATCCCTACTTTTTGAGTTGTAAGAAACAGTGAATAGTTATATCTTCAGTCTTGATGATTTTTGTTACTGTGTTATTCATATCATTAGTCTTTAGCTAAACTCTCTGTGGGACCTTTCTCCATAGGGAAAACATTTACTCGTACCCTGTTTTGCTATCATCTGTCTCTCGGTTTGTCTCTGGGAGTATTTTCCCTGTTACACCATAGCAACTTACATTTTTAGAGCTTGTCTTGCAAGGAACAGTATCAAATGTATCCTTCATCATGTTGGTTTTACTTGGTAAAAAAAAATTCTTCTAGCAGTTTGGAAGATCTAAAAGAGAAGTTTCACAGACATTTCAGTATTCATTCCTACATCAATGGACTATTGTATGTGTATATATAATATATATGTATAGATCATGTATGTCTGTAAATAGCTAGGCAAACCATGACTTTAACATTTCTTGACAACCACTGTTATTTTTTTAAAATCTGAATTTGATCATTGCAAGTCAATAAGATGCCAAGTTGCTTTGGAGTCCAAGAACTGCACCTGTTGTCCCTGATGCAGTTGCCTGACAAATGTTTCCACGACATTGTTCTCAAATGCTATCAGATTGTTTGGTCTGTGGAAAATAAAAAGAAATATCTTTCCACAGGATTAACTTGGACTTTCCCATTACTTGGTCTTTATGCTTGTACTTTTATTGTATTTACATTCTTACAACTTCCTAATATACTGAAGTAGCTTTCAGTTTGTCAAATATTTGCTGTTTTGCTGCTAACAACATTTTGAATGAACGAAAAGGTTTTATATTCTTACAGTTACCCAGAATACTCAGGGCCATGTAGCTGATGTTGTCTTCAATTCTGTTTTCAACAAGCTGATAGAAAACCTGAAAAGTCACATTTTACTCCCAATGTGACACATGGTAGCTGTGCATGGTGTTACTCATTTCAGATGATGATCTAAATGGGATCATTCAGATCATGTCCTTTGCAGGGAGTGTTTGGAGATCACTGATGAGAAGGCACGTGTTCTTGCAAACTGAGCAAGATTTGTAGGGGAAGTAGTGAGGGATATTGAATTCAGCAGCTGTGTAAAAAACGTTATACAGAGGACACCTTAAGGTGTCCATTGGGTTCTGTCTCTCTAATGTATGCCTAAAATTCTCCTCTTTGCCCAAGTTAAGGTCAATGGTTAGCAGTGAAACCTGAAGAGTACATGGAGTGGAAAGAACTGTAGGAAGAGAGGATTCTCGCAGCTTCTTTGCTGTAAGCTTGGCTGTGGGGTTTTGGGTTGTAGCAAACCCTGACCTGCTATGGAGAATGGAAGGGAAACTGCTTCTTCCAGCAACTGCTGCTGGCTCCTGCTGGGAGAAAAATCAGTGAAGAAGGTGTGTAAATGGATAGAGATTCCAAGACTGGAAGGCAAGCTTGTTTTGGCACATAAGGGTATTTTTTTTTTTTAAATATTTAAATAGTTTGTTTCCCAAGAGAGTGCTTCAAGCCGTATTTTACATATTGTATCTTTTACTGAAGGCTGTGATTTGTGATTGTTTTCTCTGTTTGAAGCAGAGGTTTTGAAGCATTACATGCTAGTGATGCTTCACTGACAAGTATTTTTTTACTCTAAATAAGCCTGCTATTATGTTTCTTTATAGTTGTTTATAACATAACTTCTAAAAAGGGGAGATTTGTCATAAATCTTCATCTGTGTTGTCTATTAGGTTTGCTTTATTTTGGTGAAAAAGCATATTTGGAAAACTCTTGAGAGGGACTATACAAACGTGAACAGCTAGATATGAAAATATTAGGGGCTTTGTATGAAGTGCTTTGGACATTTTCATACAATTCTGTTCAAGAGTTTTTTTGTATGGAATGCAGACTTGCATGTGAATTGTAAATGATTATGGAAGGCAATTAAATAACCATGAAAGAAACAGCAGTAGTAATTATAGATTGCTTGTAACATACTGTATGGAAACTATGTTTTCTTTCATACTCATCACAAATTCTGATATTCTGACTAATCACTCTAAGGTGAGCTGTTAAAGTTTATTTAAAATTGGAATACTGAAATGTAAATCGTTCAGCAATTTTTTTTCACAGCAACAGGCTAACTCGTATACATAACCATGTGACCTTGAAAATTGTATGTGTAATTTTTTTCTAGACATTAGACCCTTTGCTGCAGTAAGATTAAACATATATGTAAGTATTAGCAGGCTTAGCAGCATATAGCTGTGTACATATTCCAAAAATTCATTTATTACCATTTTTTTTATTTAATCTCTGTTTTCCTCTGAGCATGGACCATAGTGCCTTCTTTCTCCCTGCACCATCCTCCTCACTCCAGTAAAAAGTAATGAATGGAGTTTTTTATTGTTACTGGTAAGCTTTAATGATCTTGGTGGAAAGAGACAAGCAATTAATTTGTCAAAATTCTTCTGACTTTCAGTACATAATTTAAAGTGTGAACGTATTAGGGAGAAACAATGGGAATCTGACAAATAACAACTTAAATACAATATTTTTTTTAAGATTTCATGTTGACAATGCGTTCAAGTCAACTTACAAGCTTTGAAACAAATAACAGTGTAAATCCTTCACATAGATATTTTCCATCATCCATCAGTGTTTTCAAATTATCTAAAAAACTTTGGAATCAACCTTAAACTGAGATGCTCTACTTAATTTGATTTGTTACTGACAGTTGCGCATACTTCATAGAGGTTTCTTTCAAAAATGCAACAATTCAGATGTAAAAAACTAAACTGTATCACAATTGGCAGTGTCTTACGTTAGTATTTCCGTTCTATGTGCTCACTGTGTTTTAACAACAAATTAGAAATATGTAATGGATTTTTTTTTCTTTTAGTATCATTTGCTTGCTGGTGGGAGGGATATTACATAACAAATTAATTGTACATGGCATTCATTATACCAACTGGCTTTTCTTGTTTACAGCTGGAGATAAATTCTTAACTCTCCATTTTTGTTTGCCTTCTGTTTTCAGTGTAGTGCATGATGGTGGTAAGCAAGTCCGGCAAAAAAATACCATGTTCATGAGCACTGGTTACCAGTGTTCATTGCAGCAGCCCAGAGGACAGGGCTCTGAGCTGGACAGTAAAACCTGCAGGTAGAAATTTGTTTAAATTTGTTTAGATTGAAGGAAATGCCTTTTCTGCTCTGCTGCTTAGTTACCTTCCATGCTTTACCAGTAGAACTGGGAGAAACCCAGACTTTGACTCTTTCCAACAAGGAAAATCACCAAAAATTTTACAGTGTTATTGGTTGTTAGTGGCTTGAAACAAAACATTGGGATAAAGGAGTTAATTACTTCAATTTCTTGTTTAAAAGTCTTGGTCTAAATAGGAGTTGCTGTGTCTATTGATCTGTTGAATATAGTCTATATTGAGCTACCTTATTGTTTTTTTGTCTCTTGTTTATAAAAGCTAAATAGTTGCAGTAAATTGCTGAATTTATAGTATGAATTTCTACGTATGCATCTTGTATGCTGACCATCTCACTCTGTTACAGCCTTTTGGGCAATGATTTGCCCCAAAGAGGCAGGCTGGCTTCTAAGACTTCAGTGCTCATTTAGGACAAGAGGAAATGGCCTCAAATTGCACCAGGGAAGGTTTAGATTGGGTGTTAAGAAATATTGCTTCACCAAAGGGCTTATCGAGCATTGGAACAGGCTGCTCAGGGAAGTAGAGTCACCGTCCCTGGAGGTATTGAAAAGACGTGCTTAGGGACTTGGCTTAGTGGTAAACCTGATAGTGTTAGCTTAACAGTTGGATTTGACGATTTTAAGTGTCTTTCCAGCCTAAAAGATTCTATGATTCTGTGTGGCTAAGGAGAGCCTGCAGCTGCCCTTCATGGACTGCAGCTTATATTATTCCCATCTGTGAGTGCAGTAGCTGCTCTGTTAATTGGTAGGAGAGTAGCCTAACAGTTGCTCGTCTGAAGTGTTCCCAGTATTCTCCCTTTCTGTCAAGTATACGTAGTCTGCCACAAAAACAGGTGCTTGAATTGTTCCCTTTACCAGACACCTAAAAATATCCTGTCATCCTGGAGTTGTGCATAGGAGCATTTATTAGAATCCTTTAGTACCTGAGATAATCTAGACTCACGCGTGGTATTTTTTAGAAATGCAGAGACGGTCATACAAAATGACCACGAACTCAGAATGCACTGTAACTGTCTGGATTGCTTACTTTTACACAAGATTTTTGCATGGGAGATTGTAAAGACAAAAAGCTTATATCCACTTTTGATTCCTCATGCAGTATGCTTCTGACAGTCTGTATAGAATTGAGATGTTTAGAGAGCTTTTAAATTAGAAACAGAGACTTTTTTCCTGTTCTCAGAATGATAAATATCTATTTGTGGTATTTTCTCTCAAGAAAGTATTAGAACAAAATTTATAGTACTTAAGTAAGTACACACTGGGTTTTGGTTGGGTTTTTGTTGTTATTGTTGTTTGTGGGTTTTATTTTGTTTGGGTTTTTAATTTATTTTTTTTTTGTGAAATTGTTTATTTTCATCTGCGTTTGGGGGTGTGCATGGGGAGGTAGATCTGAGTGAAGGACACAGGGGAGAAAGGTTACCCTGCTCAGGATAGCGCTGTTGTTTTTTTTTCTGTTGAAGTCTGAGAGAGTAGTTCATTGATCTCAATAACGAAGACATTGAAAAGTCCTTCAGCAAAACTACGGAGACCAAATTTGACATTTTGTGATATAGCTAAAGTTATTGGGTGAGAAGCAAGGAAATGGTGAAAAGATGTCAGGAAACAAACCGCAACCTGCTAGACCTTATTTAAACACTAGGGACTGGGGAGGGGGCAGTTTGTTCCCGGAGGAAGGGGGGGCGGGATGGGGTTCGGAGTTTTGTTTTATTTCTTATTTGAGAGAGGAAGCATCGCAATCTTTCATTCTCCCTTAGGTGGTCATCTTCCTTGACCATCAAGTTGATTTCAGCCAGAGGAAGGACAATATGAAACAGATAGGTAAGAATTCTTAATACAGCAGAGCATAGCGTCTAACTGGCAGATTTTTTTAGTATCAAATACTTTAGCTTTCTTCATGGTTAGACACAAACTCATGGTTCAGTGCAACAGCCTTCAATTTGGTGCATGTTACAGTTCAATAAAATTTCAAGTCAGGAAAGTTTTAACCAGTCTTCTTTATTTGGAAAATGAAGCATTCATTGTAATACAGATCCTGTGTATAAGTAATAAGTTTTCTTGGTCTAAAAAAAAAGGTTAAAATTTAAATGAAGGAAGGAGAAGATTCAAGTAAACAGTGATTAATCCCTTAAATACTGTGTTGCATAAATCTGTCTTGCTCTGACAGATACCATTTTCAAATAAAACTGTGTATTGTGTGTGTATATATTGACAGCCTTCCAGTGTACTTTTTAATCATAAGATTAAAGGGAAAGTGGCAGTGAATTTAGTCTTTTCAGAAAAAGCCTGAAGGGGAGTATTCTCAAGCGTTAGTCTTTGGAAAACAGGTGATTATACTGCTCATATTTATTTTTAATAAACGTTTTTCAAGTACCACTGTTTCTGTGCATCAGTACTAGATTGCCTAGTTGCAATATGCATGCTGACATCTGTCTATTTTATAATTAAACATAGGCCTACTGTACATCAAGTATCTGAAATAGCTACAGCAAACATGAGTGCTAGTACTCTGCGTATAACCACTGAAACTTGTCATTCCTTTGTGCTCGTATTATTTTTGTATTCTAAGCTAAACAGACTAACTGCTGCTAAGAAGCTGTCAGGGGACACGTGTCAAACACGAGGTGTATCATACGATTGGACCGGTGCTGGAATGGAAAAGTCAGTGGTTGGAAGGGGGAAAAGAGTGACCTTTTTCTCTCAACGTTGTCTTTACACTGAAATGAACAGATGAGTTTCTGAATTATTCACAGAACTGAAAGCTTATAATTGTTAGCAGTGGTGGCAACAGCAGAGTATGGAGACAGGGGTCATTTTTTTTTGTCAAAATGCCTGTTTCTGAGCCTCATCAAAGGATTCATTTCACGAAACAGTCTCTTGGAATTTGGGTATTTAAGGTTTGTGGGAGCCAGGGCAGTTTCTTTCAAAAAATCAAACGAGAATATTTTCTTCGTACTTTTGTAAGGATCTGTGTTGAAATACAGATCTCATGCAGTAATGCAACAAAGAAGCTCCGTGGAAAGGGTTTGCTGTTTCAGCAAGTAATCTCTGTGATTCAGCTGCAGTGTTAGTAATAAAGCACATTTTTAGCACAAAATATAATTACTAGATAAGTAAATTACATATGTAAACAAATAAACTAATACCCGTAGTAGTAAAATGTACTTCCAACAAAGATTGGCAGTAAGGTTGTTTTGATTTTAACTGATAAATGGTGGAAGCTAGGGCTTTTCTTGAGGTTTTGGCTACTTAAAATATGGACTTTGTTTCCAAGAAGTCCTTAGCTTTTAACAGTAGAGTTTAAAACTTCTTCATTTCAGTAAGTCAAAGTTAATATTATGTTATCTAAAGTTTCTTCTTTTTTTTTCTCTGAAAGTTATTGCTGTTTATTATGAATTTGGAAACTTTAGATGCAGTGTGTAATAATTATGCTATGATTTAGCATGCTTGTCATTTGTGTCCTGTGACAAACACTCATCAGCCAGACACTTGCCCAAAGGAGAGTTGTGTGGCAGCATCCATTATTATCATTACTCTCTACTGCATATTACTAAAGACAAAGGTTTTGCATATGGAGAGAGGAAGGAAAAAGCAGCAGAAAGCAGTGGGAAAGCTAATGATCTATAGCTCCTAGGAACCCAAGTTTTTTAAAATCTTCCAAAGTTTTTACAGTTCTCTGTTTGCTTTTAAAAGCTATTCCTTGTAGATGGGAAGGTGTGCTTTATTCATATACTCTGAATCTTCTTAAGATAAAAGAGCACATGTCATAGATAACTAGGAATTTCCTAGTAGTGCAATGTTTAGCAGTCTAATAGTCCATATGTAGAAAAGCCTCTTTAATAATGCACTTAAAATTGTTAAGCAAAACTTCCAAGTGCCTGCCCCTTTATAAAGGTTATGCTTACCTTTTGAGTGTTCCTCTGAGTTGTGAGGTTGGAAATGAAATGGCAGGCATGTGAGGGTGTTTCTAAGAAGACTCCAGCATTCCCTGCCCTTGACTGCAGGGAGCATGATGTTCATGGTGGGGGCTGCCTTTCTTCTTGAACTTGGTCCACTCGGGGCTGGCTTTATATACTTTATTGTAGCCTGTTTCATTCTTATCGATTCCCAGCTCAGGTTTTGGAAGTTGCCCTGAAGCCTCCCCCAGCCTCAGGTGACATAAAGGCTTTCTTTCTGTTAACCAGTGACTACCACAGGGCCTGACTTTCTCCCTGGGATTTTCAGGGACAGGCTAGGCAATAATTGTTTGACCACCTGGAAACCCTTTAAAACAGCTCAGGTCAAGACAACCCCAGGCAGCTCCTGAGACCCTATGCTGCCAGGTCAGTGCAAAGCCTCTGGCCTTTAACTAGCATTGGCAAGAAACATATTTATTGGGCTTCTTCATATATGGAAATATAATTAGATTAAAGCTTTCTAAGATCACGAGCATCTGGCTTGTATTTCCTGTCTGAGAGAACTGTGTCAGTCAACACTACCAAATGTACTCAAACCAGACTGACAGAAGTAATAGCCGCAGGTCAGAAACTTCTTATTTCAGCCTGGCGAGAAAGATTTATTTATTTATTTACTTATTTAATGATAAAACAAAGTAGATACAAGCAATAAGCTAATGCTGTGCTGCGTAAGGAGGAAAGGTAGTCTTCACATTTTCTCCAAACCCTATCACACTCCTTTTTGCGCCTCTGGCTTCATGACTCTCCAACATGCCACGTGCAGCTTCAGCAGAAGTGTGGGATGATCCTGTGTGCAATCAGGCCACCTCATTTGTAGAATCTGTAGAGTGCTGGAGCACAGGTATGCTCCTCTTGTATCAGTGTTAAAGTAGGGCATCTGCAAATGGGAGAGGAGTTGGTACTGCCCTTCATCTTCCTTTTTAAAAAAATAAGGAAAGCTGTACCGTTTGATTAATTTTTTAAATAGATTTTAAATGAAATTTCTTGTAAGCATCTGCCAACTCCTGTTGGTTTCCTCTTCAGTCCCTAGAGAGAGCACAGACTCCCTCAAGAGACTTGCATATCTTTTTTTCTGTTGTTACATGAATGAAACCCCAGACTAAAATTTTATCACCGGAACTCTGGCAAATGTTACTTTACGAATATGACGTTTGTCTGGTTGGATGAAGCCAACCTGCTTCATGATTTTATGGATAAGACACCCAGAAATTGAGACTGACAGATTGCTTTCTAAAAAAACTGTATTGTGTCCTATCACAAGCATGAACTGCTAGGCTTAAGCTTTTGGGACTGACATTCTAGTACGGTAAGATACTACTTCATTAGCTCCTTATAGCGGCTGTTACTGACTCACTGTAACGCAGTCTCCGAGCTTCTGCAGGACAGTCAGTGCCCTTTAAACCAGAGTCACGCACCAGCCAGCAGTGTTTTAGTTCTTGTTGCCATGTTGTTGTGAAAGGTAACTAAATGCTTAAATAGGAGCTGGAAGATACAGCCTCACAGCAGTGTTTTTGACTTTCGGATAGACAGTATTTTTAATCTGAGGCAGCAGCTCCTGATAAATCCAGCACCTCTGCCAAAATCTGCTAATGTCTCCTTCAGGTACACAGGAACGTAGCCCTTTGGGTATAACAGGTAAGACAATACAGAACAATACATCATTAGCAATATTTCATTATTGTTAGTCATGCTGATTTTGTTTCAATAATAAATTTCATTTTAATTTAATAAATAGATAAAAGGAATTTGAAGGCAATTAGGTATTTGTTTTTCTCTCTTCAGTATCAGTGTAGCATATATCCAATGGCATTTTGCACATTTGACTAATTGCTTTGTCACTTAAATTAAAAATTTCCGCCAATGTTTATTCGAATGGGGAAGAATTCCTTGTTTGTTTTTCAGGAGAGGTGGGAGACAGACTAGTTAAAAACTCCGCTTACATAGTTACCAGAACATTCCTGCCTTGCCCCTTCATCCAGCGCTCCCTGGTTATCTTGGTTTGGTCACTTCTACCATAAAGAACTCATTATTGTAGTATTTATTTATAAGCATTAAAGTATTTTGGAATATACATTGCTGAAGGAGTAAGAGAGCCAAATTAGTGACATAAATTTCTCAAGCTGGCTTGACTTCAGTTAGATGCATGGTGTTTTTTGTTATTTTAGATTCAAGCACAAATGACTTCTAATGATACTTAACCTATAACATGTCCTTTATGTTTTTTATTTATACATATGTAACTTTTTTTTCTTGTATATGTATTTATATGCGCATATACGCCTCTCACTATCTTTGTAATGTTCAGCAGGAGCATTTTTAAGCATTAGGGGAGCAAGATCTGCACATCAATTAAAATCTCATCGTTATGTGCCTGGTCAGGCACAGAGCTATAAAATCCTCACCTTTCCAGTCTTTTACCTGCTTTGCTCTAGTCTCCAGCACTATGTTTCAAACTCTCTGTGCAAGTCTTTCTCTATTACAGCTCTGCTTGTTTGGTGTTTGTGAGTTTTTTTGTGTTGTCAGCACTACTTGCTGCCTGTGCCTGGGAATTCTTTGTTTACATTTAAATAGTTATATGGAGAACCGAACTGATATAAAGGAATATTAAGGTTTTCTTTATCTCTCCTGTTCCCCCTGCAATAGGAAATATAAACTCCCCAAATACCAGTGTATACCCTATGTTAAATCTTTTCCTTTCTGACACTGGCGTCTTGGAAAACCCCAGTTAACTTACACACAAACTGTAGCCCTAATCTTGCCCTACAGCTCCATGCAACACAAGGCAGTCTGTGCATGAACTGGAGATGTAGAGTAGCCCGTTCGTTGTTCCCAGCTGAATGAGCCCTCTCCACCCCCCAAGATAAGTGTGTCCCAAGATAATAGCCAGGCAGTGTGAACCTCTTCATTCGCCCTGCTTGGTGTGCTCATCCTCTCATCTGAATGCGTTAAGAGCCTATGATATTCATCAGACTGGCTCCAGTCTCAGGGCTTATCTACATCAGTGGTTTTAGAAGTGCACTCTTACGTCAGCATCGCTACATCTGCACAATAAATTTTGCTAGCCTAAGCTAAGGTAAATTCAACTATGTTGGTGGAACTTTTCAGTACAAAATGGATCTCTCAATACTTTGTATTTTTAAACGTGCTTCTTGGCTATGCAAATAGAGAGACAAGATTTTGGTGCTACCAAGTTCAGGTACTAGTGCTGGATGTTTTCTTTCTTTTCTGATGCTTTATTCAGTCCTGGCCCACCCCTTAGGAGTAGGAGAGAAAGATCAGAATTTTCCTAAAAGCTTAAATGCTTCTGAATGTAGCTAGTGCGGTTGAAGGACCTTCTCAAGACTGGAGAGGGGCAGACTTAGACTAGACACAAGGAGGAATTTCTCCACGATGAGAGTGGTGAGGCACTGGAACAGATTGCCAAGGGAAGTGTGGATTCCCCATCCCTGGAGGTGTTCAAGACCAGATGGGATGGGGCCTTGGGCAGCCTCATCTAGTGGGAGGTGTCCTTGCCCATGGCAGGTGGGTTAGAACTAGATGATCATTACGGTCCTTTCCAACCCAAACTATTCTATGATTCTCCCCCTCTGCTCTCGTGAGATATCACCTGGAGCCTTGAGTTCCGTTCTGGAGTCCTCAGCATAGGAAGGACATGGATCTGCTAGAGTGAGTCCAAAGGAAGACCATGAAGATAATCAGAGGCCTGGAGAATCTCCCATACAAGGACATGATGAGACAGTGGGCTTGTTGAGCCTGGAGAAGAGAACGCGCCAGGGAGACCTTAGAGCCTCCAGTGTTCCTAGCTTTCAGTCTTGCACTTGTGGTTGCTTATTTCGTCAAAAATACAATTGTGTATAGTTTAGTTCTTGTGGAACTGAACTGTGGAGCTTATCTACAAACTCCAATCAAGAAAGACTGGTTGATAATTTTCAACTATTTTCATTATTCGTTTATGGCTAATTGTCCTTGTGGTTGAAGTCCAGCTTTCCATTTATTTTATTAAGATTTTTTTTTTAAAAGGTTAGAAATTGTCCGTCCTTTAAAGGTCATCTACAGATCTGTTGCTGAAGTGAATTGTTACTTTAGTTAGAATTTGTAATCAATGATTGTACTGAGAAATTCTGAGTATTATCTTAAGTGGGAATTTAAGGAATTTAAAGAAGCAACTTGCCTTCCTTCCGAAAACATAATATGAAGCTGTTCAACAATTACAGTAGAAGCCTGGACTTCTTTTGCAAAATTGAGATCTCTTGGCCATGAAGTATTTTTCACAAATCAAGACTGTTTCTCTCAGATGTGACTGCAGTGGACTGGGTGCTGTCCTTGGGCTCTCCCAGCAGCAACTCTGCTGCTATATCCCTGCAGTAGGAATTTGGTGGAACGTGGAGGTACAGCTAGGTGCCTCACCTACAGGTAACACAGACCAGCAAAAGAGGTCAGTACAAGGCAGTTCTTCGTCTTACTTCCCCAATTCCCTGAAGGAGGCTTTGCATTATTAAAGGTTAATTGTTCTTTAAGTACTGTTACCAGAAAGGATCTTGATTGGTAGTTAGGTAGGGCCATGCTGGAGGCTGTGTGGAGGCTTTCAGGGAGAAGTAATCCATTGCTAAGTACTGTGGGAATTTTTGTCTCACACAGTTAGCCAAAGAACTTGTTTTAAAATCTATCATTATTTTGTTTAATTAAAGTCTTAGTTGTGTTGAAATTGGAGACAAAACCTGGGAGGTAAGAATGCAATGGGGTGATACAGGACAGAAAGTTTTTGTATGACCTTCAAGGTAAGGCTAAAAATCTGATGCTATGAAAGGGGTGGTTTGAAAGAGTAGGGATTACAGAAAGGAAGTGATCCAGCAGGCAAACAACCTCCCGCCTTTTTTTGTCTGCTGATGTTGGATAGTGCTGAAGAAGGGACAATTAAAGGTTGTGACAAGAGAATGCAGCTTGTGCAGAGAGAGAAGCAGGAACCTGGGGAGTACAGAAGGAGACGTGACAGCTGATACAGTCTGAATAGATGGGATAGTTGAATACAGTAGTGGGGGTTGCTAATGTATACTTAATCATATTAAACACTGCTTTACTACATGTTATGTGGACATTAGCTAATAAATTTTCACTCTACAGTGTTAAGAACAGTAAATTAATGTTGTGACAAGACAAGTATACGGTACTCCATATGTTTCCATGGGCATTTTTCATCATGTTTGGGACTCTTCCTGTTGATATCTGTGTGGTTTTGATTTGTTGCTGTTTTAAGAAGGAAAGTCACAGGGGGCAAGGGGATAAGTTTGAACAAAATAGAGTTCTAGAGCATTAAAAAAATTGGCAGGATGCCTCATACATCTTGCCAGTCACACTGGATTGAGGTGAGTCACTAACTACTCTCCATGTTTCCACGCAGCAACAGTATCCTAATTATAATGTGACTGGCACTGAAAAATCTGGTTACCCGTCAGATCACTGTGAAAAGAAAAATCTTGTGAATGTCTCCAGAGTACGTGGAATTTCAGCTTTCACTATGAGGAGCTGTACGTGGAAACCGAGGCTGATGGTACATGTGTATCTCATGTCACATGGCCACAGCGTTAACTCTAGGATGTACCCTTTGCTCTTCTTTCTTCCCTCTCCTGTGTGTCATCCTTGTTGCAGTTTTCTCAGTTCCTTCTTTCATTTCCAGACACCTTCACAATGTTATTTTCGGCTAGTCCTGTGACTGTATGCCCAGCTCTTGAATGTCACATGTAATATACTTCACTTCCCTTATACTGACTTGAGAGATGTATTATTTTTGAAACCTCACTGCTGTCAAATTGTTTGAAATTAACTTTGAGTTGTTGAAGGGGGAGTTGAATGATCGAGAGCCTGTTCAGATGGTGAAGCTGACATACTGATAGCTTTGTTCTCCAAAAAGAAATGCAGAAGCCATTCTGCTGTGCTCTTTGCTTTGGGACTTGGGGACTGTTGCACCTTTGCTGATGCTCGTGGCTTCTTACATGTTGTTCCTATGTCAGGTTCTCCATCCCACTTGCTTTAGTTGTGAAAATCCCCAGATTTCTGTGCCTTTGTTCCTGAACAAAAGTGGACTATGCAGAAGAGCTCTGAGCAGGTGCAGATGTAAACTTGGGAGGCACAGTTCAAGAAGAAATTATACTTGCATAAATCAGGAGATCATTGAGACAGGCTGAGTAAGAAGACAGGGAGAAAAATATTCTTATAAAAAGATAGAGAAGGAAAAGAGTTGATGGCATAAAGGATGAACTTCAAGTTTAAAAGAGTGAAGGAAAGTATTTAAGCCTTTTTAGTTGCTGCTGAATAATGAATTACCCAGTGCTGACTCTGTCTCAGAGTTTATTACTTTGCTCAGAAGTAAATGAGGCAGAAAGTTTCTCCCTTCTGAAGTGTTCTTTGTTCTCTTCCTCTACTCAGTTTTTCCTCTTTGACTCTTCTCTCTTTCTAGACTCGCTGTATTACTTCTCCTCCCTAATGTTTTCTTGCTGGGTGCTAATTATTCTGTCTCACTCCACTTTCTGTCCTGAGCTCATTTTAGTATTCTTTTAGTCTTTATACCGCAGCATTTCTGCTCTCCTATTTTCCTTTTCCTCTCCATCTTTTCATGACACATTCTCACCCTCATTCTCTCTACAGGAGCACACCATATAATTTCAGTATTTTGGTCTTCGTGATCTCTTTCTTACTTAGCTTTCTTGGCCCTTCAAGAACAAACACATCTTATTCAAATCCCCCAAATTAGAGTCAGACCTTTCCTCCCAGGATCAGAGTTCACAACAGTTCCTGCAAACTGTTCTTTCCAAGGAGGAACAGAAATTGTCTGTGTAACACTGTACTGGGTTCCTCTGAAGCGGCTGTTGTACACAGAGCAATTTACTCAGTGTCTTAGTCCTCCCTCCTTGCAAGTTTTTGGGTTTTTTTTTCTGCAGGCCCCACTTGGTACCTTAATAGCCCTGAGCTATTAAACACTGGGCTGTATCTGTGCATAGCCAGCATACACCTGTTTTGAGTTTTCTCTTCTGAAGGTTTGCAGCCTTGCTCTGTGAAGGCTTTTTCAGTAAGCAGCTGTAGCTCCATCTCAAATGCTGCTGTACAGTCTTTGCACCCTCACAGGAAAATGCCATCCAGAGAAGTACTCCTTCCACTCCTGTTACTCTTTCTGCCCATATGAGGGAAGGCACAAGGTGCTTTATCCTGACCCCCCTCTAAGGATTTCAATTTAAAGTAATGGCAGCAGAATTGTTACACAAAAAGGCAACCTCTGTGACTAACCAGGACACCCTGCAGGACTCTTTATCTTGCTAATTTTCCTGAGTTTTACAGCAAAAATCTTTAATCATGAACACAGGGTACGTTTATGTGTTGTTTATTCTGTCGCTGATCTGTTCCCTGAAGTGATGGAGAAAAATGCTTGAAGAATATGCAATATGTTTTACCGGTCTTTATTTTTCTTTTTTTTTTTGGTTGTTTTTCTTTTGGGGTGGTGAGATGGGGTGTTTTGTTTTTTTCCTTTGAATGTTTCTTTGTTTGTAGTATAATTCTAAAACATCGGGTTAGTTAGTGACTTAAGGAGGCTTTTTAAAAAAAATTTTAGTTTATGGACTACTTGTCTGGTAGACGATGTTTCCCAGTCCCTCTTAAGAATGCTGACTTCAGATGCATCCTCTCTAGTTTCTGTGCTGGAAGACAGAGTTTTAATATTAAGAAGTGAGTTTCTAGATATGATGACCTGAAATATCCATGTATTAAGAGTCATCAGTTTGACTAATGGCACACCATGGCTACAGATCATCCTAAGCACCTCTTCAAAGTGTCATTTTTCCAGCTCAGTTGATTTCTGACATATCTCACTTTATCAACCATTGAACTGGAAATTTCATCACTCTTTTATGCCTTTTGAGTTTTTCTTAGTATTTGTTTGTGATAGGTTTTATGGGTGATTAGTTGTGTGAATTGTGAGTATTTTTTGTGGGTAGATTTTCTTAATTTCTGTTTGATTTTTGCATTTCACACTTGGCCTTTTAATCTAGTTGTTATATATACCAGCTAAATTTGCTTTGTTCTTTTGCTATTAAGGAAGCATGCAAATACCATACCTAGTGCAAATGGTAACTAATGTCGTGTTTACAGTAACAAACAATTACAGATTAAAAGGAAGTTGTGATTAAATGAAAATTATTGCAATTGCATTAATGTATCTATTCAGCAGCTCTAATTAGATATTAGATGTTATTTTAGCAACTGTTGTCAATGCTGACAACAGGCACCATCTTGACTTGCAGCCTGTAGAATCCTCTGCTCTTTTTTCAGACAGAACTTTGAGCCTGCTTCTTCTCCCAAAAGTATCACAATTCTTTTACTGCCTGTACTTACGTAGTAGTGTGTCATGAAAGGAATTTGTTCCTGATCTAAGCAATCGTTCAGACTGTACTTGTATCCAGGGATGAATGTGGAAGGATCAATGATTCTTAATACATAATAATAGTGATTAGTAAGAAAAATAATAGTTATTCATTAATTATAATGCAGGCTTTTGAATCCAACTGGCAATGCTGTCATTCTTAGGAATGCCTAAATTGTTAGATTGAGGTGTGAGAGGGAAGGATGTGGTATCTAAGTTCCTTCCCCAGCTCTGTTCTGCTGGCCTCAGGGAAGGAAGAAGGCCTCTAGCAGCATGCTGGTTTCCTTACTGAGCCTTCTCGTGATGCTAAGTACGAGAGGTCCTGTTTGACCTTTCTTAGTGCAGTATTTCTTACTCCATTACTGTTCTTCTGTAACAAAGAAATTTACCAGTTTTATTGCTCATTTTTTGAAATGTTTTCAATTCCAGCACTGTATATCTGAAAATAATTGCTCTTGTTCTCAGAACTAATTCTGAATTTGCTCTGTGTATTTTGAGATGTCTAAAATGGCTTTATACATTGAAAGGCAGTGTAATACACACTATAGTAGATCCATAAATCGACCTAAACAGTGACATGATCTTTTCTATACAATTATCCTTTTATTCTGGTAACAAACATTTTATTTCTTACCTTTTTACTACTTTGTGCCTGTGTAGCTGTTTAGGTATCAAAGGGCGTAAAATATTGAGGCATATCTAGACTTCTTATTCAGTTACTTCAGCATTTTTTTGGCCAGTTTAATGCTGGAAGAAGATTCTTCAGGTGGAAGTGGGGAGGGAGCACTGTGTATGTTAGGCAGGATTGCTATCCTGTTGCCGAGCTGTAATAACCCTTTGGGGAACAGAGAGCCGAAGCTGCTGAATTAAATGCAATAATTTTCTATAACAGTTTAAGAGACCTGCAGGCATGCTGAAGTTGTAGCTAGGTGTTTTAGATAACCTTAAAGCCTCATTTACATCTTGGACAATTAAAATATATACTACATTTTATGTCTGTTGTACTTCTCCCATATTGCAGCGTAGGGGCTTTTTTATTTAGTGTTGAGGCCTTTTTATTGTCGAAAACGTAAGTAACTTTTTATCCTTTTCACTGCAACAACTTGATTTGACATTGGATGAAGTGACAGAGAAACTAGTGAATAGCTGTACTGGGGAATTTTAAATACAATTTTAAATGTATTTGAATTTTAAATAAAACTTCTACTGCTGCATCAGTCAGCTGTGTGTGTTTCTTAGACTTTGGCCGTCGAAGCTTCTGCAGCAACTTTGACATTTTTGTGTGAGTGTGCCTTGTGCTCTGTTTTTGTATTTACACCTGGGCTTTCTAAAAGATTTAGGTAACAGTTTAATTGTTTTAATTACTGTTTGTACATACCTTATCTGACTTGGTAATTAAATATTATGCTAAATGTGATAATGATGTCAGAGGTCTTCAAAGTAGCCTGGTGCATAAGGGAATGAGCTCTGTGGTCCCAGTGACCTGGTCATGTTCAAGAGATGCTTCTCTGGTTCTCCTGCTTTTCTTCTAAACTAAGTTTAAAAGAAATATTTAAGTATTAATTTTAGACTGCAGACCTCCGGTTATGGTTTTGAACTGTTTGAAAAACTTGGAGTGACACTGGGGAAGTGCAGTTTGACCGAGGCTGTGATCAGCTGAGCTATGTACACAAATGGGATGGGCATGACTATATAGGAGCTGACATGTCAGTCTGGTGATTAGCATACGCACTCCTGTTTAATCCAGCCAGGAGCCTGTAACATTGGATAGATCAGTGAAAAGGTCATGGGAGATCCTAGTGCTCAGAGACACAGATGAGCATCCTCAGTTTTTATGCTTAGAAAACCACAGACAGAAACTCAAAGCAGTGGCATGTGCCAGCAAAATCTGGTTTTATTTTCTTCAGTATATGCAGGTCATTTTACATTAGCATTGTAATACAGCATGTAACAGTATTTAGAATGGCTCTTTTGACATCGGTTTGTGAGTGGGTGAGTTAGTAGTTCAATAGCTTTGTAAATATTGCTCTGTGAAAATTCTTTCACTTAATTGAAACGAAGCTATTCGATGGACCATAAATATTGACATATGGGCAAAAACTTCTTGCAGATGAAGGCGAATGTTTTTGTAACATGTCAGAAAATAAATTTACTTTTATTTGATTTAAAATTTTAATGTGATTTGTCAAAAAACCTGCTCATGCATCAAATTAGTTGCTGTGTTCTCTTCCATTTATTTTATACTCATTACCAATATTTCATCTGAGCTGCTTCTACCGCATTGTAAAAGAGAGTGAGTCAGTGCATTTGGGTAACTCCCCTTGGGATGCACCTCCTATGTTACAGGAAACAGAGGAGGAAGGAAAATGAAATATATTCAAATTTGTGCAACAGTGGTTCACTTAAGTCTGAAGATTTGAGTAGGAAAACTTGCTAATATTTTAACTACAGTGATTTTTATGAGAAAGGAGCTGAGTAGATGCAGTAACTGACAGTTCAGGTTTTTTTCTTAAAATGTTTTTCCCAATTATTGAAACTATTTCTCTAAAGTTGGAGGTGAGGGGTGTTTTTGAGGTACTGGAATTCTTGATGGGACAAGTCAGTCCTGCACAGCCCTGATACTGTAGAACATCATACTGCAGTAAAAAGACGTGTGGTTTAGATCTTTTAAAGCCATCTGGAAGTCTTCCTTTATTTGACTTCTCATTGCTGGCTTACTGTTTAAACATTAACACTGATACACATTTCTGTATTCAGCAAATATGCTTGTGTTCTTATAATGGTAGAGAACATTTATTTGCAGGCAGGTCTTTAAGATAGCTTTTATTCTGTATTCTTCTTTTAGATATGTGTATTAATTCACTGCTGAAATAATTTCAAAGGCAAGAGCTTGAGAATTTTAAGTGTTTCCTAAAACTTGCTGAGAGGTACTATTAATTTTTAATGAAGGTAAACAAGTGTTTTGTATAATGCTAGATTCAAAAACCAGATTCTTAAATCTTTCAGGTTTGGTTTGGTTAGTTTTGAAAATGCCCCAGAAAAATCCACTAGTCTTAATTATTGTGGCAGTATAATTCTTGTTGAAGTGTCTCCATGATGTGGAGGTATTAAATTGCTTGTATTTTTTTAACTTTTTCATTCTTTGCCTGGAGAGGCCATAGATAACCCAGGTAACTGCATTTTAAATTTTATTGAATTCATTGACTTCCATGGAAAGCAGATTGGTACTTCTTCATACTGCAGCACTGATTAAATCTTTGAGGATTTTAGCTTGGTATAGTCACATAGTATAGTCCGAAGAAGAGTTTGTTTGGAGTTCTTTGTTTAGGTGTTGTTTGTTTTTTTTACATTATAAAAGCTTGGAAACTTGGGGAAAAAAATCAAAATAATTTCGTATTTGATAATGAATAGCAGATGTAAGTTTTCCCGTGGCACAATTTGGAGACATTAGGAATTAGTGGCCTTTTAAAGTCTTGAAATGTGAGATTAAAGAGGAGTTATGCTTCCACAAGATGTCTTTACACTGTAAAAGAATACTTGTGTGTATCTGTTATTAATGATTTTTAAAATCACAATTCAGTTTAGTGTTAATAAAACACAAAATTTATAAAACGTTGATGTTGTGGTTTGAGCTAAATTAGAGTCAATTTTGTGACTAACTCAGCTGCTGCAAGTAACTTTATTTTTCTGAAAGCTAGCTGCATGTTTTTGAGACAGTGTTCTTCTCTAAAGTGATAACACAGGGCATTTGTATGCAGAAAGGCCAATGCTTATACTTAACCAAGGCCATCCTCAAGCTGGTGGAAAAGGAGCTGCACCTGTGAGGAGGTACAAATAGGGCAGGTGACCCTAAACTGACCAACAGAATATTCCATCCCATGTACATCAGACTCAGTATAAAGTTGGGAGAACACGGGAGTTAAAAGGTGAATCAAGTCAATTTGCAGAAGTTAAATCTATATAGCTTTAAACCTCACACCACAACATAAGTGTTTCAGATAAATTAAAAAGATGTGTTACATGGGCATGCAGACAAATAGTCATAAATTAAATAAACTATTCTGTTGTAAAACTTTGCCTTTTCTGATCATGATTGCTTAAATGGAATGCTTTGTAGTTTTGTCTTCTAGTCTAAAATGAGATTGAGAGGTCAAGAAATTCAAGGGCTTTTTGGAGAATTTCAAAACAGAGTGATGAAAGACCACTTCCATTCCTGAACTTGAATTACAGTTCTGTTGTAAATTAAATACTCTCAAAAAATCTTGTAAGGAGTGATAACTAATTAGTTTGTTTGATATTAAATATTTAAAATTAAATAGGTGAGGAGTTCTAAAGCAACCTTGGTTTTGCTGAGCAGAGTGCAAATGGAGTTAGCTCTTGCTTTCTGATATGTGCTGTATACTGTCATTTTCATTCTACATCACAAAGGACTTGACTGATAATACTTCATAAAATAATCAACTGTGGTATTTAAGTACTTAAAATTGAGGGGAGCACAGAGGAGAAAAGGAAAGAGCCCTAATACGTAGGGTGTTAAACAAAAATATAAAGGCCTCAGTTATCAGGTACAGTCGCAATGTATGAAAATCATCCAAACTTCTTGATTTAGGTGTTTTCTTAGCTATTTAATGATACAAATTGTATTATTCATTTTATCTTAACACTCTTCTTTGGAAAAAAAAAAAAAAAAGACAAAATTTCCAAATGGTTTCTTAGTCTGTCAGATATGTAGATATTTTCATCAAGTTTGCAGGAACAAAGAGATGAAACTGTGAAGCCTTATTTTGAAAGCTAGGTGGAATGAAACACGGAAGTAAAATAAAGGGTAATAAAAATAAGATTCTTACTGTATTATTCCTTAAAAACATAAGAGAAGGACAACCTATTTTTGACTGTAATTTACTAATCAATAGTTACTAGCTTTCTAGCACAAGTTATGTAGAATACACTGCCTTTGAGAAGTCTTCTTGCATATCACCTATGGTTTTGTACCTTGCCGTGAAATTATGTGTGTATGTTCTTGGTAAGAACAATTTTATTAGAATAGATATGAGAATAAAAAAATATAGAAGCCTACCTAAAAAGGGATATTAAAAGCAGTTTTTGAAAAGAAGGAGGAAGTCAGACTTGACATTAAAGCATACCTCCTTCTCAGAAAAGGAGAAACAACTTACAGATAGACTTAAGGCAAGTAACACATTCATAAAGCTGAAAAGCTATGTTTTTTCCACTCAGTTCTCAGTCTGCTTTTGATTTTCTAATCTGTGGTATAAAAGTGAGAAGTACTGTATTGTTGTTTACAAGAATTTCATTGCTAATTTTTTGATCAGAGTAGCTCATGCATGCAGCTCTGGGAAGTCTTGCAAATGTAACACAAGTACATGTCGCCCATCACTGATGAGATCTTTCTTTCTATTCCAGACAATTAGGAAGCAATCACAGCAGTCGGAGAACACTAACACATCAGCAGTTGTCTTTCTAATTTCGTTATAGGTGAATGTAAGCTGAATGTAGAGAAGACTTCCAAATAAGCTGGACTGATGTGCACAGAGAAGGAATGAAGTATGGATGTGAAGGAACGTAGGCCTTATTGCTCCCTGACAAAGAGCAGACGGGACAAAGAACGGCGCTACACAAATTCTTCGGCAGAAAATGAGGAGTGCAGAGTGCCTACACAGAAGTCTTACAGCTCCAGTGAAACCTTGAAAGCTTTTGATCATGATTCCTCTAGGTTGCTGTATGGAAACCGGGTAAAAGATTTGGTCCACAGAGAAGCAGATGAATTTACCAGACAAGGTAGGCAAGTTGCTTTAATTCAGAGTGTATAATTCATTAGAACCAAGTAACAAAGCATTCTTGCTGCAGGATATGTTATTATACCAGTTTCATCAGTTTTAGTAATACTTTACACACATAGTACCCTCCACTTGCAAAACATTTAGGGAGATACAAAGATGGGAAAGCAATGTGTGCCATCTTTGAAATAAATAAGATCCGATGCACAGGAAAGTTGAGTAAATGGCTCATGTTGGACTATAGGTCAGTGACAAAATCACAGACTCAAGTGTGAAGTATTCAGGCCTTACAGTTTAAAAACTAGACCCCCAGCATAAATTCAATTTATTAATCTGTTGATTGTCCCAAAATTTGCCACTCCTATATACCTAAAATGTAAATAGCTTCAAATTGAATCAAAATTAACAAATATGTTCCAAGAAGGCTAAGCCCTGTGAACAGGTTTGAGGAAACATAGTGTGTGTGGTTGAGCATACTAATAATGCACTAGCTCAGTGCCTTTATCTTTCAGCTTGCAAAAGCAGTAACAGAGTAAAGTGAGTAAGGTAAATTAGTTCATGATTAATGCATTTAGATTTGCTGGGGAATTTTTTTAGGGGCTATCTATGATGTCGAACCAGATGCTAACAGGTTGCTGGAGCTCACTGTTGATTTTCTGAGTCCAGGACTGGGGAGACATGACGGATCTAAATAGTCATGGAAATGCTCAAAACATGACTGCGTATGTCCTGGGCAGCTTGCAGTAGCTGACCATACCTCAGCAGAGTATTTGGACTAGATGATCTCATTAGATCCCTTTAGACCTTAGTGATTCTGGGAGTTTGCACTTGGCTCCAGTTAGGGTTAAGTACTTATGA
Source organism: Phaenicophaeus curvirostris (assembly GCF_032191515.1). Taxonomy (NCBI): domain Eukaryota; kingdom Metazoa; phylum Chordata; class Aves; order Cuculiformes; family Cuculidae; genus Phaenicophaeus; species Phaenicophaeus curvirostris. Next base: position 43,293,926 of record NC_091395.1, read on the forward strand.
CTCACTTTTGGATTCAAATTTGTAATCTCTGGAACTGGCATTTCTACATTTCCACAACTAAATTACTTAATATAAGGAGAGGAAAAAAAGGTATGAAATGAGTGGAGTACTGGAGCCCAGCTGTGTAAAAGGAGAAAGTTAGGCCAAGAGCTGTGTGAACGTATGCCTTAGTCTTCTGTATAAAGCTATATTCTCTTCTATGAGGAAACAAGAATGGATTTAAGAGTAGAAAAAGAAAGCTTCGTCCTTGTGAGGAAGCCCTTATTTTTAATTTTAGAAATATTTAAAATTACTTTCCCTATTGGTGGTTTCTGTTTGTTCCAAGTAGAATAACTTTACATTAGAATTAGAGCTGGGCAGATGGTGTTGACTTTTTTTCCTACAAATGTTTGCAAGAGAAATAAAAATATTTCTCTTAGGCTCACATAACTGAGGCTTGCTGCTACTGTACTCTGTCTGCTTTCTGCTGTGTATTTTTGGTTTCTGTGATGTGTTGAAACTTCAGGTCATCACTACTTTCTAGTTTTTAAAGTCATTAATCACCTTGATCTCATACTTTAATGAGGTAAAATCAAGAGTAAGTTTTCCTAGACCTGCAATTTAAGCAATTTCTTGGTAATAGTGACAAAAATATATCAAAATAGGTACCATTTATTTAATGAATTCATAAACTATTGCCTGAATAGAATACTATTCTTTTTAAACAGCAGTAATTAAATAGAACAAGTTATGTAGCCTGACACAGCACATATTATGGTGCACCAGGGCTTGGAGGTATTTTTCTCTATTTTCTCCAGAAAAGCACCTAATGTTTAACTAATGCTTATTGCCCAATATGCAATAAATAATGTGCCTATAGTCCTAACATAGCAGTCTGGGATGTGTGGTGTCATCTTCACCTTTCTGTGGTCTCAGCACTGTCATCTGTGCCCATTTGATTCTTTTCGTTGTCCTTTCAATCTTTTTTGTATGGCTTATTGGCTTCCTGTAATGCATGCTGGTTTAGCACCTTAGGGGACTACCTGCAGGTTTGATAGGGTCAGGTTATAAAGGGCTGTTTTTGCAGTCTTAGGTAGTGTGTTCCTTTGATTCATCATTGACTCAGAGATTTTACTGCTTCTGGCTTTGTAGGCATTTTGTGGAAAAGATGTTCAAGGTCATTCCAAAGGATTTTAAATAATATATAGAACATGCTTCCTTGTATTTTTTTTTCCTCTCTGCCTAGAAATAGAGTGCAGATGTGTGGCTTTGACAGTCTAATTACATTCTACCCTGCTAAATCAACAGAAAATAAATCTATAAGCAAATAAGGCAAGTTTTAATGAAAACCTTTAATTGTAAATTAGTTTTTAAAATTAATCATGAACGGTGTCTCCTTCTTTTTTTCCTAGACTGTGTAAAATAACAATAACAAATTTCCAGTGTCCACCGGAAAGCTACTGGAGCTATTAAATGAGTTTCTTGAGCCTCTCAAATGTGGCACTGTTTTAAAATGTCAGTGTGTTTTCATGGCTGATATTTTGGGGTGAAGCCCTTCAAAGCTTTCTGCTAATGGATCAAAACTTTCCCACCTCTTCTTCCTGAGTTGTCTTTGAATACGTCTTTATGCTTCCTGCTTCCCAAAATACCTTGATAGGAATTCAGAAAGGGGTGCTGCCATAGGAGATAGGTGCGCCCTACTCAGTGGTAGCTTTATCTAGGATGTCTTTACTTGTTGTGGGGAAGTTCTCCAACTGTCAGTTTCAGTCACAGAATGTTTTTCCTTATCTGATGAATTTCTGTTGCTTGAGACTATTTGCACGAATAGAAATAAGGGCTTAAAAATGCATAAGTTGGTCAGGGTTTTTCTGAAAACAGCACTTAAATTATTATATAACTTGGATTATCTTGTTTATTTTGAAATCCAATTGACAAAACTTGAAGAGTGGGTGTGCTTGTTTAGGAAATCGTGACTTCATCTAAGCAACATGTTTTCACTTAGCATCAATGGGACATAAGACCTACTGTGGTCTTCCTCCCTTCTTCTCAAGCCCTTTCATCTATTACAGCACTGATTTTATTATTTAACACTTTAGATGAGGATTAGTTAGCCTACTATTTTTAAAGCTTCTAATTCAGTTATTTATTTTCACTTTGTTGTTAAAGCCCACGTAAGATTCAAAAGAACTGGTAAGCCTGTGAATAATTAAACTCGGCACCTAGCCTGTAAATGAGGACTGTGAGGTTTTTTTTTCTTTAGAAGTATTTTTAAGCTAGGTACTCAAATTTTGTATTGCATGTTTGAGAATATCTCATCCTTTACAATGGAAAGAAATCCTGAAAGAATATTTACTTTCCAAGGTGTAACAACATGACTGGTCTTTTTTTTAGGGAGGAAGAAGGCACCTATTTTCTTATGCTTTGTAGTATCCAACTATAATGAGCAACCTGATTTATATGTACCGCCTCCCTAAGTGAAATCAGCGACCTTATTGCTTGTATTTTGGAATATGCCCAAGTATCTTGCTGAATTTTGGATTAAAGCTGACTCTATAAAGTTGAATTTCTCTCTTGTACAAAGAGAAATTCCTGTGTTTACATTACACTGCTGTGTGAAGTGGTATGATATATGGAGGGCAGTGCTATGCAGAAATATCTGAAGGTGTGACATGATTATGCCCATGGCAGGGGGGTTGGAACTAAATGATCTTTAAGGTCCCTTCCAACCCAAACTATTCATGTTTCTATGATTCTATGATTGTGGAGCAGGAGGGAAGGATTATAGAAATACAGAAAGTAAGCAGTATTTTAAAAATAGCATCTGGAAAAAATAATTGGAAGTAATAATATAAGAATATGAAAACAATTTGAAGGAGATTGTGACTCAAACCTGGATGCAAAATGAAAAGCTTTTTATGCAGGTGCCTTAAGTTAGTAAGAAAAATACAGGCATGCAAAACCTTTCTTTTATTTACCATCAGGTATATGTTGAAGAGAAGAGGAATATGCCATACCTCTTAAGGAATCATTGTTCCATTTCGAAGAATTTTATTGTCATAGGACAGCATAATGATCCTGTGATGATCCATGTATCATATCAGTGAGTTTTTGCAAAAATGTGGGAGGCTGACCTATGAGTGCAGGTAGCAGGATGCACTGCAGATTTGCACATGTTCCTATTATCATAAAAAAAAAAATCACGGCACAGTTTGTGAACGGTGTGAATTGAAAACCTAAGCTGCAGGAGATCTTTTGCTAATAGAAGACCAGATAAGATAGTGCAGGTTTTGTTGAGTTTTGACTTCTTGAAAGCTTGATTCAGCTATGATTTAGCCTCCAGGTAAAGTTGTTTGGTCTTTCTAGCTGGCAATGAGAATGAGTTGGCTGTGTTTATCCATAAGAACAGTTTATTGCGAGCCAAGCCTCAACATCAATTTATTGTTATGCTACCCCTTTCAGTTTTGAAGAAGAAAGTACTTGTGATCGTGGTTTTGTATACTTAAAGTGCCTAAGTTAGATTGAATGCCCTAATACCTACTTGGGGCTGAACTTACCAAGCAAGCAAAGAAAAAAGTTTTTTTTCCTTTACGATGTGCTGAATCACTCATACCAATTTGCTGAAAAGCAAAGCCATGTACAGTATGTTAAATGGTGCAGTTGTATCTTAGCTATCGTTCAGCTGCTACTCCTGTGACAATTAGATGTAGGTGCTAGAAAAAATCTAACCATTCAGTGAAAAAGGGATATGAACCAGGAATATATACACTTCAACAATTTGATTTTGTTATTTAAAATATTAAACACTGTGAGGGAAACATTTTTAAGACTTCAGGAACCAGAAATATTAATTGCAACTTCTATCCTAACGTTGTATGACTCCAAAGTCTATTGCTTTTAAATACTAACTGCTCAAAGTGAGGTTTTGGATAGCAAAATGATTTATCTTTTTAGTTGCCATAAATGTCAGCTGTAGGGTTAAAGTATTTAAATGCTCATGGTTTTAAACCTAAAGCTTGAGTACTTTAAACTTACCTGTCTGTAGCAGTGGAAGGATAGATATTTAAGATCATTCTTTGACTTTCCACTCCATATGCCTTATTTACAAGAAGGTATGAAATGATAAATAAGTGACTTTGTGATTTCCTGATGAGTAAATTAATCCCCATTCAGTGACATGGCAAATGCTGTCTCTGAAAATCTGAGGCAGATATTAGAATTAGTGTTTTATGTTCCTGGCTGCAGCGCAAGATGTGTCCTGATTGTCATTCTAACAGATACTTTTTTGTTATGCTAAAACCCAGCCACCTGCAGCATCTGCTTGATTTGACTGAGTAACTTCTGTAAGCAGCATGCATTGCCAGTATGTTCTGGATAATTTTGTGGCCTTGAGCTAAGCACATAACCTTCTGCCAAAGTTGGGGTTTTCTCCCTCTGTATTACAGGAATAATAACACTTACCCACCTCACAGGAGTGTTGGAAAGATTAATTAGTTTACGTTCATGAAATACTTTGAAGATGAAAAGCCCTGTAAGTGTGAAGTAATATTGTCATCTCTCATTGTTAAACTATTTACTTCTTAAAGCAACAATAAGAAGTTAATTGGTTTTCAGGTTCCAGGTGATAAGGATCTGTTGACTTTTAAAGTTATTCTGTTAGCTACAGAGTGGTACTAAGAAAAACATTTCACTTTTATTTGATTAGGAGTATATTTAGCTCATGCTCAGTGATATGCGCACTTGCTCTAAGGTATTCATCTAGCTGAAATTGGCCCCTTGTGGGTCATGGTCTGTAGATGTGCTATGGATCTGGAGACAAAGGGCAATTGTGATTCTCCAGGGAAATATCAACCTTGGATATTGGCAGTAGACTGCTTGATCAGGCATTTCTACACAGCCTTGGTCCACAGAATAAAAGCCCTGTCTTTGACTAGTCCAGTTGCAAAATAAGAGAATTAAGTTCTTGATCATAATGATTAAGCATTTATAAGGTTAGCACAGAGCCTTCACAAGGACTTTCAGCCTCATGGAAAGAAAGATACTGTAGAGGGTTTGTAATTGCTGTTATATCTCCATAGCTCATATATTAAGATGTATGTGCTCCTGTTCATAATAAAAACTGAAGCGAGGACTGGGAAGATAAACAGATCACATGTATGGCTATGAAAAATGACTTCAGAGGATTAACATCTATGAAGAGATTAAAGCTAGAAAAGTGTGTGGTTACAGATGGGGTGAGGGGAGGAATGAAAGGGCTGAAGAGTCCTGTCTGTCCCATCTATTGATTTAGTGCTCAGGGCTGAGAGTCAGGGCTGTAGTCCAAGCTGTGAGCAATTAGGATATTCTGTCACTGGCAAATAAATGCAGAAAATGAAGCAGAGATGTAAAATAGGAATAATTCCTCAGGAAGTTCCTTGATACTTTCTGAAATTAGTTTGTAAAATGTCACGACTTACTGGCTTGAGAGCCAGCACACCATGTTCCTGAGCTGATTAAAGCTGAAAGAAGAAATGGCAGTCACAGGACCACATTTGTCTCAAGTTTTGTGTTTCTACTTTTTTGCTTTGCTGTGCCATAAATATGTCAGAGTCATAAATCCTTTCTTATCTTCAGCATAATGGACATTTTGGTCGAAAATCTAAATTAAGATAATGCTACGCTACATTTATTATGGGAGTTTACAGAATGGAAACCCATTTTGGGGGAGTGTGGTGGGAAGTGCAAGTGAGAGAGGGAATAAAAGGTTTCATTCCTGCAGAAATCCTTGGATCTGTGTTCTTATTGTTCTTCCACTTCCTTACAGCTATGGTCTTAGCACCTCCTTCTGCCCATGCATTATAGAACAGATTCCCATGTGTGTGGGGTGTTTGTTTATGAAACCCTACAGAAAGAAATATATGGGCAACTCTGAATAGGTCTGTTGGGTTTTTTTCTTTATACCAATTCAGAGCCTGTTGAACTTATCAAGTTTTCTACCATGCTGTGAGTCATATCCCCCTGTGGTCTATCCACTCACTTGTAGTGGCAGACATGCCTTCCAACTGTAGAGTTTTCTCTCCTTCCCATCTGGAGGAATAGCGGTGAGCTCTATTTTGCCTGCTTCTGTTCCTGATGCCTTCTTCCTCCTCACCTCTTTTCCCTGCTCCAAGCTGTATGTCATGTCATTAGCATCGTGCTGACCTTAATGTGGCAGTTCATACCTGTCAGATCTACAGTTGTAGGCTTTCTGCAGACTGGAAATCCATCATCTCTGCACTGCTTACCCTTGGGTCATATTTTCTTCACATCTATCACATTTAGGCTATATTTGTGTTTTGTAATAAATGGAGGCTGAGATGTTGATGATTTGGTCCCAAGACCAAAAGATTAAGATAAAGGCCTAAAATGTCTATACTGTCATTCTGGTTATGATCAAGACTTTTTATTCATGGAGGTGTATTTCTTTTTTTGAAGCCATGGAATCCTTTCTTGCAGCCCATCATCTGGACAGTTGTGTTAGTTTCTCTTTATTTAGTTTGTATATTATGTACCCATAGTCATAAAATCAGATTTTTTTTACAAAATCCAAATTTTGAACTGTGATGTGTAAATTATTAATTCATATACTGGAATACAATGCTGTATCTAGAAGCTTTGAATTGTGTGCTTGTGACATTATCTTCAGCTGACTTTAATCTTACTCTGCAGTAACTTCAGAAGGGCTTGATGAACAGTCCGTTATCCTTATACCGGATTAAGAAGTGCTTCTTATGTTCTAGTCAGTGGATTAATACTGAGGATCCCCTGCCACCCTCAAGGCTAACAGGGAACAGAATTACCAGTCTCTCATACTGCACAGAAGAGTCTGCATGTTTGAATTATAATTTGGTAAAACAGTGGAATATACAAGTATTGCATTTCCTTTGCATTGATTCTGCTCTATTTCTTAAAGTAAAAACTTTCCCAGGCTAGCATTGCAATCAGTGTCTCCTTGTGATTCTGTAGTTTAATGCTAGTAACAATAGATAGCTCGTTTAAACATGAAGTTTGAAATACTTTATTTCCCCAGAAACAGTAAGTGTGGAGAGGGTTGGGTTTTGGTTTTTTTTGTTTTGGTTTTTTTGTAGAATTGTCTCAGGTTTTGAGCCTTTCAGAGAATGGTTTAGGTCGCAAGAGACCTTAAAGATTATCCAGTTCCAACCTCCCTGCCATGTGCAGGAACACCTTCCACTAGACCAGGTTGCTCAAAGCCCCATCCAACCCGGCCTTGAACACCTCCAGTGACGGGGTGTCCATTACTTCTCTGGGCAACCTGTCCCAGTGCCTCACCACCCTCACAGTAAAGAATTTTTTCTTTATATCTAATCTAAATCTACCTTCTGTCAGTTTAAAGCCATAACCCTTTGTCCTGTCACTCCATGCCTTGTAAAAAGTCCCTCTCCAGGTGTCTTTTAGGCCCCTTTAAGGACTGGAAGGCTGCCGTGAAGTCCCTCTGGAACCTACTCTTCTCCAGGCTGAAACAACCTTAATTCTCTCAGCCTGTCTTCATAGGAGAGGTGTCCCATGCCTCTGATAATTTTCGTGGGCCTTCTCTGGACCCGCTCCAACAGGTCCATGTCTTCATTGTGTTAGAGGGCTCTAGATCTGGATGCAGTACCCTAGGTGGGGTTTTGTGAAAGTGGAGTAGAGGTGGAGAACCACCTCTCTTGACCTGCTGGCCATGCTTGCTTTGATGCAGCTCAGGATATGGTTGGCTTTATGGGCTTTAAGCGCATGTTGTCAGCTCACATCCAGCTTTTATTTTATTCAGTGCTGTTTATTATTATGTAACTTATTGGATATATTGGAGATGAATCTTTCTTTCAGATGAATCAGCTCCTTTCTGAATCAGATGATGACAAGAAAAGGAGGTTAAGATGGAGAAGTGAATAGAGCGGAAAGGTCAAGAAAGAGATTAAGAGATGACAAGGAAGAAAGTTGTGATGAGTGAAAAGAAAAACACAGGAATTAAACAAGAGGAAAATGTGACACAGTGGATTAGGATGGTTTAAGTTTCACAGATAATTTTCACAAAAAAAGAACAATAGATAAAATCAGGCTTAAGTAATAACAACAGAATACTATGCTAAATCAGAAAGAAAAAAACTTAACATAGGCAAAGCTCATTACTTGTCCGTCTTCACTGTGGTTTCTTACATCCTAGCAAACAGAACTTTGCAAGTACAGCTTTGAAATCTCCTTTTTACTAAATATATTGTGAAGTTTGTGTGACAGAATGGATGGTATCACATCTATTACTCATTCTCTCTTTTCTGTAATTATAATCTACTCACCTAACATTCCAGCTTCTGAAGACAGCATTTGTACACTTCTAAGTGTACAAATCTAAGGCAATGGAAAGACCCAATATTTTATTTATGAAGCAGTTACATATTTTTCCTTATAAAACAGCTAGAATTGACATTTGAAAGTCGATGATGTTTAAGATCCCAGGATTCCATGGAATTCTTGCTAAACCAGTCCAGCTCTGCTTTGATGATCTAGGAAGATGACATCTACTTCATGTTCTCAGTGGTCCTGTAGCGACTAGCCTAGTGCTTGGGAAACAGAAGAGACAGTTTTGCTGCCTGTTGTTATATACAAAGAAGCTAAATTTTCCATCTTTAACTAGCATATAATTGAACTCTACTTTTCAGGAATTAGTAAAGTGAACAGCCAGTTTGCAGTTAACAGAGCTATTCTTTCACAGCTGTCGTGTGGATGAGTTAGGAAGGCAAGGTACTGTTGGATCATGTCAATAACCTTGAGCTCTTGGTTGTACAGAAATGATGAAGAATTTGAAAGATGTGGTGCAGCTGTGGGCTGGCTTCCACTCTATAAAAAGTGTTCAGAGGTATTGAGAATGAGTTCCAAGTAGGAAAAACATAGAATCACCAGGTTGGAAAAGACCTCTTGGATCACTGAGTCCAACCATTCGTATCTGCCACTAAACTATGTCCCTGAGCACCTCATTTACCCATCTTATAAATACCTCTAGAGATGGTGACTCAACCTCCTCTATGGGCAGCCTCTGCCAGTGCCTAGTGACCCTTTCTGTGAAATTTTTTTTTTCTGATATGCAGTCTGAACCTCCCCATGCGCAGCTTGAGGCCATTGCCCCTTGTCCTGTGCCCTGTCACTTGGGAGAAGAGGCCAGCTCCTTCCTCTCTACAACCTCCTTTCAGGTAGTTGTAGAGAGCAATGAGGTATCCCCTCAGCCTCTTCTTCTCAAGGCTAAACAACCCCAGCTCCCTCAGTTGCTCCTTGTGAGACCTGTTCTTCAGCCTCTTCCCCAGCTTTGTTGCTCTTCTCTGGACTCACTCCAGAGCCTCAACATCCTTCTTGTAGCAAGGGGCGCAGAACTGAACACAGGATTCGAGGAGTGGTCTCACCAGTGCCGAGTACGGGGGGAGAATAACCTCCCTGGACCCTGCTGGTCACGCCGTTTCTGATCCAAGCCAAGATGCCATTGGCCTTCTTGGCCACCTGGACACACTGCTGGCTCATGTTCAGTCGGCTGTCAACCAACACCCCCAGGTCCCTCTCCTCCAGGCAGCTTTCCAGCCAGACTTCTCCCAGTCTGTAGCACTGCATAGGGTTGTTGTGCCCCAAGTGCAGGACCCGGCATTTGGCCTTGTTAAACCTCATGCCATTGGACTCAGCCCAGCGGTCCAGCCTGTTCAGATCCCTTTGCAGAGCCTCCCTACCCTCCAGCAGATCCACACTTCCACTCAGCATAGTATTGTCTGCAAACTTGCTAAGGGTGCACTCAATGCCTTCATCCAGGTCATTGATAAAGACATTGAACAGGGCTGGACCCAGCACTGAGCCCTGGGGAACCCCACTTGTCACTGGCCTCCAGCTGGATTTCACACCATTTCCCACCACTCTCTTGGCCCGGCCAGCCAACCAGTTTTCCACCCAGGAGAGCGTGTGCCTGTCCAGGCCAGAGGCTGACAGTTTCCAAAGCAGAATGCTGTGAGAAACTGTGTCAAAGGCTTTACTGAAGTCCAGGAAGACCACATCTACAGCCTTTCCCTTGTCCAGTAGGCGTGTCACTTTGTCATAGAAGGCGATCAGATTAGTTTGGCAGGACCTGCCTTTTGTGAACCCGTGTGGACTGGGCCTTATCACCTGGTTCTCTTGAATGTGCTTCATGATAGCACTCAAGATCACCTGCTCCATGACTTTCCCCAGCACTGAGGTCAGACTGACAGGCCTGTAGTTCCCTGGATCCTCCCTGCGACCCTTCTTGTAGATGGGCACAACATCATCCAGCCTCCAGTCCAGTGGAACTTCCCCAGTCTTCCAGGACTGTTGGAAGATGATGGAAAGGGGTTTGGCCAGCACATCTGCCAGCTCCCTCAATGCTCTCAGGTGGATCCTGTCCGGCCCTGTAGACTTGTGAGTGTCTAATTGGGCAAGCAAGTCTCTAACCACTTCCTCTTGGATCATGGGAGCTTTGTTCTGTTTCTTTAGCTCCTGGGGACGTACACACAGGGAATGACTTTCACAGGGAATGACTTTTCTTCCTATTGAAGGCTGAAGCAAAGAAGGCATCACATACCTCAGCCTTGTCCTCATCCTTTGTCTCATCCATGCCCACTATATCGTGTCTAAGCATAGATACAAAAGGAAATGAGTACTTTTCCCATAACACAGTATCAGAAAACATTGTGGGTTTTGCAGGAACACTTTGGCATCAATGCTACTTAGAAATAATTTTTCTTAGGTTTTTATTTTACTTTCCTTGTTTGCTCTCTAAATAAATGAGACTTCTTTTAATTAAAAAAAAAATCAGGGTTAAGTAAGGAATTGAGGAAATGTGAGGGAGAAGATTTGTTCTCCTAATGACCATGATCATCATTTTGCATCTATATAGCTTTAGCTGTTTCACAGTTTTTCCAAGCTTACTGTAAGCGTTTTTGTCATGCATTACCACAGAATGATTGTAAGGAAAAAGTGCTTGACTTGTATGGCACAAAGGTGTTAATAGGCAGACAGAAGGCATCAAGGTATAAAGGAAGAATAGATTAGACAGGAGACTGGCAAGTAATGAAAGATGCAGAAACAATAGGCATGGCATGACACTTCATCAGAACCATAACCAAGAACCAAGCTAAACAAAATTTTTAGTATGGGCTACGATGGGATTAGGACATCTGCCTTTTTGGTGTTGTCTATCCTCTTACAAAACTGAAGTCAGCAAAAGCACTCAAACTATATTTGCTCTGGTTTAAAAAGTAAGGGTGTGGGTGTATTTTCATGCTAAGTTGGCAGATGCTTTGAAGTCTTTTCAATTGTTTTTTTTCTTTTCTTCTTTTCCAAATTTTTTCTAAAACCTGACTTATCTACTTAGCAGTGGTTAAGCAATTTCTAAGGACAGTGCTGATGTCTGGAGATGCTGACAAATTCTCTGCTGAATAATTTTTGTTCATTCCTGCTGTTAATTTCTTTCCCCTTTTCATGTTTTTTAAGAGAATATCTATGTGTACATATTTAGTATAGTATAGATCCCACTTAGAAAAATTGCACCTTTTCTTTTGTTTACTAGTCCTCTTCAAAAATCCAGTTCTACTGGTAACATTTCTTACTGGAAGCTTAAGTTATCATAGATGTCTTCGGATAACTTACCCAATCTAGGCCAGGGAAACAAATGTGCAGCAGATTTCCATTTAATTCCAGCTGTTATCTTCTGACTTTCTAAAATACTTCATAATTTCTGCATACATCAAACTTGCTTATATGCAGTAGTTGTTCAAACTAAAAGAAATCATTTACATTTTTAGACAATGTAATCTGTGTAATTCTGGCAGAGAATTACACATACTTTCTTTCTCTTTAGGAAAAAAAATATATATATATATATAAAACTACATATTAAGATGATGTTGGTATCATTTTTGTATGTATTTAATGTAGCTAAGGAGGTACCCCAGTTGTGCAGGGATCACAGCTTACACAGAAAGCGATTGCAACATAGCAGGTAGATGTATATGGTTACTGTTGGCAAATGCTGTGTTTTTAACAGTGATTGCTGCACAAGCTCCTGAAAATTGTTTTAGAGTTATTACATTAATTTTGTTCTTGCCTGCACAAATGGAGGGTGTCAGCATTCCTTACACTACCCATAAATTGATGTTCCTAGCCGAGAGAGTTGCAGTATTTAATTGTAGTGTGGTAGTAAACAGCACTATTGTAAGTTTTTAAAACCAGCTTGATGATACATCATCCCAAGTAGTCCAAAACTTCCAAAGGTGACTCCAAAACAAGTCTCCTTTGACCTCTGTGCCTATTTTTTTTTTCCTATTTTATACTTCAAAATTTTTTTTGAAAGAAAAGGAGGAAAAAAACAACTACCAAGCATTATACCTATCTGTTTATTCTGCATCTACATTTTCTTCTCAGGAATTAGTTCATTAAAATCTCCAAATTGTTTTTAAGTCTTTATGAACTGCTGAGGCACTTATTGTCAGTGGGAGAAATTGCAAATGTGCGTATAGTGTAAGAGACTAATGATTAGATCCCTCACATTGAAGGCATTGTGGAAAGGTTAATTAGAAACTCTTAAGAACACAAGCAGAAGAACATCCTGTCTTTATACTCTATTTTTCCACTGAGCTCCTACAACCTTCTTTTCCGTTTTTTTTTTTTATTTCTTGGTATTCTTCATAATGAAGTAGAAGCCCCCAACTATTCTGCTGCCCACTACGTCTACTTCTCAGCTATGTTCAGCTTCCCTTGCATCCTTGTAGACTTCCTGCTTTCATTGTTTAGGAATTGTAAGATGATATAAAATTTTTGAATCACACGTATCATTTCCTTTGGTGTATAAATCCTACAGAAATATGTATTTTTCCATGTCAACTTTGTGGTTTGGGGGTTTTTGTGGGTTTTTTGTTTGTTTTCTTTTTCTTTGTTTTTCATTTGTGTAGACAACTTACATAGAGCGCAATCCTCTTAGTAAAGCTCTTAGGAAAGCTTTAATTCAGAAGATGATTTAGACTGATGTTTCTAAAGCTGTTACTACATTTCTGGGCTATGCTGTAAAACTTATCAGTATAGTGAAAAGCTCTAAGGTATTGGAAGTAATGAGAGTGCAATATACAAACCCGCCCCCCTTTACTGTTTTGGCCCTATGACAAAGCATTTTGGGTTTTTTACCACTCACAAGGGGAAAGGAAGAAGAAAATAATTTATATGGAGGTAGGCTGTTGTAAACTTTAAAAAAAAAAAAAATCTATTAATAGATGGTTGATGGTATGTTGTGCCTGAGACCAAGTCCCCCTAGAAAGTGATCATGGAGGATGTTGTTATATAATGCCTGAAGTAGTTGCTCTTAACAATAACAGTTTGCTTAGGAGGAAAAAAGTGTGTGTGTGTGGAGAATAGTCTCTTCAAATTGATGTGTCTGCACAGGCATCGCTCTGTGTGAGTCTCTGAGTGCAGAGAGGTCCTTTTTGTGGTGGGGGGAGCACAGGGCTGCGTGATGCATGCTGGCTGAGGAGCTCTGCATCTTGCAGTGTTCTCCCACGGCAGCTGGTCTACTTGTAGCTCAAGAGGCAGCATATATGTCCGTCTGCATCACTCCGTGCCTCCAGATCTCAGCACCGTGAGGTTATAGAAAACGTGCAACTGTGTATACAACTTAGCTACTTCATGGAGAGGTTACACCTGCATAGGTACACACATGCACATGGGCTTATCCTGTACTTGCTTCTGACTTCAGGCAACTGTCTGAAAATGTAGATTCACATAATAATGTGCCATAGACATAAAATGAGTGTTCTAGCAAATATTAAACAAAATGCAAAATAATAAGTGTTTCTGACACTTTACTACTTTGAGCTGTGACCCTACTACCACTGGGCGGTTTGTTTGGCCTGTTTACTTCTCTTACTACTTTCAGTTCTCACAAAATCTGAAAATCTACATGGCATGACAGCTTTATATAGTGACGAGATATTATCTGTGCATGGTAATTCTCTGTTCTTACACCCTTCACACTCCTCTGCATAGTCATAGATATGCTTACTCCTTTTATATTTACCTCCCCAGCTGTCTTTTCTTTCAAATATTTATTCATAGCTGCATAATAAATACAGTTTGATTTGTACCTAATTGTAGAAAGTGATTTTCATTGTTCATGAAAGTCATTGTCAGGATTCATTTATTGTTGTGATGTTGAAGAAACTTACAGTGAGAACTTCATATAACCACAGCAATAAAATAATTAACCAGCTCCCTTAAAAAAAGTCAGTGGCCAGAGCATTAACTTTCAATATTTTAGGAATTATTTACACTTTCGTATTCACACTTCTGACATTCTATTACTTTCTGATTGATAGGATTCTGTTCTTGTTGTAGTATAAGCTTTAATTATCTCACTAATATATTTTTATGTTAAATGACTAATTTTGGAGAAATTAGGATGCCTGTCAGGTTCAATAATTGAATGTGTGTTCTAGTTTGTTCCCAGAGCTATGAAATAACTGTGGGCTAGGGTGGGAAAGGATTATGGGTATAGACATGCAAATGAGCTTGCCAAGTGTCTATGTACCATAAAATATCTTAAATCTATGGACATAAAAGTAGGATGAAGACACAGCCATTAAAAAGGCAGTCATTTTTGAGTGTCACATAATTTAGACACTTTAAGTTATTGAAGTGTCACGAGTTTATTGCACCTAATTTATTAATACAATCATTTGGGATTCACTTATGTCTCTTGCTCTGCACCAAAACAGAGGCTAAAAGTCTGTTGAAAATGCACAGACTATGCTTCAGCATTAAAAGCCTGAAATGTTTCTCCAAATGTGGAGACATGAAAAATAACAACTTTATCGTAGTCCTTGCAGATAATTGGTGGCCGTGTTCCTGTTTGTTTATATTTCTATTAAAGTAAGGCAGAGAGATCCCATAAAAACCATGTAAGTTGGGTTCCCATTTAGTTTCTTTATTGCCATCTTGGGTGACACCTGTATGGGGAAAATAACCTGTTGCTATGGCCTCTAATAAAGAAAAAAAAAAAAAAGAAAAAAAAAGATAATCCTGACAAACGCCATGTTACAGCATTCATGCTTTGAAAAAGGAAAAAAAAACCTGCAAAACTGCAAGAAAGAAAAAGTTTTTAGAAGTTTGTCCTTTTTAATCCTTTTTAATCCTTTGGCTTTTCTTAGTTTGCAGGTTCTGTTACATTTTTTTCTCACCTAGGAGCACTTTTGATGTGTTTAAGCAGTTGACAAAGCAGTGCTAAGGTGTAGTAAGAATGAAAGGGGCACAGCAGAGAGCGGGAGACAAAAGAATCCTCATGATTGTAAAACATGCAGAGTTTTGACAAAACACTTTGTGTGATATCTGAAACAATTATACACATGAAGAGTTTTTACTTTTAGGTGCTTAAAAAAAAAAATTCTCACCTTTTGTTATTTTTTTTTTCCCCTAATCAGGAGAGAATTTTACCCTAAGACAGTTAGGAGTTTGTGAACCAGCAACTCGTCGAGGACTGGCATTTTGTGCGGAAATGGGGCTCCCCCACAGAGGTTACTCTATCAGTGCAGGGTCAGATGCTGATACTGAAAATGAAGGAGTGATGTCTCCAGAGCATGCCATGAGACTTTGGGGCAGGGGGGTCAAATCAGGGCGCAGTTCCTGTCTGTCAAGCCGTTCCAACTCAGCCCTCACTCTGACTGATACCGAACACGAAAACAAGTCCGACAGTGAAAATGGTAAGTTCTTACGCATATGCCCATATATAAGTCAATGTTTTATTTGCTGTTTTGGTTGACAGTGGATAATTTTAAATCATTGAAGGAATGGCCTTGAATTATTTACCGAGTTATTTTTTTCTTCTCATCCCAGAAAAGTAAATATTCAGTATCAGTCCTAGCTAATGCAAGCTTTGGGTGTGATGTTTTAGCTGTAAGTTTGAAAGAGTTTAATCACAAAAAAGATTAGCTCTATTTTATCTCAGGCCATGTCACCTGTTGCCCTTTGGGCAGCCGCTAAGTAAGTGGTGATAAAGTTGATCCCTAAGGCCTGCTTGCAATCAAAGGTTTCATTGTAAACTATTCTTCAAGACATCTTGGAAAAGTTGCAGATTCTTAGAATGGATGAATGAACACAAAGAATAGCTTATTAGCAGGGCTCATGTGATTGGAAAACAAATTTGATTGTGCTTTAAGCTTCCTAGTTGATGAGAGCAATTGGAATTGTAGTGAAGAGGGACATGTGGCCTTTGATGTGCCTGGGGGACTGGATTACTGTGCAATTAAAATCTGAAAAAAAAAATCTACACAGCAGCTTTGTAGGATGTGGAGTATGACCATCATATATTAAAGCTTAGTGTTTAAATGAAAAGAGGTTAACACAATTGACTGATTCATTGTTAAAGCTTTTCAGATTTTTTTTACCTCCACTTGGGGCTATGAACAGAACCTAATGTGGTGTTTAATGCTAAATGCACAAGTCTTAGAAAACATTTTATCTTTAACTTCTTTTTATTTGCAGAAGATTTTCAGCATTACTAGAATTAAAATGGTTGCTCTGTTAACTTCATAACTTTCTATATGACAAATTCCAAAAACAAATAAAGAAAAATAACTAAAAAATGAAAATTAGAGTGACAGCTATTGCCTGTGTGTCCACAGGTCATTTTATTAATTTATTAAACCTGTCTTCTCAGATGCACGGAAGTCAGAGCAGTTTTATTTCTATCCTCTGTCAATAACTGTAACAAATTGTGGGAAACAGTAATGTTGGTGTGTATCTATGGTAATCCTTTTTTAAAAAAAAATGCAGTTTTATTTTAAAGTACAAGCAGTAATGTTTAGACCTATTTATTTATTATTTTAACTTCATCTTGAGAAGAGGAAACCAAACCTACATTTTGATACCATTTACACTTGCTGCCTTTCTTCTGTTTCTTGCTGATGCGAGATGGCTGTCTCAGATGGGATCCTGCTTTTTTGTGTTGGACTTAGTGCGGTGCGGTACCTGAGGGAACAGCTTTTGGTGTTCATAGGTGTCTTGTCTCATGCTTGGAAAATTTGTTTTGAGTTGGAGGAAAGTTTTGGAAAAGGAGGACAGGTATACTTGCCTGCCTCCTTTTGGCAGTAGAGTTCTGTTGGGTGACTCTTCATATTTCAGCTGCAAAGAACTCCGGAATAAAGCACTGAACAGTCCTGTGATTTTCCTTTTGAAGAGTCTATGCTGAAACAGACTCTCTTGAGTCTTTTTCTAAAAACCTAGGCTAAGGCTCTTGAAAACACATGTATCTATATTCATGCACACATTATAATACGCTGAAACTTCTACCGTGAGTTTAGCGTTAGATTTTTACTTCATTTTTTACGTGTAAAAAGACTGTGAGTATGTCAGAAAAGACATTATCCTGCACTGGTGAAAATTATGCAAGGAATGTCTGATGTTTGATACAACTTCAAAGAACAGTTTAGTCACTAAAAAGGATTACAGTTGATTTATTTATTGATAGGGAGGCCAGCAGTCCAGCTTAAGAAGGTACTGGGACTGCTGTGAGGCTAATGAAATTTTGATGGCTTGAGAGTCCCCTAGGGTTAAGAAATGTATATAACTAGGACTGTGTCATGGGTCACCATTTCAGCAGAGATGTTACAGAAGTGGTGAAAAGCTTAATCTTCTTTGGTATTTTTCTCTGCATTTTTGTTTCCGCTGAACATGGGAGATTTGGCTGAGAAACAATTTTATACATGTAGTTGGAACCCAGTATGTTCAATGTTCACAGTAGAATAGAAGATACAATTTAAAGCCAGAGAAGCCATTTCATCCTGGCAGGCGCAGGTGCTCAATCAAAGGACCAAACTGCAGGTGTGAGTTTTGTTAATTTATGGCCTAAAGTTAATAGCTGTGCCAATGTACTGTTAAAATCGGACAAACCTGGTAAGACTTTGAAACAAAAGTTAGAGTTATGAGACCTCTGTACTCTGTCCCCCTTTGCTGTACATGAAAGCTTCCCAACTGAATCTTGATGGAACTGTTTTACAGGTAAATATATTTCTGTGCAGCATGTTTACCCATAAGGTAGATAAGAAGCAACAGGTTATGGAGGGCAAAACACAACACCAAGTAGTATAATCCTTCCTTGTAACCATTGTTTGTATTCGCTCTTTTGAGATACTGTGGATTGTGTATCCCTCAAGAAGGCAAAACTCGAGGTTCTGTTGTGTAATTATAATGAATAAGTGCAAATATTTTGTTGAAGATATTAACTTTTATTTGCCGAGGTCTCAACATTATGTTTCTAAGCTCCTACAAAAGCAACCTGAATTTGTGAACAATATTGACAGGATTAGAAGATTCTTTAAACAAATAACATTGCATGAGATTAAGTTGCAAAATTATAAATATACTAATAACATATCATGTATACCAGCAGGATTTTTTTATTTTTTCTTTTTTTAGAAAATGTCTGAACTGTCATCCAAACATAAGGATTATAGATGTATTCTCACATCAAAGTTTTGGGTTACTGCTCAGTAAATCATTCTGAGGAGAAATATTTTTCTTTGAGCTCTTTCAAGTTCCATATATGACTCTTGGCATCATATTCTGAGCGATTTGTCATGTCAGCCTCCCTGAAGGAGGACCTGCATCTGTTAATCTGGGCAACCTACCAGTGTCACTTGCAGTATGATGTATCAATTGGAGCACACTGTGCGTGCATGTGCTTCTTCAGGCTTTCATCTCCTTTCCTTTTGCAAGTTATTTCATAAATGCTGCATGAAGAAATTTGTTAACTGTTCTAGGAGCTGTGGCTTTGAAATATAGTCGGTCCATCTTTTACAGGCTTGCCAGTATCTTTGTTATTGAGCAGTTCTAAGATTGTTAAAGCTCATCTTTTAAACTTGATTAATATTCTAGCAAAGCGTGAGCTAGAAGTTATGGTTAGGCTTCAAATGGTCCTTTTGGTTAAAGGGACTATATTTTTAAGGTAGCTTAGAAACCACTTACTCATGTACATTATTTTTTATCTATTAAATTGCAAACACTGACTTCATGAGACATTAGAAACCTAATAAGCAAAACATGGAAGTTAATTGAGCAGGTTATTGCTGAAGTCCAGCTGCTTAGGAAGTTTTTATTTACTGTAAAGTTATATGACCATTTTTGCATGCACCTTTTGCTACAAACTAAAACTCAGGCTGTGGCAGTGATTGTGACTGGAAAAATCACTAATTCAAGACTTAAGCAAGTTCATGTCGCCTTCTGTCTCTTTGGAAGCAGAATTGACAGTGCTTCTGAGAAAGAGTTGGGCACTCAGGATGAACGCGTGCCACATAGTTGACGCTGCCCACAGCCACAAAGACTAGCTGGGCATACAGCAAATAGTTCTGATGGCACTAGAATGTGGGTGTTTATTTTCTTGCTTAGTGAAAGTTTTGTCCTGATAGGAGTTTGTTAGAAGACAAGAGGAGATCAGAATGTAGCAAAGTAAAAAGAAGGAAGGGAAAGAGGAGAACGAGATCATGGCCTTAGGCAGTTGTTCTGATTTGGTTAGATAAATGATTCAAAACTTGGACTCATTTTTCACAGATATAGAGAAATAGATATTGCTGGTAGAATGCTCATTGCTGACCGTTTCTGTAATGAGAAAATGTCAGTTTATCAGCTGTGCGGGCACCAGCTTGCCTGCTCCTCTCCAACTTAGCCAGTTTCTGCAGGTAACATTTTTGTGAACCTAATGCTCTCTTGTCCTTCCAGAATGGTGAATTTACTGGCATTCAGATCTCAGAAAAATCAAGCGATACATTGGTAAGATACTTGTCAAGACATTATAAATCTTTTTTCTCTAACCTGGTACATCTATAACATGTACTTGAACTCCGCATTCTTAAGTAATGCACATAATTCAGGAAGTAGTGTTACACATTTCCACCTGTTTAACATCCTTGTTTTGGCTAAGTTGAAAAGATGAACTCTTCTGAGTAGAATCTGCTTGGTACCTGCTAGCCATATGCTGAGACTGCTGATCAAAGCCAGCCACGTGGCTGATGAATTAATATTCATCTTAAGACCATACCACCATTTACACCTTCTTCGCTCTTGCCCACAGTATTCCATCTAGCAATTATCTATGCCTCATGCATGCCAATAACTCTTAAATCCTGCTTATCTGCTGTGAAGTTTCATGACTAGGAAATTGGTCTGTTTTATGGTTGATAGAAGTCAGTTCTGAAACAATATTTAATATCTAAACAGACATACAAACTCTTCTTTAGTTGCAAACACACAGAACAGAAATACATACACAAAAGTAGTCCCTGGTTTTCTACTGTGTTTTTTGTAGTAATGCAAATGCTCAGATTCTGTTATATTATGATCATAGTTCTGTGGATATATTTCAGTAAATCTTCCTAGCGTTCACAGTTAATGCAGTTGAAAAATCATTTTGGTAATTCCTGGGAACAACTGGGCTAACCTTTTCCCAGTAACATTTTGAGATCTCCTGGATTTCAGAGGTTTGAGTGTCACTTAACTTGCTTTTAAGGAGGATCAGAGGATTCCAAGGGGCCATCTTAATGATGTTTTCAGGAGACTCTGGTACAGAACATCAGGCCAGAGGATGAGGCTTTTTGGAAACACTTTACTGAATCTGATGGCACTAAAATTAGAATTGGGGTCTGCAAGGAAAAAGAAAATTAAGAAGAATATTTCACTCTTGGCCGTTAAGCTTATAAATCCTTCTGATGTTTAGAATGGTCAAAGAGATGTTTAAAGATCAACTGTCATAGCTCAGAATTTCTCCAAAGATCTGAATTTCAAGAAAGAACCATGCAGAAAATGGAAGGAAGGTCGGTTTCTGAGGAGGAGCATACGAAGATGCAACTGGGGAGGTCCAGGCGTACAAGTCAACTTGAGACATAATCAGCAAAAAAAGGGAAGAGTTGTATAGAAACGTGACTACTAAGAAAAGGCAAAAGGAGGTGATTTATTACTTGACAGTGAAAGAAGACTGGTAGTATATTGCTGATAAGTTTTCTTCTGGTTGTTTTTGTTTCATCATTTGCCACCTGAGTAACTGATCACAGAGGTTACATTTATGCTACTAAATAAAGGATGGGAGGTTACTTAGATAAATGAAATTCATCCTGCATGTCTGCAGCCTCTGAGCTTTTTATGACTCATGTCTGAGAAATCGTTGAGGATTAATATGGTTCTGAAAGGCAAAAACAAACAAAAAGGATAGCTTCAGATGGGACAAAGAAAAGGAGGCAGAACCTGCCTAATCAGTTAGACAGGAAACATCTTAGGAAAAAAAAATGTAAAAAGATTATGCTTTATAAAAATAAGCATGTGTTTGTATTGTACTAAGTCTTGTCGACCTATGCTGATTCCCTTCTGTGATACTGTAAGCCACTCCTTAAGGAAAAAGGAGCAGATGATTAACAGTAATAGGGATTTTGATATTAGTAAGGCTTCTGAGACTACCTCACTCCTGACATAAATAAAAACAGGGTCTAGGTTTGTTATTGCAAGAGAAATGTACAACTTCTTGGAAAAAAGATAAATAATGCTTATCTGTATTTCATGAACTGGCAAGTTGAATCAGGTAATGCTCCTCATAGTGTGTCAAGATTTTCTTAATGACTTGGATAGTGCAAATAGAACATTGTAACCTGGAAAGAATCACATCCGCTTTGCAGGACAGGATGAGAGCTGGAAAAATAATTCCACGTGAAAAAAAGTGCAGTTCAATAAATACAAGTGGAAAGACCTACATTTAAGTGAGAGAAAAATCAAATTTCCCAAATATGAGGACAAGTCCTTTAGAAAATCATAGAATAATCATAATTCAGCTTAGAATGGACCTTTTGAAGTCACGTGGTTCAACCATTTGCTTAGAGCTGGACTATTATTAATGTAAATGAAGTGGCTGAAGGCCTTGTTCAGTTGAGTTTCGAAGATTTACAAGAAGAGAGATTCCACATAACCTCTGGGCAACTGTTCTGGTGCTTAACTAACTTCATTATGATTTTTTTTCCCTCTTTATAGCTAATCAGAGCTTCCCTTGCTGTGAATGTGACCACTGCCTTATGTAGTGGAAGACCAAAGTTAGTTTTCTACCTTTTGCCTTTTCCAAGTTGTATGCTTCACACCCCAATCATTATAGTCAGTCTCTGCTGAATTCATTCTAGTTTGTCAGTGTTGTATGACTACTGGCAAGCTCCATACTGAATATTATGCTCTAGATATGGTCTTCAAATGTTGAATAAAAGGGGCTAATCACTTCCCAGGGTATGCTGTCTCCATTCTTCTGAATGCAACCCAGTATGTGGTTAGGCCTTATTGTTGAAAGGGCACACTGCTGAACTTGGTGTCCACCTTGACTCCCCAGGTCTTTTACTACAAAGCTGTTTTCCTGTGAGCTCCAGCTAGTACTGTTAGATGGGGTTATTCTGCCTTTGGAATTCGTGAGGTTTTTTCAGTCAATTCTTACAGCCTGTTGAGATTCCTCTGAAAGTCGGTCCTGCCCTGCAGTGTGGTAATCATTCTCTCCAGCTTGGTGTCATCCATGAACTTGCTGAAGGCACATTCCTTTCTATTAATTTGCAATAAGTTGAATGTAGTACAGATATAAAACAGCATCAGACTCAATATTAGCGCTTGAGGAATATGATTCATATTGGCAAACAAGTGGTCTTTGCAATAATATTCCTTCAGCCTTTTCATACAACCAGTTTTCCACAAACTGCACTTTGTAGCTCACCCATCCAGTCCATCTCTCTCCAGCTTAGCTACCAAGAATCTATGGGACACCTCGTTGAAAATCTTGCTAATATTGAGGAAAACAACATCTGCTGCTCTCCCTTTTTCTGCTAAGGTAATTATCTCTTCATAAAAAGCAATCAGATTGCTTGGGTGCAATTTGCCTTTGGTAATACATTAGCTGTTTCTCAGCCATGTTCTCTTCCTGGAGCCCTGTCCAGCCATATGAAGGATAACTTTAGTAGTATTTGTTCCATAATCTTTCCTGGGATATTGGGGTGAGGTTGACAGCCTTTGTTTGCCCACATACTCATTGCCCTTCTTGAGGATAACATAACCTTTATCTGCTAAAAAGTCATCAGAGCCTTCCTTCATTGCCAAGACCTTTCAAGGAATCACAGGTTGGCCTCTCAGTGACGTTGATCAGCTCTGTGGGCGTCTCCTATGTAGTCCTCTGGACTTGTGTATGTCCAGCTTGTGTAGGTGGTACCTAACAGCTCACTTGTCCTCTGCAGTGATAAAGCTTCTCAACTGTGGTTGAGCTTTGGCTTCCCTATCCCCAATCCTGCATGTCCAGGAAGTGTTTCAGTTTTCCTCCTGAGCAGCCATCAGCTGATGGTTATTGTGTTTAGTTGTCAGCAGTGTTTTCTATAGTGCATGACAGTTTCTTCCATGACCTTATAACGTATCTTTTATATACAGCACCACTGAAATAATCCGACTACTGCACTCAGCAGTGCTAAGTCAGAAATTTTGTGTCTCCGTGACTGGTTTTGGGACTATGTATTGAGGAAAGTGCCAGCCCGATGAGGCCTAGAGAAGGGTTAATAAGAACGATTATAAGTTTTAAACACATGATAATAGAAGAGACTGGGAGAATTCAGGCTGTTGTTCCTTGCCTGTTCTGTCTAGATGTTGCTGCTGTTATAAAGGCCACATATGGCAAGTAGGACCAGAAGCAAAGAATGCAAATGGTGAAAAGCAGAAGTTAGCTCAGGTAATGGCACTCCAAAGATAACTCAGTAAAAGAGATTACCAGGAACTACACAAACGTTTCCTCATTTTACCATGTTTCCAAAAGCAATTCTAAAATGTAAGTGTAGTTCCTCCCAGGCCTGACTTGTGGAGGAGGATGTGCAAAAGAAATTCTTCACTTCCTTTCTGGTTTTGTTTTCTGTGAGTCAATTGTGTTATCATTCAACCCAAAAATTAATGAGCAGGAAGCATGTTGAGGAAATGAAGGCTATAAAACTATTACTTTGCAATTTACTATAATATTAATATTTGAGGTTTCTTTCTTCTAATTAGAAATAGTTAACTTTTCATGAATTCTTTACTCCTAATTTTAAGTTTGATATGAAAATATTGCTGTTCAGTCCCCCTAAACAAAATGTGCTCTTCTGGACACGCTTGTGCAAGAGAATCTTAAAGGAAAGAGCTCTTTTTCCTTTCAGCTGTGTTTTAATTGTGAGGTTGCTATGAAAGCAAAGCGTGCTTTGCACATGCATAAACTGATGATCTCCGCTGTTTTGATTTGTAATGTGGTTTTGATGTCCTTGAAAAATCACAGTGGTAGCAGTAAATTGTTTTAATTAATGAATTAGAGAGCAACAGATCTGCTGAATCAGGTTTATTGATGTAGTTATCACAGGAATAAAAAGGAGAAAAAATTGTTAGAGCTGTGAGAATAGTTTGTTGTTATTCGAAAGCAAGTTTTTCAGACATGACTTCTCTCATTTCCTGTATAGTTATGTGAATATAGGGGGGACATGTATACATACAAATATAAATATATGCATACGTTTATATACCTATTATACAAAAGCAAAGTAATGGTAGAGGTGAAGTCTAAATATTGCCAGCTCTATATAAAGAGTAAGCTTATTCATATTTGGTTGTTAAAGGTTTTTTAAGCTTCATCTAATTTTCATTTAAAATAGAATTTTAACAGCGTTTACTTGTATAATTAAATGTGTCCTTTAAAGTAAATATAGGCTGTGCTCTTGTCAAAGTATCAGTAATAATTATAGGTGACGGCCTTTGTATGCTGATCAACTGAACGGCTGGAGAAAATTTGTCAGGTTGATTTAAAAAAAAAATGCTGCAAAAGCTTTTAGAATAGACAGTTCTTCAAAACTAATTAAACCCATTTAAAGACTTATTTGATGTTTTCTAGATAAAAAGTTCTATTTCTTTGATTTAGGTAAGAATTCAGTTTGAAATCAAGTTTCAAGTCAAATTTGAAAATTAATTCCTTTTACAGTTAATAAAATAATATTGGATTGAACTGATCAGAACTTGTTTTGATCTATATAATATGCTGCCTGATCTGTTGGCAAAATGTAAGCTGCTTTTGCTTGATTTTAAGGTGGGAAGAAGATGGGGTATCAAATTTCAGGAAAATAATTGCTTGTTAAGAAGTTGATGTTCAGATCTTTGTTCAACCACCTCTCATTCAGTATACCATCTCCTTCTTAAATTATATAGGTTTTGTGTTTATTTATCTGTTGCCTTCATTTCTGTGGTGCAGAGAAGTGTGGTTTTGGCACACTGAAATCAAGGAGAAATTTTTTTTCTTCACTCTGTATTGGAAACCTTGCACTGGAGGGGCCCTTGACACCTGTGGCAATCATTGTGGATTAATCTAAGTTTCTGTATGCTACATGGAAATTTGCAAAATGCTTACTGATATCTTACTTATATGTATTTTTTTTAATTTCACAATTTCACAGCATCAAGTTAGGAAAAATGAGGGGGAACAATATAAATTAATTATGGATTAAATTACAAATATGCACATGGTTAGTATTTGTATCTCTCATATAAAGAGATGCATAATAGATAACAGTTTTCTTGGAATTTGAGAGTTCTATGCAGCTGGTGTGCCAAGTCTGTGCTGCTGCTGCTGAATCCTTCCCTGAGGTACCTTGGTTTGCTGACTAGATACATCTGAGACAAAATGTGAGCATTTCCACCTCTGGTGCAGTATTCACAGCACAGAAAGAAGCAACTGACCTGGGAAACCTTTGTTCTGGATTGTCAGGCCATGACAGAGTCACATCTGACAACAGGCTGATTTCTCTGGTTGACTACATTATGATTGCTTTTTGTACTTTGTGGTGGAATAGATGCATAAATGTGTGTATTTGCTACGTATGCATATGTGTCGCTATCCTTACAAGACCTTTTCTTAAACAGTTCTATTTTCACAGCTTGTACACATGGTTTTCTTACAGACTAAGCATACAGGGAAGACCAGTTTCTTCTTCAAATGACCTAGAAACTTTAAAGCATTTCCATAGTGAGTCCATGTGCAGTCATGAGCATAAGCATAGGAAAGTTATTCTGGTGCTACACACTCTGCCACTGACCTACCATATGCTGAATAAATACTGATTTCCACCCTCCTCCCCCCCATCATTGAAATTTTGTAAATGTAATGCCTCTATACACTGCCTTATAGTTACAAATCAAATGTCTTGTATGATTGCTGATGACTAAGGCTATGGAGTCTCAGTTTGCACCTGGTGCAGACAGTCTATAAAGAATTTGAGTTGCTTCATCTCTGTACAAAACTTGACTTTCTTTTTGTAGTGGGTTTTACTGAACCAAAGTGTATTAGCCACTTGTGCAGTGTGTAGAAAAATAGCATAAATGAGAAGTCTAAGATCCATTTTTGGCAAAAGTTAGTGCCTGGAGAAGGTTTCAGAGTTGTCTTTTCTGCCTGCTGTTGAAGATGGATGTTGAATGTATGAAGATAGTCTGTAGTCTTTGAAGTTCTTTTGAATATTCAAAAATGCCAAGATATCTAGGTCAAAATTACTTTGAAAAGAATGGCCTCTATCATCACTGTTGGGTTAAAGGGATAATATTTAATCTCCTTCCATGTAGTGTTAACCAGAATTGTTCAAGCTGCTAAGTTCTTTGTTGTGTGATTGTTGTATGTTCCCTAAGATTTATTTAAAAATGCTTAAAAGCTGCACTCAGTGGGGGATTCCAGTGCTCGTTCTCTTAACTACTTTAGCTGCAGAGAACATAAGACATCTTTTTCATTAACCATCCTTGCTGCTTGCTTGCTTTCAGTGGAGTTTTAGGAGATTGTTATATTGTTTTGTTAACTCAATACTGCTGGGTCCTGACTGCTTATGACAATTAAGATGAGATGAGATTCTTTTGTTAACAGGCCCCAGACTTTAAATTTATAGGGACTAGGCACCATCTGCTCTCAATTAAAGGTCCTGAGCTCTGAAATTAATTCCTTCCATTGGTCCATTAGACTCAATCTTTTTTGACCCAAAGTCATGATAAGGTTATATTAGCCTCTTGAGCCTTGGAAAAGGGAGGAGTTCATGCAGGGACAGTACTGGGTATTTATTTTAGTTCTTTTATCAGTATAGTCAGAAGGTAGAAACTAATGATTGTTTTTCCATTTTACAGGTAGAGTGAGATTTTTTAAAAGCACCCTGGAGATTTAGAGCTTGCATCCTTATGACTTGTAATAGGACTTGTGCTCCTACATCATGAAAGTGCTATTAAAAATATTTCCCAGGAAAACCAAATTAATATAGAGAACATTGACTAAATTCACAGAAAGACTTGGTATAGAAGTGGATTGAGTATAATTTTCCGTTGTTCTCAGACTGACATTTGCTTGTTAGATTAGCTGTGTTTTGCCTCAGCTGTCTTTCATTGATTCCATCTGCAGCTGCAAAATGATGGGGGATCTTACCAGAAATCCTGGCTCTAGAATTGTTCTGCCAGTGTTTTTGCTGAATTTATATCTGTCCCATGGTGTGTAGATGTTTCAGAGCATAAATAGGCGGGTGGGGAAACTGGTTCACATTTTTGTGGTTGTAACTTCCCCCTTCCTCCTCATTTCCTTTCTCTATTTAAGAAAAAAAAAATGTGGTTGGCTCTGTGAAAATACAGCAGGAAATACTGTGGAGCAGAGAGAACCTATAGTCACAAGATTTTTAGTTCCAAAAGAAAATCTCTTAAGATGCCAAATACCTATGCTGATTGTTTAAATTTAACATCAGTTCCTCATATATGTGAAAACTGATTTTAAAGGTTTCAGGAACTGGTATTTCCTCAGTAGACTTTGGTTTAATTTGTACAGTGCTAGTAATTTTCTGGAAAGCAGTTTGTGAGAGTATTGGTTTTGAAACAAAAATCTCTTCAACGTGTTCATGGTTCTCCAGCCAGCAGCTAAGCACCGCTGAGCTGCTCGTTCACTCCCCCTGGTTGGACAGTTTAACAGGTAAAGCAAAAGCCATGCATGCAAGAAAAGCAGAACAAGGAATTCATTCACTACTTCCCTCTGACAGGCAGGTGCTCAGCCATCTCCTGGAAAGCAGGGCTCCATCATACATAGTGGTGACTTGGGAAGATAAATGCCATCACTCTAAATGTTCTCTCCCTTTCTTCTTCTTTTTCCCTCAGCTTTATATGCTGAACATAATGTCATATGGTCTGTAATAGCCCTTTGGTCATTTGGGGCCAGCTGCCCCAGCTGTGTTGCCTCCCAGCTTCTTGTGCACCCCCAGCATACTAGCTAGTGATGTGGTGTGGGAAGCAGAAATGGCCTTGACTCTGTGTGAGCACAGCTCAGCAGTAACTAAAACATCCCTGTGCGATCAAAACAGTTTTCAGCATAAATCCAAAACACAGCCCCAGCTACTATGAAGAAAATTAATTCTATACCAACCAAAACCAGCACAAATGTCTGAGAGTATTCCTATCTTACCCAAAATGCAATTTATTAGAATGCTTTGGGATCTACTGGCCATTAGGCTATGAGTAGAAACAAGCAAGGAGGGAGTTTATATGCCTGGTTTTATTCCAGTCTGACAATTCCCGTGACATAAAAAATGCAGCAGTGTTTGACTTCATACAGGGAGCAAACAGAGTCAAAGTGACTGTCTTGTCAATGTGGAAGGAATGACTTGTGACTGCTTCACCTAAGTGTTGCTCATTACCGACCTGTCAGTCAGAGGTTAAACTCTAAAATTCGGGGTTTCATTACTCTTCTCAATATTTTCTGTAAGTTCACCTAACTCTCTGACCAAGTCATAAATTTCTTATTCACAGGACAGTGAGGATACTTATTGACTTCCAGTGCTGCAGAGGTTTATACCTTCAAGGCTGACTGCAATGCCACATCCTTCTGCCATCTTGATGCTGCCAAGGCAGTTTTATGGACTTGTGTCACCTCTCCGTTGTTTTTCATGTTGCCAGAATATGGCTGTACTTGCCAACTGAGCCCTGTTACTACTGGCTGGAAAATGCTCAAATACTTTTAAATGTCCGTGGGCAAAAGCACTCTTCTTGTATTCTAGCAGTTAAAATTCTTATTTCCAGTAAGGCCATGTCTCAATCAGACAAGAATCTGTTATCTTTCAAAAGCGGGCTTCACTACAATCTAGGTGTAGGCATCCGACAGCTTTTTAATTGAGTTCGTAAGAAGTATTTTTACTTCATGGCTTTTGTCTGCTGCCTGCAATTAGGAGCTCATTAAGTTTAATAACTTGGAAGAAAATTATTTTTCAACATTACCTAAACTAGAGTAATGTTGGAGTCCCCCTGATACGAGGCATTGTTTGTCAGGTGTGGTTTAGATGGCTCTGCTACACGCACATAAATTTTGAAATTCTCTTTTAGTTGTTACAAATCCCTGGCTACTTTTTTGAAAAGACAATTTAGAGTCAGGGTTTTTTTGTATTATTTAGAGTTAGGGTTTTTTTCCTCAATGTAACATATCATATGAAATTATTAAGTGAACTTACTTAGAAAATGCTGAATTGCATATGAGATCCAATACACAAAACAACCAAAAAAATAAAAAAGAGACCATGCCTGTAACTCTTTCTGTTCAACAAATTAAGAAAATCAACTATGATCACCTTCAAAATAGTTCCCTTCTTAATTAACACAAGGCTGTATAGGGTACTTCAAACATATAAAGCCATTCTGCAGATCATTTTCTGAAAGGCTGTTGAGGATCTCTGTTGTTCTTGCTTTCACATCTTCTACAGACAAAAAAATGAGTTCTGGTACCAATTTGATCTTTGGGAAGAAGTAGAAATCACAGGAAGCCTGTTCTGGCAAATAGGGTGAGTGCTCAAGCACCATGACGTTGTTATTAGCCAAAAAATGCTTCCCAGGGAAAGCGTTGTGGGCTGGTGCACACCAACATTTTCTGACTGAGGGTAAGAAAACATCTATATCTGAACACGCATCTACTCATACTGAGTGAAGCAACTGAGCTGAGCTATGTCTCACTTTGACAGGTTAGAACATGTTTTATAACCATCTCCTTGTCTCTCCTCTCCCACTCTTAGTTCCCAAGCTATAGGGTTAGTCTTGATTTTTTTATGTAGGACCTTATACATTAAATTAATAACATTCTCCTTATCCAGAAAGTCATCTTTGCACTTCTGGGACTTAAAGAACACACTTAAACAACTGTAATGATTTTGAAAAAAACAGTAACACAGGCTATGTACTTTTAGTTAGCAAATTGCTTTAGACAAAACACAAATTCATTTCTTGTTTTCTTACATGTTCTTTGCAGTATCAAATATATTGATTTTTGTGGAAAAGTTAATCGGCTTACCTTTGTTCAGAGTGGATTTTTTTCCCCTCTGATCAGCTCTACACAATTGAATTTTTTATCCTCTTTTACAAGGTATTTCAATGTTATGAAAAAAGCATGAAAGGGAATTCTGATAAATCATTGCTTTAAAAATGAATCTACTGTAATGCACTTTTGTTGAGGGTGGAGAGTTAATTGCACTCAAAGATTTCTGTTTTGTTTTCAATGAGGATGGTATCTATGCTTGGTAAGTAGAGCTGTTGGGGAACTAGATTATATGATTCCCTGTTGATTCTGGTTACCCCAGAATTCAAAATATGAATAAGAACTAACCATTTACTTGGTACTATTGTTTTTTCAAAAATCCAGTTTTCCCCTTGATTTAAAACATTTTAAAGTAGAATTTGAATATTCTGTACTAAAAGATGGAAAAACAAATTTCATATATCCAAAAAGAAATGCTTTCAGAATGCTCTACAATTTTACCTCTATGGTGCAATAGTTGTATCCTACAAAACAGCTGTAAAGGGTAATATTTTTTTTGCAAAATGTGCAATTATCTTGCTTTGCCTTAAGAAACAGGTAAACAATTAAAAAAAAAAAAAAACCACAGACAAAAAAAACATAGCCTTTTCTTCCATTGTGATCCTACTTTATTTTTTCCTTGTTAAATCAAGCCTGACCTAATCTTCTATGAGTTGTTTTTGTGTCTGTATTACCTCAGGCTGTGCTCTCATCAGACTTCACAAGCTAAGTGGACTTGAGTTTTGGATAGTCTGTGGAAATAATCAAAGAAAATGTACCATACTCCTGGATGTGATGATAATGGTTCATTATGTCCATTAAATTTAGTACTGAATCAGTGCTGAGTATTCTGCTGTGAGTTAAGGTTAGACTCTGTGTCCTGATCAGTTGTAATTACTAAAGTGCAACTGTTAGTTCGGCTGAACTCCAGTCCCAGGGACTTTCATTCTGTTTATCAGTTTCTTTTGAACTGTTACATGTGGGAAGCCTTTGACATATTTCCTTTGAAGTCAGAGATTCTGCAGTGAAGTCCTGATTTGGTCACTAATTTGCCGTCTCTGCATATGCCCATTGCTTCAGCTTCCGGATTTTGTTTTGCTACTTATAAATGGGCATCATAATGCTTATTTTCTATCAAACTTCCTGCCTATGCCTTTGTTACCTCCTTAAACTAAAGAATTTGAAAAGGTTGTGTATCTTTTTACACAAATTATAAGCAGCTTGAAGGTACTTGCTTTTTGCATATTCTGAATAAATGAAAATCATTTTATATGTTCTAAAGTGCATGTTAAAGTGGTATTACTGGACATGTGTTCTTTGTCTACTTGTACAATAATAAAGAAGCAGAGAAGTTACTGCACTTTCTTTGGTTACATGCCACCTCCCATTTTAGCAGGGTACAGTTGAGCTAGTGTTCTTGTCCAGGCTTTGGTTAAATTCCTGCAAACATCCTGAATTTATTCTTTTGATTTTTTTTTTACTTTATCAGTACTCCTAGATCAAGTACTGATGTTTTTAACACTTCTGTAATACCATTTTATATTTTCCCTTATCTCCTCTCCAGGGCTCTTCGACTCGCAGCTTCAAATTCTGTCCATTTAGTAATAGATGAATTTTGGGTTTTTTTGAAATGAATGGAAGTGTCTCTATCTTCTGTTTTGGAGAGCTGCACATACTGTCACACTCAGTGTGTTTGTTGTTCTCCCGTAGGATGCACGAAGCATGAGAGAGAGACAGTGGAGGTAGCAGACCTGTCTCGTCAGAGCATTGCTGCCTTCTGCTCTGCTCTCTGAGTGCTAAAATGTGATGCCTGCCATGCTGTATTTTCTATGCCATACTTTCCCAGTCCCTCCTTGGAGTGTACTGTAACCTGAGGTGGCCTTTTTTTCTTTGCTTAGGAGCTGTAGATATGACACAGCAGAATTCAAGAGGAAATGCTTGTGTTCAAATTACTTCCTCATTCTGCAATGTAGGATGGCTTTAGCTTGTTGGGTATCTACATTTAAAGGAGATTCAAGACATCCATAGCCCTTCTCATTTTGGTGCTCCCATTTTTCAAGCTCTTCTGATGCACAACTTTTTAACTTTCAAGTCATTTGGCCATCTTTTGAGTGAGCCTGCAAGAAGTATTCCATTTGTAATTTCACTGTATGGCCTGTGACATATTGATAAAAGGATTTTCCAGACAGACAAGTATTGCAGTGTACCCATTGGTGGTGGAAGCACACTTGAGGGACCAAATCCATATGTAGATTGACTGCCATTGTCAGAAGTTGCATGAAATCTGTAGCACCAACTAGGCTATCGTGAAAGCTGTAGTTCATCAGCTCACATTATTCTGCATTATAGAGGTGGTTGGAGCCATCACCTACCAGGTGATGAAAAAAAAAATTTTATTCTTGTGAAGGCTATAGCTGGAAATCTTAAATTATACTTGCACGTGTAGTGCTGCTTCCACAACTTCACTAATAACATCTACAGGTTTGGCTGGAGTTTATGTAGTGCCCTTATAGGTACCACCTGAACAGGCTGATTTTACAGATCAGGCTGATTTTATGGAGCAAGAGCTGGCTTGATGACTGAACCTGTGAACATGTGGAGATTCTTTGTTCTTTTCCTTGTTGTGACTATTCGCATCAAATGCACCACACAGACCAAGCAACTTGCAAATACAAGGGATGTGGTGTTGGAAGGAACTTAAATTACCTAGTCTTTCTGGAATTGAAATTTGTCACACTATCCCACACAGTGTTGCTTTGCATCTTATTTTTGTGCCTGAATTCAGAGAGAAAAACAGCTCATTTGAAAGCTAGAAGGATGTGACATTCATTCATCTCATCAATGCCAGGAGGCAGCCTGTCTCACAAGGAGATCTTATCTTATAAACTTTCTGTTTCCATGGGTTCTGGCATTTTCAAAGTAGTCAAATGATGACTTAGGAGTGGTTGCTGAAGGAGTTTGTGTGGGCAATGTGAGGGAGGGACCTACCCCTGAACGATTAATTTGCCACAGAAGATAATACCAAATTCTTAAACCCAATTCAGAATGAAGTAGAAATTATTGCCAGATAACTGATAATAGCTCTGGTATTTGAAATTAGCTGGGAAAATAACCCTGCAGCCTTGTCCCAACTAAGCTTGGACATTCCTCTGGCAATCAGGAAAAAAACCCACAACATTTAATTTAGGATGATTAAAATATAAAGTTATCTCCTGTACAATTTTGTGTCCTACACAGGGCATATTCTTGCAGACCACAGTCCCATCTGATCCAGTCACTGGGGTTGTTCTTGAATGCCAGTGGCTTGAGCACCACTAAGAGTTATTTTATCTTGTAGATTCAGGAAATCCCTTTACAAAGCAGAAAGCATGAAGATGTCTTCCTTAAAGTAGAAAGATTTTACAAATGAGATTTAAGCTGCTTGGATGCAAAGAGAGTTTTAGGAGCATAGAACCTAAGTCAGGCAGGGCAAAGTTTCAAGTCTTTGTTTGCAGTATTTGGTAATGAAACTCTGGTTCCAGAATTCCTTAGGAATTTCTTGCAAACAATATTAGAGACAGCTAACCTGTAGAATACCACGCATGTGTTCAGTATTCTACATTTCTAGAGTTTTACATTTTTCAAGTGACATATAAGATTAAGTTAAAAATTAGGATAATGGACTTTTTTTATTCCACATAAGCATCAGTGAAGTGTCACAGGTCTGACTGCTTTCACTGGTAAAGTGCAATTAAAATCAATAAGCCTATAGCTAGATCTGAAATACATCAGTTTAAAGAATTCTGGTTGCAAGTTCTTCAGCACAAAGGCTTTAAAGTAGGGAATAGACTATTAAAAAAAGGCTAAACAAACGGGTGACTAAATTCAGTCAGAAACTAAATTATTCAACAGTATCCAATGCACATTGTCATAGCATAAATTTATATCTAGCTACTCTTTTTAGGAGCATTTTGTGCAATTGCTATAACCTGAATATTAAGAACTAGATTTTTCAATATTTCAAACAGTTCGGCAATATCTACAGAAATTGGATCCGCTTACCTCCAAGTCCCTGGCTTTTCTTAAACTGAAAGAAAGTATTCACATATGTACATGTGAGTATTTGCAAAAACTATGCAAGGCTATGACCTATATGGCTTTAACAATGTTTGCCTGGTGGCGTACTTCATAGAAGCACAAATATGAATCTTAAGATATGGAGAATACCTAAAGGATATTTAAAAATTGGTATCTACACCTTGCTTTATTCTAATGAACTGTAATAGAAATTCTCTTATTGTCTTTCAGAACAATATTCACACATCACGCTATTGTATTTAAGGTATTTTAGTTTAAAAGCTCTATAGAAAGCATTTCAGTATGCCTATGGATATATTAAAAACTTAATATCAAAGAATACATCAAGGAGTAAAAAAGTTACTAAAGCACTCCCTTGTGCTGCGATTAATTTGTGTATTATCAAGGTCTTTATTATGAATGCAGTTCCTAATGTAGGCCTGTAATAAACAGAGTGTAATTGAATTTTCAATATTTTGCCACCAGGGAGTAATTTTCTTACAAGACCTTTGCTCCATCTTCTGGCTAATTGTCAGCAGTTACTCAGTATTACTGCATTAATGTCACTAAAAAGTGAAAACAGAAGCTACCTGCTTCCATTGCTTGCAAGTATGTGTAATTCCAAGCGTTGCCTATTTACCAGGTTTGAGTTGTATGCCATTATCACTTGCGCCTTCATTAACAGCATGGGGTTTTTTGAAAATACAGCCTTGGAGACAAACCAAACCTCATAAATTTGGCTTGGTGTAAGTTTTCAATCAATTTGAGTATTCCACAGAAACATCCACAACGTTAAGAGTGTCAGACACACTAGTGAGAAGAGCATTTTATGCAACCCATGAGCGAATGTATATATTTTTGTTTGTTTGCAAATATAGTCATAAATTTTGGAGAATCCATTGCCTTTTACCTCCATTGCATGTTGTGCTAACCCACAGATATACCAAGAACAGAATTATAGACTGCTGTGTGTGCAGAAGAAGGTTGCTTAATCTACCTGCTAAATAACCACAGGCTGAAGTTTTGTGAAGATCGTGGTTCTACTCCATGTCAATATTTTCATTAAGGTTTTGAATGTTTTGAGTAGTTTTATTACATTTTGCTAGAAGTATGAGGCTGGGAGGAGCTCCAAACACTTTGCTGGAAGGGATTACGATCTTCATACATTCAACTTGTGGGTAAAAACCTGTAGTAAATAAGCTGCATTTCAGTAAGAAGTACAGGTGTGATTCTGAAGTAGGAATAACTAATTCAGACCTTCAGTACTGGAGAACCACTTGCTGGGCAGAGTTTCTGTAGGGAAGGAGCTAAGTACTGCAAAGGACTGTTCATAGACAGCAACCAACCAAGCAATCATTTTGTGAAGGGAAAGAAAAAATTCCTGTGGGCATGTGTAAGCATGAGTGTCATGGAATAGTCATAAGTAATTCCTTCTGCATCTCTCAGCCCTAGTAAGGCCTTGGCAATAGTACTGTCTACCACAAAGATTCACAAATCAATATTAACTTTTGGAACCAAGACCATAGGAAAAAACAGAATTAGCTGAAATCTGAAGTGGAAAATGTGTGTGTCCTCCAAGAAAAAATGGCAGAACAGGGCTTTCTCTAAAAAAGGAAAAATAGTGAGAACACCTTGCATGCTTCTAGATACATAAAAGGCTGATGGTAAGGAGCAGGGAACAACTGCTATTTATAAGCAGGTCAGAAAATAATGTGCTAATTGTTGAGAGAGTTGAGATGTTTTGGGAAGGTTGTGAAAGCTGTTTCCCAGAGGTTTTAAGAACAATTTAGTGTTCTATTAAGAATGGATAATCCTTCTCACTGTCTTTTTCATTCCTGTGAATCTGTGGTCCCTGCAGATTGCCACAAACAATTGGTATGAAAAGCTTCTTTTTGAAAGCTGACAGAAATAAAATGTTTTGGGTCATCTGTGGTTTCTGTGATAGGGACTTTCTATGATGGGGTAACCACATCAGTGGACATGGGAAAACCAATGGATGTAATCAATCCGAACTTTTTTAAAGGCTTTGACACGGTCCCCCACAACATCCTTCTCTCTAAATTGGAGAGATATGGATTTGATGGGAGGACTGTTCAGTGGATAAGAAATTGTTTGGATGGTCACATTCAGAAAGTAGTGGTCGACGGCTTGATGTTCAGATGGAGATCTGAGACAAGTGGTGTCCCTCAAGGGTCCATACTAGGATCAGTGCTTTTTTAATATCTTTATCAATTATATAGACAGGGAGATTGAGCACACCCTCAGCAAGTTTGCTGATGACACCAAGCTGAGTGGTGCAGCTGCCACATTGGAGGGACGGGATGTCATCCAGAGGAACTTGGGCAAGCCAGAGAAGTGGGGCTGTGAGAACCTCATGAGGTTCAACAGGGCCAAATGCAACGTCCTACACCTGTGTTGGGGCAATCTGTGGTTTCAATACAGGATGGGGAACGATGTGATTGAGAGCAGCCCTGTGGAAAAGGACTGGGGGGTGCTGGTTGATAAGAAGCTCAACATGAGCCGGCAATACATTCTTGCAGCCCAGAAGGCCAACTGTATCCTGGGCTGCATCAAAAGAAGTGTGGATGGCAGGTCATTGGAGGTGATTCTCCCTTTCTAGTCCACTCTTGTGAGACCCCCACCTGGATTGTTTTGTCTAGTTCTGGAATCTCCAACATAAGAAAGATATGGAACTGTTGGAATGGGTTCAGAGGAGGGCCACAAAGATGATCAGAGGGCTGGAACATCTCTGCTATGAGGACAGGCTGAGAGTTGGGGTTGTTGAGCCTGGTGAAGATAAGGCTCTGAGGAGACCTTATAGCAACCTTCCAGTACCTAAAGGGGACTACAAAAAAGCTGGAGAGGGACTTATTACAAGGGCATGGAGTGAAAGGATGAGGGGATAGGATATTCTTCATGGTGAGGGTGGTGAGGCACTGGAAGAAGTTGCCCAGTGAAGCTGTGGATGCCCCTTCCTTGGAAGCATTCAAGGCCAGGTTGGCTGGGGCCTTGAGCAGTCTGGTCTAGTGGGAGATGTCCTTGCCCATGGCAAGGGAGCTGGAAATAGATGATCATTCAGGTCCCTTCCAACCCAAACGATTCTATGGTTCTGTGATCTACCTATCTCAGTTGCTTAGCTGGCCTTAAATAGTAATAACAATGCATTTTTGTTGGTTTTAACAGTTTTGCAAGCTGCACTGTTGAGAATTGTTTTGACAATTTATTTATTTTCTATAACACCTGCCAGTCTGAGAATCTGCCAGGTTTCCTGAC
Source organism: Phaenicophaeus curvirostris (assembly GCF_032191515.1). NCBI lineage: Eukaryota > Metazoa > Chordata > Aves > Cuculiformes > Cuculidae > Phaenicophaeus > Phaenicophaeus curvirostris. The sequence goes on from NC_091395.1 coordinate 43,331,613, forward strand.
ATCTAAGTGCTGTACTTTAAATTCCAGCCAAAACTTCTATATTGGCATGAGAAAAAAATAACCCTAGATCAGCAAATGTTTTGCAGGATTCTACTGGCAAATATGAAAATACTGTTAGGTGTATTTACAACCTAACAAAAAGAGTATCAGTCTACAGTTATCTAAATCAGTAACTCACCTCTTCTTCCTTCCTTGGAGGGGGAAACACGAAGAAACAGGGAGACAGAATGCACAAGAGTGGGAATTGCTACCTGTACCACAATCTCTTCACCCCAGCACATCTTTCTAGTGCTTTCTCCTGCTAACTACCATTCAGAATATCCAATACTGGGACATGGGCAGTGAGATGAGTGCTGAGAAACCAGGGTGCAAACAAAACAGGAGGAGGGAATTAATTAGAATAGCTGCTGGGTGTTTTGAAGCATTAGCAAAATGGAGGCTGATGCTTGTGCTCGTGGAGTCATAACTGAAGTAAAGGAAGTTTTAATTCTGTACAGTCTTTGAACAGAAGAAGCAACTCAGGCATGATTTTAAGATGAGGAAGTTGACAATTTTATTTTTAATAAGAAATTGTAATATTAACCTTGCATTCAATTTCTTGGCAATATTCTATGATGCTGTCGATGTTAGTTGAATATAAAAAAAATTAACTTAGGTAAGACATGAACTCAGACTCAGTAGCTGGCTGGTAGCTTTAATAGCCTTTAAACTTTGTTCAGTGTAATTTTGAAGGTCAGAATTAAGGTACAGAGCCACAATCTATCTCCTTGTCATCTATTAAGAATCACTTGCACTTTGCTACTCAATATAGTCAATATAATTCTCTGTAAAACATGTGCCTGAAACGCTATGTACCACATGTTAATTGTACCTGAGCTTTTCCTCCAGCATAAAGAATCTGCATGCTTTTGATTCTTTCCTGTTACTATGCAAAGGATATTTGCACTGAAAAGGCATTATAATAACTCCGTAGCATTCATATGCCTCCTGGAAACCTTACAAGAAGTTCAAAGTGAGGAAATCCCTTCATTTCCCCTTAGTCTGTTTTGGCACGAGCACTAGAACTCTGCTTTTATCAGACCTGTCAGGTCTCATGATTTCAGTGGGAACTGATTCCCTCACTAAGGTTTCTCTTCCATTGCTTATGTTCCTCTTGTACAGGACAATAGTGCTAGAACATCTCCCGGCACTGTAATTCTTTGGCTGATGAATTTGGTGCATAGGATCCCACAGCTGAGCCTTATAGCAAGTGAAAACCCCTTGAAATTGTATGGTCCCCTACTTTGGCCTTGCGTGACCATTCCTTTCCCATTCTATGTTCCTGTAATCTGGCTTGTATGAGTCCTGGCATGTGCTTCATGAGTCGCAACTTTTATATTATTTAACTTTAGAAATTCCCTTCCCAAATGTGCATCCAGACAAACACAGCTTTTTCTGTTTCATACCTTCTATCTGTGATATTTGAAGTGCTTCTTATTTTTAAGGTGTCACAACTCAACAACATCTATGTGAAGCAAGGGGTGGTATGGCCCTTCTTCAGATACACAGCAGAAATGTATAGACTGGTTTACTAATTGGGGCTTAACACAGACTTTCTTCTTGAGGATGTCAGTGAAACATTTTCTATAGGGAAAGGGAGCACATAAGTAGTTGGAAGTACTGTGTTTTTAAGCTAAGGAGTTAAGAATTGCTTGTCAAGTAGTACATGGACAGTTGGAAGGCACACGTGAAGATGAATGTGAAGATTTCAGTATCTGGTTCTTGGATGAAGTGTGTTGGCTTTATGAGGAATGGGAAGTGATTTATTTCAGCTGATATCTATCCACTTATCACCAATAAGAATAAAAAAAAAAATCAGTGAAAATCACTGCAAGGTTTTGAGATATATTCCTACAACTCAGCAGCAGGAAGGTTTTGGTAGCCAGTAGGTGGACAGTAATTGGACTGAAAATTGGATGGTGAGATCATTTACGATGACAACACATAGAGCGAGAATTATTACTTTGGTGGTGAGTGTGGACTATGTTTTTTGGAGCAGATGCAAATTAGAAAAAAAGTTCACAAGTGGTCAGAAGCTTAAAGATACTTTCGTTTTGCCAACCTCGTTCACTTCCATGGAATGGGGAAGATGAAATGTCAGATCTACAGGGAGCTCCTGGAAATTCTCAAACTATAACTATACCCTTGAAATAAATTTGCATAGTTGCTGTTGAAATAACAAGAACATGCAAATATCAGTTTGAGATTTAGATGTGTTCTGTGGTTTTTTTGCTTTTCAGGTAGATAATGAGTCTCTTCTGGCCCATAGGGTGAGAATCGTAAGATATATAACACAGAGAAGACAGGATCAAAATAGGAGTGGGGAGCAGGTATGGGAATAAGCTGGGCTCTTCAGGGCCCATGCTATATAATTTAGATCTAGTGTGCATAAGGGACATGGCATAACCCCAGTTAAGACCTCAAAATGTCAAGTTCAGCAGTTAAGTGAATCCTTTTTTTTTTTTTTTTTCTTTAACGTCACTTAAAGCTGCTACAGATTTAGCACACAATGTGGACTTGGTATCCAGCTTCTGAAAAAGAAAGCATCTCTCAAAAATTGTTAGTAAAGTGAGTAAAAAACACTTCTATAACAAATAATCCTGCCTATTGGAAAAACAAGTGGCTCTTCAGTAGGCATTTTCCTGCTGGAAAAGGTATATGGAGAAAATGCATATATTGTGTCTTCTTGATGTATGTTTTCATATACTGTTATGAACAAACATACAAATAGATCTTGCACGTTTCTGGATTCCCTTAAGAAATAATGTTATTAAGGTGCTAGTGAAGCTGCTTTGGAAATAAAAGCAGCACTGTTTTCTGGTCCTCCTTTATTCTTTCTCTTGAGGAATATGTTAGGGTAAGTGTAGTCTGCATTTTCTTTGTTATTAAGCTTTAAAGTGTTGTCAGTAAAGGTGATGTGTGTTTGATAGCACTTCTGGTTTTTTTACACTGCTTTTTCTCACTTTTTCTAAATACGGTATCTCATTCTCTCACAGCATCTCTGCATTATTGCTGCTCGCTCCTTGAGATCTTGTCTATATTAGCACAGTCCCTCTGATAGGTGTTTCTAGTTAATCTATTTAACTAATGCTTTCCAACTACATTGAAACAGATGAGTAAAGTTTTTTTTTTACTTAAAGCATCGGGTTTTTGGTTTTTTTTCAATGTAAGTAGTCAGTGAACTGGGATCTTTATATGCTCCATCCTTACCAAAAGGCACACTATCATTTTTTGTGTCAGCCTCTTTTATTTATTTTTTTTTTATTTCTCTGAATGGAAATGTATATTGTATGCCTGCATTCTCTTTGTAATCAAAGGAGAGCAACTCCGGAATGTGGATCAAGTACTTTGGGGCATAAGTAGTTGCCAAGGTTATGACAGGTGATTTGCTCATAAGTGTGAGTGTCCTTGTAGAGGAAGCATTAAAAAGTGTTACAGATGAGTTAGTTGTATGTCTGGACTACCAGGATCTTAAGTCAATTTAAAAGAAATAGCCCATTTTTTTTCCCCTGTTAGTGCAAACTGGCCTCATTTTCTTATATGGACAAAAAGTTCCTCAACAATTTGCTTGGGAAAATGTGATTTTCAGAAATTATACTAGAGGAGTTAAATAAACCCATTGTTAACATGATGCAACAAAACAACAACAACCCTCCTCCCTACAGCAGCCACCACTGACAACAAAGCCGAGAAATCTGTGGAGGAAAGAAAGGGTAAAGATAGTTACTGATACTGAAAAGAACACATACAGTTTGAGGCAAAAATACTGTTAGAGGGTAATTGTTCCAAAGACTGAAAATAGCAAAGAATTAAGAAGGAAAATCATCTAATCCAATGTGACTCTTCTTACAATTCGTTACTTCCTAAATTCTCCTTGTTTGTTTGTTTGTTTGGGTTTTTTGAGGAGGGGGAAGAGAGTGTGTGTATTTGCTTTTTTCCCCCACTTCAGCCTACATATTATAGTGGCCACAGATGCTGTGCACAGCAGAGAACATGGGAATGAAGCAGACACTGTAGTTTTGTCATATGTGTGTGGTTTTTCATTCCTCAAAGAATAGTCTAGATCATGATATCACATGCCATTTTAAAGCTTAGAAATTAATTTGGTGAATTCTTCAGCATTCGGGGATGTAAAGTTAAAACATGTTTATGTGGCCTTGCAATGGATTTAGTGTACTGATAGTATTTTTTTATATTCCTTACACAACTTGTAGCATCTAGCTTTAAAACTGGGAATATTATTTGATACTAATTAAGCTATTTTAGATGCATAAATTTATGCCAAACCTACCTGCTTTTCCTGCAGAAGGTTAGCTTTGCAGACAGATGTTTTAATTCCATAAAACTGTCTTACCTCTGAAAAAATGCACAGAAAATTTAAATTACTCTTTGATATCAAATGGTCTCAAGTTTGTGTTGTGTTTGCCTGTACTGTAATTCAAGCAGGGGTTGCTTCAGAGAAAGTCATTCATATGAAGTCTCAAAGCTTGTAGTCATTTGAAATCGTGGTCCATTATGTTCCGTATGCTATTTGAAATGTTGACAGCCCTCTTTCAAATAGAATTAAATGCAATCTTAGAAGTGATGGAATGGAATTGTAGTAGTGTTCAGTAAAAACTGGAAAACCAATAAACATACTAGAGGTTTAACAACTACATACAAAGTTATTAGAACAGTATTTCTAATAGATTTCATTTCTACTGCTTAAAAAGTGTGAAATACTAAACATTGTTAAAAACGTTATTGCAATCATTTCCTTACAGCAGGACAGTTTGAGGAGATCTTCTGCATGAGTACATGTGCTGGTGCTGCTGCTGGCATCATCAGGACATGACACACTTCTTTTTACTGTAGTAGTAATTGCGATGCAATTGAAATTTGGAAGCCTGTGCGTATGCCTCCAAGCTGAGAATCATCAGACCGAGGGCAATGCTAACCTTCATTGGGTATTGTGGGTTTTTTTGTGGCTGTGGTATGGCCAATGACTTCTCAGCTATTTAGCTTTGCAAGAGTGTTCTCTCTGAAATGACAATATTGTAAACAATTTTTTTCTTTTTTTTGTTTGTTTTTTAAGTAAATAACATTAGGTAAGCAATAGGCAAGAGTCAGGTCTGTTGGAAACACTGTGTTAAGATTTAATTTTCACTCGTTCCACTTTAAAGTATGCTTCCAACTTGTTTGCATCTTTTTGCCACTTCTCCTATGTCATTTCACAAACATGTACTTCTTCCCATATACTTCTTGTTATACTGATAAAACGAAGAGCTACGAAAATACTTCTACAGCAATGCGAGTTTGATTTATAAAACAAGCCAAATTAATTTCTGGCTTTCAATTGTCACTGAAAACCCATTGACTGTAATAATTTTAAATTAATCAGTTCAGTAACTAATACCTAGTGTGCTGAAGTGTGAAAATACAAAATGCAAAGAAATCCCAAACAAATATATATAAGTATATGATATTTTAGTAAAAAGAGTACCAATGTAAAGCATGTATTCCATTAGGAACAAATCATAAACATCAAGGTATTTTTGCAGATGCAGGGAGCTGTGGTTTAATTTTCTGTCGGAAGGTGACTGCTTAAAGGTCATTTCCCAGAGCATAAGTCAGATTCTTTGGGGATGTATCCTTTAGCTTCATCTAATGTTTCATTGACTGTATAAGCATTAAACTCGGCGAGAATGACAGGCTGCAGTAAGTGGATCCCAGGTGGGCCTTGGGAGCTGCAGAGCCAGCTGTTCCCCAGCTCCGATAACTATTTTAGATTTGCAGATCCTTTTGCATCTGACATGGCATGCCAAGCCTTTGTACTGCCCAGTGCTGATGTTTTAAAGGAGAACGGCTTAATAATTTATTAAGTGCTACATTTCCTTTGGGCTTTATCTGTGTGATGCTGTTGAGTCACTGAGAAGTGTAAATACACAGAAGTTAATAGAAGCACAGTCTTGAAGAAAGCCAAAGCTTTTTCTTTTTTTTCTTTTTTTTTCTTTTTCTCCTTTTTTTTTTTTTTGAAAATGACTCCTCTGAGAATTTATTGTTTACCTTGCTATGAAAGAAAAAAAGTTCTGTTTTTTAAAACACGGCTGAAACACGTTTTGAGTTTAGTATCATGCCTTCCTCAAAATCATTAACAGTATTTTCCTGTTTATATGCATCTTAACTACTGATATTTTTTCAACTGGTTAGCAGTATCAGCCTTTTCTAACTTCTGTCTCAGCAAGCACTGTGTACATGCATCAGCTTTTTATTCAGGGAACATGTTGTCCATCACCTGTGCCTTTGTAATATGTTAGTGTAGGCTTCTGCCAAGCCATTAAATCTCCCTAAGGCTACCTGTTCCACAACGCTAGAAAAAGATGATGAAGAAACAGTAGTAAGTCTTCAGCATTTCTAGGCTAAGAGAAATCAAATTCTGCTTTCTGGTTCCCTGAATAAATGCAATGAAAAATGGCTAAAATGGATCATATGCACATTTGTTTCTTTAATGTCTTCTGTCCATTCCTGGAAAATCATAGCATAATGCAGTCTTGTCTGTGTATATGGATTTATGATAACCATGTCAGTCTATATTTTCTGTTACATATTTATGAGTAGGTATAATGACACAGAATTACAGAACTTTCATACCACTTTTTTCGGTAGAATTACTTTCATAAGCTGGGGTAGTACTGTAATGAATTAGGACCTTTGCAATATTTTTTGCTCAGATGAAAAAAGAATATAGTGCTGCATTTTTAAAAAAACAATTAAAGCTGGTTAGGTATTTAACTTAAAGACCCAGAATAATAGTTGTCATGAGGGGTTTTTTTGATAGAATAAAATAGATGATTTCTCTACAATTGAGAGAAAACAGACTTCCTCTGTTTCTTTTGTTTTATGTAATACATATAAGCTTGCAGAAGTTACTGTATGTTTAAAATAGTAATTGCCTCTATTACTAAAAATTAATATCAAAATGAACAGTAAGCTATTAAGTTTTAAATGAAAAAACTTTATTGATTTTAAATCAAAATTTTGCTATTTAGATACTCCTTTAATTTAGCAGTAAAATACAAATTCAGATAGCAGCATCAGAGACTCCGTTTGAATACAGTTTAATTTCATTCTTTATCCAGTTGTGGAAAAAAGATTGCCAGCTAGAAACTTTGATAATATTCAGTGCCTCCTCTTTTTCTCTGTCAGCAATCCATTTATACTCCATGGAGGGACCTATAGGTAAGGGGAAGCAAGGGGACAATTCCTGCTGGAGAATAAACCAAAGAAATTGGGGTTTAGGATTGAGCGAATCTGAATACCTGCAAATATATGGTAAACAACGTGGCAGAACAAATTGTTAGAAGTTAATCCTGATATGACAGAAGTTTTCTCACTCCAGCTAGCAGAGTGTTTGGTCTATGGCTGTCTGCATCCTATAAATCTGGGGACAATACCAGGCAGATTTTTAGATGCTATATTTCTGCTTTAACTCCTGTCAAATCACCAACGCTTCATTACTAAGAAGCTGAGATAGTGATTATATAGCACTTGCAGACTTTATGCTGATTTGAGTATCAGGATATGATAACATGAATTATTTTCCATCTATTCAGCAGCATTTAGTCTCCTTAGAGGCTGAGAGCATTGTGAAAGCTTTCCATATCAGAAAAAGAGTAAACCAAACCTGATAGGTATCAATATCCACAGATCTGGTTCTAAATGTAAGGAATGATACATTGTTTTCTTCAGATAAAGCAAGCAAACAAGCCTTGCAGTTGAGAGGTATTCAAGATTTCCCTGAATAAGCTTGGGAGTTTTTTAAGTGTAGCTCTAATATGAAAAGAGGCTTTATGGAAATGACCATTTCTAAGTGAACTAGTGGAAGCCTTAAGATGTGATTTAGTTCTGTTTTGTAACAAAAATGATGATTTATATATCACTTGGTCTTGAAAAGTTAACATACCTTTGAATTAGTGAATTGTGTCCTGCTCTGCCTGGTCTTACTTGTAAATTAATAAAATAAGGTAACTTTAAGTACATCTCCAAACTGACCCCTTCATTGCTTTCCCAAAGCTGTTCAAAATGGTGTTTCACTGAAGCAGCTGAGATGAAATTCAGCAGAGAGAACAGATCTGGTTTAGATCCAGTAGGAGTTTATACCACTGGCAGCTTTAAGGAGACTTTATTCTTTGTAAAGGCAGTAAATCCAACATAGAAATTGTAGAAGCACAATTAATAAAGATTTTTGCAATACATCTTCAAACAAAATATTTTTTTTAATTCAGATTGTATCTCTGAGAGTTCCTATGGTTTCCAAAATGACAATTGGCTTTACAAACACCCAAATGAATATACAAAATTAATGTATTTGTTCTTTGTATTCAAAACTTAACGACCTCCTTTTGCTTTCTGAATGAGGTTTACAAGGCAGCATGTTTTCTAATAGGCTTCTAACACTGTTGGAGCAAACATTGCTTCAGAAGAGACTCCACCTACAAGCATGTGTCTCACTACTACACATCCCCAAAGCCAAAAATAAACTTGCAAACACAATTGAAAAGCTCATTCCTTTGTGAACTTGAAGTAATTTTTAACTTGGGGCAAATTTTATTTTGCTCCTTATAAGGAAAGCAGCAGTTACTTTATTTCTTTTATTTGAATAGGCGATATTAAAATGGAAAGAAGTGAATGTACAGTAGAGACTGAGCTGTAAGAGGAAGCTGGCTGATTAGGGGCTAGCTTCTCAGAGTAATTGTTAGACGAAAAAAAGGTGGAAATAGTGAACAATTACTCTCAAATGTAGATGTGTAAAAAAAAAGTAGTGTTTTTTTCTTGCTGGAGATAGTGTTTGCCTCAGTAGCTTTGCTACTTTAAAATTACTATCTTATTGAGTATGTTTGATATATATTTACCTACGCCCAGAAAGATTAGCTTAGAAAAGCTCCAAATCTTAGTCATAAGAACTGGCTTCCTCACTTGGCTTTTTTCAGGGGTATAATTTAGTCTCACCTTATTCAGAAGAAGACTCTCATTAATTTAGTAGACTTTAGATCATGTTCCTACCTTGATGTTGCTTAGCTGAGCTCCTTAGAGATGCAATATAATGGAGACAATTTTATAGAAATAGATGATACATTTCTTTAAGAAACATATTTTTTCCCAGTTTGTTATATCACCCCCAGACAGTATCAATAACGAAGCATTTCTGCACTCATTAAAAAAAACCCAGCCTACTACTGTAAGCATTAACTAATACCTGGATACGTCTATGTATACTATTCTCACAGTCTCTTGCAGGAGTGATCAATATACACTGAACAACGTAATTTGATCCCTTCTTATTTATGGTGCAGCATCACAATAATGTAAACCAAATAAGTTGTTGTTGTTTTGTCATTTTTAATAACATTCTGGTTTGCTTTAGGCATGCTTAATTCTCTTCGTTTCTGACCTATTGATCTATAACCAAGCAGAAATGAAATTCATTCATGAAAAAGAGATAAAATTTTCATCTTAATCAGTCAAGTGCAGCCACCTCCGGGCTGCTCAGCTTACCTGCTCTTACTACTACGACATCAGCTTCAGATAAAACATTTAATTAGCTCAATGCACAAGTATTATTATGAGAGGAATAATACAGTTGTAAAATCACATATTTAGAAGCCCTCTCTAAGATGTATTTGCTGGGCTTTTACAAAAATTTTTGTAGTTAATCTACTGAGACAAGGTGGATGGGGTACCTGTGGTAATGTCCAAATACAGGCTTTTTGTGACCAGTTTTTCCATTAAGAGATCTCAGAATGCTTCCTTGGTAAGACTGGTTGAAGTATTTGTCTTAATCTGGCTAATAAATACTACTGACACCTCATTAATAAATAGCAATAGTCTCAGTCAAGAAAAGTAGGGATGCTAGTTTCCAAAGCACAATTAGGTACCATGGAATAAATTGACAAAAAATTGTACTTGAAGTCAAGCATGACTATATGTTTTCTTTCTGATTTGGGAGATATATTCTTAGCAGGTAAATAGGTGATATTAATTGTTGATTATTTTCTGTCAGTCTCCCACCGCAGTGCCTCATGGAGTACTTGCTAGCATATGAGTTTAGCTAGGACTACCCCATCAACCCTAGCATATACCTTGAAAAATTGTTTGGTTGTGACAGAGGACGTGAGGAAAAGGTTTGGGTCTATTTAGTTGTTGGCTTCTGAGGTCTTAATGGTTTTCAGCCCCATCAGTCTTGGTATCGCTACGTGCTTATTATATTGATTTTTTTTTTTTTCTTCTGTGAGGAAGTAGCAATACATTTGCTTTGAAAATTAAATTGCAAAATAATCTCTTAGCAAGTCTTAAAATTGCATCAATCCAATAGTTTATTTGGACTGATCTGATTTTCAGAGTATTTTATTTGTGTTTTGCTGATTAGTAAAAGCTTTATTTCTAGTCACCTTGCCAGTGTTGTTTAGAAATGCTTTTGTGAAAATGGAATTGATTTTTCATTAAGGAATTATTTTTGGCTACAGATAAGCCAAATTGACCCAGAATATTCTTAAAGCATATGCAGTGGATTGTCTGAATTCCTAAGCTGTCATTTCAGGTAGTTTGCTAATGTGGCATTGATCAATCTACAGATCCCAAACTCTGGAGAAGTGATAGGAGTATTGGCCACAGGATGCACTATGGGCCAGAAAGATAAATTGTTTGGGTTGTCTTTTTCCAAGTTTAAGGTCACAATTCATTCATCTTGTTACTTTGCTGTATCCCTTTAGTGTCTTCAATTGCAGGATTAAATATTGAATGGTGGCAGATCATTCAATATATGGCTCTTCTACTTTGGCATTAGGAGTCTTTTCATGCTTAAAATGGAACGATGTGCACACAGAATGCCAAAGGTAGTCGTGCCGATGATCTATTCTGTAAGATTAATCCCACAACAACATTATCAGGCAATTCTTAACACATCGATTTATCCCTGATATGACACTTCTGAAACAAATGCATAAATGCTTGGCACATACTCGGCATCCTTGGAGGAGGAATGTGGAATTGAACCCTCTACAGAAAAGATCCACATTTAAAATTAACCCATCAAAAGCTTAGAGAGGAAAATTTTACACTTCTAGGCTGAAATTCGTGGCCACTCATGCAAAGCTGGTCCAAAAGAAACAAGAACAGGGTAAGAAGAAGGATTCTTCCCCAGAGAATAGATCATAGTCTACAGATTCACCACATCCTTTGTTTACAATAATAGTTGTGCTATTATACTTTTCAAGTAGAGAAATGCTTTGTGTTTCAGTGCCTCTGGCTTCCCACACAAAAGGCTCCTCTCCGCACCTCTGCAGAGCTCTGCTCCAGAGCCCCCAGGTAGGAGCAAGATCCCTCGTAGACCTTTGCTTTACCACTCTTCTCTTACAGTTAGCAAGAAAATATAAGCTTTGCAAAGCTTCTGGTTTTCTGCACTGGTGAAAGGAGCAAGAAGCATTTTGCTTCTAATGATTGTCACTTGTGCATACTGTATAAACACCTTCTGTGTTTTCAAAGACTATTATATACAGAATGTGAAAAGCAGCACAGCTGTTGAAGTACGTATGTGCATTTACAGGTTTTGTAACTAGCACTGCGATTGTAGTACAAACCAGCCAAAGGAAGGAAAGGAGTTGCTATTGATTCTTAGCTCTTTATATACTCTTTATATAAAGTTTCTCAATTGGTGTTGCATTTTGGTTTTGTTAAATCTTTCTGCAAATTATGAGAGAGCCTCTGTATTTCAGGAGCATGTGATTAACTTCATCAAGTGAGAAGTAGCTCCAGAGGTGAAAATGTAGGCTTGATTTTTAAAATTGTATCTAATAATTAAATATATGTTCCAGATGAGTTGGGGCAAAAGTGAAATCCAGGCTTAGTCCTGCATCAGATGTGTGGATGCTTTGTCAGTGGGTGGAATTAAAAGCCTTGGGTTCGATGCCTGTACTTCCTAACAGTGTATTAATTACGCTGCCTGTACAGATGTCTTCTACTGATATTCACAAAAGGCTGAGCAATTTTATGGTGTCATTTATATAGCCAAGCAATCGCCAAAGAAGAAGGCGTTGCAGAAATAATATCCAGGAAGGAACTTTTGCTCTGAGCTGTAAGATGACACCTAAACATTCAAATTCACAATAAAGGAATTTCTCCTTTGTATTTGACTGCTCCAAGCATGTCTACACTACACAAGGAAATGTCTTCTGTGATGCAGTCTTTTGCGATCCCCCAAAACTGACTAGAGATTATTAGGTTACCCACACACACATACATATACATATACAGACATATATATACACATATAACACATACATGTATGTGTTAAACCTCTCTCTTTCCAAAATTATTTGAACCCAAGTATCTTGTCTCACAAGGAACATTTGATACTGCTGGAGTAGTAATGGCAGTCATCCAGGATGTGGACAAGTCAGACACAAGTCTCACATCCAACTGGAATTAGTTTATTTGAGGAAGAACAGTTTCAATAGAGAAGAAAGGCTGATGGAGACCTGCCTGAATAAGTCTTATGAGGTAGTCAGAGCACATTTCTTGAAAGGCAAGGGTCTTTTTCAAGCACTTTCTTCTGGAGAATTTAATTCTGAATCACTCTTGTGCTATGTAAAAGGTACAAGAAGTATCCTCTCATCAGCTTGTTCATGATTTGGTCTGTGTGTGTCCATAAGGGAATTATACCGGGATGCACTTTTCAAAGCAGAAGTTACAGATTTGTTAGAGGTGAGCTTAGTGAAACTAGCTGACTAGAGATAACAGGACAAAATTGATTCTAAGGTTAATTCTCAACCATTGATTTGGGCTGTTAGCTTAAGTATGAAAAATATATGCTAGGTCAGGTTCTTAAATTAGTGGGTTTTCATAGTGTTGAATGTATATAAATATTAAGATGCGTGAAGTCTGGTTGCCTGCCTGCCAAAATGTCGTTTGGATATGGTTACTGTGTATATACAGCTACTGTTTATATGTGCTGATGTCTGTAAGTATTCAGGCTAGCTAACAAGACCATTGCTTTCTTTGCAGTTTCTTTGTGTAAGTGATTCTTTAAACTGACCATCATTTTGAACTTTAAATATTTACTGAATTGAACGAGTTGAATTGAGAGTTGAAGCTTATTGATATTCAACGTTTTTTCTTAATGCCAGTAAAATGTTTTTCTTGTATGCAAGACCTGTTGCAGTTGCTGTTAGCTTTAAATTGCTAATGTCTTTATGTATTTCTAGTGCCACTATAATGAAAGCTTACTTGGCATTTTTTTTTAACTGGAAAATAGCGTGTATGAAATGCTCTGTGGCTGGTCATACGTTTGTTTGAAAAAGTAACTTTATGTGGATGTGAATAGTTGTCTTAGTTATGAAAAATTGGCATCCTGCTTCCTTTGAATTTGTTGACAAGTAGAGGGATTATATTCAAAGATTTGTTCCTAGAATCCCAAATTGCCTTGAGCATAGAATTTATATATGTGTGTGTGTGTATATATATATAAAATTAGGACTTTTTTCCTTTAGCCAAAATCCTTGCTTGTACCAAGAGAATATTTTAATTCATTTTGCTGTTGTTGACATCAAAAAGCCATCAAAGTCAACATAAAATATGAGCAAAAGATCATTTGGGGGGATCGAGTGTCTGTTCTAGTATTTGTGCTGTAGCTTTGTTATTTATATTATCCACCTATTATCATGCAAGATTCATTTTGATCTCATGGAGGATTATATGTAAGAATCAACTGTCAAATACGTAGTAATGCAGATTCAAAAGTTTCTCTTTGGTGTTTGAAGTAATTTTTTTTCAGATATCTTCTGATACAATTAGATCCTGCATGAGGACATTCTTAGACAGCTACACATGTTCCTTAAATATATCCTTCCTTGTAGCACAGATTGCAGTTAAATTGCTGCATAGGTGTGATGGTTTAGACACCACAAATTATCAAGAAATTCTCTCTTTTCTTCGGCGAAGATGTTTCTCCTGGGCTTGAAGGTGAAATAGCAACAATGAGAAAAACAGCATGTTACATTCTTAAGTCTACAGGATGATAAAATCACCAATTACATGAAAAGTTGACTGGAATGGGTTTCCTTATTTAAAAAAATAAAAATAAAAAACCCAAAAGCCTCAGCAACAGACCACTTTCACTTAAATGTTGATTTTTCTAGTTAGAAAGTGATTTAATCTGTTAATTTCCTTTCTCTGGTTTGTTTTTTTTTTAGCACCGTAAAATTAATAGCCCCATTATCACAGACTCCCTAGCCTTATTTTTCCTTGTTCCTCATTTTTGTCTGTCAGATTGGCATAAAATTCAAAGTGCAACTTCAGAGGTGAAAAGCATTGCTGGCCTGGAGATTTGACTTCTGATATATATAAACGTGAACCAATGCTCTTCTGTTGATAAGCAATGTATGTGACCCATGACGGGCAGCTTGCTGTTCTGATGGAGCAAAATATTACAGCTAAAGCATGCAGGCTTCTGCTTCGCTGGACTCGGAATAGATTAGTGAAGTTCTTTCCCAGCTTGAAGGGTTTTAGTTTGGTTCCCTCCCCACCTCCCATGATGGATTATAGATAAACTCATATGCAAGTTTATAGCAAGATTCCTCTGAAACCCCTAGCTTTTTATGAATGGAAAGGTCATTTATAAATGTTCAACATCATTGTATTTTATTATTTTTCCCATAGGACAAGATTGCTGTCTTTTCTGTAAGTGGCTGCAATCAAACTTTACAACCACGCAGATTTAACATTCAACATATTACTGGATTTAGATAACTGAAGACTCTGTAATGAAAAATATGATATGTTTGATTTCAGCTCATGGAGGCCTCTTTTATTTATATGTTACAATCTTTAAACCAAAACATGGACTTTATGAAGTCACCAATTCTAGGTTACTGATGCAGAGCCAATCTTTGTTTAGCATGTTGTTTCCTATAATGCTAAAACCCTCCAGTTTTCTCTGACAAATCTGATTCTTCTTTATTGGAGTGGCTTTGAAGTACACTATTTGTGGAGCTGTGTTTGAACTGTGGGGTCATATTGATGCTTGGTTTGGTTACTCAGTTGTACTTCATATTTGTATTTGCTGGTCTTAGTTCCTGAATCTTATTCCTTTGGGCATAACACATCTTTCAGTCACTGTAACATCTAGTTTGTTATCATTTAAAAGCATTAATATTAACTAGAAAAATCTTCACCCAGGGAAAGTCCAGGACTTGAACGTGTGCAACCGTAAGTTGCATTCATTATTGCAACATAAAAAGTCAATTAGTAAATTCGAGAGTTAAAGCAATAAAAATAGCTCTGTGATTTGATAGAGTGATTCAACATCAGGCACTGACATTCGTCAAGCATTTCTTCCATGGCTTAAAGCTCTAAAGGCAACTTGGATTTTATTAGTAAGGCTTGGTAGCAAAGTAGTTCCCTGTATTTGTGTTATCACTATATCCAGAACCCCTATGCTCAGCCAAGTCAGAGAAGATAATTTTTCCACATTCCAAAGCATGCAAGCAATGAGAACCCCAATTATACCTGAGAACTTTTTAAAAGTTTGTGTGAAACACATTCTCCAGCTTGCAGATCTGTCCATGACTAGTGCCAGTTTTTAAGTATCTTACATAAAAGAGAATGGCTAGATGGCACAGGACTGTACTCCCATCTCAGCAATATTAAACTCGGAGTCAGAAGAACGTTGTGTCTCACGTCTTTCAAAAACACAAACAAAATAAAACGAATACCTGACAGTTCAAACCTCACAATATCTCCTCTTGAGAAGTTTAGGAAAGGTGGTTTCTCTTAAACTGAAAGATGTGTTTGTCAGTGGTGCACAGCTGTGTTAAGTATGAACTTCTCTGTAAAGTATTCAGTGGCCCGTGAGGCTTTAGATTTATAGATTCAGCTCAGTGTGTAGTGCTGGACACTGATGTTAGCTCTATCGTATTAGTATTTAAGTGGTGCATAGGTAGGATTCTTAACATTGTCAGAAGCATCTAATTGGTGTTTTGCCTGTTTATAAATTGTACCATACTAGTGGTTTTAGCCTGCACAGTACCTTATTTTTAGATGTGGTTTATCACCATCTATTGTTCAAAGAGAAGTGAGTCTTCTGTTTCATAGCGGGGCCTGTTATTTCACAGGGTAGTACAGTGTGATTCCTTGTTCATTTGTTAGTGTTCTAGGAAAAGATTATTTATTGACTTGAAGGGAGAGGATTATGGGCCTGTAGTATATTTAATAGCTTCAGAAATGTCAGCTTTTTGTATATGAAATCTACTAGCTCTTTTCTCCGAGAGGCATCTCAAATTTTTGCATTGATGTTCTGTAAATACCAGGGGGGTAGACCAGGTTCTTGCAACATTCTCATGAAACATTATTTTGATAAGACGTTCTGAAGGGAAAAGATTTCGAGACCTTGCTTGTAGGGAGTATTGACAATGAGAACATAATGAGATCAAGAGGCAAGTGTGTCAGCTGGCGAAGAAAGTAGTCTTATTCAAGAAAGTGTCAAAAGTGATAATATTTGATAGGGAAAACCATTTCTCTTCCTCCTGTGCATTTTCCATATTTTTTTGCCATCTAGCAATAGGCTAGGAAAGTTCATGTTTTCCTTCAAGTGCCTGAACTCCACCTTGCACACATAGACATATGCCCCTACTGTTTTTCCTAGTAAGTGTCTTGAGTAGACAGGATATAAACCAGCCTTTTTAGAGTTCAGATAATTGTCCATATTCCCCTAAAAATAACATGATGTTAATATCCTCTTAAATAAAGACAATTGTCATTCATGAGTAGTTGCATAATAAGATATATGTATACATGCGTGTATTTTGTGTCTGGTTTAAGGTACCTCTGATTGCTCTTGCTTGCAGTTTGTATCTGCTGTCTTCTTAAAGCCTGCAGTTGTCAATCTGGGCAAGTATACAGGAGGCTATGATATCACAAATATGTAAGCTTTATGATCTTGGTATTAGTTGTTCCTACGTGGTACATGGAGCTGAACACAGGAGCAAAGGGGAAATGGTATTGTGTGTCATGGCATAGTCTGCACATTTCTTACCGTGAGATCTCTTCTCTTCCTTTCCTCTCTCTTTTCCTTCCCTCTTACTAGTGAAATTTAAATCTGTTGTCTGGGGAGTTTGCTAGGCAAGTGAAGTTTTCTGTAGCGTAACTTTCCATATGAGCCAGACTGGATGTGAAAGAAGCTTCAGTCATGTAGGGACTAAGCAAGCTTTGTCCAGTGCTGGTTTACTGCCTTCTCTGTGATCATTGGTGTGCTATAAGAAGGCAAAATTAAGCACAGTTCCTCCTTAACACTCCCCAGCACTCGTAAGGTCTGGTTTAGCTCTGTTTTTAAAATACTCTTTTCTGAAAGTCAAGTTGTAAAAAACCAGCCAAGGCCTTCTCCCATAGTGCAGCTGCTCCTAGAATGTAACCCCCAGGACTTCTGAGTCCACTTGACAGTCTGTGGTTTCCAGTTGCAGGCCACAGATGACTTTTATGGGACCTGGCAAAGGTAACCAAGAAAAATTGAGCTTGGCAAGATTAAATTTGCTGTATCGGGTTCTTCATCTTCAGAGGAAAATTCTGAAGGCTTTGTGAAGAAAAAGAAAGTTACAAAAAAGGCTGAAAATTACAAATTCCTCCTCTGAAAGTAATTTTTATATCATGATAGTTCAAAAAAACCATCTGACCTCTAGCCACCAAAATGCACTAACCTTGGCAGGTGGACGAAAAAAGAATGTTTGGTAGGTTATTCAAGTTATGTTTATTACATAGATACATAGTTTATAGGTTGTTTCATCCTGTATGAATTCATGTCAGGCTGCATTGATACTCGCTAGATATCAGTTTGTTCTAAAATGAGTAGCACGTGTTTGTGCATCTGATGATGCTTAAAATGAGCTTAAAATGAGACTGTGTGTCTGAAACATGCATTGTCTCCCTTGCTTTTACAAAGTTAGGGATTTCTTTTTCTTAAAACGATGAATATAAGAACTGCTGTTTTATCTCAAAATATTTGTACAACTATTGTGTCTGTAGTATCATGTCTCTGGAGTATATGCTCTGGATGCTTCCAAACTAGTTACATGAACAGATTTTATAGATACAGAAAACTAGAAGTGAAAGTTGTGACATTTTGGGTAGTGGAAATGTTTCTTCTATAAACTGAGACAGACACTGTGCAAAGGTGTTTATATAATGCTATTAATCAGACTGGATTTCTTACCTCTGTAAGGGCCCATATATGCACTTACAGCATTAGTTACTCATATTTGTAAGTACATAATCCTTACTGTAGTAATATTGTATACTAATTCTTTTTTGTATTTGCTAATTGGTATTTCCTATTCAGGGAAGGGCCAGAAATCAGATTTGGGCCATAAGGAACTGCTGCTTTCCCCTTTAGCATGAGGGAGAGAGCACTCCAATTGCCAATTGAGCGTAATATAAGTGGCGTACGGCTTGCGTTAATACAACACTTGTGATGTTTAGTGGCTACAGCTAAGATTCAACTCTGCACGGCAATGGAAATGCGTACCAAATCTGCTGAGGTGGTACTGACCTGCATCAGAAGAGGGCTTACTTGGAATTGATTTTCATTAGTTGTTTTCCCAGTTTGTCTCTTCTAGTCATTCCCCATGTGAGTTATTCTTACAAAATGTAAGTTTATATTTTTGACAGCACGGCTGCAGGAAGCACAGCTTGCAGCTTATAGCAGACAGAGTTTTAGTATTTTGCTCTAACAGTCTAGAAAATTATAATATATTCCCAGAAAGCAGTAAATGTAGCCAGAATACAATTTTCACACCTACAGATAGCTCTGCAGTTATTTTTTCCAACATCTGGTGGCCTGTGAGCCTGAATCATTGTGGCTTCAGCCCTTCCTTTGTTTCTTAGGTCTGATCTGCCGTGCTTGGAAAGCCTTCCCGTTTGGTAACACCTGGTTTTGTGCCTGCTGATGCTATGGTTCTCACCAGCATTAGTCAACAAAGATTCTGGCCCGCCGTGCTGCTTATATTTATATTTATATTTATATTTATATTTATATTTATATTTATATTTATATTTATATTTATATTTATATTTATATTTATATTTATATTTATGGCTGAATTTAACTGAGGTAGTTACAAATAGAACTTAGATACACTCAGACACTCCTGAAACTCCTGAAATATCTGAACACAAATGTCATTGTGATACTGTATAAAGCGCCAAGAGAGACAAGTGAGAAGTTCTGAAGCATGATCCAAACACCAGACCCATTCATAGAAGTTTAAATATAGTACAAAATCATGTTAAAAATGCGTTTTCCAAGCTGTGTGAACAAAACCTTTATTAAGTTAAGTAAAATCTGATTTGATATAAAAGAACTCCTAAGTCATCTTTTAAGATGTTCTGTTCACTGTCAGGAACGGTAGATGTTTATAGGTTATATCAAATAATATCTTCCCCCCCTCCTTGAGTTAATTTGCAGCTATTTTTTCTAACTAATTGGCTTTCCATACATTCATTATATTCTACTCTAAGTTTAATATTTAAACTGCTTAACATGCTAATCGATTAGTAGAGGGCCAGATCCTGCTACACGTTTTTATCATGTAATTTTATAGACCTATCTGCACCTAGTTAATCTTTTTCCCTTATGAACCCAATCAAATTGTCTATATCTGAAGTACTTGCAGTCCTTAAAGGCACAGGTTTCCACTGAAAATCGATATTCTCATTATGGTTAATGATTCTGGCAATTTTATTTTTATGTGTTGTAGTCCTCTAGTCTGTTAGGTCTGACCTGTGAACCAAGGCATAAGGTGAAGAATTTTTGTTGCTCTTTTAGAAATTATTGTCTCCAAAATCTAGGTTTTGTGTATTTGTCAACTGTGATACAGCTGCAGATTTGCAAAGTTACCCTATAATGAGCCTCAGGAGACTTGGACTCTGTGTAGTGCTGGGTAAGAAACAGTATCAACTACAGTGAGTCCAGTCTGCTAAAAACATTAGGAACCCAAGGTGAGTACAGGTCTCAGAATCATCACTTATTAAGGTGGCGCGTTTCCCTCATTAACACCAGGACACCAAAGGTTGTCTTAGATGGATGTAAGCACTGTGATACCTGGTGATCCTTGCTCAGAGAAGCTTCTTCTTACTGGCAGCACTGAGAGCTGTGTGTGACCCTGATGCAAAAAGGCAGTGGGGATGTGTATGGTGTTGGGTCAATAAATGATATTTAGAGTGGAATGATTTTCCTTGGTGCTCTAAGGGAAGTTCTGGGCATGAAGGGCAGGTTGTGTCAATGCAGGGAACATGGTGCAGGGTGGCTGCAGGGTGTGTGGATGTGGGTGGGCAGCACCGCAGGGACTTTCAGGAAGCCTTGGGAGCAGCATGGCCTTGGGAAACAAGAGGTCAGGCTACTGCAACATGGGGTAAGGATATGAGGGTCATATATGGAGTAGGAACAATAAGTACAGTGGCAATTTTTTTCTTTCCTTTAAAATCTTAAGTGTTTTTGAAGAATGGGGGTACCTTAGACTTGAGCCAGCGTGGTATTCCTTTTTCCTTTTCAACTACAACTTTCTCACCCCCAGGAAGAGCAAAAAAAAAAAAACTTTCTGTGTCGTTTGATTCATTTTGCTTGTGTGTTTGAAAGATGTGAAGGAGAAGTCAAGGAAAATGTATTTCAGTGTTTTGATTTCAAATTAGTGTAGTGGTTTAATCAGAAAAACTTACTTTTGAAATTGGGAAGGATTGCTATTTCACAACTTATAAATATTCATAGAATCATAGAATCACCAGGTTGGAAGAGACCCACCGGATCATGAGTCCAACCATTCATATCAAACGCTAAACCATGCCCCTTAGCACCTCGTCCACCCGTGCCTTAAACACCTCCAGGGAAGGCGAGTCAACCACCTCCCTGGGCAGCCTGTTCCAGTGCCCAATGACCCTTTCCGTGAAAATTTTTCTCTTAATGTCCAGCCTAAATCTCCCCTGGTGGAGCTTGAGGCCATTCCCTCTTGTCCTGTCCCCTGTCACTTGGGAGAAGAGGCCAGCACCCTCCTCTCTACAACCTCCTTTCAGGTAGTTGTAGAAAGCAATGAGGTCTTCCCTCAGCCTCCTCTTCTCCAGGCTAAACAACCCCAGCTCTCTCAGCCGCTCCTCATAAGGCCTGTTCTCCAGCCCCTTCACCAGCTTTGTTGCTCTTCTCTGGACTCGTTCCAGAGCCTCAACATCCTTCTTGTGGTGAGGGGCCCAGAACTGAACACAGGATTCGAGGAGCGGTCTCACCAGTGCCGAGTACAGAGGGAGAATAACCTCCCTGGACCTGCTGGTCACGCCGTTTCTGATCCAAGCCAAGATGCCATTGGCCTTCTTGGCCACCTGGGCACACTGCTGGCTCATGTTCAGTCAGCTGTCACCAACACTCCCAGGTCCCTCTCCTCCAGGCAGCTTTCTAGACAGACTTCTCCTAGTCTGTAGCACTGCACAGGGTTGTTGTGCCCCAAGTGCAGGACCCAGCATTTGGCCTTGTTAAACCTCATGCCATTGGACTCTGCCCAGTGGTCCAGCCTGTTCAGATCCCTTTGCAGAGCCTCCCTACCCTCCAGCATTATTATTTCTTTCCAAGTATTATTAGGCTGTTGATTCTAGGCATACGCTTAGCAAACCACAGAAAACCTGAGTTTAATTACAAAGCCCATTTTCCCTTACAAGAGCTCATCATATTTTTCAGGCTACAAGTCAACGCGGAAGCATTTATGTACCTTCCTCTCTATTAAGCCCATTATATCTGTCTTTGGTCATGGGTTTGCTCTGTTAATATGTCAGAGACAGAGCAAGCAGGTTACTAATGAGAAGGTTAAAGGTGACTTGCTGAAATGGAATTACATAAGCCAGACTTAATGTGAAAAGACAAAGAAAAGCAAGGAAGAGATGAAGAAGAGAAAACAGCAACTGCCTGTTCTAAGATCTGTGCAGTGAGGATGAGGTTAGCCTGCATGTTCTCAGCTTACTGTGGTCCCATTTGCCCTGTTTCAGCATATCTGAAACGTACCTATTCCAGCATGGGTTATTTCATTAGATGTTTGTCTAAGATCAAACATTTTCTTAAGTCTATATTGGTGATATGTAAATAAAATAAAGGTAGCAGTGGTTCAGAGAAACAGGTGAAAAGACGGGCGTTATTTACAGTGAGCAACGAAGAGCAGAAACATCTCACTTTGTACTGACACCAGCTGATAGATCTGCATGTTAAAAAGCAGCACTCTGCAGTCCTGCCGTTTTGGGTGCAGAAGTCTGTCTGTGTTAGCCAGGAGCTTCCCCCAGACTAACTGACCTTGTCAAGAGGGATAGCATAGTGCTAACACTCCCTGATATTTTGCAGCTCAGAGGTACTTGCGTACTTGCCAGATCAGGTATTTCAGCAGCTGTACATGGGCATCCATCCTTAGATGTGTAATTTGAAAAATGTTTTTGTAATAAATGGAAGGAAGGCATGACCCTGTTTTACAGAATCAGTAGCAAATACTTGATAAGAAGTAAGTTTTTTATTAAGCACATTGGTTTTTAAACATGTTCTGTTTTCTGAAAACAAAGAGTAATCAAGAAATACAAGAATCGAGATGCGAGTTGCAGATTCTTATTTTCTTTTCATTACCATAGTTACCTGCACATCGGTTATATGATAATTATTAATGTCTCACTGGCTTTACTGAGGAATGAGATTTGGTTTCCATGTAGAAACTTAATAAAAGCCAGTTTATAATTACTAAGATAGAATGAAAAACACCCTTACCCTTTTTATCAGGTGATAAAATATTTTGATATTAGCACCCATGTAGATAGTGTATGTAATGTTTTTCAAGTCATTGAAATCATTGCTAGTGAATTATGCATTGTGGAATAGCATTGTAAAACAATCTGTAGGCTTTCAACTGATTTCTTTCATGTCATTTCATTCAGTTTAAACCTGTTTGACACTGCCCAAGAAGTTTCTCCCTTCTATTCAGCACCTACTGGTGGCGACCTATAAATCAACAGCTCATCCAGAAGCATGAAAGATCTCATTAAATCTATTTTTATGTGAGTTAACAGATCTCCAAATTAACCTTGCTTTAAAAATAAAATAAAATAAAATAAAATAAAATAAAATAAAATAAAATAAAATAAAATAGTAAAGGTCAGCCTTTTTTGTATAACAAAGTTTGCTGATCACAGAGATTTTCAAGCCTGATGGCACATTTGACTGCATGGTTGTCTCATCATTTTGGCAGTGGTCTGTTTGATGCCAGCAAGGAATGCTAAGACTTAGTGGCAGTACAATCTTGTATTTTATGTTTGATTTATTCTCTTAAAATTCTCTTTATTTCACTAATAGGTGAATACAAATAAATATATTTTGACACAGTAGTTGCAGAAAGAGTGCGTAAGAAAGCCATGTCTTGCATGTGGACTGTTAACAGTTTAAGACAATTAATTAGGCCTCCAAAGGCAAAAAGTGAACCCATATATGCTGCTAGTTATAATGGTATTCAAGTGTGTCTGAAGATGTAGAGAAAATTGATTTTAAGCATGTTACTTATTATATTGTTACTTATTGCATTATACTGTTACAGTATAGGATATAGAAGCTAAAAGACAAATGACAAACATTTCCAAAATTTGCAGATGGGAATGTCTATAAATAAGAACACCTTAGTAACATCAAATAAAGGCAGAAGAAAAAGATAATAAAGCATTAAGAAGAAAAATGGAGATGCTAAGAGTAAAAATAGCATTTTAGTAACAACATTATTACAACATTTATACTTTTCAGTTTGTGTGTGTCTTAGAGAACTAAAATCTGATTATAAAACATGTCAAATAACAAACAGTGAGGAGTGCAAATATTTGCAGCAAGGTGCAAGACAATTTGTTTATTACAGTGATCAAAATTACTGCTGCACTGAACCAGATTAATTTTTTCTTGTCATTTTTATTTCAGTTTGCACAGTTTAAATAACAAATAATATGTTTCCCTTGAAAGAGTGCACTGTGTGGTCAAGATGGTTCTTCCCCTTTTAGTCACTACCTAATGGAACACATTAGCAGTAGTTAAAGTATTCCGGAGTTGGTTCTGAAAACCTTCCCAATGTTGAACTTGTTCAAGCATCTGTGACATAAAATCACACCTGGGGACAATGTGACTTGTTAAGAACCTACTTATAATATCTAAGTTGAAAAAAAAATATTATCATGTGGACTTCAATGAAAAGATTGTGTCTTATGCTGTCAGCACTAAAATTACTGTGACATTTAAAAAATCATAGATAACTAACATATTGGTGCAATAAAATCTTTATTAAATGTCATATTGGTGGCTAAAAAAAGAA
The DNA here is from genome assembly GCF_032191515.1 of Phaenicophaeus curvirostris. Classification (NCBI taxonomy): domain Eukaryota; kingdom Metazoa; phylum Chordata; class Aves; order Cuculiformes; family Cuculidae; genus Phaenicophaeus; species Phaenicophaeus curvirostris. Next base: position 43,356,029 of record NC_091395.1, read on the forward strand.
GAAAAAATCACAGTTAATGTTTGGTTAGGTAAGTGAACAGTTTAATTTATGACTTTGTTAAACAGAGGAAAATGAAAATGAGGAAATACTCTCAGTATGGAAAACTGTAATGTAAAATCTCTCTCAGTAAATTCAAAACCCATTTTACGAACTGAAAAAATATTCAAATCCAAAACCTGAAATGATTCCTTCAAGTTTGTGCTGAAAACTGCCTTAGATAGGAAACACGAGGAGGAATGTCTTTCCTTTAATGGGGCAGGTGTATGGTTTCTTGTTGAAATTAAAAGGAATGAAAGGAATCCTAACAATGTTAACCAAATCTAGGTAAAAATAGAAGAATCCCCCAGAGTAAGAAAGAAGGTGCTGAAGTAGTCAAAAATATTTACCTTCATTGTTCGAATGGAGGGAGAGGAGACAAAGAGGACAGTTAGCTCAAATGATAAATTATTTACCTTTTCCATAGGAATATTAAATTGTAGTTGTTAATACTGGATGTTTTCAAGTACTATGGCCAGATAGCTTCATTCACAAGTGCAAAAATTTGTAGTGAAACAACGGGTAGACATAAAGCACATGAGTTAAGACTGTAAACACTGATGCCAATTTATTGTGAAGTTCCGTTAAGAATATTGAAAGAGCTGGCTGAAGAGTTCCTGCAGTTGTTAATGTTGACTTCTATGAGGTTGTCTAACATTGGGAAACTGTTAAAGAAACAAAAGACAGACAGTGCTGTTCCCTATGCTTTATATATACTGACCATGTATAATTTCACAAGCCTGACTGTTTTTCTGGCAAAATAACTGACTGATTGTCCAGGCTTTGAACAGCCTGGTCTGGTGGGAGGTGTCCCTGCCCATGGCAGGGGGCTTGGAACCACATGATCTTTAAAGTCTCTTCCAACCCAAACCATTCTATAATTCTATGAGCGATTCCTGTATCACTAGTGTGAATTATAACATTAACATTCAGTGGCATTTTAACATCAAGAGGAATTAACCACTGAAGCCATTTCTATAGTTTTATGGAAGATTTTCAGTTGCCTGAAGTTTTTATCCTCAAGTTAAACCAGAAATGTAACTAGTGGTAGCTCTGTGGCCAGTGTTCTGCGTGCTTGCAGTGATATCTTTGAGTCTGACTTCCATTTGTAGTGTGCAAGACATGCAAGACCATAAACCTTGGCAGGTTTACACCTTGTTACAATTGCATTTTTTATTTAAAAATCTTCATGAAGGGAAGATACTAGGAGACTTCTTCTGTGATGTTGTTTATTTCTAGCAGCCGTCTTTAGGCTGTCTTCTTCAGAGGCTTAGTTAGCATAATTGATATAAAGCCATTTGAGGTGGTAAGGAATGTGATACTTCAGACCATCTGCAAAATGGTGGCCTTACAGTAAAAATGAAATGAATAAAATAAGGACTAGGTACTCACTGTATTAATCTTTTTTTGTCTGTCTATGATATTTTTTTTTTACCTCTAATAGAGCTCTAACCTTTAAATGTTCTCTGAGATGAACAATTTTTCATGATCCAGCTGTCTCAGGATTGGTTTAGTTCAGTTTAATATATCTTTTGATTCACTGTTGGGGGGTGGGGTTGTGGTATATATGGGATTTAATGCCTGTGCCAGACAGGTGTTAGTAAATCATTACTTCAGTAATTATGAAATTATTCCAGTTGAATAAATGAATATGATCTTATTAGAAAAAAAAAAATTCTTAAGGCCACTGGGGTTTTTTCCAACAAATACCTGTTCGTTACTTTTCTATACCCCTTCTCCAAATAAAACATAAGCATACCAAATTCCTGCTTCAAAAGATTAAAAAAAACCCAACTGAGTTAAAGCATATTGATGTTTTCTTGATCTACATTGTTAAAATGGAAAATACAATTTATTTTTAAGGATGTTACTTCATACGGCAGTTGAACCAATCCAAAATCCATATGCATCAGAAAGGGATGATCCCATCCCACTTAACTCCAGCCAGATGCTGTGACCATTTCTTTTGCAGATTTAGCACTTAATTACACAGACACAGAGCATGTCAGTTCACTGGATTATCCAAGGGTGATAGTCGATGCTAGCATACACTACGCTGGCACTGCCTTGATCTTGAGTCTTGCTATGTGGGGACTGTTACTTCTTTGTATTGGGTCAGGCTTTCATCCAGTTTCTTAATGATCTAGTTGAGGCCACTGAACCAGCAGACTATTATTCCCTGCTCCTCTCCCCACCCCCTCTACCCCCAATGTCTTTGGATAGTTTCCCAAAAAATTTAGTAGCTTGAACTTGCTCCCTGCAGAGTCAGATGAACAGCACAGTTGACACAACATTGGGAGGGAGGGTTTGGAGAAGATAGAAATAACTGCAGCAGCACTAAACGTTTTAATGTCAACTTCTGTGGAACTGTATCCTAACCCTGAAAAAAATTACCTTGCATCACCAGCCAGCTGAACCAACTCACCCTGCAGCTGCACAGGCTGATCTAATAAAAGGGGGAGGAGGGAGGCAAGGCAGGAATCCGTGGCTTCAAAGAAAGTGGGACCTCCCCTTTTGGCAGTCTTAGACTGGTAAAGCTGTAATATGAAACTGCTTAAGGTTTACTGAAGAATCTATAAGTGATTCAGTTTTGAATCATCTAATTTGTTTTCATATGTACTTTCTTACCACTCATTACAACTCGTATTTACATTACGAAGTTATTTGTGAGGCAAAAAAAGGAAGAAATTAATTCAAACCAAAAATTTTAAAATGCAAATAGGACTTCCCATAAATAATTAACTTGTCAAAATATCTACTTCAAAACTAAATGTAAATTTATTTTGGATCCTGATGTGTCTCTAGGACCTCCCTGTACTCCCTCTTGTAGTGCGCATAGCTTGTCGTACTGTTGTACCTTCTTATTTGACCTCCCTTTCCTAAGAAGGCACAAGGCAGAACACAAATTCGCTGTCTGTTCACTTGTTTGTTCTACCTGTATTTTCCCAGGCTTCAGAAACTGGGTCTCAAGTTAGAGAGATGCCGTAGATCTGGTGCTTAGATCAAGCAGGGAAGGGCCATTAAACAGGAGGGAGCAGGGCAGTTATATCTAACATAAGCTCCAGAATGTCACTCGCCTCTTTTCTTTACTGATTCTTTTTTGTGTCTGTTTAACCATCGTTTAGATATTTCAAAACGACACCTTTGTTTCCACAAGCTTTCTTGGCATTGCTGACATCCACGTAGGCTCCCAGCTGAGCGAGCTTGCTGTCAGACTATCCAGATGTCCTGCGCGTCAGCATCGCATGGGACTTTGCATCTGCTTCAGGTAAATCTGATGCTACCAGGACAGTTAGCTTGTTTATTCTGGGTGCGATTGTAATTTTCAAGCCATAGAAAGAGATACTGACGTCAGCCTAGTCTAGCTTATTAGCCTCATCTACTGTAATATAGCTTTATGAACAGGTTATCCAGAAAAGAATCTTTTATTAGGGAGGGTAAAGAATATAGTGTTATTGGAAGCTACAGTTTTAACTTCCTATTAAAGCAGCTTTTAATGCTTAGCTTTTACTTATTGAGTTTGTAACTTTACAGATTACCACCTCCTTGTCCTTAGGCAGATACTGGTATACTCATTTTAGAAGTGAGGTAACTGTACTTTAATCATCCCATATACATTGATTAATTATGAGTCAGTGCTGTATCATCTGAAAGCAAGCATGGGGTTTGTGAGATTGATAAAAAGTTGCTTTGTTTCCTTCATTGTTCATCACAAGTTTGAGTAAGGAGGGAGTAAATGTTGGTAATAGTACTTTCAGGTATCTGAAAGTGCAGGTTTAGAAATGAATAGTCAATATTACGTTAAAATAAGAATGCTGCTTCATAACTGAGAACAAATAACGTATCACACTAAACAAACAAAAAACACAAAACTTGTTCTTCTGTAAGCTCTATTCAAGCAATATTACTGGTGGGTTTGTGGGGTTTGCTGGGATGTACATTGAGCCACTTACTTTCCCAAGTCTTACTGAAGAAATATTAAAAATTATTTCTTTGCTAGTTTTGTCAAGCCATAATTCCCTGTATTTCAACTGAAGGCATCCTTTCCTTTTCCCTAAGTTTTGGCTCCATGACAGATTTTACAGTTGGAAAACTGAATGTCTAGGTCTGTGTTATTGAGAATTAAATGCTTCCATTTGTTTTAAGTCTTAAATTCAAAATTAATATATATAAAATCAGTAAGTTCTAAATGAGTAATATAAAATATGATTCAGCTAGTGCTGTATTTTTTGTCTCCAGTCCATAATAAGTAACAAATCTATGAATAATGACACTGCTACAAATACATTTTGTCTTATGATTTCAAAATTAGATATTATTACTTTATACAGTTCATTTTCTTCAAAAGCATTAAAGTGATGTGTTATTTATACAACTGTTAATACCATTGATTCACACCAGTAAGACTCTGCCAGTTGGTCCAGGCACCATGCAAAGTCTTGAACTGAGCTTTGATCCTCCTTATCTTGCCATGGACCTTTTAGGAGGAAACAGAGAAATCCAAGCTCACTCACTGAGCTTGGCAACCAACTACTTTAGCATGTCCAGTGTAACTGTATCATCTTGTACCTTCTCTGGATCCTTTCCACCTCTGTCTCAGGCCTGAGCCACTATACCTGCAGAAGTGTTTCTGCCCTTGCTGTGAGGTTATACAGCTCTGTCATGCATCTTTTCATGTACTTTTCTGCTAGTACTGAATTGCTTCAAGTAGATTTGCTATAGCTGAAGAGAAAAGAAAAATATCTATAATGTGGGTGGGAGAGCTAGATGTTCCTTTCTTATATTTCAAGAAAAGAAAAAGGGAAAAACTATTAATTTGTTTTCTTATGTTTCCCAAAATGCAGAACTGCTGTGGTACCAATTAGTGCTGAACAGTGAGGATGGTTTTAAATAATCAACTACATAATTGAGCATATTTTTACGCATGAACGCAGCATCGGTAGAGTTGTGTACTGGAGTTGAACTGCTATCTTAAGACAATGTCTGATGGTGTTTGTACTGGAATATCCTAAACTCTGATGTTCCTTGACCTCTCTCATAAGGATCACAAATATTCAGAGGTTGTCCTATATCTATGTAGATTACTCTCTGTCAAACATATAAACCAAATCTCAGGTTTTTTGTTAAGGGAGAAAAGGAACTTGGAAAGGAAATCTCAATCATGGCTGGCCCTGCAGTTCAGCTGTCCAGATCAGACAGTCGTTAAAATCCTTGTTTCAACACCCTTAACCATGGTTAGACTGATTCTTGGTTAAATACATCAGCTCAGAAGGTCAATTGTGGTTTTGTTGTGTTTGTGGTTGATTTGGGTGGCTTTTTTAGGGAGAAGAGGGGGATTATTCTGTCACAACATTATTGATAGAGACTTTTTAAAATTACATAAAATAAACCAGAGTAAGGCTAAGTGTGTGAAAAATTTGATATTTTTGTATATACAGCTACTGGTGGTTAGTTTTAGCACCCTTAAAAAAGTAAAATCAGTAGAAATCCCAGGAAGCTAAATATTTTGGGAAGTTGTAACTCTCTTAAGTACTTTTTTAATTGTTGCTCTTATTTCTTTCTTGTTACTTTGCCAGACTCCATTTTATGAATTGTGGCTTATCCTATGTCATTTATAGTACTAGATCTCCCCAGTTTCTTCTCCATATTTCTTGTTTTGTAACACAGATCTTTGCTTCTGAGTAGTTAATGTTTTAAATGCCATGCATATATGATATAGAAATATTTCTGTATGATGACTAATGGTACCGGTAGACATATAGATCCTTCTCCTTGCTTGTAAATTTATTTTTGTCCATTTTGCTGTACGAGAACATGTCTATCTTTGCCTTATGGTGTAAGTATTTTAAACATATTAAACCCATAGTTCTGAATCTCACTCTGTTGGCATTACAGAGTAGAATTTGACAGCTGGGTAAGAGCATATTTTGCTAGGTACTACTTCCTGCAAAGAAAACCAGAAAATATATAAAGTCCATTCAAACAAAAAAGACCTGAAAGAGAACAAATCTTCAGTGCCAAATTTCCTAAACTTCCTTTCCAATACAAAATCAGAACATAGGAAGAGTTGTTTGTGATGACATCCATAGCATCATTCCAGACTGCTGCTCTTTTTTGCATTTTCTCTGTGTTAGGAGAAAATGTGTGTACCCATGTGTTTAGTTTAAATATTAGGTTTGGTAGTGGAGTGAGATGTATAAGTCTATCACCACTATGAAGAGACAGGTTATCTGCCTCCTTCAGGGAGTACGACTTGTGTAAAATCCAGTGTTTAATCACAGTCCTACTTATACCACTTAGTTACAGTATCACCAGACCAATTATAGCAACATCCAGGCTTATCAGAAGTCTGGGCAGAACGAAGTCCAGAGCTATTCACTTACAGTAGCAGTTGCAGTAGCTCAAATTTGAGAGCTCTGAAAACTACTGCACTGCTGCTGCTGTTCCTGTAGCTGGGCTGCGAGGAGATGTAATTTTAGTCCCCAATGCTGTCAATCTGGCATCTTTGACAAGTAGTGATTTTATTATGCAAAAATTTAATCTGTCTGCCATATCGTAGAGGGGGGTTATATAGAAAATGATACTTTTTTCTTAAAAAAAAAAATAATTGTTGTTAGAAGAGACTTTGGGTAAGGACTCCTAAAAAGTTGTTAGCTCTGAGAGGACAGACTTTTGAAAGCCAGTGCACAGTGCCAAAATCTTGTATTGAAAAATTTTGGCTGAAATACCAGGACATATAGATAATATGGTCCCAGAAAACTTGCCAGGGAAACTGCAGTCAGAAATGTAGGAAACTGTCCAAGATTAGGCCTCAAACATGCTGCATTCATTACCAGCAGCTGTGCATGTAAGAAGTGCTTCTTTATACCACACAACCAAAACCACTGTGGCCTGTCACTGTCATTTTATAGCAATTTGCTGACTTTTTAAGGAACAGGAAAACATTTAGCTAAAACAGAAGTTTAAATGACTGCCAGAAGATAATTTAAGGGAATTTTAATGGCTACTGAGTGTGTCGTGTAGAACTGTGCTGAACTGCAGATATATTTAAGATTTTACTTTATGTAATAAAACTCACTAAGGACATTTTAAAAAAAAGTGTTACAATATTTTAATGTTTACTGTAAATCGCACACACATACCTTAAAAGATTCCTTAAACAGCCAGAAAGAGAAAAGCAATATGACAGTAGTCGTATTATTTTAGGCATTAGGATTTTAAGTTGTTGACATTTGCTTCCAAGATAAATTCAAATATGCCTCCATTAGGGGGAGTTACACATTCATCACTAAGTGCTTAAGATTTTCAGACAGTTCGTTGTGATAGATTTGCTCTTGAATGTTTTTGTTAACTTCTAAAATACTCTTTTACTACATGTAGTATCTTGTTCCATCTTGTTTAATCAGCATGCAGAAATTTGCAGCAAATAAGGTCCAACTTCATCAATTTCTGAATACTTAAGGAAGAAAAAAATTATAATAGTAAAAATATCTTTATTAATTGGAGGATTTTCCAGAATGGCATACAGATGGTAAAATATAGAAAACCTTGAGGAAAATTCTCTCTCTGAAGAAGTTTTTCCTTTGCCCATCTTTTTTTGTTGTTGTTGTTGTCTGTGAAACTGCTTTTGCCTCAGGGTGATTCAGGAAATCTATCAGTGTCCGGTGTGTTTACTTTGGTGCGGGAGAGTTTTAAATAGCAATGTGACCCTTGTGCTGGATCTTAGCATGAGTATTATCAAAAGGCAAAGATTACTCATGGACTTCAGCTGATAAATTCTTTTGCCAAACTTTAGAGTATATACGTTTAGATGAGGTATTGAAGTCATGTACTTGCATACCTAAGCACGCTCCATCTAGCTAGGTTCCTATGTAACATGGTTAGTGACAGATGCCTTTCCTTTACACAGGGAACTGAGAACCACACCCAGATGAATTCTCTGTGGAATAAGTCCATAGCGTGTTTTCCCTTGAATCACAGTAGGAGCCACTGTGCCCTTGCACAGCCCTTGGACTACTTTCCTCAGTGTCTGTGGTCCAGCTGCAGGAAGCACTGGCTTCTAGAAAACTTCAGAACTTCTGGGAGGCCAAGTGAGTAGAAAACAAGGATTTCAAACACCTAAAAGCTAGGATTCTGGTATACTGCATTTGAGGATTTGTCTCAAAATGGATGCCAGTATTGGTATTCTGCTCTTCAGAACTAAGCCTTACTGGAGACTTTGTATCCCCCACTTCCCCAAGTTATCACAAGGATCAAGACGAGAAAGGACAACTCAAGGTGGGGAGTAGAGAAGGGGAGATGGGAAGATGAACTGATGGCAGCAAATACTTAAGTTCATCTTTCAGCAATCACTGTCTTTGCCTAGATAGATGACTGAGTTGTGTATGCATAGGTCATCCTCATTGTAGCAAACAGTATTTTGATCTCTAGGTGGTGGACACAGAGATGTGAGAATAACTTGTTAAGAGACTTTAAACATGGAAGAGATCTTTCTTGACATAAAATTAATATTTTTTGCATACATATCCATGCAATTTGAAGAACAAGCTGCTTTCCATACTTTTCTATTATTTTGATCCTACTTCAGCCAAGTACTGAGCAAATGCAGTGAGATGAGTATTTCAATTTTACTGAAGGACAAGCATCCCCAGACAATGGGATGGAGGGAAAAGGAATTCCAAAGTAGAGGAACATCCAGATTCTTGAGAAAGGACTAACGATGCTTCTTGCAGTATAACAGATGGCAGGGGGAAGCTAAGGCAAGTTGTGTGCATGTGGAGAAATACCTCAGAAAACACTGCTGCAGAAAGCAGAGTGAACTCTTTTGAGATACTAGTAATGATAAATCTGACTTTTTACCAATATTAAGGACAACTTCTATAACTTGATTATCTTCAGCACATTTGCAGTAAAAGCTCCATTTTTACTGAATGCTTCTCTACTCTTTGAATCCTTCTCCAGAAAGCTCAGCTCTGACAGTCATAGGTTTTTGGCCTCAGAATTGATCCAGTGCTGCAACCTCCTAATTTGGGTCGTAACATGCAGTCACACTGACATTTTCAATACTAAATGTGGCTCCACTTTTCCACACAGGTTTTCATTTAGGCTTTCACTTTGCATGCTTTGCTCTAAAGTAGAAGCACACGGTGGGTAGGAAGAAGGGGAAGGAGGAATGATTTCCTGTGACTTGCACTGACTCATCAGCAGTCTAAAAACTCCTGTGTCACACCATTGGGGTTTTTTGTGCCCTCTATATATATATATACTGTATTTAATTTCTAGAGAAATACCTTTTCTGACTAATACTCTACCACTTGCTCATATTTTAAGGGCTCTTGTACAAGAGAATTCAGCTGGCCTTTGATTTTCTTCTCTTGGCAGATAACACCAGAGCTTGCAAGTCTGGCAGTGCTTGTGGGAACGTCTCTAGTGAAATACATTGTTAGTGAAATAATTTAGATGATGGAATTAGGAAATGATAGTGATGAAGTTGGCTGCTGTGAAAACAGCAACTGAATGACAGAGCCGCACGAGTTCTTAAGCTGTTTAACAACGTGGATCCATGGCAGTCTGATATCTATGCAGTGGCGTGCCCAGCAGATAAATGGAGTACAGAGAAGTGTAGTGGGAAGACTTTAGGGACTATTACATATGATAACTTCTACTGTGTTCTGGAAACTTGTGCGATGGTTCGCCTTTCTTGAAGTAAGTAGAGTCCAAGTGGTGGTTGTAAGACTTGCAGTACAGGCTTATGGTTCTGTGTGTGAGCACAAGGTAAATGGGCTTAGTGTAATGTAGTGAGCACATAAAAAAAATCCATAAGTATGGATAAAATAAAGGAAGAAATATTTTCTTCTCCTTCCTCCCCTCATAAGTAAATGGTAATTTTATATTTTGGATAATGTCTACTTTTTTTTCTGAATATGCCACATCTGCTGCTATTGAGTAAAATTATTTCACTAGCAGTTCGTCATGTTGGCAAATATTAAGTGTGCTGGGTTGAATGTAGAAAATTATCACCTGTTCTCTAAGAGAATTAATATCCAACAAATCACTTCAAGGTGTGCCATAAATGCAGTTCTAGATGCACTACAGCACTTAGTCTTGTGCCTAACAACCCACCGATCACCAGGCATTCATCATCTGCCTGAATGCATACCACAGGAAAGTTTGTTCATGTAGGCAGGCAGTTCTGAGTGTAGATAAAGTATCCATAAATCCAATTATTGTGGTTTATAAAAACCTCTTCTCCATCCTCTCGCCCCCAGAAAAGGTGGTAAGTTGTCTGCGTAACAGCAGCCCACAATGCATTTCTTCTTTAACACATAAACCCAAGTTAATGTTTTGGGAAGCATTTATTTTATTTTAAACATATGATTTTTATAACTATTTTGTATGTAGCCCACTTGCAGGAATATGGCTTACACCAGGTGTCAAGAGTAGTGTGAAATAATTTTTATGCCACCTTTCCAAGGCAATAAATGTCATATAAGCATATACAAGTGCAGATACAGTACTTTTAGATGAACATTTTCAAACTGTATGTTAGAAATCTGTTTGACAGACTTACCCAAAGGATGACACTTTTTCTGATCTTGCTAAAGCAGCAACTCTGTAAAAAGAAAATTTGCTCTGGTGGTTGGTTTTTTCCCCAAGGAGTTATGATGTAAAGGGAGGGAGGAGAAGATGTAATTAGGAGAAAAGAAAGGGTTTCTTTCTAGTGAGAAAAAAGAGAAATCTCTGACCAAAATGATACAGCGAGTTTTCAGTCACCTACCCTACAATAAAAAAGACAAAATAGAAGATGAAGGACAGCAGCAGCTGAACCCGGAGTCGCAGCCACATAGTCTCTGTCATGATCAGGATAATGCTTATTCCAAGAAATATGTGAATTTTTTTTTGTTGGAATCACAAGGATATTGATTTTTTTCTATGTGTCTGCCTCTGTTTTTAAAGTATCTTTTTAAAGATGTCACTTCAGAGAAGTACCTTGAATTTATTTATTTATTTTTACGGTAACCACAATACGAGTTAAACTTTTCTAGCAGTATAAGATTACAACTTTATCATTAAGGAGAATAGTGTGTTTTTTTTCCTAGAGCTTGTTCTCTTATACTGATAGAATTGCTCTGCTGGTGGTCTTCACTAATTCTAAGACATTCACAATAGAGTAGGTTTTTCATGAAAGCCAATTCTCTTTGTCAGACCTCTATACAAAACCATTTTACTTTAAATGGATTGTTTCAAATAGCCTACAGATGCTTCGTAACTTGTTTGTTATGACTTGTTTGTTATGTTCTGTATCTCAGGAGTTTACATACCAAATTCACCTCTTTTTCTTTCCAGTTACTTTTTTATGTCACTTTTATTTGCAGTAAATATCTTCCTCTTTTTCTTTCTGACAAAAGTGTAAATTTTTAATTAAAAGAAAAAAAAAATCCAGCAATCCAGAGGGATTTAGAGCTGTGGACTCAAGTATTAAATGTAAGTCAAAACTTAGTCAGTTGGAAGCTGCTTATTATGAAGATTAGACACTGAGTCTCCAGTTTAGAGCATTAGCTGTGCAAGCAACTGCTTCTTTGCCGCCTTCTCCAGATTAAAGCCAGTGAGTAGCAGCTGCTGATAGAGGTTATTGAAAAAAACGGGAAAGTGAAATGAAAAATTAAGGGGAGAAGGTGCCACAACTGTGTATGTTTCAGGATCTTTAATAGTTTTCTCTTTAGGGTCCTACAGTATGATGATGGGCTGAAGCGAGTCTTGCAGGATACAGAGCTCAGTTTAAAGAGAGAGATAAGGCTTAGATTATAGAAGAATTTTTCTTTCATAATTGGAAGTGTTTAAACTTTTTTCCAAGAATGCTATTGCCTTCTCTAAAATTAGATAAAATTACATTAAAACATCAGAACATTATTTTGGGGGTTTGGTGTTTTGGTTTTTTTTTTGCTTCATCTCACTACTGTTACTCATATAGCAGGCCTGAAACAAATAGGATTAACCTGAGAGGGGGTTATTTCTTTCAGAGGGCTCATTGATACATCATCTAATCTCTCAGAACTTTTGTGGAAATGTCTTTCTCCCCATCACTTTGCTGAACTATAAGATAAGGAAAGCATGTACACTTTGTGTTTACAAGAATTGTGTTAATCATTCAAAGCCTATGTTTTCTCTGTTGGCTGACAGTACTGTCTGCATTGAACGCAGGAATTTATTAGTAACTAAACCATATAAGTACTACAAAAAGCATCATGATCAAGACTTATTCTTCAGTAATCCTGATTTTGGAGACTAGGATACTCAATTTGTTTAATAACTGTAAATTTGCGTTTTATTTGTGACAGAAATTAGTGCAGAATAGGATGATTCTAAGCAGGGGATTGTCCTGTTAAACAGCAAAATTCTAGGTATTGTTATTTTGCAAATTTATTTTGCATTTTTTACCTTGCCTGATATGGCATTGAGCTCATTGGGAAATTGGTCAAAGAGCAGAGGATTGTTATTTATTTCAATATATTAATCTACAACATTCAGAAATCATAGAACAAACATGCTGGTTAGTTTTGGTTTGCTTATTAGGAAAAACCCCCAAATATTTCCACTTACATTCAAGAGAAGTTTCATAATTCCATCATTTTTTGAAAGGACTATATTTTTTGCTATAATTCTTGCCCTACCCATTTCATCTACTTGCTTAAAATTTCTACTTATACTTTTAGTGGAATGCTGATCTTAAACTGCAAAATTCTTAATACGCTTTTGAGAGGGGTTATAAAAAATAGTTAAGCTTTATCGATGTGAATGAAAAGGGAAAAAAAGTTTATTGTTTTCAGATTTGAACCCTGAATCAGTGAGCTTATCACGATCTTAGTCTGTTCTTATGTAAATCAGCATCATTGCTGCATGAAAAATGGCTCATGTTAATGTTTACTTGTGAGAAAAAATCTAGTCAATGTAGCGCGCTGTTTAAATGCTTAAGAACTGCAAGACGTTCTACATGTAAATACATTTGGGCATATGTCCTTTCTCATGGGAACACATTGTACTACTAGTCCTGTTGATATCAGATACTATTCGTGAGACTTTTATTTCTAGAGAAGAATTTGCCTTTTTTTTAATATGCTTCCAGCAGGAACTGGAAAGCTAAAATATAAATATTTTGCTTGATTAAGCCTGTTTTGTAAAGCAGACATGAGAATATAGGTTGCTGTTATAAATTATACCTTATCTAACAAAAATGTTTCTCTTAGGCCGTGTTTAAATTTTATACCTTATAACATGCTTTTTTGTACGGTCATAAGGAAGGTTCCAAAGTGATGCACTGATGCTATGCAGTTCTTCTAGGTAGATACTCTATTCATGCATGTTTGTAATGCAGATGCAGACAACATTATTTCTTTAAAGTACACCTAACATTTCAGAACAAGTAGTTGTAACGTTAATTAACTATTTATGATAGGATGTCTTAATAGGGCACTTAGGCTACATCTATTCAAATAGGTGAATTAGTATTGGGCTAAAAAGATGTTTGTTCCCTTTTAATAAAAGTCACTGGTCATCGTTAATGTTGATAAATAGCTGAAATTATTATATCGGTGATGAGAAGAAAGTTTCAGCGCTTAGGACAGGCCTTAGAAGACTATACAAGGTATGGCGTTTTCTCTCTTCCACGGTACTACTTTTGTAGTCAGCTTTGAGTCTCCATTTGCCATATTGAAAACAGGCATAATAAAGTTTTCTACTTTGGCATGATGGCTTTCAGAGAAGGTAATAGTAAGGACTGAACTGTTACGTGCTGCAAGGAGCATGGCTACTTGTAACTGTGACTGCCTAGTCTAATGAGTACCCAGAGTCACCTCCAGTGTAACCTCTTAAGTCCTTTCCAGGCATCAGTGTGAAGTGATGGAATTACCAATGTGTCAGTTCCACATGATAATACTTACCTTTAACAGAGAGTGAGTAGGGCTGTTAGCTACTACTTTTAAATCCCTGAAAATGCAGATATAAAAAATAATCATTGTGACTAAGCTGCAATAGCCCTCCCTCCTCAGCCAAATGAAAAGCAGCCAGTTTGAAAGCTGAAACAAAGCCCTGCCTCCTGAAACCAACCACATTTGCAGTACTCCCCTGTTTTCATACACTCTGGAAAAGTATGAACTATGCAACATGCTATGAAGGCCATAAAATTTGAGCTCTTCTGGATCAGGGAAGAGGAATCAGTTCCAAAAGCATTGAGTTCCCACAAAGAACATCCTGTTAGCAGTTCCTCGCCCTTTTATACCAGCAAGGCCCCAGATCAGTTGTTTTCTCTGATCTGGATTGTGGCAATATGACAGAGTGAGGAAGAGAAATTCTTTCACATATGTCAAGGCCAGCTGTGCAGTACCTTTCAGTCTTTTTTAAAAAAGCTAAGTTTTCAGATGACCCCACTAGTGACCTGAAAAAGGACACTGTCACTTGAGTTCAGCAGGGGACATGTCTCTGTTGCCCATGAAATGTAGCTTCTAGTAAGGACAGTAAAAGTGGCTACCATAGTGATAAATGTACCTGCAGATAGCTGCATGAATTAACACAGTTCTAATTTATTCCACATTAAGAAAAGGACTATAATGAGTTATTAATAAAGAAAGACTAAAAATGGGTTCAAATTCAATGGTTAATGCTCTCATAATTTACTGTAATAATCCTTCTGACCAAATAATTATAAAAAAAAAAAAGTGCTTCTGTCTTTTCCAATGTATGAAACATTTATGCTGTTCTTGCCAATCCCATACTCCCCACCCAAGTTTTTGTTTTATCTTTCTGCTGTTTGGTCATAAGCAATGTTAGCATGGACTGTGGTATCTGTGCTGGAGTTTGCTTCACCCCCATTTGTCTACTCCACGTAAATATTTTCCTAAGCAAACATCTATGTTTCAGGCATCTTTAGTGTTGCACCTAATAGATTTCATAAATCATTGTGCTGGCATTAATGGGACAGTGGAATCTCAGCACAGGAGGCATCAAAGCAACGGAAAATTCCATTGCAGCTGACTGAAAACGGAGAGAAGAGGATCCACTGCAGTGTCATCTAGGTCTGTTCCAGGATGGAGAGATCAGAGATAGCTGGATAAAGGAACGTCAGCAGTGGCGTAATTAACAGAGGCAGAATCTTTTTTGATAGGCTGCAGTCCTCAGCTAATGAACGTTTGGTGGTACATATTTGTAGAAAAATGGTACACAACAGAGAGGTGGGTAATAACAAGGCAGCTTTCTTTTGGAAAGAGAAACTGTCTAACTGCCTCTTGCCTTCCATAGCATCTGGCTTTTGGGGGACCCAATGTCCTGCTTCCTGCACAAATCCATGGGAGTCTTCTGTAGAAGGGGTGTGATTATAGGTGCCCTCTAAGGGCTCAAGAGCACAGAATGAGCTGACTCCAAGCACCCAGTCCCCTTTCCTCTTCAAAATCTGTAAGGATATATGCCTAAATTAATTACCTACTTAGAACATTCTTCAGTGACAGAAAGTGCTTATCCATTCAAGCAGTTTGGAAAATAGTAGTTACATGATCTAATACCCCATTTATTATAACTAGACCTGTTGGAAGAGATGCAGAGAATACAAGTGTTACTGTGGCACTGCTAGAGACTTGATTTCTTAACTATTAGCTCATGATTTCATTTCATACCTCTTCTTGGCCAGTCTTGTAGCTACTACAGATGTGAGAGTCGATCCACAATTTGAACAGTAAAAAGTCTCCAATTTTCAGCAACACCACCCCACCCGCGCAGATGGAACAAAGTGTAAGTCAGTGGTGACTCTATTACAGATTTCTCCTTGGTGTGAAGTCAAAGTCTGTTGCATATCTGACTCAGAGCTTCAGTTCAAGATGCAGTATTAGTGCTGTTATTGGGGGATTTTTTCACTGGTTTCCCCCTTTGCCAGCCAAGACTGCCCTCATCAGGACCTGCCTACTTGGCTCATTATTTTCCCCCATTTCACAGGATTCTACCATTTCAGTCTGTATAGTTTTTGTTTCTCGAGGAAGTTGCAAATGAGCACTAATTGTGTGAGCTTTTTGAATATTACTGAATTTCTTATGAATAATACATCTAAAACGTGCTTTTATTGCAGCCTTCTACATGACAGTGTTGAATCATATTCTGGAATGGTATTATCTTCCCTGGAAGTATTCTGTAGTCATTAACAATATCTCGATCTGATTTTTGGCAAAATGCAGCTTCCGAGTAGCTGCTGTGATAACGTGGCCTGTGTCAGCAACGGATCTTGTAACAGGGTGAGGAAAGATAAGGCTAGTCAGTGTTAGTGAAGATGCAAGGTGAAAAAACAACGTGATAGGAGTTTTGCAGGAATTGGTAGGTATCACCATACTTTCTGAGCTGACTCAGAAGTAGATTTTTCATGTAGTGGTGTCAAGAATGAAGTTGGGGACATCATTCCTATAAGGGGCTATAAATATATAAACAAAATCTGACTCTTCCTGCAGATAGAGGCATTAACTTGAGTTTGATTGCCAGCTGAAAAGGGAAGGGGGGTTCTGTTTTGAATGGGTGTGTTTATATCTGCATATATTGTAGGCATCTGGTTGTTCTGACTCTGCTGTGTTTCAGAAATGAGTGATGAGTGCTCCGAATGCTGCGTTTTGTTTCTGTTATTTGATAGCTTTTTCTGACAGCTGTGATGTGAAGGCAGTGCACATGATTCTGTGTCCGGTCACACCGGGCTGCGGCTCCAAAGGCCACTCGGCTATAAATTGTCAAGTGGGGTGTTTTGCAGTAAGCTGAGATGATTTTATTCACAGACTCATAAAATAGTTTTGGGTTGGAAGGAACCTTAAAGATCATCCAGATAAAACCCCCCTGCCATGGGCACGGACATCCCACCAGCCCAGGCTGCCCAAGGCCCCATCCAACCTGGCCTTGAACAGCTCCAGGGATGGGGCAGCCACAGCTTCCCTGGGCAACCTGTGCCACCTCGCATGGTGAAGGAATTCCTCCTTATGTCTCGTCTACATCTGCCCCTCTCCAGTTTATACCCACTGCCCCTTGTCCTATCACTACAAGCCTTCATGAACAGTCCCTTCCCAGCTTTCCTGTAGCCCCTTTCAGGTACTGGAAGGTCGCTGTAAGGTCTCCTCGAAGCCTTCTCTTCTCTAGGCTGAACAACCCCAACTCTGTCCTCGTATGGGAGGTGCTCCAGCCCTCTGATCATCCTTGGAGCCTCCTCTGGACCCGTTTCAACAGCTCCATCCCCTTCTTATGTTGAGGATTCCAGAACATATTCATGCCCACGCGGGTGCACGTGAGGAAATCCTGTCTCCTGCGGTGGGAGACGGGGATGGTGGCGGCGGCGGCATCTGCTCCCGTTCCAGCCCAGGTGGCGGGGGCGGCGGCAGCACCCGCGCCCGGGGCAGGGGGGTCTCCTGCTCCTCCTCCCCGTTCTCCTCCTCCTCCTCCTGCCGGGGACGCCGCTCTCCGCTCTGACGGAGCTGTAAAGCGGGCGTATCCCAACGTGAACCCACCTTCTGCGAGCACCGGCTTTAACCTCATTTCCGTAAACGCGTTACAGACTTTTGGTGACAATTTGCGTGGGAAGCGGCGCTGCAGATAAAAGTTTGCGTCGCGGGGAAAGCTCCGCTTTGCCACAAATCCCCGACGGCGTCGCTCTTGCGGGAAGGATCAATTTCTGCCTTTCCCCCCCTCCCCACCAGCACCATCCCCGCGGAGATCCCGACCTCCAGCCGTAAGCACTGCTGCGGCCGCGGCGCCGAAAGGGTTACGGGGCGCCGGGCTCGCTCCTCGCCGGGGGAGCGACCGCCGAGGTGGGGCGGGGCGGGGAGGTGATGCCGCGGCCCCTTTTCCCTCCTTCCCTCCCTCCCTCCCTCCCTCCCCAGGCGTGCGGGTCGGGGTCCGGGGGCGGCGCCGGGCGATTCCGCAGCTCGGGGGAGCCGGCGGGCTGTGGGAGCGCGGCGGTTTGTAGTGTTGCTAAGCCGAGAGGTAACAGCTTTTCCTCCTCTTTTCGTGCCGCGCTGCTCCAAGAGCCCGAGCCCGGCGTTCCGGCTGGGATGCGGGAGGGTCGGTTGGAGAGGTCGGAGGTGGAAGAAATGAGAAGTTCGGGGCGTGATTTGCGTTGGAGGTTGTTGCGCCTCGCCAGGGAGCGCGAGCCTCCGGGCTCCGAATGCTTGTGCGATGGGGAAAAGTGTAAAGCGCTTCTAACTGTGCTTCCTAGAGGGTCGATACCTGCTGGGTTGAGGGGGAGAGGATGGCGGGGAGAGGGGGTTGCGCCAGCTGAAAAGTCTAGGCAGAAAAATGTAACTTTACAACAATGCAAATAAAAGTATGTGGGGGGGGGGAAATAAACCTAGGTTCATCCTTAAAGGAAGGAGAAAGCCTTCGTTTAAAGCTCGGTGTAATCTTTGGACGTTTATGTGGGCACCTGAAAGCAAGCCTGAGGCAGAGCTGTGGTGTGGGAGCCGGGGCTGCTGTGAGCAGCCACATTGCTGTCTGCTCCTCCTTTAAAGTGCTAGCTCCTTCTTTTTGTGTGAACCTAATAAACGATACGTGTGGAGTACACAGCTGTGCCACCAACTCATGCTCTGTTCTTAAAGCTTAATATTATCAAATCCATTGCCTAAGGATGGAGCGGTTGAAGATTTTATCCTTTTTTCACTGAAGTGGAAATACTTCCAGTAATTGAAAGCAGATTCACGTCTGGAGTTGTACAAGCCAAGGTTTTCGTTTTTAAAATAAACCTTTTGTTCCCCAGTTTTAGATGTTTCAGTCAACCATCCGGAGGCCTCTTTTTTTAATTGCTAGAGTAGACCTTAAGGAAGGATTGGGGGAAAAAAACTGAGAGGTATGTCACCAATTAAATTTACTTAACATTATAATGTCTGTATTCCAGTGCATGAACATACCGTTGCAGCTTTTGTGCTCGCTGCCTTTTAGTTTTCACGTGAATCGGAACCACTTATCTGTCTGTAAGAGTGTTTTGCTTTGTTTTAAACCATCGTAGCTTATGTTCACCTGACCTAATCCATTTGGCATATTTTTTTAACAGTTCATTAAGGAGAAAATCTAAACTTTGAAGATTTGTGGGAATACTGGTCTGCTCGAGTAAACAAACCTGACACTTTGCAGCAATAGCTCCCTTTTGTTAACTTTGTGCCTATTTTCTGGCTCTTACTGTGGGAGGCTCTTTAGAAGCCTCGCCTTCCAATATTTCAGAGAAAAACTTAGGATGTGAACTACCAGACCCTCAGACAAAGACTTGAGCCGCTCTCGATCTGTTACCAGCTTTGAAGGTAGAGAACAATGGAGAGAGACGAAGGGGAGCACCTTCTCTCCTAAGCTCTCTAATCTGCAGAATAAATTCACTAAAAAATGTGTGGAAAAGTTATTGAAGACTGCAAGAGTCCCCTATCCTTTAGAAAGTGCTTAATTTAATTGCTTAATAGACAGAAGAATCTGATTGCCTGGTGTTAAATACAGGCTATCATTAAGATAAGAATTTGTACATTTGCATAATGATACTAGATAGGCCAGGTTTGTTT
Organism: Phaenicophaeus curvirostris; assembly: GCF_032191515.1. NCBI lineage: Eukaryota > Metazoa > Chordata > Aves > Cuculiformes > Cuculidae > Phaenicophaeus > Phaenicophaeus curvirostris. The sequence continues at coordinate 43,375,612 of NC_091395.1, forward strand.
CCCTGAACTTCTTGGTATTATGCATGTAGCTGATGTAGTTCACTTTTCCCTCTTCCCTTTCAAAAGATAAATCTTTTAATATATCCTCAGTAAGTTCCGGTGAAAGTGTTTGAGTAAAACCTAGGAAAGAGAAAGTGTTCAAACCAGAACAGAAAACGTAGCCTAACATTTTTTTCATCCATCAGATTGGTGTTCAAAACTGTCAGGCAGCTCAGGTACTATAAATGATGTGTTACAAAATTTTTTGATTAATTGCTCTGCAACTCTATGTGGAGAATGACCTCATATATGTCACAGTGTAGGGTTTTTTGTTTGAAGGAGTTATGAAAAGGCCGTGTTACAGTTTAGCAAGAAACCTATTACAACGGAACCTTTACAGAAGAATTTAATGCTTCGATGTTTTTGTTTACTTGTCATTTTTACTTTCTAACCTTTCTGGAGTAGGATTGAGAACATGTGAAGTCATACAGTCCGTGCAGTATGGGATACTTTTTTTTTTTTTTCTTTCCTTTTGAAGAAAAGCAGGTGACATGGTAGTTGTCTAAAAAAATGATAATTAATAGTATAAAAAATGTAAAATGTCACGTCAAGTATGTGTCCTTTTTAAAGGTCCACAACAAGAATGCTGCTAAAAACCGATCGGTGTATCACGTAAACAGACCTGGCTTAAGAATTCATTTTGAGCTGTATTCTTGCATTTCTAATGTGCATCTGTGAAGATTTAGCATGACTTATCAAATTAATGAAATGATCTGATAAGCAGTTATAGGATCAGACTTTACAACTTTTCTTTCTCTGACTTGCTCTACATCCACATTCACTTGTTGAACTAAACAAGGAAAACTAAAAGGTCGCAATACGACCGCTTTGTACAATGCAGGCGTTTGAGTGGTGGTGTCAGAAAATAATACTGCACTGTATTGTTTTCCAAATGAGAAATCAGCTTTCTGCTTTTTTCTGCCTATCTACAAAGACCTTATTGCTCATTATTTCATTCTAAATATGACTATAGGCTTCACTCCATGTGGGTTTGACTTTCTTAAGAGGTAGTTACAGATTTATGCATTTAAGAATAGCAAGATCTGTATGTTCAGGAATGCACAGAGAGAGGATACTGTAAGCGGGTGACCTCACTAATGGTTTGAAGTTGTATAAATCTTTTAGGTCTGAACTCTTGAAGATTTTTATATAAAATAAGGCATTGGGATGAAATAAAGTGACTGTACTAATAAAATGGTTCTGTAGTTTTCCAATTTAAATGAAGCTTTTTAAACACTGGGGACAAACGGAAAAAGTGCTACCTGTATTCCTTTAGAAAGCTTCAGCCATGATGAACTCTGAACTCTGAAATATTCTGAATGGAGAATAGCTATCCCTCTTCTTTGCCTAAGAATGAAAGAATTAAAAGTACAGCTATGAAGGAAAACTTCAGAATTCACTGGGGGTGACAACAAGGTGTGTAGTGATCTTTTAGGACTAGTTGGAGCAACCATTTATCCAAGTTGAAATGGAAATAACTGTTTTGTGTGAGCTGCATCCAAGTAGATGATTTATTAAACAAGTCATTTAAGTGTAAGAAAGTGGTAAAGCTCTCATACCTGGAGATGGTTTGTCATTCTAGTGGGATCTACATGGGAAACAAAACCCAAGTTGGCAAGTTTGAGACCTAGCTCGGAGTGAAGGGCTTGCCTATGATTGTTACATACAGCAGAAAGGATTTGCACCATGATAATATATAAATCACAGCAAACTTCAGGTATTTGATGTGGTAATCACTGATGGCAGAAGCACTGATTTTTCTACTTCATATTCTGAATTCAGTCTGGATTAAGAAGTGTTACAGCAAAAGATTTAGTCAAATACCTGGATGCTTTGAAATTTGGACAAACTATGGCTGCAACTCAAAGTAATGATGGCCTAACAAAATGGCAAAGGTACATATTGTCATTTTTGAAGATCTGCATTATGGTAAAACTCTGCTTAAATATGTGTAGCAGATTTTCTGCTTGCTGTATCTTCTGTGGCAAAGGAACAGTGATTTTTGCAGTAACAGTGTGCTCACATATCTCATAACACATCAACAGTCAGTTACATGTTTTTATCTCCCTGATACAACTTGATGTTCTGCCTCTTTCTGGCTCTTGTGGAGGATTCAGACCCATACAACAGTATTTCTAAGATGCTTAAAAAACAGATTAAAAAAAAAATTAATCTAAAATAAGATCTCTTGCATGCAACTGCAGAAAGAACATCCAACTGCTTCCCTGCTTTTTTTTATTCTTTTTATCCTCTTTCAGTTGTTATTAGTCCAAGTGCTATTGATGTGTTGGGGTTTTTTTTCTTGGTATGAAGAAGGGTTAGTTTCCTGGAGAACGTTTTAGGAGTCAGGAATATATATGAATAAAAATTAAAGAAGAAAGTAACTGCTATTATAGAATGGTATTATTTAGTAATTTTTCATCATTGTATAAATCATGAGAAAGCATTACCTTAAGCTTGTGAATTGTTGTAACTGCCAAACTAAATTTTAAGCCACTTTAATTTGCATCTCTAGTATAGTTGCTGACCACACATGAAGGGAAAGAAGGAAAGGAAATGCTTTTATTGAGCAGCTCTTGGTTTAATTATATAGACTTGCTTTTTTCATAAAACATAATCGTACCCATGTATGAAATATTGCCAGTTCCAAATCTGCAGAAACTTCTGAGTTGTTAATTTTTGCAGAACGTTTTTCCTCTTAGTCAGAAACTGCGTTAAAGAAAAGACTATTGTCCAGGGAGTTGTAAAAGTAGTCTGGAAAGCCTTTTATGCTCTTTCTTTTAAATAAAACAGAATTGCCTTATGTAACAAAGTTAACTTTGTTAACCTTTTATAATTATTTAACCATTATTTCATTTTACCCCCTGCTTAAACATTGTACATTAATGCAGTAGACACCTGGCTGTGCTCTTAAAAGTTTATTTGTCTTTCAATTCCTGTGATAGTAGGGGGCAGTATATCTCCTTAATTATCTTTGTTCAGGGAAATGTTGAAAGGCCAGGGTAGTTAAACAAGGCCATTCGGATTTGCAGTGAGGTCGAAGTCAGATGCAAGGAAAGTGGTTAAATGCATTATCATCTTATTGAGCACATCATCAGTAAAGTGACCTTGATGGAGGTGGAAAAAGCCATTTGGCTTTTTTTATGACAGCCACCTCTCAGCTGGCTTTATCCCTGCCAGAGAGTACTTCACACAGCTCTATCACAGTCTCCTCTTGTTGCTTTGAAATCTGATTTTTCTTAATTACAGATAAAGAGATAGGGGCTGAACACTGAAATGAACTTCTCTAATAATGGCAAATTTTAGTACTTAAGAGTTTATCCTTTGGCTTGGGAGATACGGAAATTGAATATTAAGGTGACCTTAATGTTGACTGCCTGCCTTAGAGGTTCTCATAATCACAATAATTGTTTTCTATTCATTCAAGCTTTTATTCTACTACTTTTCAAACTGTTTTTAAGTTACCATGAGGGCAGGTGAGCCAAATTCCAGCCTTAGCAGCAGGGACACTATTTGTTTTAATGTATGTGTATTTGTATTTTTATAAAGATACTCAAACCATGGAAGGCCTGTGGCTAAGCTGAAAGCAAATAGTTTAGAAAATGTATAACCAATGCTTAAATTCTTGTGTCAGTTAGCGTTGTAATGGCAGTCAATACTGATGCCATAAAAGCTTACAAAAGTAAAATTTCAGCTATTTCACATTAATTTAAGTATTTAGTCAGTGTTCTCTCAACTGCCCATCTTCCCCTCCTTCCTCTTTAATTGCCCTTTCTTACTAAAAGGAGTTCATTTCTTTGGTGTAAAACTACACTGATTTGGAACAAACAGTGTCATTTTAAATTTCTGGCTTTGAAAAGACCTCAGTGCTAGTTATACGTTTTATAGTGCTCTCTGTACAGGCGTTGGCTTAATTATGAAGGGAATTTTAAAACAAATGTACAGAGTGCAAGGGAAGATGATATCAGGAAAATGGGATCCAAATTTGAGCACCTTAAGATGGAGGTTAATTGGCTGAAACTCACAGCAGAGCATTAAAAATTATTAGAGACTAGAGGGAATGATTTATAAGAAAATATGAAAAGAAAGAAAAAAATATGTAGCATAGTCACGTGACAAACCAATAGAAGAACCATCTGCAAGATTTTTAAAGACCATGTGGACTGAGGTGGTATATCTAGATGCAATAAAATGAAATTAAGGACCAGAAAAATATCAGCTGCATATCAAGACACATTTTGTAGTGGTTACATCCTGGACATTGTGTAAAACATCTTAGTATAGTTGATAGAAGTCCTGTTTTTTGAAAATACAGATATTACTTGGTTTATGGCAGAGTGTGGAATGTGGCTTTTATACCTTTTGTTCCTAAGTTTTGACTAAATCTTGTGAATTTGAAGGTAGATATATTTAATTTCCACTTTGCAACCAGCGTTCTTTTATTCTTCAACACATAGGTGATCTCCCAAGAAGAGAACAGGGTCTTCCTGCCATCACCTCTGTCTTTGGAGCTGGAAAGTATCTTGTAGTTGTGTCTCCTTAAAACTTTTATAGCAGTAAGAAAGAACATTACCCCAGGATATAACGTACTTTTCTGAGACCTTTTACTTTAGTCACTGGGATTTTAAACTTGCCAGCTGTCAGCGATGTTTTGGTATAGTCTTCTGCCTTTTGGGTTGTAGAGTCAGTGTGTGTACTCAGTATAAAGCGTCATCCAGATAGAGAACAAATCTTTTTCACTCATGCAAAGTTCCTCTTGTTCCTCACAGACTTGCTTTGTTCATCTAGATGGAAGTGCCTTTTGTTGTTGTTGTTGTTGTCATTATTTAATTATTTTTGCTTTCTCCTCAGCACTCTTGTGGTACTTTCACTCATGTTCTACCATGAAGCAGGAGGATTATCTGAGTGTATGTATGTTTCCATGTGCCTATTTGGAAGACAAGCCTTTTGAAGGCACATACACAGAGCTAGAGTTTGAAAATGTAATTCTGCCTCCTCCTGCTGTTGAACTTGCTTTTTCATCAGGTAACTCTAGGAAGGTCACTGCACAGATATGCCTGTCCATTGTCTTGTAATGATACTGAATCTTAAGATCTCTCCCGTCAACCAAGAGACAAGCAGTGAGCTGATGGATCTTGCGTTGAAGGGGATCTCACTATTCTTGACAAGTGTGCCAAAAGCACTGTCAATCTGTCAATATTTGAGTCACTTTCATAGTCTAGAAGTTCCTCCCCTCTTTTTTTTTTGTTTGGTTGGTTTTTTAGGGAGTCCAGTATGTATTTGTTTTCCAGGAGAGTTTCTTTGTAACAGCTGTCCTTTCTTCAAAACATACGATAAGGTTCATGACATTATATAGGCATCTTCAGAGTATTTCAAATAATCTCATTTTGCAAGCCCTGCTACCCCTCATTTGTGCACAGTCCCAGTATTTACCACTTTCTTATTCCCCCGAGATCAAGGAATCTCAAACATACTTCTCTGACAGACAGATTCTCTCTGGATGTAAACCTTTCTCCCCAGCTGATTTTTTTTCTGTTGGTGGAATTTGGATAGTATTTCCAGTTATTCCTCAGCAGCTATGCCAGCTTTTCAGAGAAGAGACCTGTGTATTATTTATCAGTTCTCTTTTCTTATTCCTGCCCTCCAGCTTTACATTGCCCCCTCATCCTAGTTTTTTCCACCTAATCCTAATTTACTACTGATCAGAGCCATGGCAGCAGAACCAGTTATGTGAGGTGAAAAAAAAAGAATAAAAATAAAACCCCACATCTGACAAAGTTATGGGTTTGCCTTTGAGGTAATTGGTTTTGCTTGCTGTGATCTCAGTGAAACTGGGCAGAGCTGAGCTTTCTTCATCTCGCTTGTGTATTGTCTGCATTTGTTTCCTGTAGTGCAACTGTACCCCATGAAATAACAGGTAGCAAATCAGTCTTTCTGAGTGTTTGGTTTCTCTCTGCAGCATAGAGCAGAGCTTGTGCTAGAATCTGTTCTGTGATTATTTTTTTTCTGTCTTTTTGTGTGTGGTTTTATGTGGATGGAATTTCCATGTGTGTTCTTGTGCCTAATGTGGTCAGTATTAAACTTATATGCGATAAACTACATGGGGGTCCTTACCAAGAAATGCAAAAATGTACTGTAGATCCTATTTTATCAGACTGTGAACTACCCTAGTTCCATGGAAGTAGATTTACTAGGTATAGTCTGTATGGAAATTATAACTTTTATTAACATAATTTATACACTGATCTGTGTTTAGTCTGAAAAAGCGTACATGCATGTATGTAGGTTTGCATTTTTAGCCAAGGGAAGGAGTCCGCTACACTCAGCTTGCTGATGGTCCGACTCTGTAACGTTATAGCTGATTGCTGCCAGAAACTGTTAAAAAGTGTCCTAGAATTCAGTAGGTAAAAGGCCGTGGATGTTGATAAAGCCAGAAGCCTTAGCAAAAGCAGGAATACTTGAGGAGTATTTAGGAAGTATCAGTGCTGTCTGCTATTTGCAGCTGTAGGGTGGTGTGCTGCTGGCCAGCAGCTGTAGCCGTGAGGCGTTCCCTCCTTTCTCAGGTTTCTCAAATCCTGCAATATGGTGGAAGAGGGAAGTGAAAAAGGGATAGAAGAGACTAGCCAGTTGCCTTTCTTTTTCCACTGTAGAGAGGGAAAGTTGATTGTAGAGGAAGAGAGACAAATTGTAGTCTTTGTCTACACTAACAAAGGGAGCAAACAGGGTCCAATTTCAGACTGTTGTGGGACAAGCATCAGTGATGTGCACATGCCCTTCACCAACAGTCCTGAGACCTCATTCATATGACCTTTGGGGAGCAGTGCCTGGCCCATGCCCCTTCCTGAATTGGTTGGGTTTTTTTCTGGGAGAGCGTTGGAAGTCAGAGCTCAAAGTTAAGGCAGGAAAACTACTATAAATTTTAAGTTGCTGAGGCCTATTTGTCAGTGCTTGCACTCAAGCTTGCACTAAACTGCCCTGTTGAGTTAGTACAGATATAAGCATTCAACCTCAGGCTGAATGCAGGGATAAGAGGAAAAAGTAAAACAAAGGCCCTTGCAGGGACACACCTGTCTACTCTAAACTAATTTGTGTTTGACAGAAGCCATTAGCACTTTCAGCATCACAGTGCAAACTTAACAACAAATTCGCCCAGTATGTCTATCTTAGAATTTTCACTTTACCATCTCTGTTAGATCTGGATTTCTTTGTTCTTTTTTTCCTCTCCCTGGTTGGAGCGGCTAAGCTTTCCAGTATGGTCCTGACAGACCTTAAGCACATCCCCCATTTCTTAAGATAGCAGATATCTCCACTTTAGTAACTCTCGATTCAACACATTCACTTCCAGTTTCACAGATATCCAAATTATGCTTTTGCTTCCAGGTTTCTTTGTCATATAGCTCTTAATTCAGGATAATGAGAATTTATATTTTTTTTTACTTTTAAAAAAAAACAAGAAGAGAAAATCACACAAGAATATGAAATGTCAGTTCCCAGTCAGCATGGCTGTGTATGTAACTACCTTGGTCACATAGGAATTAGGACTTCTCCCCCTAAAAAGGTGAGAGGATCATTAGCCCAGCTGAAGTGCATATACAGTAATGCACGTGGCATGGGCAACAAACAGGAGGACCCGGAATCCATCATGCAGCAGGAAAACTATGGTGTAGTTGCCATCACAGAAACTTGATTGGCTGACTCACCCAACTGGAGTGCTGCAACGGATAGCTGTAAATTCATTAGAAGGAATAGGCAAGGAAGGAGTGGCGGTGGGGTAGCCTGTGTGTTAGGGGGTGTTTGACTGTTGAGCTTAATGACAGAGATGATAAGGTTGAGTAGTTATGGGTAATAATCAATGAGAAGGCCAGCAAGACAGAGATTATGGGAGTCTACTGCAGACCACCTAACCAGGATGAAGAAACAGATTAAATATTCTATAAGCAGCTGGGAGAAATCTCACATTTACTAGCCCTTGTTCTTATGGGGGAACTTCAGCTTACTGGATGTCTGCTGGAAATAAAATACAGCAGAGAAGAGTCTAGGAGGTTCCTGGAATGTATGGCAGATAACTTCCTGACACAGCTGGTGAAGGTAACCTGCTGGACCTGTTGTCTGCAAATAGAGAAGGACTTGTGGATGATGTAGTGGTTGGAAGCCACCTTGGGCATAGTGATCCCAAAACGATAGAGTTGTTGATTCTTGAAGAAGTGAGGAGCAGGGACAGCCAAACTGCCCCCTTGGACCTCCAGAGGGCAGACTTTGGCCTGTTTAGGAGCCTCGTTGACAGAGTCTCTTGGAAGTCAGTCCTGAAGGGCAAGTGACTCCAGGAAGAATGGCATTCTTCAAGAAGGAAATCTCAAAGGCACAGGAGCAGGCCATCCCCATGTGCCAAAAGATGAGTTGGGGGGAAGACTAGCCTGGCTGAACAGAAAGCTTTGTCTGGAACTCGGGGGAGAGAAAGAAAGAGAGTTTATGACTTTTGGATGAAGGGGCTGGCCTCTCAGGAGGACTATGAAGATGTTGTGAGGTTATGCGGGGAGAAAATTAGAAGGATCAGAGCTCAACTAGAACTTTACCTGGCTACTGTGGTAAATGACGATAAAAAGTGTTCTATAAATACATTAGCAGGAAGAGGAGGGCTAAGGAGAATCTCCACCCTTTACTGGAGGCAGAAGGAAACATAGTGGCAAAGGATGAGGAAAAGTCTGAGGTACTTAATGCCTCCTTCACCTCTTTAATTGTAAGACCAGTTGTTCTTCAGGTACCCAAGCCCCCTGAGCTGAAAGACAGAAACGGGAAGCAGAATGAATCCCCCATAATCCAAGAGGAAATGGGTTAGTGACCTGCTACACCACTTATATGTTCACAGTTCTATGGGTCCAGATTAGATCACCCAAGGGTACTGAGGGAGCTGGCAGAAGTCCTCACCACTTTCTGTCATTTATCAGTAGTCCTGGTTAATCATCCAGGGAGGTCCCAGTTTACTAGGGGTCAGTAAATGTCATACCCATCTACAAGAAGGGCTGGAAGGAGGGTGTGGGGAACTACTGTAAGCCTGACCTTGGTGCCTGGGGAGGTTATGAGGCTTATAATTCTAAATGCCATCATGTGACATGTACAGGACAACCAGAAGATCAGGCCTAGTCAACATGGGTTTGCGAAAGGCAGGTCCTGCTTGACTAACGTGGTCTCCTTCTATGACAAGGAGACCCACTAAGTGGATGAAGGAAGGGCTGTGGATGTTGTCTACTTAGACTTCAGTAAAGCTTTTGACATCCTTTCCTTCCATATTCGCCTGGAGAAACTGGCTGGTTGTGGCTTGGATGGGCATACTCTACACTGGGTAAAAAAACTGGCTGGATGGTCAAAGAGTTGTGGTGAATGGAGTTAAATCCATTTGGCAGCTGGTTACAAATGATGTTTCCCAGGGCTTGGTATTGGGACTGGTTCTGTTTAATATCTTTATCAGTGGGCTGGACAAGGGGTTCAAGTGCACCTGCTATCAGTTTGCCGACAACACCAAGTCGGGTGGACATGTTGATCTGTTGGAGGGTAGAAAGGCTCTGAAGAGGGAACTGCATAGGCTGGATTGTTGGCATGAGGCCAGCTATATAAGTTCAACAAGGCTAAGTGTTGATTTCTGCACTTGAGCCACAACAGCCCCATGCAATGGTACAGGCCTGGGGAAGAGTGGCTGGAAAGCTGCTTAGTGGAAAAGGACCTGGGGGTGTTAGTTGACAGCAGCTGAATATGAGCCAGCAGTGTGGCCAAAAAGGCCAGTTAGCATCCTGGCTTGTGTCAGAAATGGTGTGGCTAGGAGGAGCAGGCAAGTGATTGTCCCCCTGCCACTCATCACTGATAAGGCCACGTCTTGAGTACTGTGTTCAACTTTGGGCCCCTCACTCAAAGGAATACTTTGAGTTGTTGAAGCGTGTCTAAAGAAGAGCAACAAAGCTGGTTGAAGGGTGTAGAACACAAGTCTTATGAAGAGCAGCTGAGGGAACTGAGGCTGTTTTGTCTGGAGAAGAGGGGACTGAGAGGAGACCTTATCGCTCCCCCCAAAGCCTGAAAGGAGGTTGTAGTGAGGCAGTAATTTCCCCAAGTAACAAGTGATAGGATGAGAGCAAATGGCCTCAGGTTGCGCCAGAGGAGGTTTAGACTGGATGTTGGGAAAATTTTCTTCACTGAAAGGGTTGTCAAGAACTGGAACAGGCTGCCCAGGGAAGTGGTTGAGTCACCATCCCTGAAGGTATTTAAGAGACCTGTAGATGTGGTGCTTAGGGGCATGGTTTAGTGATGGAGGTGGAAGTGCTAGGTTAAGGTTTGGGCTCAATGATCTTAAAAGTCTTTTCCAACCTAAATGCTTGTATGATGCTCTGTGTCAGTTCTTGCCAGGTTTGTTGCTCCTCTATCAAGGAAATCAGCTTGAAAAAATTTCAGCTCTTCCTCATTTTTATATACATTTCCACATTTTTTAAACACTTAAAAATATCATGGATCATGTTGGTGGTCCCATTTAATATCTTAAGTGAAATGATTAAGCAGTAAAAAGTTTTTTAATGTGTTTTCTGCTGGGTGTAGATGTATGAGATACGATTTTTTAGTTCACTGAATCGCTTCCCTTACAAACACAGACCATCCTAAAAGTCGTAAGCCTTTGTACCATCGTATTCCTATTGCTGCAATTGTATTTTAAGTTTGTTGAAAAAATGTATAAATGTTCCCTTTTTTCTACCCATCTGAAGAATCTCAAGAAATGCAATCAAATATGTTCTAAGTCAGTTGTAACTCCCACTAAATAAATTGATTCAGTATCTCTTTGTGGCAGAGGATTGACCTAGCTAGTTTTTGTTTGGGATGGAACTATACATCTTTTATAGACTCACCATTGCTCTGTTTAAAGAAAATTAGTAGAGAAACCAGATTTTTGTAAAATAGTGTACTCTGCCAGTTGAGCTATTAATCATTAACAGCTCTCCCTTTCATTCAAATGCTGCTTATGGTACTGCAGACAGACCTTCTACCTTTGCCACTGGTAACTCTGGTTAGCTCAGTAGGATTAAAATAAGCAGAAAGAGAAAAATATCAAGCAGCCAAACAGGTAATAGGCAATACACTGTCACTGTGGCCAGTCTTTAAGATGTGTCATGCTTTGAGGTGCCACAAAGTCTTTTCTGTGATGCAGATGTGCACTTGTGCAGTTGAATGTGTTTTCGAAAGAGGCTTCCATGGTAGAAGTCATACCGACTTAGTGGGAAGAGAGTTAGCTTATTGGTCTGATTAGTAAGGAAATTCTACCAATAGAAAAAAATGGCGACGATAGTGTACACTTTTCTCTGAAATATCAGAGTTCTGCAAGTTATCTCTGATGTAGTTAGTAAAGCAAATGTTAAGTTGCTGTGCTTTTCTACATAGTGAACTTGCTTGTATGGAATACTTGCTGGTATGGAATCGAGTGTAATTACACATCTGTGGTATAAATGAGCCAGTATCAAATCAATTCACATACATGTTATGTATGACTTCACTACATATGTTTGGTTTTATGCTATTTTATTCTTGTAATTTCCTGTCACACTAAAGAGAAGACTGTGAAAGATACTGCTGTTAGTTTCCTGTAACTTCAGGTAGCCATACTTAAAATCTCTGCTATTGTGTGTCTACTATAGAAAACGTAAAACTGATTTAGATACAGCCTCATATTCCAGTGAGCTTTATGAACTCACTTTCAAATTAAAAAAGTGACAGACATTATTAGAACATATTATATATGTGTTCAAACTTTTGGGGTACGCTAGAGTTATTTGAGGGTTGTCTAATAAGTCTTTGTCATAATGCTTCTGTATTAAGTGACAGCTCAAGTTCCCTGTGGAACCTGAGTTAAAGTAACAAACCTGTTTGAGGTCACAGATAGAATCTGAAGTCTGAATCTTTGGTGCTTCTAGTTCCTATTACAAAATAGGGATCATTGACTTCCAGAACTGTTTCAAGATAGCATGAACTAGTTTGTTGAAAGCATCCATCCCTATTGCATTCGGATATCTATGCAGAAATAAACCCCAGTGTCCCCAGTTCAGGCTGTGCCACAGAGCTACCCAAGAAGGCACAGAGCCAGCAGAGCTTTGGTACAGCTTAATTTGGAAACCACCAATTCAGACAGTTAGACCAAGACATTGATTATCAAAGTAAAGTATTATTATAAATTAAAGTATTATTAACATTTATTAAAATAGCTCAGACTCTTAAGGTTAAGAAACTGGAAGAAATCCCAGGCTTTTCATTTTTCCCCACCTTTTCAGAGGAAATTTGTATGCTACCTGACAAAATTTCATCCAGATGTGAATAAAACCTGCTAGATTGCAAATGCTTGAGAGACAGAGTGCATAGTGCAAATGACAGCTCCAGCACGGCAATGCCAGGAGCTGCTATAATAACTTAATATTTAAAATGCAATAAAATCAGAAATAAGCACCTCTAGATTTTCATGTTTGAGAAGGAAATTTTGACTGAGATGCTTTGCTTCTGTAGAAGTAATTCCCTGCTATGTTACAGCTACAGCTCTAGCAGGTCTTTACATGCCTACAAGAGTAAATCAGTTTTTAAAGAAGTAGTGTATTTGAAACTAGCAATCAGCTTTTTGCTTTTTTTATATCTTCATTACAAACATCTGTAAACTTTGAAGTGCTGTCTACTGAAGTAGAGTTCCCTTAAACAGATGTCTTGTTTTCATTTAATGCATTCAGTACCTTGCTTGGTTCTTCTCAGGTCAGGAACTCTTACAGTCATAATGTAATGAAATGTTTATTTACTTTACATATTATAGAAATGTTAACTGTGGGTACCATTCAGATGGTCAGCATTTGAGAATTGTTACCGTTTTCATTTTATGAAGACCTTGAGAAAGGGGGAAAGGATGTTTACTGAGTGACTTGTTATGGTTGTTCTGAGGCATTCTCTCCTGGTTTTTGTGCTTCATAATTGATTGCAAGCACTCATGCATTTTTTTTTTTTTTTTCTGTCATGAACACTCACGAAAGAAGGATTTCAAAAGCAGTTTTGCAAGAAGCAGATTATGGCAATATTTTAAACTTCTTTGTTCACATAAAGGAAAAGGGTATTTTCTAGTTGTTATTGTCATTGTAATGCATGAATAATAAAATGCGACCAACACCATTAGGCAGCTGACTACAAGTAATTTTATTGGAGAGCAAAAGGATACAAATGTGGCTATGTGTAGGTATATAGGTATAATATTTATGACAATGACTATAGTAAAACAGTAGTCCTTGATGTCCCTTGGAGAATATTGCACAATTTAACCTCAATAGACTTAGAAAACCAAGTGTAATGGGGTATGCCTTATCCTGATATGGCACATTCCTCCTATTACGTCCTAGTAAAATTTAAACATAATCTGAGTTGTACTTTTCATACTTGTCTGTGACTGATGCTAAAACTTGCATGTTACGTGTTAAGATGTTAAAACTCACATCTGTAGCTAATAAAATAAATAATCTTTGATAATATGAGTGGAAAATGGGTAACAAAATTACATTCATTAGTAATGAATATAATTTAAATGTGTAAGTCTCTAAGGACCATAAAAATGTTTTCCTTCATCATTTCTAAAAGGCATTTTGTGTAAGGCCAAAATTCCTGCATGAATAAGTATAAAAAAAAATCAAGTAGTCAGAAAGTTAGACTAGTTAGCTGAAGTATTTTGAGATGACAGTATATTTCTTCAGGCTGCAAAGCTGTGAAAGGAATTACAGACACTGGATTCTTGAATATAACATAAAACAATCTTAAAATTGTTGAAGAATCTGTGGTTTAAGTAGGCAGTAAATTTACATCAATACTGTAAGTTAATGCATTTGGTTTTAGTATGTGGAGCAACAGCATTTTGATTACAAACTTAGTTTATAAATACCAAGAATATGTTTAAACCATAGAATTTTTTTTTTTAACTGTAAAAGATCCTAACTAGTTACTGCAGATACCTGGAATGAAACTATGGGTCTCTTCATATGAGAGGTTGTAAGTTTAGAGTTACTGCATTGAAGATGCAGAGGATGTAATGAAAAAAACCCATAAGCTCTCACATCTGGTAGACCATCACTCTTACAAGAACACACATAATTGGTGTACTTTTCCCAAAATGTTTGTCAGCAGAAGTGTATCGGCAAACCCTGCTGGCCATTCGCAGTGGGAGAAACATCTGTTATTTCAGGGAGAGAATGTTAGCTTTCCTAGTTTGAACCCAGTTCTGTTTCTCCTGCTGATGGAATTGTATCTCAGGTAGAATGTTTACTGGCATTTATGTGTTTATTTGCTTATCCCCCCCCCATTTCTATTAGGAAAACTAGTCTACCGTTAGCCGCAGTTTTTGTAACAAATAATCTCCAAGTTGTAAATATTTTGTCCACTATTTGACATTATTATTTTCCAAGGGAACTTTGTGCTGGTATTTTAAAACAAGAAAAGAACTAATTGGCTTCACAAAGAAAATACTGACAGTGACCACATGCACATAAACATTGTCAATTAAAGAAGTATCACCCTGCCCTTAGTTGTAGTGAGTTTGCCTCAGGGGTAATGCAGTGACTTAAAATGAGTGCTTGCTGAGAGAACCCAACCTTTTGTGTGTTACATTTTTTTCCTGCATGTGGTGTCACAGTTCTCCAGCCCTGAAAGCCCTATCTACATTTTAGTTCAGACTAAGTTTTGTCCCTAAAGCTTTTCAGTGCAAACCCACACCCTGAACTAAGTCCTGGTTATAACTCTGATTCAGCTGTCTGCCTCTGATAGGGTGGAGTGTTGTAGCACATGGAGGAGGATGAAAGCTGAAGTTTATGTTGCTGTGCTGTAATAAGGGCGAAACATTTTGATTTACAAGTTTATCTAATGATGATCCATGGACACTGCTACTACTTTGTGTAGTGCATGCTGTTTCTCAGGGTGGCTAGCATAGCTGAGAGAGGAATTGATGACAAGCTCTTGTTTCAGTTGTACATGGTGTAGGCATGTACAACTTGTCTCTGTTATGAAAACATTTTCTGGCAGGATCTGTCTGTCTTTGATTTCTTTAAAACATGTTTTTTCGTTTTTTAAAAAAGGACAAATCCAAGTTGCTGTAACAAGGTGCTGGTTTGGAGTTTGTATCATTATTTGTAGCACAGTGAGCTGGCCCGTTTTTATTTCAGAAATGTTCTGAAAATATGTTTAAAAAGAGAAGAAAATAGCAATATGTCCTCAAGTGTAAACTTCTTCAATGCATGCGGTTTACATTTAATATCTTAATGTGCTGCGCATTCATTAATTTAATGCAAAAACACCATCTGTGTAAAAAAGATCAGATGAAATGACTGCTGTTTTTTTTCTTACATTGAACAAAGTAGTTGCCAAATAGCATGCAGCAGGAAGAGCAAACGCCATCCCCTTCTTTCCCCCACCTCTAACACTGGGACTACAGTTTTCCTTTATAGTCTCTCCATACTGGTGTGGTAATTGGCAGGGTGGATTTCCAGTAAGGGGAAGCTGGTTGGCGTTTCTGAGCTTAAATCCCTGACTGAATTCTGTTAACTGTGTTATCCGTTCTTACTGGGGTGAGGGGGTGACCCTACAAGAGGAGAGATGCACCCCAATGTTCTTCATGCTGGAGGCTCACTTGAAATGGCCTGAAGGCTGCATGCTTTTTTACCTCGTGTCTAGTTCTGAAATCTTCCTAATTTTCCTATCTCTTCTTGTTTGCCTCTGCTCTGATTTTTTTAATTCCATATTTTCACCCTGTGGGCTTCTTTGATTGCTTGGTTTGTTGGTGAATTGTGTTGTTTTGTTTCTCACCCCAACTCAGGCTCCTTTTTGTTGCCGAAGGAGGAACCAAAGTGCCTCCGGTAAGAGGCACGGTAAGGACTGTCTCACTGGAGCCAGCAGTGCTTTTGGCTTGGGCTGATCTGTGACTGAAATGGACCTCTTCCTTCTGGTTCAGACCAGTGGCTTGACAACTGGATGTATTTTTGAAGCAATGTATGCCAATTTAAAGGGAAGAGCAGAGAAAGGCTTGGGGCACCTCTGGAGTTTCGGGGAGATGTGAGCATCAATGTCTCTCCTCCCCCATACTTCCTCTCCTTCTCTCCTTTCCCCATTTGATAATTATATTTTTGTTAGTTTGGTTTAGTTTCACTGAAAACTTGAGATTGTGAGACCGGCTCCATTCCTTTTCAGGAAAAAAACCCTCAAACTGTCTTTCAGTTCAATGCTCTACTAGAAAACATAATGACTTATGGGACTGCAGATTTCCATATGGATCCTCTCTTAGGTGAAGTAAGTGTCACCAGACAGAAAAAAAGCTGTACTTCGGCTGTCCTGTGAGACTTGTGCTCTTCAGCAAAAGCAGGACTAGTTGCAGGATTAATTTTAAGTTCCTTACTACTTAATCCACAGCAGCTACTCATGTGGCGTTTGGTGCTTCTCCTTTTACTGTTACTGCTTATCTGCTCAATTCTGGCCTTTCCTAATCCCAAGTCAGTATTGGTGTGGATAGCACGGTTGGAAAATACTGATTTAGGAAATGAAAGGTAGCTTACTTGCTATCTTGAGGAACCAGGACCTTGGCACTTTGCACTGGAACCTACATGTTTATGCTTTGCACTTTCAAGTTGATGCAGGAGGAGGTATCACATCCTCTTCAAACTTCAGATAGTTACTAAGTAACTTACTCTAAGATTAAATTTGCATTCTTAAAGGAAAGCTATGAGCCTTGAAACATTTCAATTAGTGATACATTTTGGCTTCAAAATGCTTTTGGATTACTTGTGAGCACCTCTGAAGAGATACTGTGGAGGTTGTGGCTAATTATGAGGACTGCATATGAGTGTTGCAATTGGCCAGCTTTGCCTTCCTCAAACAGTGAAAAAACAAACGCAGGCTTCTTACACGAATTCTATGTAAGATGTCTCCTAAAGGGAAAGTATTAATTATTGGTGTATATCTAAGCAGTTACAATTTTAATATCCCAGTTCTAGAACAACTTTATTATTATATCCCTTTATACTTCAAACCAAGATCATAGAATGAACAGCATAAAATGAAATAGCAGGCTTTCTTTGCAGTTGAAGGTGGGTAGTGTGCTAGAAAATAAAGATACCCAACTGAATTTTGCTTGCTTCCCAAATAATTGCAATGCTGCATAGATCAGAAAAAACACTCAAAACTCCCAGTATCTTTGAGGATACTCTTCTAAGGTGGCTTTCTTTTAGCTTCTGGGTTGCTGTTTACTTGTAACTGCTTCTCAAGCTTGTCACCCACAGGTTCAGAGCAGCTCACGCTGTTGATTTTAACTGCTTGGCAGAACTGCAGTCAACCCAAGGCTTTACATTTATCAAGGATTGCCCTATTATTCTTGTCCTGTTAGTTGATAATATTAGGTATGAAGTACAGTTCCTGCTTACGTTGATAAAATTTTGGCAGAGGCTCCACCTACACTGGCAGTGTAAGAACTGCAACCCATAGGATCTGGTACTAGAGCAGACAAGCTCTTCACTAGCCTAAATTAGCAGGGGCTCAGTTTTGCACGTGGAACAAGATTTTGTGCAAGGGTGCAAATCCTTTTTATTATATAGAAGGTGCTCATATTATTTAATAGACAAGATTTTCGAGTGTGTACTCAGAGACAGGGGAGGGTAAGAAAGGGCAGTTGTTACAGCCATTACTACCCCAAATCTTGGGGTAGAGTCGCATTCTTAAGGCTTGTGTCAATCTTGAGCTAACAGTTCACTGCTGCCAAAAAACATAATGCAGAAGAAAAGGGGGGGCAGGAGGGGCGGGGGGAGCAAAGGCATAGTTATCTATTTGATTAGCAAGTCAAATTGGTTTCCCATGTAGATCCATGGTGAAGGCAGGAATGGCTGGCTGGAGCAGGGGAAGGTAGAATGGAGTGTCCCGTTTTCAGTGGTGGAGCATGAGAATAGCTCAGCCTTAAACTGTAATTTCAGCATTTGCAGCATTGGTGTCTTATATCTGTGAGCTTTTAAAAGCCTTCATCCTTTTTTGCATCTTTTTTTTTTAGCGTTCACCTGAAGGCATTCGTGGTGACAGAACGGCTTAAGTTACTGTGTTTTCATACCTGCTTTTGTGCCTCACCTTAAAGTCTTGTTCTTTAAGGCTTTTTCCTTGTACTTGAAATGTCTGTAGGGCATGGTTGTATCAGTTAAACATGTACGTTGATGGTTGCAGTATCAGTGAAAGCGGAGGTTTCAGTGCTGACTTGCAGTGTATTTGCTATTTATTTACTTTTCAGGCTACCCACTGGGATATGGGAGTGAACTTGTCCTGTTCTTATTTGAGCCTCAGTGTGCTTACTGTGCACATTTGTGCAATTGCTGTGAAGAAAAAATCACTACAATAGAGTTGGAAACCTAAGCAGCTGTAGGGGCTTTCTCCACTGAAAAATAAAAGGAGTCTGTCCCAGTCGTCCTGTGGGTTTGCACTCTGTGGCTGTTTGCTACTGTGCCCTGGCAGCACAGGAGCAGCGTCCTGCCCGAGAAGCATGCTGCAGCACAATCTGAACTGCAGTTGGCCCTCTGCCCAAAACCCTGCTGCTCAGTCTCACCCCCCTCCTGCTTTCAGGGACTGTTTACTCCTTAAAAACACCTCTCAAAGAGCTGCACAAGGTACATGCAGGCAAGCGCTTTTAAATAACATGGCTCCTTTAATAGCTAGTCTTTAGAGCAGAGCGAGATGAGCTAAGCTTCTTGATTTTCACAGAGCTGAATGTTTGCCCAGTTCCTCTGTAGCATACACCCCTAAGGAAAAATGACAGTCTGCAATTACTTCGGCATAGCTAGATGCTATGTAAGTGTCATACTGTACCCACAGTTGGTTTCTCACAGGTTATAAGGAGGCTGCTTTTTGTTATAACTGCACTGCAATTTGCTTATTGACCTTTGAAAAAAGAATAATTTTATTGCTTGGCTTCAGGTATCACTTTATACTTTTATTTGCTGCTCATAATTGTACATGTTTGTAGTAACTGATAGTTTCCTATTTCTGTGAGAGGTGATGAGGAAGTCTCTTGAAAGAAATCTTTCCTCTCAATATATGAGACTTTTGCTGTTGACCCTTCAAACTTACTCTTACACAAAACTGGCAATGATGGGCAAAACCAGAGAGTGAACCAACAAAGAATTCATTGCTCAATTTTTTTATTTTTTTTTTTTAATAAACATAAGGTTTTTTGTGGAGTCATGCCTGCTCTCTCCTAGCACTTCGTTTCATGCAAGTCTGCAAGGGAACTGGAGAGAGGGTAAAATTCAGGGAAGAGATATTGTCTAATCCTGGAGCATGCCAGGGAGGAAAGGCTAGGTGCAAGAAATGCATGTGCTCCTGGTATTTTCATTTATGGTAGTGCAGCTTTACTACTTTCCTACTGAATGGACATTTAAAATAGAAGGTGAATAGTAGAGAACACTACTGAACAGCTCAAACCTACCGTGGCTGTTTGAAAAAAGGCTCATCTGATAACTAGTATCTCTGAAAGGTTATTCTGCGTTTTTATTCTGTTTCTATTCTGAGGCCTACAGGAAAGCTGGTTAGGGACGCTTTATCAGGGAGTGCAGGCATAGGCTGAGGGGCAGCAGTTTTAAGCTGGAAGAGGGTAGATTTAGATTAGATAGCAGGAAGAAATTTTTTACAGTGAGAGTGGTGAAGCACTGGAACAGGTTGCCTGGAGAAGTCATGGAAGTTCCATCCCTGGAGATGTTTAAGGACAGGTTGGATGGGGCTTTGAGCAACCTGATCCAGTGGAAGGTGTCCCTGCCCATGGCAGAGGAGTTGGAACTGGATGATCTTTAAGGTCTGTACCTTTCAGCCTAAACTGTTCCCTGATTGTATGATTTTAGTTGTTTTTCTCAAGGCTCTTGCTAATTGATTGAACACTCATCTGGAGAGGTCTGGTTTGTTCTTCAGTTTTGCTAAGAGTAAGTGCTGTTAGAAGGGATGTGAGGCTGTACAGCCTTTTCGGGCGGCGAATCCACACAAAATGACCTCCTGTTACCATTGTTACAGGAATAAACTCTTGGTGTGGGCACCAAAAGGGCAGCAAACTGCCTCTTGGCACTGAACCTGTACTGGTGGTTGTTCTGAAGCTTACTTGAATTTTGAACAAGTGCACAAATGTCTCAAAATTCAGTTTGTTCCAAAATGGTCCATGGTCTAAGAAGCTTATTTCTTCAGAAACTGTTTTCTTTCAACTAT
Source organism: Phaenicophaeus curvirostris (assembly GCF_032191515.1). Lineage (NCBI taxonomy): Eukaryota > Metazoa > Chordata > Aves > Cuculiformes > Cuculidae > Phaenicophaeus > Phaenicophaeus curvirostris. The sequence goes on from NC_091395.1 coordinate 43,395,901, forward strand.
TTAATTAATTTTTCTGACGGTGGAAGAAAGAGTGTGATATAGCAGCAAACTAAGTAGCTTTTATTTAGAGAACATACTAATATCATTGAGCAAAGCATTGAAATGTCTGATGTGGATCCCTTTTCTGCAAAGCACTCAGATACACTCTTTGGTGCAATATTTGTACCTCATCACCTTTGCTGAGATTCATATAAAGTGCAAATTTAACACTATGCTGAAGTGTTTTGCAGAATTACATGGGAGATAAACACCAGCTTTAGTGCTCCGAAAGGTACCTGTCTGTTGATAAAGCGAAGATTACTATCAACAGATAAAATTGCATATTTTCCACAGTACTCTTCACTTCCCAATTTTAATATAAAATGGTTTCAAAAATTGAAACTGTAGTGTAATTTGATTCACCTGAGGGGAGGAAACATTGAGAAAAGAAAAAAAAAAGAAGATATATTTTTAATTTATTTTTAATATTTTATTTTTTGTTTAGGTAGTTTGTCCTGCACTACTTGTGTGTGGTGAATCATCTACTCTGTTTCTTACTAGCTGACAGAGCTAGTAACTGTCAGGAGATATTAACTTTTGTTCTTAATTCAGTGCAGGAAGTATAAGACAATTCCATGTGTAGAATTTAATTCTTAGTAAAGTAGAGATTCTTTGTAAAGAGAGTAGATAACCCAGATAAATTGCAAATTCAGATTAGCTGCTTCCTTGTAGTTAGTATTTGCTGAGAGCAGATTAGGAAACCAAGTTAAATTGAACAAGTGTGCTTTCATTTCTGGGGCTTCGTTCCGGGCTAACGTCAAGTGTGAAGATACTGGTTGCCATTTCATGGCGTGCAGGTTGCTTGATCCATGAATTCTTACCAGGCCCTTTCACTGGTGTATGGGGAGTTTTTGTCAAGTCAGTATGTGAGAAATGCTCCCAAATCACCTACTGGAAGCGCTTCATAAGTGCCAATGCCCCTTTAAATTTCTGTGGGAGAACTTTATTGTGCTTTTTACTAATTGAACCTGATGCAATCTGAGAAGGAATCTTCTAGATTCACCATGATAGTCTCTTGCTGTGCTGCAGGTAGTTTCACTGCTGGTTCTCAGCAGCTTTGCAGAAGCAGAGATTGCTCTGTTTTGAGGGGGTGCACGGTCTCCGTAAAATGGCAGTTGGGGAAGGGATCTCTGGATAGTGTGAAAACCCAGATTATTGTTTTCTTTTTAAAACTGGATGAGAAATTTTTAAAGGCTCAAAGTGGCATGGACCACGTGAAAGTCCTCATCTGGACAACCTTTTCTTCAAGGCCTTTCCTTATCAGCAAAATCTCCCTGCATTTTCCTGCCAGAGGTTGGCATCCCACGGGCGGTGTCTGTGGCCCCCTGATCACTCAAAAGGCTTTGAATATTCTCTGTGCTGGGCCTGTTTGTTGTTGGTAGGACTTTTTTGTGGTGGCAGTGGACAGTGCTAATACCTTGAAGGGCCTGTTTTTTATGTTGTGTGCCACATGCTGCCATACAGTTGCTGCTGCTGGGGCCCCAAGTGGTGGGGAAGAGCGCAGATGTGTGGTCCCTCACATGCTCAGCTCTCTAGGCTTGTGAAGTTTATAAGTAACTTTTGTTGTTTCATGTATTCTGAGATTATTTTGTGTTTTAACCATGACAACATTCTTCTGGTTGAATTTGGTACTGGATGAAGTTTAATCTTTAAAATGCCCTGACATAAATCCACACAGGGAGAACTGTGTGTCTGCAGGTTTTATCCTGTAGTGTTTGGTGAAGAACTCTTGTCACTGTTGTGCAGGAATAAAAGGATACATTAGTGCCCAGGCAAAGTGAACCGAGTAATTTAGGGAACTCTGGTCTCATTGTTTTCAACTGCCCTACTTCTGGTGTGTTTATTAGTCAAAATCTTTTGTCTTGCTTCATGGAGGGCTTATAGGTGCAGTGGCAGAAGGATGTGACTGAAAGATGGGCTTATTTTTGGAAACCTAATTATAACAGCATCATTTTACTTTTCCGTTATTGTTGCCCAAGGTTTGTCATGTTTCTAGTGTTGCTATTAATGTCTTCTTAAATGTCAAATTCAGACTGCTGATGGTGATCATCTCATCTCATAATGCTAAATATACACACGCTGTTGAGAATATCTGATGTAAATGTTATGCCAGACCCTCTACATATGCATATTAGAAGTCGTCTTATGCTAAATAGCTGCTATCAAATATACACTTAACAATTTTCCTAAGCGGCATACGAAACAAATTGCGACTTTTTTTTCAGAAGACCTCTTACTATTGTATTGTTTTAAGAGATCCATGATTGGAAAGATCTTGCTTCTGAATAATTGTGACACTAAATGCTGCTAAGTAAGAAATTACAAATGTGTCTTCACTGATGATTTGAAAGCTAATGACATTTCATTCTAAATGTTGCTCTGCGAGATCTAGGTGCATGTGAGCACCACCTAGCAACTAGCAGTCAAATGAAGAAAAACAAAACAGTGCCTCAGGGACAGCCTTAGTAAAACTTTATAATATACATAAAAAAATAAGTTGGCCCTTGTAGTCTAGTAAATTCAATACAGTATCAATTATTAATGATAAATCGCTCTTAATTTTTTTCTTGCTGCATTGTTCTGGAAATGAAAAGTGACTTTAAGGCACAAGTTCTTAGCGTTCTTTAATTAGTTGGCTGGTTAATTGTATGTGAATGACAGCCATGTGCAGATTAAGTTGTAGTGCTCAATTTACTACTTCTTAGAAGCAGAATATGTGAAGTTTTCCTCAGCTATATATTTAACTTCATGTGCTTAAGCTATCTGAAGTGTACGACATTTGTTATTTGGATTGAAGTTCCAAGTTGCTCTTGGAACTGGTCTTTAAACTCTTCTTTGCAAGAAATCACCTGTAGCTTCCCTGTGTAAATAAGATTGCAAATATAAGTGACAAATTAGTTAGTATCTTGTTGTTCTTGAAAGTGGTTGCAAATGACTGTGGGGATTACCTGCCAAGGGAATAAGATTTCGCCTTTACAGTGGTTTTGTGATGTTTTCTGTCTCCTTTAATGCCATTATGCTCTTTTCGTGCTTTAAAAGAAAGGTCTTGAAATTTTAGTTATAAATACGTTTATTATATTCACCAACATCTATAAAAAAAGGACGTGTCTGACTTGTGGCATATGTGTCCATAATTGTGGGATTTCAAAGTGCTTGTATCTTGTTAGAACAGTGAACCTTTGGATAGCAAATATGCAATTCTGAAGAAATGAGTGATGCCATTTGTTTTTATTAAGCTGGGATTTGAATGTTTGGAGAAAGCATTGGGGGAGGCATTTCTTTTGAAATGGAAGTAGTATTCCTCATTTGTGATCTTAATAATATTATTTTTTGCATAGTTACATTCTTTATAAATAAACATAAGAATCTATGCCTAAAAGAAATATGCTTATTTTCCATGCCTAGTTGTAAATTGGGTTTTTTTATTATTATTTTCCCTTTCATGAGGTTTTCTGTGTAACACTGAAACCAGAATTGAATTTACTTTTCTCTTCTATTTGTCATCATTGCTTTGTGACGGGAAGGCCAATGTGTTGGTTACAAAATATTGATACATTGAAAACTCTTCATTCTGTAATAAATTAGTGAGTAATAAAGAAAATAAGTTAGTGATGTTTTTCAGGCAGAAAGCTGCAGAATAAACTTAAAATTAACTATTTTAGCTGACCACAAACAAAGGAAAAGACAAGGACAATGAAGATTGGAATTCAGCCATGACTTCTTTTTTCATTTGCTCAGTGAACACCTTTCCATCTTCTGTGATGATTTCCACTCTTGTCCTTTTGGTTACTCTTGTTTTCCAAATACCAAACCTTGTATAAGTAAGCTTTTATGTCTTAAGAAACTTGCACTTTCTATTGAAGATCAAGGTTTTGATTGGTCAGCTTAAATTTACAAAAGCCGACATGCTTGTATGATTTTAGATGTCATGTACAATAAGTGTAGATTACGCAACAGAAATTTACAATTTTAGACCTGGCTTATGTGCTGATGCATCTTCTTGCCTCAAGAAATTTTAATTCTCTTGTATGTTTTCCAGTGTCTGACCTTGAGGCATTTTGTACTGTTTCTCTAATTATGCTTATGAAGTTGTATTTGGGGAAAGCTTAGGGAGCATTGGGAAATCTTATTTGTAAATGTTACTCTCCAGTACAGGATGTGTGAAGGATTAGTTCTTTTACCGTGCGTTGTTCTTGATTACAAGAAAATTGTATCCTGCATTTAGTAAGGTAAAAGCCAGCGCACTTTTCTTCATGCAGTAATAGTGGTCTTCTGCTATAGAATTAAATTAAGAATTTAGTAAAATGTATTCTAACTCAGGCTAACAATTTTAGTGCTGTTTGTGTTCATGGTAAATATGATTATTCCTAAGTGTGTTTGGGATTAAGGATGGCTTTATGAATTCAGTATTATAATTACTTACTTCATCCACATTTTGATGCCTTGCATTTCAGTGTAAACATGAGGATGTTTGTTTGGTTATGAGGAATTCTTGCAAGAAGTCAATACATGAAGGAGGACCAGCTAGTATGGAGAAACTGGCAAATGCAGAGAAGTGCAATTAGCAGAAAAGGAAAGAAAATTATTTAAAAGTGATATATAATCAATGAAAATAGAAATAAGGGGGGAAATTACAATATATGTTAGAAAAATACATAGGCTGGAGAATAAAATAAGCATAGCATTTCTCTGGAGGAAGTTATCCAAGACCTAAATTTTTTTTTTTTTTTAGAATAGACTGCACACACCACTGAGAAATTACACATATAGAAGCAAAGAGAAGAGAGGGATAATTTAGTAAATCTCTTCTATCTCTAACTTACAGCTGTACCCAGAAAGTGAGATTCAGTTAACATGAAACCTGCACTGCAGACTTACGTGCAGGATGTGCTTCACCGTTTCCTGAACAGTGAATCGGAAACAGCAGGGCACGATGGCCCTTTTCTGCACTGGGTAGATCAAATCAGGACATTTGTGGTGGGTCATGGCACCACGTACAGTGGGTAGGATGCCAAGAGGGCCCTCTCCATGCCCTCCTCTATGAGGAGCAGCTGAGGGAACTGGAGTTGCTTAGCCTAGAGAAATGGAGGCTGGGGGAAGACCTTATCACTGTTTATGACCACCTGAAAGGAGATTGTAGTGAGGTGGGTATTCATCTCTTCTCCCAAGTGATGGGTGATAGGATGAGAATGAATGGCCTCAAGTTGTGCCAACTTCCCTCAGGGGAAGTTCAGGTTAGACATTAGGAAAAATTTCTTCACGAAAAGGGTTTTCAAGCACTGGAACAGGCTGCCCAGAGAGGTGGTTGAGTCACCATCCCTGGAGGTATTTAAAAGACAAGTAGATGAAGTGCTTGGGGATATAATTTTGTAGTGGATAGGTATGCTTGGACTGTGCAGTTTGGATGGATCTGCAGGCATGAGTGCCTGAAAATCCAGTCTTTTATCTTTCTGAACTTTCCCTCCCTTGCTATGATTACACCTGTGACAGCCCCACAGAGATATTTGTTGCTACTCTTGATATTGTTAATATTAAATATTAAAATTAAGTATAAAATATTAATATTTTAGTAGTCTCACAGGTCTCCACATGTTGTTAGAGCCTCTTTGTACTAAGCACTTTCCAATAGAATAAAGGCGCAGCCCCTGTCCTGAAGAAATTGTAATATAAAACAAAAGGATTATGAAAAACGGGGAAGGATGACTCAATCACATATGTGTATTATATATTTTGATTTTAATTTATGAGCAAAACACCGAGTGTTCCTATTTTCTCTTCAGCCTAGCTTTTGTGTGGCTGATTTGGAAGGAGAAACCATAAATATGCGTGGGTTTGGTTTTACTTGCCCTTCCTTCATACTTTTGCTCACTTCTGTAATTCACAAAAGCTTATAGCCTCTCTTCTTACTATTTAAAAAATAATTTCAGATGCAATGTTCAAAAAGATTAAAGAGAATGAAATTTATAGGTTGAATTCCTGGCTGTTCCTGTCTTACATTTTACTCTCTAGAGAACATCCCAGGACTCAAAAAATGCCTTATAAAACTGAATTTTACCATCCTTAGTCAAATTGACAACAGCACAAATTTATTCCGGCTCTGGGATCCAGATTTATTATAACTGTTTGAAAACGGATATTGATTCAAATTACTGCTTTTAACAACTATTAATAAAATGCCATTGTCTGGTGGTCAAGTGTTAATTTGGATGACTTAAGAGTGTGGAGTAAATTGTTCCAAAGGGAGCCTGCCCTGCGCCACACGTGGCCGTGCTGCACAGGAGAGGCAGTGGGGCAAAAGCACAAATAGGAGGATGTTGCAATGGGATGGTCCAGCAAACTGGCTTGCTTTGGTGAGCTGGGGTTACTCTGTGTTTTAGTTAAGATTAGCTGAGGCCAGACAGTTTTTCTTCTGACTTCTTTATAGTACTGGCTGAGCAGGAACAGCTCAGAGAAGACAAATTATTTAATTTGTAATGACTTGTGAGGATTTTTCCCGTGTCTAATATGCAAGGCCCAGCATGCACTGTGAAGGCCGAGGATCTCCTTCACAGAAGGACTGCACAGTTCATTCTACCTGCTTAGAAGCAGGTAGATTATTCATTTCTGTATCATAGCCTTTATTAATTTCACTTTGTTTTCTAGCTCAGATATGCTGCTCTATTTCTGTGTGTGTGGCTTTAAAGGTTTGTCTCCTTGTTCAGGATTCCTTATCTACAGACCTTTCTTTCTTCTCCCCTCTTGTTACGAAGTGAATCAATCTGCTCCATAAAATTAACAGTAATATTGCGATTGAGCTTGTTTCCTTTTGGGTTGTTAAAACAGAATGACAAGTTTCTGACTGGTCTCCCCGCCCTGCTGGCAGGCATGTCTGTTTTGTATGGCACTCCAGTCTCTACTTTTTCTCAGAAAGAGACCCGATCCATCCATATTGTGACTCATCTGCAAGCTCTATTTACTGTTCTGTGGAATTTTCCTATTCAATTTATTCCACTAACCTTAACATGTCATAACAGTCCTGCAAAAGTTCATAATTTCTTATATTTCCACTTTCTGTGAAGCCCTGGTTTGAAAAAGTGATGATTTAAATACTGTGTTTTAATACAATTATTGATGATATATTTTCCACATATTAGTATTTCTAATGTTGTCTGTTCTTTTGAACTGTTTTTTTCCTTACATCTAACCTTTGAAAGATTATAACAGTCATCTTGCCGTATATATAGCAATAGCACAGTGACATCTCTTTTTATATGAAAATACAAGCGATGTCAACATTTTGTATTTTGTGTTTGTGAAGAAAGCCTTGTTATGAAAACACTAGCTAATTTTTAAGTGCTTTGTTTATTTGGGGTGTCTAATTATTACAATTTTTTATCAGTTTGCTTATGGCTGTATTAGAGCATGGGTGTTTTTACAATATCTTGCATTGACTGACTTATATATGTTATAGCAAAGCTTGTAGTTTTGTGGGTTTATTTTGGGGGTTTTTTTGTTGGTTTTTTTTTTGCTGCCACCAGTCCTTGAAATACATCAATATGAATAATAACTGTGGTATTTTCAAGTTGGTGTCTTAAAGCAAAACAGGGGCATGGCTACTCTCTCCAGCAGAGCAGTGTACTGGTCACACAAGCTCATTATGGCATCACTCTTATTCTACTCTTCTTACTTCAGTTACCGTGACTAATATAATCGTCTTATAATAATTTCTAAGAATGTGCATGGTCCAGCTTCTCTAGCTCTTTTTGTTGCTTCTGTTACTATAATATTATACAATTCTACGGTGCCCTTCATGTGTTTCCAGCTTGTTTTTCTCATCTCTGTGCAAACCAACAAAATTCTAAAAAGTATGAAGCTGGAAGCTCATCACTGTGCTGTAGTGGTTAAGACGCAAGGTGTTGATACCCCTAAACATTGTTTATATCTTGTGGTGCTGCCCCTTGTGCTTTCTCTGTGGTGGAGTCTTCCTCTACCCCCTTCCACACTCCTGGCGATATGTGAACTTCATGTTCGTGTATTTGTTAAATAGCTGGAACAGGGAGCTATAAAACAATTCAAGTGAACTTTGTGCTCTTGACATTCGCTCAGTCACTAGTGCCCTAAGGGGTATCTTCTTGGAGCTTTTGTTTCCCCTTTCAGAGTTAATCAGAGACATAAAGACTATTTTGTCTGGAGACCTACAACTACTGAAAAGCAACAAAGGATCAGCACAAATCACTAAACTTCTTATGGCATATAAGGCTTGGTCATCTCATTAAGTATTTATGTACGCTTTTTTTTTTCCTGCAGCTGTCATATTTCTCAGAGGGGACACAGTACTTTATCACCATATCCACTTGTCTTTATGCCTCCTCGTGAAGCTGCAGTGGGAAGCTCAATCATTTTTAGCGAGTCAGACATAGTAGAACTGCTTTTAGTTTAAGCATTTTTCAGTCTTGCAGGAAAAAATTCTGGGTATGAGCTGTTTAGATTCTGTTTCCCTGAGTATGAGCTGGCTTTCATAATTTGTTATTCTTTGCAGTATCTAAATTCTGGGTGGGTTGTTTCTGGTGGTTTGGGGTTTTTTTTATTTGACCTTTTGTTTGATTTGGTTTGGTTTGGGTTTTTTTGTTAAGGGTTTTTTTTTGTTGTTAGCCTTCTAGTTTGCATCATTAATATGATTTAACCTTAACACAGTGAGGTATTTCCCCTTCACAGTCTTATTTTTTTCTGCATAAAGGATTTCAGTTGTGGGAAATTAGTATTTGGTTTTGTACAATTCTGTGCATCTACTACTTGCAGGTCCTGTACTCTTTACGTTGTTCTTGGTGCGGAGCATCACTGCAGCCTAGATTGTGTTTGGAGTGAGTGTGTTGCTCTTCTGCCATCTGGGTTGCTACGTATTCAAAAAGTACTAAGCTCACTAAATCCCAAAGAGTACTTTCTGACCCAAATGGAGAAGTGAAGGTGTAGATCTTGGAACTTTGCTACAAAAAGGAGCTAAATTTGTCTTCCAGCAACATCTGTATGTACTGAAGGGTTTTTTTAACCGGTCCCCGCAGGGTGAAATATTAATATTATATTTTCTGTATTCTTTAGCTTTTGAGGGTCAGTGCGAAGCTGTGCTCCTTTTTTCCTCTGTTACCATGCATTTGTTTTTTCTGGCTTTTCTATTTCCTATATTATTCCTATATATATTTGTGGGTTTTTCTAGCCTTGTTTTAGAGAGCTTATAAAATGTGTGAGAGGACATGTATGCAGGGCTCAGTATGTAACCACAGCTACTTACAATGCAGACACAAAAGCAGTGAAATTTTCTCCTGCTTCTGTATGTTTTATTTTGTCAGGAGGATTGCTGGCTTCTCACTCCTATATGTTGATGTAAATGTTTGTCTTTCAATATGGAACATTTGTCCCAAGACTGGAATTCATTGCCTGCTACACAACTTTCCCAGGATTCTGACTTTTTGTCCCATATGATTGAAATACTGTATTTCACTTTCTGGTGTTCTACTCCATATTCCTATCGAACCTTTCTGCAAAGCTGCAAGCACAAAAATTTGATCATGTTTTTATCTAGCATCTTTGTATTTCAAACTACCGTCATGATGCAGTGCAACTACTAAGTAATTTGCTGCATTTCTAACCTCTGTAACATTGATACTAGAACATACTTTTCATTGTATTTTCTCAAGTTTGGTCAAAATCTGATTATTTCTGTACTGAAAAAGATATTTTTGTGTGTATGACACTGATCCTTTGACTTTTTTTTTTTTACTTTATCTTTGAATTAATTTGTTTTAGTCTGATGATGGATACTGTGCTTTATGTGGAAAATTCAGTGAGTAGCTTGTCTGAGAAATTCACACTAAAATGCAAGCAGATGAGACAATTTCTCTGAGTAAACCAAAATGTATTTCATAGAGGAAAATCTTCGTCGGAGAACCGTGCAGAGAAAGTGGTATATCTGAAATCATGAAAGGCAGTTTCTTTTGTTAGCTATTCTGAAGAAGAAAAAGTTGAGGCCAGAAAATAAAGAAAACTAGAATCAGCAGTTGTTATCAGGAATATTAGTGTGTGATTCCGCTTTGTTTCACCCCTCTCATGGATCATTGACTTTGGCCATAACACAGAAATTTTACAGGAGTTTTACCAGAACCTTTACCAATGTGGAAAATTTGTTTCCAAAGTTGTTGTCTAGATCCATTGTAGCACTTGACTCATTAAATTCGCTAATCTGGTGGTACATGGGTTAAATTAAATTATCAGGACTTTAAAATGCATTTAAACTTTGGGCTAGGAGTGAATTAGGTCCTGTGTTCTGGGCACAGCAGACTTGAACAGCTTCTTTGAAGGAATCCTGCCCTAGAGGGTTGGGCAACTTCATGCTCATTAACAGTAAGACTCATAACTTGACTTATGGCAATAGATTCTGTATGCATTTGTGCTTCAGATGTGGGAAATAAATGCAGTGCCTTAGATGCTGGAGCAATTCATGAGGAGTAATGAAAGAAAAAGTTGTCTCCTCCTGTGTAAAGACATTTTCACTCCCACTGTTGCTGCATTCAACAGCACTGCTGCAGCACAGTGGCATCACCAGGGTCAGTGAGACCTTAGGGACTGTTGTTCTTTTAACTAGTGCAACTGAAACATGCTCTGAACAAGGTGAGAGGACTGGAAAGCACTCATAGCTGCCCCTTTCTCGGCAATGCAGTTGCTGCTGGGAAATGTCACCGGCGTGATTTGGTGCGTCAGCAGCCTTTACGGTCCCGGATGGCTGCAGGCAGCTCTAATTATTTGTTAAAGTCCACTGATAGCACAGCCAGTAGTGTCCCAAAACGATGCTGCTCAACTTCACAATTTGCTTCCTGCTCAGAGGTGAGAGAAGGGCTATTGAGCAAGAGCTATAGGATTATCGGAGGTGTGAGAAGAGCTGATGCCTAGAGGGGACAACAGTTTGTTTTGTAAAGTTTGTTTTTTATTAGAAAGTGCATTTTAGTAACCATTTCCGTACTAGCTTCAGAAAATATTTGAAGCTATATCTGCTTCTTGGGTGGAAAACAGCTATGAAGTAATCTCAAGATATTTACCAAACCTTTGTGTCTTTTCCCCCATCTCTCTTTGTCCTCTTTTCATCTTCCAAATTGCATTTTCTGGGAATTAAATAATAATGGCCCTGTTTTGTCAAAACTCCCTCGCCACTGCAGGATCACAGCCTAAAGAGTGTGTGGGAGTTTTCTAGCAATACATTGAATTTCTGGTCTGATAATTCTTGGGAACAAAAGTATGATTTCAGTTGCTCAAATCCCAGCTGCCATATTTTCAGGTAATTACTGAGGAAAAAAAATTTACTGTATGGGAAATGGTAACTGAATGTAGCCTAATTTCCAAGTGCAAGTACGTTTAGAGAATGCTTCATGTTTATGGATATCTGTTGCTCTTATACAATGTCTAGATAAGTTCTAAAGTAGTCTTTGAGTCAATATTTCACCTGCCTCATCAATTTGTGATAAAGTTTGGGAGCTTTTAATCTTTTGGAATGTATATTTGAGTTTTCACAGTTATATCCATATTTTATTTCCTTCCTCTTCCTTTCTGTTATTTTTTTCTTCTTTTCTATACTATGTGTATACAGTGATTATACAAACAGTTTACTGTATCTTGAAGTATCTCTACATCATGTTGCATGCAATGCCATAAACACAGTAACAAAAAGTCAGGTGATATTTTTAGGGAAATGTTGCATTTAAAATTACTGTAGGCAATAGGTAGTAACATTGTTATCTCTGATCTTGATAGATACTTGGTCATAAGTGTAGCCTGTCTGTAATGATTATATCTGATATATAAGAAATAAAATACAAAATTGTCACATAATAGTGCACATAAAATTGTTTTGTATGTTTTAACACTGTTAATACTTGTTAAAATCTACTTTGGTGCTTAGTAGTTTATAAATATTTTCTGAATCTGATGAAGATTAACTATTTAATAGTTTTGACAGTCTTGCAGAAATGGTAAAAATAAAAAGACCTTAATTCTCATTTCTGGGGGTGGGGTACAATTCAGTTCTAGGTTATTTTCCTCGTTCTTCTGCAGGTGATTTCTGACTCTAGGTATACTGTTTAGCCTTCCATCCTCCCAAAGTCTTAGGTAAACAGCCTCAAAACCTTAGCTTCTCTCCTGTCACGGGCAGCGCTCTCTGTAGTTGATGGCAGGGACATGTCTGCCTTATTGTCGCTTTAAGGTCCTACAGATTTTGCATTTAGCACTCTCTTAAGTGCCACAGCTTCTATTAGGAGGAAAAGGATTTCTCTTAATAATTAAAAAGGGTCATGTTTCCTCTGCTTGTGCTGATTTGAATGAACAGGGAATTTTGCTGAACTCTGTGTCGTTGGTGAGTGTGGGTTGCAGTCAAACAAGCCCCACTGGCAGCAGCTGAGCCATGTAAGGGGTTTCTGCTGCCAGCTGCTCGTCCCAGCCCTCCAGCCCTGCATGCCAGGTAGCTGCCCAGGTAGCTGCTCCCTAACCTGGCCTGTCCATCCAGTCCCCATTCCCTCATGCAGTTCCAATAACAAAGGCTCTTTAGCCTGTCACTTTGACACGAAGGGGTTAGGAAATGAGTGTGTAGTTGTGATGCTGAGGGGTGATGTTCCCCCGCCCCTCTGGTGAAGAGCAGCTGGAGCAATAACCTTTTCACCCCACTCAGATGCATCCAGGGCAGCGCATCTGACGATGGCCTTAGGCAGTCAGAGCTTTCTTACGACTTGAGAGCATCAAGGGATTTTGGCCAGTCTCATTTGTGGGTAGGGAATGGCCTTGATATGCAATATATTCAGAAAGAGTAAGATAAGATAACACTAAGATATTCAATAGCAAAATTCAAGAAGCTCTTGCTGCTTTGCTGGTGAAAACTTGGACTTATGCAAGTTCTCGGGCACATAAGGTAGGGGCTTTTGGGAGTACTGTTCCTGCACTGAGGTGCAGAAACTCCCATTGTAAGCATATACAAGGTTTTATGGTTCTCGCTTGAGTCCCAGTCCTACCAGATCTATAGGCAGATGACTTAACTGTGATTTAACTGTGTCTGAGATATATACTTGTAAGCAGACTATGTCATGGCTTTCCCCATTCTCCATCACAATTTGAAGTATGCGGCATGCTCATCAGGCAACAGAAATAATCTACATAAATATTCTGAACAGAACTTAAGAAACAAACAACTTCAGTGTTTTGGAGAGAGCATTCCCATTCCAATTCAGGACAAAATAGAAGTCCTCAAAATTTTCATGGTTAATAATAATAAAACAAACAACAAAACAAATCCAACAAAAAAAATCCGCCACAGGAAATAATGTAATTTGTTGGAAACATTTCCCAAAGATAATTTTGGAATGCTTTGTTTAGATTTTAAACTAAATAAAATTTAAATAAATTTTAATGCTGGTTAGATTGCATCTGTAATAAAATATTTTAAATGGGAAAATAGGAGTATTTCTGAAATATTTAAAACTGAGCACAGAGGAGTACATATCTTTGTTGTGCCTCCAGAAAGCCTTACTAGTGAAGTATCTCCTCCAAAGTTAAGAAGCCTTTAAGTATAGTATCTGGGACAAAATCCCTTTTGGAAAGAGGAGTTCAATGCAAAAAAAGGAGATAGCAGTATTACGACACCACAGACATTTTTTGGCATAATTACGTTTCAAAATACACACTGTCTACTGCTACAGATTTACAAAATGTTGGTTCACAATATGTAGTCTTGGGTTGATCGACATGGAAATGGATGTATACTCTGTAAAAAAACAACCAAACAAAAAAAAAACCACAGAAAACAACCAAAAAAATCAACAACAACAACAAAAACGCAAGCATGTTTAATGTTGTTGCATAACTGAAACTTGATAACTGGGTTTTCTCCCTCCCTTCACTTTGCTCCCGTTTTTTTTTTTATTCTGTTATCAAAGTGCACCAAATGTAGTGGCATAACGTTACATAACATAACATTACCTAAGCTAAAGTTAAATGTCCATTCTTAAAGCATGCAGCATAGTTTTAGCATCACTTCTCTCATCTTTCCTTTGGACTTCATCAAAGTAAAAAGCAATCCCTTCTTACCTGGATGTTGCAGGTTACCTTTAACAAGGCAGTGTACTGTGAGGGGTGTATACTTGAATATTTCCTTCAGAAACCACAACTAAATGCTGAGATGGCTAAAAAAGGATTCTGATCCGTTTGTTTCATATACTTGTCAGTTAGTGCATCTCCATTTATAAGACGTAAATCTGCTTAGAGAAGTCGCGGTAGACTGAGTTTCAAAGGTTGAAGCAAAATTTCTCATGGCATGTGTTTGTATCCAGGTAGGGAATAATTTTGATATTTTGAGGGGAATTATAAATCGGAAGGTAATATTGCGTAATTTCCTTTCATGTACCAAAATGTGCATGTTAAAAAACAAAAGCATTTTCCGTACTTTCATATACAACACATCCAACTATTTATTTAAATTGTGTTTTATTGAAGGAAAAGAAGAGAGTGGGGAAAAGAGGAAAAGGTATTTCTTTCTACAAAGTACTCTCTGAAGAGAGAGTACAAGTGCAATTTCATATTCAAGCTTTCAGCAGTGCCCGCCAGTGTTTGTTACCATCCACTGAGGCTGCACTAACAGTCACCCTATTTTATCCAATATTGGCATTGTCTGACAGCGTTATGGTGTGGCTGCAGGCTGCTTGCTCATTGTGGCTTTGGGGAATGGTCCTTGCGTCGCGGCATCAGCCTGAATCGCCATGCACCTGAACCACTGTGTGGAGCCGCAGGAACCGGTATGAGACTGAGGCAGGGTTGAAATTGGTCCAGACTGAGTGCCTTTTTTTTTTCTACTGTATTTTCACTATGGAAAATAATGATCTACAGGTAGATAGATAAATAAATCACAAGTAAAGCGTGTTATTTTTCTGAAATGATAGATTGTATGCTTTTTCGTCGACTGTATTAAAGAGGAAGATGATTTTCAATTTAACACAACTCGTCTCTGCATTTTCCACTCAAGGCTGTAGGCAGAACTG
The DNA here is from genome assembly GCF_032191515.1 of Phaenicophaeus curvirostris. NCBI lineage: Eukaryota > Metazoa > Chordata > Aves > Cuculiformes > Cuculidae > Phaenicophaeus > Phaenicophaeus curvirostris. Next base: position 43,410,981 of record NC_091395.1, read on the forward strand.
ATCAAGCCCAGGTAATTTAGCTATTCTGAGCCTTTGTTTTCAGTTTTGATAACTTTTTGCCATACAGGTCATCACGTTTGTGTTGGTAGAAGCTAGCGCATTAACTATGTTGCATTAAAAAGGAAAAAAAAAAGGGAAGCAGGTCTGCCTGGGCCTGTGTCTGTGCCTTTCTCATTGAACAGAGCCCCTGTCTGTGCATCTTCTCGCATCTGGGATTGTAATGACAACAAAGTAATTCTGTCTAACAACATTTTTCTCATATATGTAAGTCTTCTGAATTAAAAAAATATATTTTTCAGACTATAGGCTGTACTTATTCACCAGAGAAAGTCAAGAAAGCAATGAGCTTCACGGCAAAGCCACTCCTATCTGAATGAAATATTACAGACCAAGAGTACTGTATACAATCTGGAATAATTACCGCTGCTTTCAAAATAAAAAAAATTCTTAAATTTCGTGGTACATTTTCACAAGAGCAGTGATCAAAAATTTTCCCTAGTGGTGCAAATGGTTTGCTAGTCCTCACAAATCCAGATCTTTGGCAAATGGCTTGAGGAAATAAATGGGAGTTCATAGTGCCCAGCTTTAAAACAGGCAGGGGTTAGGAAAGGGGAGGGGACATGAGGGTTATTCTTCGATGTGTTGCAATTTTATTATTTTGTTTAAATGCATTGACAAATGGAAAGGGAAAAAATATCAGCAGCACATCTGCAAATGGCTACAGCCTTGCGTAACCCTCTGAATTAAGCGGAGTTCCCTACAGGCACGCAGATCTGCCCACATGGAAGAAAATGTGGGATTGAGCCACAGTTAGGAGGTTTAGAACATTAGTTATATTAGTGAAAATCAACATAGAAACAAACCAAGTTAAAATTATTTGGTTTTCCTTTTACATTTTTGTTCACTGTATTTTTTTTCTTTTCCTTTGTGCTTCACACCCACATCCCCCAAGACTTGTTTTTTTATTTGGTTGGTTGATTTTTTGTGAGAAAAAAACCACTCTTGTCTAGTCTGGTGAACTTAGCTACAACTACTTGGTTAGAAGAAGATAGTCTGTGTGAGCACAAACAAGATCTTTAAGCAGGTAAGCTAAGGTGAAGCAGGTAGGCTTATATATGAAAACAGAAATCAAACTCATAATTTCTGAGAGCAATGTGGGTTTTACTCTGATAATCCAATATTTTTCTATTAATTATTGTGTTAGGAAATTTTGTTAGAAGCTGAACTGCTGACTGGAATATTGGTTGTGTTTATATATCAAATGGGATCTCAAATCTGTCTGCAGGACAGAGATAGAATTATTTTGCTTGAGACTGAGACATTATTGCTTTAGGGGTGTTTCTTTCCCATCTTTTTACTAGCTTTGTGCCTGAGTTTTATACTTTGGAAATTTTTTTCAGTTGAAATTTTTGTAAGAATAATTTATTAAGCCTTGGAAGAACTTATGTTGGCTTCTGTTGCATAGGCTGTAAATGTCTAAAACACAAAGTATTTTCAGACTACTTTCTGCCTAAAATGGTCAATCCAAACTAACACGGCCTCAAGACTAACTGTTGTGTTCTGGCTTGCTGGTCTAAGGGACATGAATGGGCAGGAGGAGGCAGGTTTCATAGCCTGGTGAGGAAAAAGAAAGTAATCTGATTTTAAAGATTTGCCTTCTTGTCTGGTCACGGTAAATCAGGTTTGCTAAAGGCTTATGTTTCCTTTGCTTTCTTAAGTGGACAGGTATCCTGCAAATAAGCATGTTGTTTAAAAAAAACCAAAAACAATGCTCCATTGATATTAGTGGAGCCAAAACAAATCAGTGGCTAATTTCATCAAATATACCTGTGACCAGAAGCATTATTAAAATTCAGAATTGGCAACAACCATATTTCTTAAGTACTACACTGTTCAAGTGTGTTTTCTTTTATTGTTACAAATGGATAACTATCCTTTAGCTTTTTCCCATTTGATGGTGAGGTCAAGTAGTGTAGGAATGTACAGAGCCAGACACAGATTTTTTTTTTTTTTTTTTTTTTCTGAGCACAGTCTCAATTAAATAGTTTGTAGCCTATTAAATGTCTTTTCTGCCCTACACATCAACACATACCAGGCGTATTTTTCAAACAGGCGGTTTGTGTTTAAAATTTGTATGTGAATTAGCATGTAGTAAGATGGAATGTCTTGAAGAAAGTAGGAATGGCTTATTTTATAAATATCTGATTGTGAAGAGGAGGAAGAAAAGTTTTCGTTATCTAATCAGACATATTTTTAGCCAGCTTCCATAAGTGGCGTAAGACCCTCAGACTAAATATTTTGTTTTAGGGTGGAGATGAGCTGATCTTTTCATGTTCAGTTATGTTCAACTGGAATAGTTTCAGTTCACATGGAGCTTTATGATGCCCTCTCATTTAGGGACTAGTGCTGAAATAAGGTCCAAGTCTCTAATGTTACCAATTCTCATAAGAAATTACTTGCTTGTTTAATGTAATAGTTGCAGTAAAATGAATGATTCCATTATTCTGGTTTGATTTTTTAAAACTAATTTTATAATTCTTGGAACACATATGTTTTGGTGCTTCATCTCCAGGTACTGGTACTCTGAGAAGATCCAAATATGTGTTTAATTAATCCACAAAGAATGTGGTGTAGAGTAACCCAAGCTACTGCCCAGATCAAAAGTAATGCATCCATGTGAGCTCACTAGAGTGCCTGAGGTAATCAGATGCAAGGCTTAAACTGATCCCAAGATGCAAGCTACTGTCTTGCACATTTGGCATTGCATTGAATTGTAGAAATACGCTGGGTCCCTCAAATAGCTTTTTTCTTTTTGTGCTGCAGTTCTTTGTACTGTAGAAATGATCAGAGGTTATTGTGTCCCTGGCCATGGCAGGGGAGTTGGAACTAGAAGACCTTTACCGTCCCTTCCAACCCAAATTTTATGATTCAGACTACTAAGTCTGTTGAGAACATTTGCCTCCATTTTAATATTTAATTCTCTACATGTAAATAACTTTCAAAAGCGTTCTTTACAATTGTGATCCAAAATAACTGCTTTTTTCACTGAGAATCTTATCTATGCTCCATGCCAAAATGCACTTAATATAATTTATATGATAAGTGGGCATGCTATGTTAGTATTTAAAGTTTTAAAATTAGGCAACCACTTTGTTATATAGCAATGTTGAGTTGTAAGCCAATCATCTGGAAATATAAATCTATCCAAAATACTTATTTTCTGAAGGTTTAATCTTGCCAACTGAAAGTTTCACAGGATAGTGTCACCAGTGGTGACAGAGTGACATAAGTGAATCCCATAGCTGGGTGTGTTCATTGTGAATTCCTAATAACAAGCTCCATATTCACTGTCAAACTTAATTAACATTAATTTGAGAGGTGTCTTGAAGGTTAGTTTTGAGTCAGTGTTAATCTGTCAGCTACTGCAGTTGTCTTCTGCTTTCTTGAGCTATGATCCCTCTCGGTGTTTCAATCAGAACCAACCCAGGGAGAGTAACCAGAAGTATATAGTGGGTTAGTGTCGCTTGGGAAACCGTTACAAGCTTTAAGTCTTCTCCACTGCTTCAGTAAAAAGCGAAACATGTTATGTACACTCCCTTTGGTCTCTTGGGACTTTGGAGAAAGAAGCTATTGGACTCTAAATACAGCAGCGAACAAATCCTGAGTGCCGCAGTTCCTAGCACAGAGGTTATTTTTGTGACAGCTGTTTTTAAAGAAAATATCGCCAAATTTCACTGCAGTTCTTTACACGGAGTAGCACCTTGTTTCTCATGGGACTGCCCTTGTGCTTTGAGCCACTGTTTCTATGTAGATACGCAGTTCATAACTGGGCAGTTGGGTGTCCACCTTTCACAATGATCATCAGGATGACGTGCCCAGGCTGAATATTGTTGAACATTCCCACAAGGCTTTGTCTCATCAACTTTCACTGCTTTTCTCAGTGGAAGAATGGTCAAAACAACTATTCTGAACTACAGGTTTTTTGCTATGTTTTCCAATAGCTAAGGATTCTTAAATGGCAAATCATCTTCTTCGCTTTGAGATTGTATATATAGTCACGGAGGTGTGGGGGTATTTTATTTAGGTTTTCAATTAGGGAAATAGTATTGTGATACAGATCTTAGGGAAGAAATGCTTCCAGCCAGATTTGTGGGCTTTGATCTAAAGTAATGCACCAAAAGTAATAAAAGATTAAATGGCCACAAACTTGAATATCAGATTTAGCAGTCATTAAGATTTTTCAGGTATTCTGTAATTGTTAATTCATTTCTTAGTTCATTAAATATATATTTGCTTAATTTGCAATTGCATTGGCACTTCAGAATTTTTTGTTACTTGCCAAATCTCTCTATCTCCTCTGTGTCATAGCTGCCATTAAGTATTTTCAAATACATTTTTTACAAAGCACATTTAGTCTTGTGTTTAAAAGTACTTTATCACAAATAAAAAGTGCAACTAAAAGACCTTCATCAAAACCATTGTATGTGCTATATATTTCTGTGTGCCTGAGGGCAAACTCCCATTTTCTGTCACTCCCACAAACCCTGCTATGACACAGTCATGTGACATTTTTCTTTTTTTCTGAAGATTTTGCAAATTACTTTTTTTGTGGCAATATCAAGGTGAACTTACTGAAGAGTGATGTAACTGTTCATGTTACCCTGGCTTTGATTCATGTCTTGAGAAAGTATCTTTAGCAGGGGTTCCTATGGGCTTCTCTTCCATTGTTTTCTCTAGCTGTTGAAGGGTAAGTAGGATAACTGAATATTCAATGTAATCATCTAGGTGTTTTATTCAGGTAATCATTCGATCAGTAGAGTCACATAGGTGTTTTAGATGTTGTGTTTATTATGAAAGAATCTTTGCAGCAAAGAGATGATGAAACAATTTTTTTTTTTGCAAACTAGAATGTCTGGCACTGAAAAAAAAAACAGAGTTGATACGCAAAAGGACTTTTTACAAAGTACAGGCATTTCTCAGTATATTGATGCTTAGAAAACCAGAGGACCTCTTGAGTACCCTGAGCTGAAATAGGAGAACTGAATTCAGAGCTAAAAATTGCCATGTCTGGAAGAAAGCAGATGAGTATCCCAGGCTTTCCAAGCTTAAATAACTCATCCAATTGTACTTCTGTGATTTAATAGATTTTTATAATGTAATGGACTGAACATTGACTTGTACACACACACAAAAAAAAAATTTCCTTTCTCCAGTGTTTTTCAGTGCTTTAAGTAGATTTTAATGAGAAAGAGCTAGTGAATGTAAAGCCGAGTCCCCTAGATTCTAACACTTTGTGCTTAAAGGCCATTTCTCAGAGGTAATGCACAGTAAGGACAGTGTGTCCACATATGTTTCGTATTTTAAAAGAAGAAAAAATAAGTTGGTTTTATATTGTGATGCAGCCAGGGTGTCTGGGAGATGGAAATTGTCACATGTGTACAAATAAAAATGCAGAGTGGAGCAACAGTTGTGTGGCATAAGTTTAACTCTTAAAAGTTAAAAATTATGTGTTTGATTTGAATTTGTCTCTTGTAATTTCTATAAACTTCAGGAAGCTCATTTTTTTAGAGTGCCATTATTTCAGATTTCTCAGTCATTTTCAGTGCATTCTTCAAAGAAGCATATACATGTTATGATCCATGTATATACATGTATGAGTATTCTCATTGATTTATGTGGTTACATACATAAAATATTCATACCTTAATAGAAACTAAAACCAATCTTTATTGGGTTAAGTTGTGAATGTGGACACCAGGCTGCAGGAATGATTGATGGTTTTCTTACCACATGTAATAGCCTACCAGGATTTCACAAAACCTTTGTTCACACACTTAAAAATTACCAGAATGTTTCCTTAAGGAGCAGATAGTATAATCTTAAACTGCTGCTTCAGTACTTCAGGGAGATTTTCTTAAATTTTGCTTCAAAAATCAGATCTGGAATCTAAGAGATTTTTTTGTATGTAAATAAACACTATAAATTGCAATTCCATATAGAATAGTTTGTTGTATTTATTTGATTGCATCGAGTTCATTGTTTGCATCTTAATTTGGTTGGTTTTTTGGCTTTTTTTAATGCTTTCCAACAAAGAAATTGTAAGCAGGGTGAATTATAAAATGGGATTCTATTATATTTTCTTTTGTTTCTGTCTGGAAATTAATTGCAAGTATCTCAATAAAAGATCACAGCTAGATTTTACCATTTATTAAAAACTTCCTAAGCCTGTGCTTTTGCCTTTTCCTTTTAAGATCCTTGCCCTTACACTCTTATTACAAAGTTCTTTGTCCTCTAGTTTACTGGAACAGACTCTGCATCTCCAGGAGGATGTTATACCTCCCCTATGGCATGCCTACTGTGTTTGCGTTCTAGTGTGGATTGGGAGTATGGACTTTGAGGAAATCTCCTGGCTCACCATACTTTGATTTGTGTCACAGACTGGTATCAGAGCACACCCACGGATGCCAGCTGGGTGGCACTAAGCTGGAAAATGCAGTCCAGAAGTGCTCTTCCCATTCTCGGCTCAACCTCAACTGCTGTCAGCATGCTTTGCCTTACAATGTGTTAGGTAGCCACAGCCCATGAGCCCTGTGTCCCTGGTGCGAGACCTTGCCCAGGACTGTGGAGTCCTTCTCTGATCCCGTAGCACTGGTGCCAACGCAGTCGTGATGCAGGGAACAGGAATCTGAGAGGGAATACTGTAAGATGGGTACCAGGAATTCATGCCATTCATTTATCAGAGGGGGGTATTCAGGTTGTGTGCTGTAAACATTGTAATTAAGGACTGTAGTACTATTTTGCTGTGGGTAGCACCCTCCTGGTATTTTTTTCTACCCCTCCTTTTTTTCTCTGGCTTGCTTATCCTCAGGAGTGAAATTATTCATGGCCAACATACTCACTCCTGTATTACCCCAGTAATTTACTGCAACTTCTCGATTCCTTGTTCACCTTTGATTGGTCTCTCCATGTAGTCATGTAGAGCATAACACAAAGATGGCATGTGTTATGCCACAAAGATGTATGGCATTCTCTGCTGGGGAGAATCAACACATAGAGCAGGCTCACTGCCAAGATGCTCATAATTAAACTGTTGCCATGGACAGGATTACATCAGCGTTCATGTCAATCATTTGCTGAAGTACTTGAATTTTTTTCAGGTTTTAGTTTCTATTTTCCTTCTACTTGCCTTAGTTTTTGATTGAAGCATTGCAGCACATAGAGACATGTATAAATAAAAGTAATTATTGGAAGGCATGTAAAAAAAGCTAATTCCATCTTTCTGATTTTTTGTTTGAAGCAGATACCTTTGTGAGGTGTTTGCATTTATACAGCTAATAGAAATGGCCAGAGGCAATCATTCCCATGCAGAAGTCATCATGTTGTTGGTACCTAATAATCTATTGCAATACTGCCATGGTACCAGTCTGCAGGGCCAGAGCGTTGTCAGTTTGCATTATGCAATAGAACAGCAGCTGTAATAGAAAAACACCAGCAAAGCAGTCAAACCTTGAATTTTTGTCGTCGTCCAACCCTTCTGATTCACATGCAGTAAGTTGTGAGATGGACTGAATAGGATGGCTGTGCTTCACCCAATACCATATCATAGCTACTATTATCCTCTATTACAAAGTTCTTCAGCAAGTAATTTCCTTTTGGTAGCGCTCAAAGTGTTTGGTATTGTAGCTTACTAGTGTGTAGTGTATTAAATGTAGAGAGGTTCAGGATTACAGCAGAGGGGTAACAAATGATATCGAGTGCAGCTGAGATCACTGTAACGAGATAAACAGTGTGCTGTCACAAAATGGTCTCCCAGTTGACAAAACAATCTATATTTTATAGATTGCCTTAAAAATTGAAGGATGGAGTCAATTATAGCCAATTATGATGCTACATTTACTGGAGGAGTTTTCATATCCTTTGGGGAGGAATAAGGAAATGTTCAAGTCAGTCAAAAAAAGCTTTTGTATGTGCTTCCTTGCTTTATCTGAATGCAGTTTTTTCATATTTCTTCAGGTTAAAATTGCATATGAAAGCTGGGATCAGATTATCTTTAGGAAAAAGTTTTTTAGTCATTTCGTTTTTCTTTGTGTTGAGCATAAAATTATGGTAGATAATATGACAAATAGAACAAGAGACGTGAACATGAACTCCTCTCAGTTAGGTTAGGGTTTACTGCAAAGGAATTGTAAATGCAGCTTAGTGATGTCAAAACCTGCTTAGACAATGCATGTTAGTGTTTTGGATTAGACTTCCTTCTTTTTCAAAATGGAGTCTTGATGTCACTGAAGAGATATCTACTAGATCCTGCATATTTCTGAATTTAATCTATGAAAGTGAAAATAAAAGAATGAAAGCATGGAAAGGTTTTCTGTGACCCATAGGTGCTTTTTGGTGAGTAGATGTAAAAGGGGATACAAAGGCAGTTTATTGAAGATGAACAGACAGATACTTATATTCTTAAGAGATCTAGTCATAGTCTGTGGCTGAGAGGCAAGCATTCATTTAATGTTTAGCTTATCTACCTTCTCCCATTTTGATTCTCAGGTAGCGAATTGGGGACGTTGTGCATCCCACCTATCTCAGGACTCACTATGAGGAGTAGTTTCCCTTCCCTAGCAAAGCATGCTGTTGGTAATTAATTAAAGGTTCAGATATCTAGATGAAGATGTATTCAGAGATGAAAGGCTTTGGTAAACAAGTTGTTTGAGTAATGTTTCAAAATGCTATCTTCATTCTGTGTTCAGGATTTCATTTCACCAGCTAGCTTCGGAGGGTGACCTAGTACATGTGCCAATGACAAAAGCTACTTGTAACGATTCAGATCATGCTTTCTGCTTTATGAAATGGGATTGTAAAAATCCTCTCAAAAATGACAGCTGAAATAGTATTAAAACACAATTTCCCTCTGATAAGATTTTAAGGCACTCGTATGAAAAGTGACACTGCTTTGAGTGGCTCTGTGTCAGCATTATGCAATGTGTCGTGCATAAGCGACATTAATCCATTAAGGGTGTGAGGGTCACTTATTTTTCTCATGAAGTCATTAAATACCCTTATTGATTTCTGTTCAATCAGTTGCATTCTGCTGGCATACAGTGATCTCTAGACATGCTAATAGTACTGTTTCTAATAATGTTTGTAGACTGTAGTTTTAAAGACAGGTATTACATTCAAGATAAATTATCATGCCTAAGTGAAACACAAAAGGAGCTTAGGGAAGCAAGAATATTGTGCTGTTTGCAAATTACCTGAACCTCCTTTATTGCAAAAGATGATTTTGTGATACAGATGTTCTAAAATCAATAACCAGCCATCTTCGATGCATTTGTTTCTTTTTCTAATTGTGCAAAATTAATTTATGTTTGGGCGGCTTCTGTTACATGATGACAAAGCATCTTTTAAAAATCAAATGCAAACTTGGAAACGCTGTCAGAATAAATATGAAATTTGTAGTACTAGCTTTTGTGCTGAAGACTGTTTAAACCTTGGATTCTAGCAAATGCTGTACTTCGAACTAGTGAGTACTTACCCTCTTGCTAGATTATTTTTGTCATTTGAAGCGATGTTGTGTGTATGAAATGCTAGTGGATCAAATGCCAGTACCTTTCTTGTTCATTTCTTCATAACGAACAGACCTTCTTGGAGGAAGTACAGAAGACTCAATTAAACCCAACAAGTGCATTTTAGCTCTGTATGAATGGATGTGCACTAGACTAGAAAATAAAAAAAAAAAGTCATGTTCTGCCCTTCCTACTTTGAGGCCATCCTAATGACTTTATCTTGACAGTTAGTCTGAGCTTGTTTCCTCACCTAACAGACAACTTCAGTTATATTTTCTGGTTTTAAAAGGAAATGAGGCTTCAAATGTCTTTAAAATCTGATGGAAGAGTTGTGATAGTCTGTTAATTTTTGTGGTATTCTGATATTGTAGTTGTTGCTTTTTACCTCACCTCTTCTTTTTCCCTTCGGCTGCAAAGGGTTTATCAGAGTAAGTTGCTGTCTTTGCCCAGGGTGTAGCAAAAGCAGACCAGTATGTTTCTGTCTGCACCTAACGTGAAGTTTTCGCTTCTAAACAGTGAATTGCATCCTGCTGAGAAATTACTTTGTTTTGTGGGTTTCCTCATTAGGACCCTGAAGGGGTCCTGTCAGGTCATGTCGAATAGTGTTGGTCATCCATGTCTCGGACATGAAACGATGCCAAGTAGTGGCAAGTTTATTCCATTGTCTCGGGAGAAGCTGTTGTTCACTCAGCGTTTTCTGCATAGGCTGCCTGCCTGATTTCATTGAAGGAAACCTGAGCAAGGCTGTGTTATTAATGAATTATGACAAGCCTTTTGCCTATCAGGCAGAGAGGTTCCCGCTATCTCCTTTTAAGACAAAAACTTAATGGAAGATGCTCAGCTGGGCGAGCTCTCCGATGATACTCCTTAAGTGCTCATCCTAGGCTGATGCGAATACGCAGAGAGCCGTGAAGCTGCAAGTGGCAGCGTTTAATACTGTCTCCCTCATAATGCCTGAATAATTTTCTGGAGAGCGATCGCCGCAGCTGCTGTGAACATGGTTATTTGTTTATTTTTCACCTTGGTCCTGGCGGATTGCTGACCTAGCTAATCTGCTGCGCACGCGGGGCTGGCAGCGGGGGGGACACGACGACGTTTCCCTACTCACGGTGCCAGCGCTCTCCTGAACATGACAGGAACGGCAGCCGGAGCCTAAGACAGGCTGCCGGAGCCCAGCAGAGTTGTGTGGGCTGACTCCCTGCTCTGCTCTGCAAGGGGAGTTGAGTGATGCTGGCGAAGCATGGGAAGGAGGCGATGAGGGAACCGGCTTATGTTTTTCTTAATGGATGTTTGTGAGCGGGAAGGAGATGGCATGGGCTGTCGGGGTGAGTTATGGAGCATGTTTTGTGATCTCCCTCCGGTTGGGCGGCTCATTATGTTAAACAGTATAGCTTTTAAAGCACTGTAGCTCTCCTTTTATGTGCTTTGGCCTTCATTTGCTGAAATGCTTTGAGTTCATGGCGCTCAAGTCATTTTGGAAACGGAATGTAATTACAAAGGTTTCTTATGCTTACCAAAAGCTTTTTTGAACCAGTGTAATTATCATTACTTGTGGATACTGTAAATTGAATATCCCCTCCCTAATTACATTAAACTCAAGGGTTGGCTGCTCGAACAGCCAAATAAGAAAAGTTCACCCTTTACTATAAATAGCAAAATTGTTCTTTTAGTTCTGCTGACCTTTAAAGCGAAGTGCTTTACATGGTGTCGTCAGGTGTACATTATAAAGATAGCTTGTAATTAGATCTGTAATGAGGAGCTCAGTTAGAATGGCTTTCTGAAAAACTTCATTTATTCAGCGTTTTCTAACTGCACGACAGAATTAAAGTTTCAGGGTGCGTCAGGGCTTTTAAAGGGGCTGGCTGCTGTTTCACACTTCACCTGCTCTGCACCAGTGATTTGTAGCTGCCCCGCACTAGTGCCAACACTCGAAGGCAGCTGCTGTAGCTGCAGCGACTCAGCCCTGCACTTTGAAAACAGCACAGGGTCAAGAGAACGATATATCTAGTGGTCCAGGGTTTTCTGTGATAATTAATGTTTCATTTCTTCTCTCACTTCAGGAGACAGATAATGACTTAATTTGTAGTCAATTGCAGAATAAAGAGAGAGAAGAGGGGGTCACCTGTTGGGTTTGTTGGGGTTTTTTTGTTTTCTCCAGTTAACAAAAAATAACTGTAGTTGTGTTGAAATATAAGTTGTCTCGTGTAATAGAAGGCTGCAGAGCTGTAGTTAGTGAGTTGATGTGCCTGCCTTGGGTTCAGTCTGCTGCCTGTCACATTGCACGTGTCTGGGCATTGCTTTAAGAACACTCAAGGCATTTCTCTGAGAAGTTTGACTGACTTCCACTTACTTGCAATGACTGAAAATTTTAGTACATTGCTACCAGCTAATACTTACTTTGCTTTCTTCACTCTATTTTAATTAAAATCATGCTGTTTATTCCCTATAGAAGCTTTTTTATTAGTTTGGACTACTTATTTTCCCAGAGCGCTTCCTACTGAGTGTCCTTCATGACCTGGCATAAAAACATGCTTGGACAGGACAAATTGAGAAGTGTGAAGTGTGCCTTCAAAAAAGAAAGAAATTTCAATTACAGTTCAGTGGTAGAGTATTATAGCTATAGGGGAAAAATCCTTATTGCATAATGGTATACTGTAATATTTGAATTGAAATAACTCTTAAGTGATTTTTAATGAAATGTAAGGCTAGAACAAAGGCAAAAAATAATTTGTGGCTTGGTCAATTTCAGAACGTGTTATTAGTCCATCCATATTCTCCTGTAGCAACTCTTTAGCTAGACAGTTTAAACTAATGAAATACCCTACGTAGTTTTATTTCTTGTTGAAAAATACTCATGTTCGTATTTGAGACATGTATGTGTTTACAGTTAAAGAATAGTTATTAATTACAATTCTCATTTTTCTTTTAACTTATTTTCTACCTTTCTGTATTCATTCTACTACATGAGAGGCAAACCTGGCATACGGGTTGTTTATAGGTTGTGGTGGTAGAGTATTTCTCTTATACAGATGCGTGTGCGTAAGTGAAGTGAGTAGAATTTTATGCAACTAAGTAAGAAGAGAGCACGCTACGTGTAGCCATTATAAACAGACAAATTTTGTGTCTTGTATTTAACAATCCAAATGAAAACCAGAACAGTCTCATGACTCATGCAATTAGATGAAGATACCAGTAATATCAGTCCATTAGCAGACAGGCAAATCCTTTTTTGTAAAAGCAAGACATAGATGTTCTAGTAGATACATGTAGAGATTAGCTAGAAATCTGAAGGCCTAGACTTAATTTAGTTGTTCTGTGTTACAGAACCTCCGTGGGCAAAAACATTTGTGTGTTGTTCAGGCACCAAAAAGTCGATTCCAGCAGCACCCTGAGCAGGGTAGCTGATAGGAAAGCAAGTCAGGAAAAAAAGAGCAGTGGGAAAGGCAAGACTTTATAGATCTTTACATTCATTTGTTTCTACTTACCCTTTTGTGGGCACTTGTGCTTACCCTTAAGGCTTAAAATCTTTAGTCACTTCAGAATGTCCCAGCAATGTGATTTTTATCTGGCTGAATACTGTGAGAGTGAAGGCAAATCTTCAAATTTGTCTTTTCCCAGCTATTTAAAATACTAGTAAAGCTGTTTGTCAATGTGTAAGCTTTGACATGTGGTAATGCTTTTTAATAGAGCTTATTGATTTTATGTGTGTTATTTGTCAACCTCTTTTTTGAATGTTTATCAGCAAGTACCTAGAAGGCACTGTCTCCCTGTATTTTGGATGCGGTCTCAGAGAAAACTCATATGAAACTGAGATGCAGACAATGTTAGAACTGCTCTCTTTCTCCTCCTAATTATAGGTCACTCTTCTGCATTAAGCTTCTTTCTGTTGTGCTCCCACCTTTGTAACAGCAAACACATACCAGTCAGCGGTAAAGCATATATCCTAAATTCCTCCCTGCTGGAAGAAGGGGCAGCATATGAGCACAGTGGCATTACAAAGTGACATAATTGCACTCTCTATTTTGCTTCCAGTTCAGTTCCTAACAATACCTAATATTTGGGCTGCTTTCTTTTAGCAGCTGGGCATTGAGCTGACATTTTGATGGCACTATTTATTGTAACCCCAAGGTCTTGCTCCTGGGCGGTAATGTTCAGCTCAGAGCCCATCACTGTACATGTGAAGATAAGGTTATTTTTTCCCATGTGCATCACTCTACACTTATCCACAGTGAATTTAATTTACCATTTCATTGTCTAGTCACTCAATTTCATAAGGTCCTGTGATTTTTCACTGCTTGCCCTCATCCTTACTGGCCTGAGTAAGTTTGTATCGTCTGCAAACTTGGTTGCTTCAGTGCTCAGCTGCCTTTCCAGGTCAAATACAGGTATGGAAAGAGGAGCCAGTCTCAGCACAGATCCCTGTGGTATTCCAGAGGTAGGCTTCCTGCACTGTGCAGGCTTGACCATTAACCTTTAGTTTCTAGTTATGTCTTTTGATCAGTCACTTTGCCATGCAGAGACCTCTATTTTGCTATGCGTGCTTAGTTTCTTTAAAACTGGTGAAGTACTTGCTAAAAGCCTTTTGGAAATCCATGTAGGGTGTTTTGACTAGATCCCTGGTTTAACGTGTGTTTGAGCTATTCAAGGAATTGGGTTAATTTTATAAGACAGGACTTCACTTTATGAAAACTGAAATTTGACGCTTCTCAGACATGTGCCCACTTAGTCTGTTTGTTATTATACTTTCTATTAAATTAACTAGCATATAGACATCAGCTTGCAGATTGCCGTTCCCTGGAGCTTTTCTGGAACCTGTATTAGAAGGTAGCAGCACATTAGCCACATTGGAGACCTCGAGCAGCAAGACACTGGGGAGAGGGATGACACACTGTCATTGGTAATTCAGCTATTATTCCTTTGAATTTTCGTCTCAGATGAATGCTCTCTGGTGCCAGCCATTTGTTACTTCATCCAGAGAAAGGGCCAGGGTTTTCTGTTACACACGTCTGTAATGCCCAGTACAACAGAGTTCTTAGTACCCACCGCTGTGAGATCAGATATTAAAAGCTGGGTTAAACTAATGTGACTCATGCTTCTGCTATTATTTGCAAGTTTTGGTAATGTACTACTCTCTTTTGGTTTGTTTGATTTTATATATTTTCATTCCTCATACCGATATTTGTGAGAGTAATGCAAATGGCTGAAGAAAGGGCAAGATTTCATTTACAGAGAATGAGACTTTAAAAGTTGTGAAAAAATATAGAGTAATTAGTTATAAATCTGAGATGTCATTTGAAACTGTATTATTCTAGAAAAATTCAGATGGAAGCAGTATTTTTAATTCGATAGTTTCATTTTGGGAAAAAAAAAGGGCCACATATGGTCTCCATCAGTAATTATCAACCTTAAATTACGTTAGTTAAATTTTAGCTCATGGATACTAAATGTGCACCAGCACCATGCATGGTTTCTGAGCGAAGCTTTTGCAATGTTTCAGTTTTGGGGAATATTCTTTCGGCATTCCTCGTTACATGACTTGTTCAAGGCTGAGCAAAGTTACGAGCTACTTAAAAAAAAATGACCAAAGAAGTTGTTTAAGGTCACAATCTGCCATTTCCTTTGTCAAAGCTGTGTCACTTCTGTGCTTTTTAAGAGATTCAGAACTGATTTTTAGCCACACTGAGCTTAAATTTTGAATCCATCAGGCTTTTAAGCTCTTTTAACACCCTGAAGTGGGCTTCCCACATGACAAGGCAGAAGAGCATTGCAGGTGAAATGCTTGACAGCAGGTCCTTTTGCTGCTGGAGAGCAAAACGTTGTGAGTCTCCTCAGATGTCTGCAGAAGCATAGCCACAATTTTACTGCAGAGCTCAGCTGAGGGAGCTTACCCCCGCTCAGAGTGGAGGCAGAGCAAGAGATTGTCTCTTCCTGTGTTTTTACCTTAAGGAAAGGGGCTTTTGTGGTCCTTTATAGGGTCCCACGTGATGTAAAAACTGGCAGCTCTGATCTCCAGCTTCAATTTGTGCTGTGTTTCACATCCTGTCAGCCCTCAGTGGGAGAAATGACTGATTCTGTTTTTACTACTGCCATGAGTGTTCAGAGCTGTGAGGTGTGATTCATCACACATACGCCACTCAGTCTGATACTCCACCGTGCTTGTATCAGAGGCATGAGAAAAACAAACTGTTGTAATTGGGATTACATTTTTCCAATTGTGCTTAAGGACTTTGCCAGTTATAGGAAGAAACAAATTCTGTATCAATAAGTTTTCTAGTTTGTGAAGATGAAGGCAGGAAAGATGGAGAGAGAGGAAAACACAACAAAAATGACCAGGTAATGAGCTAAAGTTAATTACAAATTATATGTGGAACTAACATGATTGTGCATTTAAATTAATCTGTTTGGCAGGCAAAGATTAAATGGAAATTTTAGTATAGTACTGAGCACTGCTTATGTAGGAATTCTGATAGGCATTTCATTCTGGTCTTTCATTTTTTTTCAGTTACTGTGAACAGACTAGGAAATTGGAGTTTCTTAATTATTCGTCACCAACACAAGAAAATATAATGTAAACAAATTGCCATGTTGTATTCAAACCTAACTTTTTAAATGATAAATACATGCACTTTACAAAACAGCAGACTCCTTCAGGAAGGCTTCCCAGCATCCTTCCCCACCATATTCATAATTTGTAGAGAAATCTTCTGAGATTTGCCTTCAAAAAGGTCTTTTTGACAAAGTATCTTGGAAGCATCAGAAACAGGGCAAGAAACAAGTTGGATATCAGCACTCTGATTGGCTTGGACACTGGTAAGATTCAGCTG
The DNA here is from genome assembly GCF_032191515.1 of Phaenicophaeus curvirostris. Classification (NCBI taxonomy): domain Eukaryota; kingdom Metazoa; phylum Chordata; class Aves; order Cuculiformes; family Cuculidae; genus Phaenicophaeus; species Phaenicophaeus curvirostris. The sequence continues at coordinate 43,427,365 of NC_091395.1, forward strand.
TCAGATTTAGTATTGAGGAAAAACATCCCTTACAGATCTGAATGGCAAAAACTTTGAGGCTTTTGTCTTAGGTTGTGCTATCATAGAATAACCAGGTTGGAAGAGACCCAGTGGATCATCGAGTCCAACCATTCCTATCAAACACTAAACCATGCCCCTTAGCACCTCGTCCACCTGTGCCTTAAACACCTCCAGGGAAGGTGACTCAACCACCTCCCTGGGCAGCCTCTGCCAGTGCCCAATGACCCTTTCCGTGAAAATTTTTTTCCTAATGTCCAGCCTAAATCTCCCCTGGTGGAGCTTGAGGCCATTCCCTCTTGTCCTGTCCCCTGTCACTTGGGAGAAGAGGCCAGCACGCTCCTCTCTACAACCTCCTTTCAGGTAGTTGTAGAGAGCAATGAGGTCACCCCTCAGCCTCCTCTTCTCCAGGCTAAACAACCCCAGCTCTCTCAGCCGTTCCTCATAAGGCCTTTCTATGAGGATCACCTGCTAGGTTTATATAGGTGTACTGCACCCATGTTAAATGCAGTTCATAACAAGGACCTTGGGCACTGATCTCCTGAGGACTGGGTTGCTAACATATACATAACAGTAGTTTGAAAACTCTAGGAGGGAAGCTGTTTAATCAGAGGATTTTGAAGGTTTGTTTCAAACATGAAATAAATAGGGAAGAAAGACAAACTACTTTTTTAAAGGGGAAAATAAAAGGCAAAGTGGGAGTTCAGCAAAGGATGGTAAGAAACATTATGTAGAAGGAGGTGTGGGTTTTGGGAGCTTTCTGAAGATGTTTTGGGGACGGGGCTTGTGGGTGCCAGCAGGTCATGACAGCTAAGTTAGATGGCCACATTTCCTTCTCAGTTCATTGCATTTCCAGTATAAGACTGTACACCCACACATACTTCTTCACACAAGCCTGGAGTGTCTCTAAGACAACTATGTGAACTTCACATATGGTATCGGGCATGGTATTTTCTGGCCACAAATTGGCCATTTGTGCTTCCTTTTTAAGTACGTAATAGCAATGATTATAACAATAATAACGGAGCATTGTGTATGGAAGTGCTGATGGAGTTGCTGTAGGGAATAAAAGACCTCAAGATAAACAGTGAAGCTTGGTCTGTTTCCAGGCTAATGGAATGCATAAATAAACTGAGAATGACCCTAAAACTATTTCAGTGGGTGACTAAAACCTCGATATTTTGTGGGGTGAATTTCTTACAGGTGTTCTTTCAGCCTCTTTCTGTAGTTCAGGAATGCACAGCTCATAGTCCACGTGTTGGATTTGCAGCCCAGAGGTTAATTCAGTCCGTTGTCTGCTGCCTTTCAAGACCTGGCTGAAATCTTTTGGTGTTTGTCCTTCTTTTCTCAACTCTCGCTTCTTTGACGCACGGCAGGCCAGCCTAGCTTGCAGCCAGCACGCTTTCTGCTCCAGAAAGGGCTTTGACAAGGAGGGTAACCGAGGCCAAGCTGTGTGAATTGTTCTTCAGTCACGGTTTGCTCCGAGCCACCCCCTTTCCTGGCTGCAAGGGAGCAAGCAAGGACTCAGTTGGGCACAAACCCAGGGGTGATGCTCATGTGGAGTTGTTGTTGTGTGTGAACTTAGTAAATCCAGCTTTTCTGGAAAGCATTATGCCTTCCGCTTCAGCTGTGCACTTGCAGTCCAGCTGATTCTCCCAGGCTCAGCACATTTGGCCATTTCTTCCCAGCCTGCAGACAGTGCCGCTCCTGCCACGGTGTGGAGCTGAACCCTGCTGTGGTAGCTCACACAGCTTGATGGGTTTGTTGCTGAATGTACCATCATTTCACCATTGAGACAGAGAATAATTTCCAGACTTCACTGGTGTAGGCACTACCTCCTTAAAGTGTAGACTAGGAGAACAACTAACAGATTCCTCCTTTTTGCGTGTTTATTTTAGGTCTTAATAGACTTAAGTATTTCAGGACTCTGTAGTAAAATAAATGCCTGAGGGAGCCTAAAATGTTCGCACATAGCTAGGGTTGGCAGGAGAACAAGAATTCAGTGTCATGAAAAATTTAGCATGCTTGGCATTCGTCTTGATGAGGAACTAAACACAATTCTTCAGAGATTTTCATGAAAAAAAGAGAGGGAGAACAAGTTGCTCTGCTATTAGCTGGGGCACTCACTTGGAAGGTGGATGATACTTAATCCTCTGGCCTGAATCAAGCAAAACATTCAAGTGTCTTATCTCTGGTTAGCTGCTGTTTCTGCCCATTTGTCTATCTTAAATTGACCAAAAGTTGGGGTAACCATCTGAAATGCCTCTCCAGTAGCAGATGGCAGTAAAGGTAGTTCCAGGTTTCTTCTTGTGTTGAAGAGTCTACAGTTCCTTTTGGTGTGTGGTTGGGGCATACTTTATAAAGACCTGCCCAACTGTATCCACTTTGTGCATTTTTTTTCAAACATATCTGAGTTTGCTGTCATCAGAAGAAACAATGGCATTGCCTAAATTGCCTCTTATTTATGTTATTCCATGTACATGTCACAAAACGCTGGAAATAGATTTTAAGTATATTTTAGTATGCCAGTGGTTTAAGTTAAATGGCATAATTATTTAACTAGTGCTACATTCAACACTCCTACATGTTCTTGTCTTGATAATTCTTTAGTCCAAGTTCCCTTCCTTTTATACAATAAATTAACTAATGTGTAACAGAAGAAGCATCTGAAACGTTTGAATTGCAATGTAAATGAAAATGAAAGAAGTGTCCATTAATAAGAAGGTTTTGTGGAAATAAAAGGACAAAGAAAGGCAAGATGGAGGATGGTAAGAGGCAGAGGTTTCCTTGGCTGTAAAAGAGAAGACTGGGGCATAGGGAAGCCTTTTCTTTAGGAGGTCATAAATGCCATGATGTAGATGGCACTGCCTTGACTTCCTATAGGTTTTGCGGTTCTCAGAGGTACATTGCCTGCTGGCTTTGCAGTATTCAATTCATAACCTTTGCAGTGTATAGGAGGTGTGCAAGATAATACCATGTTTTTTGCAAAGCAAAAAGGAGAAGGAGCATGCATTTCTGCCCCAAACTTGGATTCTGGTAGAAGGTGACTGAAGCAAGAAGATAATTTGGTGCACTCTGTCCAGCAACTTTGCATTCAACTAGCATGAGAACCTCTCTTTCAAAGCTATAAATCTGTTTCTAGAAATCTAGAGGGGTTTGTTGTTTTTTTTTTATAGATAACGTCAATGAAGACTAATCTGAACTGGGGGTGGGAGAGGGAAAGCTGGATGCATTCTAATCCAATAGATACTATGAAAACAGACTGTAACCATAAAAATGTCAAATAAAGCAATTGTGTATTACTGTTTACAATGAATTGTTTTCTGCTTTTTCTGCTAATCAGGCATTTTCATAAGTGTATTTTCCTTCCAAATGGATATATTGTTTTTCCCATGGAGCAGCTGTGGTAACATATTGTACTTGCATGTTAGGATTTTTTCTTTCAAATGGAATGATGTGTGAGTCATTTATGTCTAAAACATAGTAAAACTTATTATACCATCATTCATACCACATCTTTTGAAATAAACAGATCCAAAAAGACACTTGCAGTGAAAGTTGGATTCCTGAGAGTTTACAAGGGGTGATGAATTTTATGGGTTGATGCATCATTTTTATTCAAAAGAAATTTGTGTATGGTTCATAATATCACTGCCTGCTCACCTCAGCACATGTAAACTTAACAGCAGTGTGATAGAGGGGTTTGTATTAAGCTGTGTTTATTAACATCCTCCTCTGTTTGACAGAATCTGACTTTAAAGTATCCTGTGATTTGTTTTCTACTTTTGGATGTAAAAATTCTGACCAATAATTGACTTTGCAGGCTCTAAGTGCTTCAGAAAGCACATAGTGAATGGTAACTGCTTCAGAAAACATGTAATGAATGATTATTTGGACTACTAGGATACCTCATAGATAACAAGTACAAACAACACAAAGAAAAGAAAGCATCTAAGATAACTGAGGAAGAAAGCTAAGACTATTTCTTTGTCTTTATCTCTTCGTGTAGATACCGTAGCATTTCAAGTGTAGGAGGCTAAATCAAGTACCATGTAGTAACTGCAACTGCATCAGAAAACTGCATGCGTGTTAGGCATAAACATGCTGAAGCACAAAAGGAATGAAACGTGGGTAAACCCAGTTTCAATTCTGTGTTTCTCTTTTTCTCTGCACTTATAAATTGCATTTCCTTATGGTCTGATCCTTTCAGAATGAATGTTTAGCTTGTAAAGTGTTCCCACGTAATCTTTTTGTTAAATAGTGCTGCGTTATCAAGCATCATGTGAGATTAGTTACTTTGTGCCGATATGAATGTGGACAAAGTCAAACCATTAGTTGGCTTTTTCAGGAGCTGCTCTCATAATTGGTTACATTACTTCTTTTTATAAAAGGAACATTGTGTGAATACAGATGAAATCTTGGCCAAGGACCTGTTAAAAAGTGTCTCTTTCAAAAGGGAAAAAGACCAACCGAATAAGAAATTTGTTCGTGTCTTTTCTTATCAGTAAGTGCTTTGGTAGATGTTTTGGCAGTAGAGATTTATGAAGGTTGATGTGAATGAGTGGATAATCGTGGAAAGCATGTGCAACAAAGGATGTGAGGAATTTCAGTTTTACAGGGCAGGGCTTCCAGACTGATGCCTTTAAATGCTTCCTTGTAGCAATTAGCTTTTATCTGGCATGTTTCACAGGTACTGAGAGGTGTGTCTTGAAAGTATAATGCTTCAACGTTAATAATTTCTGGAGAAGTCAGAGGCTTATGCAGCTTCTGCTGGTAATCCTACCATTTTGATGAAGAGCAGTTGTTTCAGAGTTTGTAAAGCACTCAGACTAGAATCTCCTTTCATCTCTTTTCAAAGAGATGGATAACCTCTGTCGGCAGATTTGGATGGTCAAGTTGGCATTTCTCTTGTCCTTGGACAAAGTCCCAAGGATTCTGGAAGCAGCTTGGTAGAGAGGGTTTGTTAACCTTGGCCTCAGTCAGGAGTAAAGAAGTATTGTCTCTATTTTGGAATTTTCCTTATATGTGTTTTGGCCCAATCTTTTGGACTTTTTGTATTTTCATTAAGATAAAACCTCTTAGAAGTAACTGACATGGTTTATTTTATTTCATTTTTTAATATTCTGAAGTGGTCAAATTGGCAAAGAAATAAAGATTGCGTTATTACTGCTAGATTTTATACCTAACACTTCATGAGATGTTATTAGAACCTCCTTTTGTTCATTAGCTTATAACTTTATGAAAAGCATTTTTGGACTGAAATTTTCCATGTTTAGTCTGAGACAAGAAGAATTATTTTTACCTCTGTTCAGCATTTTCTGACCTACCTAAACTAATATGAGTGGTTTGTATATTTTTTTTTAAGAAATGTTTAGGTTTGGATTCTTCTGAACTTGAAGGGATTACTGACTGTGTTTGAAATTCATTGGCTTTAAATTCTACATGTATCTAGAGCACAATGCAGTTTTGACCAATGTAAACACAGATAAAATGTTACGAAATTAAAAGGTATCCAATAGGGTGTTTATATAACTAGTCAAAATAAGTTATATTTTAGATCACAGCACTTTCTTACAGTGAAAGGCAGTGACTAAAAATGTGTAACTTTATAGTGCTTTACAAATACTGTGTAAATTTTCTTACCAGTTAAAACATTATTGTTTATCTATTCAGGCAAAAATAAGGGACTGTGTTGGTGTGTGGTTTTTTGTTTAATGCTGAATTTCCCAAGACACCTAAATAGAAAGTCCAGCTTTCTCTGAGTTCTCAATACCAAACCATTTTTATTGTTCTCAGTTTTTTAAATCATCCCTCGACAAGAGCAGGCTTTGTCAAAAATCTCGCCCTAAAATGCCACCTCTGGCCCATTTCAACACTGCTGCCTTAGCGGCTTTGGGAGTGAGCTAACTTTGGTGGTCATGCGGCGGGTTTTCATTTAAGCTTTCCAGCTTCCTGCCTGTGGTGGTCTATTTGTTTCTAAGGTAGAAATATTTTCTCCACATGGGCAAAGCTGATAAGTTCTGTTCCAGCAGAGAAATAAATTACATACTAGACGTAATGAGACATCAATGTCCAGTAAATGTCCTGTTGCTTGCGAGAGTGGTACTGCGTGAGACAACAGTCGATAATTTGCTGGTAATTCTCTAATTCCTCCCCAAAAAAAAATCCTTTGTTAAGGAGTTACGTTTAGTGTAGCAGAAAAAAAAGACCCAACAAGGGACAAAACTTGAAAGTGCAGCAGGAGAGGAAGGGCTTTTGAAAATGAAGCAATGAAGAGCTAACAAAAATACCTGCTCAGTGGTGTAACCTTCAGGCATGTGGACCCTATGAAGTTCAAAACTTCTTCATTGGTTTGACAACTTTGATGTTTCATTAGCAGGATTGCTTTCTCCTTTCTTGTTGCTAAACTTATACTTCTGTAAGCATTGTGTGGTTCTTTAGTTCCATGGGAAGTTTTTGTGGTTTTACTTTATTCTGTTGGGAAAATGAAAGGGATAGTGGCACGATGTTTTATTACATATGGAAGGCTTTGGCTGTAGCGCTACTCGTTCTGGTGACTGCCTAACAGCATACTGGTCCTTGCAGGGCCATGCTGGGTGGCAGGAGGAGCTCAGGCCAGGGCATGTGCCAGTCCCTGGGGCAGCATCCCGTGAGGATCGAATAAAGATGATGACAGTCGTTGCATTCCTCCTTGTTCTTCTCCTCCTCCTTTGGTATGATCTTTTAGAATAGCTAAATGTCCAAGAAATGCAGCTAACAGGGATATAAATAATCACATTCAAGTTACTAGTTGGAATATTGAGAATTAAGATACTGGTTTTGTAGGTGAACTTAATGGAACGTTTTTTTTCAGCAATTTGTTGCTCTTTGTTAGCTTCTATCAAAATCTTTTTAAATTGTCATGTTCCCTTCTAAGACAACAAGTCATGGAATCACAGAATCACCAGGTTGGAAGAGACCCACCGAATCATCGAGTCCAACCATTCCCAACAATCTCTAAACCATGGCCCTCAGCACCTCATCCACCCGTACCTTAAACACCTCCAGGGAAGGCGAGTCAACCACCTCCCTGGGCAGACCATTGCCTAGTGATATATTATATTATGATATAATGATTATTGCCTAATGATCTTCTGTGGTCTGCAAGCATAGGCAATCTGATGTCATTAAGAGCTTCTCTGGGTGCTTTGTTTAGAGGGACTGCAAGGCAGTGGCCGCATTGGTAGCAAAAGTAGGCAAAACTCTCATCCCTGCCATTGCTTTGAATTCTTTTCTCATTTGAGGCCTGGTAGCAGTAAGAAAACCAAGTTTAGTTAATTAGTATTGCTTTTGATTCCTCTTTAGACTACTTCCTACTGGGGTGGGAGGAATGAAGGTGGAAAATTACCAGATTTGGAAAACTTAATTTGTGACTCATTTTCAGAGATTTATTTTCTCTTTAACAAGCCTCTCCCCCACTCCCTTCCAAAAAAACTCCCAAGTATTCTTGTGCTCTTCAAGATGCATTTTCCTATTATAAGAAGATTTATCTGCTCCCCACCAATTTAGCCCAAAACAATGTTGAAAATACAAAGTACATGGGCTAGGAACAAGTCATGCTGGAAGAATGATAAACCAGATGTGACGTGGCACAATCTATTTCACTGCTAATAGTAAAAAAATAGTAGAAAAAAGTCACAGATAGGAAGAATAAAGAAACATTTCTTCAGAGATTACTTTTTGAGGGAATTACTCTTTATGAACTGCCAGCTGAAAGAATATCAGCATCCAGAAAAATTACAGCCTTTTACAAAAGTCAAGATTGAGAGTGGAAACAGTAAATGCTTCAGCCTCATTGTTGAGTATAAGACACACAGAGAATGAGAGTAGCTATCCTCCATGCACCAATCAGCTCCATTTTTGATGCTTGATTCTATTTCGAGGGGCGAGGAAAAAAAAAAAGTAGGCTTTTTTCCTGGTTTTTGCTTGTGTCTTTGGTGGGTTTGTAGTTTGGGTTTTTCAACATGAAAATCCTGACAAGTTTTTGAGAAGGACTGGGTTCTGTCTACAGCACTGTGTGACACCAACTCAGTTGTTTGTTTTGCGCATGAATTGGTGAATGGGGAGTAGCGAGACTGCCTGCACATCCCCTACTGCTCAGGAGACCTCTCTTGCCCTCTCCCTCCCCCATACACTGGCCAGTGAAGCAGTAAGCCCAGGTGGACGAGCAGAGCCGTACAGGGCTGACGGAGGCAGCTGGTAGCCATGAACAGGTGCCTTTTGCATTGCAGCAGCGCAGAGCTGTGCCTGCATAGATGGACTGTGCATCTCTGCACATACCTTGTCATTTGGCCAGATTAGAGTAGGTGCCAGCTCAGTAACTGTGCTAGGAAGGGCCAAGTCTGTGTCCAGCTGGGGACCCCTGGAGATCCCCTGTCTGCACAGTCTAAACGCTGTTAGCCCTTGGAGGCCCCTGGCTGGGATGCTTCAGCTGCCTATGTTCTTGCCGCCAGAACTTCAAGTTGGTTGCAAGTGGTAGTGGCTTGGCCAGAACTGGGAGTGTGTGACTTGTACAGCTGAGCTGGTGTCTCCCTGGCCTGGCTGTGAGGCTGTCATCACATGGCAGAGGAGCTGGAATCCCAGCAGATGCTCTGAATGGAGAGGTGACATTTTTGTGTGAGAACTTCCAAGTCTCAAGTGTGATAGGAGTTAATCGAAACATTTTGCAATCTGGTATTGATTTCTTCTATTTGCTTCTGTCCAAAAGCACACTTCCTTCAAGAAAAATAATTTTAAAAAAAATCGGCATCTTTTTGTAAAAATACAAACACCTATCAGTTATTTCCTGAGTGGAATGATTTTCACTCTCCTGGAACTAACTCTTTGTTCCCCTTCCAACACTACACATGCCCACTTTTGATTAATGTTAGGGGAAATAAAGTGGAAAGTTCAGTTGAGTTGAGCAGAATAGCTCCTAAAAATAAAACCTGGATGCTAGAGATACTTGCATCTTTAGTTCACCTCATGAGCTTTTTGCCTAAGTGAGTAGACTTTTGGTCAGCACCCAGCTTTTATGTTATAGGTAATTCCTTTTGAAAATAATAATAAACAAATAAAATAGGTAGTGAGAGCAATGCATTTGAGTTAGGATAATCTGTCTCTTAAGGCTCAGATTCTGCAGTTTCCGTACAGGCAAAATTCCCCTTTAAAGCAAAGACGAGCACTGCCTGAACTCAGGATTGAAGAAGAAGCTGTTGTGATCATGCAGTCTGACCCCTGAAAGAACAGGGCACTCCTTTTCATTTAGCAATCTGCTGAGCAGCAGCTGTTAAATTTCTGAAACCACCAAGATGCCTCAAAACACAAAGTGTTTGCTTCAGAAATGAGTGTCAGTTCTAATGCAAAACCATTTTTCTTAAGAATTCTTTCTTTTTTCAGAAGACAATTACAAGCTTTATATTACAGGCTGTGATTACTGCACTACACTTCCAAGAAAAACAAACAAACAAATTACAACATTTCAGGCCAGCATTTCACTTGCTGTCTAATGCATTACTTTTGTTTTCAAATCATTGTCCTCTGATTATAGTCTCCTAAAGTTTCAGCTTTCACAGTCTACAGAAGCATTTGCAACTTTGTGAGCTTAAAATACATGTCAAGATAATGCACCTGTTTTGTTTAGAAGTAATAACTTTTCAAGGAAGTCTAGAAGAGGTAGCTGTCATTTGAATTTAAGATGTGGTCGCAGTTTATCAGCACTCAGAGGGATTTGAAACTTGGAAAATACACTTCCCAATTCAGGGGTAAAGTAGTCATTACTCGTTATGTGTACTAGCAAAGCAAAACAATAACACTGAAATGGAAAACCCACAGCAGATTGCAAGCATTGTTCTTACGCATTTGAAAGCATTTGTTTTTAAAATAATTCTTGACATATAGTTCTTATTGAAGTGTTTTTCAGTATGGATGGATTTCTATAGTCTTATTTTTTTATGTGTGCATGTGTATATATTTGAAAGACTGTCCATGCATGTATTCCCTTGGGGAGATATTCATAGTAGCTACAATGGTCAACTCTGATATAAGTAAATAAAGAGAACCATTTTGGTAATAAATAATCATACTTTGTGTGCCGTGCTACAACACTTTTCAGCAGTTCTATTTGCATGTAGAGTTTTAATTAAGAGATAACTGTCACTGCAGGTTGACTGCAGAAGGCTGCAGTATCCAGCAGAGAGATAAATGCCAATGCCAAGTCGTACAGGTTGGAGAGCATACAGGGAGTCCATAATAAAAAATGGGCTTACAATTAAAATTCACTTATTACTAACGTACTGTGTTATACAGTGTTGAAGAGGTCCAAAATCTGGTTGCTCGGGGTTGTGTATACCAGATGTGGGGCCTGGATTCTTTTAGGGTTCTTTTATCTATATGTGATACATTGGAAACTGAGACTTTGGGATGTGATCAGTATACTTCTTAAGGGAGTGTAGGTGCCCTATTTAACAACAGTGTGTTACAGCTTTCAGCACACTAGGAAGTCCTAGAACAGATTGCAAAAATTCATCTCAGCTTGATTCAAAAGGACTATAAGTGTCCTTCTGCCTGTTTGTAAGTGTTTCAATTTCTAATTAATTTAGCCAGAAGACACGTTATTTCTGACCTTCACAAACCACTGCCTATCTGATCCCAGTTTTGAAAGAGCCTATTAACTGTTTTATTAGAAAACAAAAACAAAAAAAACCCCAAAATCTGCCTTTTCCAGTTGTGAGAAGCAAAGTACAAAATGGGTATATAGAGCTACTATTGGTGAGCCATACATATGAAGTATCTTTCCAGTAAGTTTTTGGATTTATTTGACATAATAATGCCATTTAAAATAACATGAAATCTTCATTTCCATGAAGTCACCAGCAAAAATTCCATTAATTTAAGAAAAGAAATGAAATATCTACCTTGCAATTTGTAATTTAATAGCATTTTCTCACTGACACTGAGGTTGGTAAGTACTCTTTACCTGTAACTTCAAAATAAGGTTCTCCCCCTCTGTCTTTGAGATGCAGATAGAGTAATTTTTTTCTTCAGTCTCAGTGACAGGGGCTGCCAAGACGGTGAAAGGAAAAATGCACTGTTCTGCCATAGTTAAACAGCCTAAACAGAGCTGTCTACTCTTGTATTGCCTTAAACAGCTATCAGAAGTTGTATGTAAAATGTAGGTGTCGGATTTATGCATCCTGATGGAGATAAAAATAATGGCCCTTCAAATTTTTATAGTGAAATTACTTTTGCAAAGTGTATAACTCGCAATATATCTTATACAACGTGAACTGATAATGCTAGGTTTTGAGAACTGCTCTAGATACATGAACAAAAGCTCAGCATTAAAAAAATTCATGAAGCAACAAAAACTTTCCTGACATAAAGCATGATCTTAAGAATGTGCAGATTTATAATTACAAAAGAAAATAAACAAGATTTATTCTTTGTTGCTGGGACCATATTGCCAGCAAAATGGCTCTGTTTTAAGAGTTTGAATCTGTTGGGAAGCTTTCAGAAGTGCGTGTATTTTAGGGCTCTGCAGAGACTTTCTGGGTCATCTATTCCAGCCTGCTCACCCTACAACAGCAGGAGATCATCACTACTCCTTCTCTTCCATCCTGCGTTTCTCCTAAATGCCATGTTCCAAGCGTCCAGTACTATTTTCTTTAAAATACATCCAGTGAAGATGCAGCCTGTAATTCATCTACACACCCATTGGTGATGAAGCAAAGTGCTTCATTAGTGTGTCATGACAGATGAAAGTCGAGCAGTTCTTGGATTCGTTCTTCATAATGCAATATAAATAAGCTTAAGTGCTGCTAATGGATTTTGTTTAAGGGAAGGGGTGTTGGCGACCTGTACACAACTGTCAGCTGTGGGTTGTGGCCAGGTGAAAGCATCCCAGAGGCTCTGGGGCTGAAGGCACAGCTCTGCCCTCTGCTTCCCACAATCCTTCCTGTGCGCTGTAATACCCTCACTGCACTTCCCTGCTCTTATACCCACAGGTATAATTGCTGGCAATTGCTGTGTTAAGCAGCAGCAATTGCCAGAGGCTCAGCCTTGGACTTAAGCCTTAATATACAAAGTCCTACGCATCTCTATGCCTTCCATTACTACCAGTCCATTCATGACAGTCTTCCCCATTTACTATCATTTTATGAGTTGCATTTAACCAACTTGTCCCTTTCAGCTTTTCCATATGTGACATCAGTTCCACTTCTAACTTATATTTAACTGTCTTTTAGATCAGTGCTGATCTTTGCACAAAACAGTACAATTTTTTAAACCTAATTACCTTGTACATATATATTTAATGTATCCATTATTAGCTCAGATGTAATTCTTTGTTAATGTTCTTCTTTCAACTAGTTTTCTTTAGGTTTTACTTTCTTTGGGGACTCATTATTTCCTTAGCAAACCTATTCACATCTTCACACATTGCTATGTTGAGTCTGTTCCTGATGGAGTTGGCCTATATTTACTGCAAATCTTTTTTGCATTTTCATGTGAGATAATTTTTTCCGAAGTACATAAAGATCATTTTGATTATGAAAATGTTAACAAATTAAAGTGTGTTCATCCTCATAACTAACCTAAAAGATGAGATTTAAGTACTCTTAAGCCCAATATTTCTCATGAAAAATAGCTTACTATCGTGTATTGAAGTCATATAATAAAACAAGAAATTTGTTTTTTTAAGGTGTGCTCAAGAAAGTTAAGGCACAGAATGAGAGAAATTTTTGATGGGTGTATACTGAAAGAAGTAGAATGGCAAATTGATATTTGTGTTTTTGTGGTTTTCTTTAGAATGAAATACTCTTTGCGTCATTGTGTGCCTCCAAGCTGTATGGAAAAAAAATTATAATCAATATAATTGGCTTTTATCATACTTAATGATTTTTGTGATTTGTAAATGTGTTTGTTAAGACTACAATGAGGGATATTGCAAAATATAATACTTATAAATGCCTTTCATTCCGTATTAAAAAAATAATTGTAGAGGAATATGCGTGTCATTTACTATCCCTATTGCTCATATTTAAAGTCGGGTTTTTTCGTAACATGCAGCTTATTCTGTAAATGGCAGTGTAGTTAGCTATCTGTCTTTTCACTTGGAATCAAAGAGGAGGTCACTGCAGAGATCTACCAGTGCTGGATGAAGTTGTACAGAAATACGTGCCCCAGCTGGTTGGCCTAGGGTTCTTGAGAAGGATTGGATAATATAACCAGTTCCTTTTTCTCTGCAGACAATGTAACTTTGTGATAAGAAAAACCTGCCTGCCAGAATTTTTTATTTATTTATAAAAATCAAATCACCAAAGCTTCATAAATTCTTGTTGGTATCACAGCCCTGTCTCCTGATTTTTGCAGAATTAGAGATCTGTCCCCACTGAGCATTGTAGGGGGAGCTTTGCAAATAGCCCCACGCTTCCAGCCTGCATTTGACACACGGTGTTTTCTGAACTGAGAACCTCAGTAAACTGGAGCAGCCAAGTAATGCTCTTTCCAAATGGCTACTCATCAGTGAAGTGCAGTGTCAACTAGCCATGCGGCACTTAGACAATTAATACATTTGGATAGATAAGGAATTCACAAAAGGATTAAGGGACTTTGGACATGACACATTTTCAGGCAGCAGAATATTTTGTGTGATTACAGTTTGTGTAATCAAAGCTCTGTTGTATATGAAAGTTAATGAGTGTACATAAAGAAGGTGAGAGGAAGCATAATGAGACAGTGTTACGCACAAGCTCCGTAGGTATCACTGAGATGCTGATTTGCTTCAGACACTATACGTCTGGAACGTATTACCAGAGCTCTCCTCTCTAGTAGTCAGAGAAGTCCAAAGTGAATAAAGGAGATTGCTCCAAGCTAAAAAAAAAAACCCAAACAAAACCAAACAAACAAAAAACCCAAACAAAAACATAGAACTAATTTGTATTTGAAAAAATAAAAACAAACCACCCACTTAACTATTATTGGAATTATTCAAAAATGAAATATAATGGCTATCTAAATGGATTTTGGTACATCATAAATAATGCATTAAATACTCTTATCAAAAAATAACCACTAATCCACACCACTGAAGCAAGCAATATAAAAAAATCGAGGTGGAGCAAGAAAATGTGGTGGTATTTTAGGCTGAAAATGTGCCCACTCTCTACTTCCAAATTCCCAGGTTGAGCCCTGTAAGCTGTCATTCCCCCATCCTTGTTGTTTCCGTGGCTATAAACCTTGAGTTTCACGTGGGAGTTACTTGAGTACTAGTTAGTGCTCACTTTCCTTCCAGAACTAAAGCTGAGTCTTAAAAATGGTGATAATATTGTGCTGTTCAGTATAAGTTTGAGATGAGGTGAATGACATGAACAAGGTAAGAAAACAGTTTGTGGTCAGGCTATCACGGGTTTCTTTCTAGGGAAACCAGTTGGTTAGGACTTAGCAACGTGGTTTAGAGATCTTGAAGATACCATGCAATGGATTAAACTGAATATGAAAGCAAAAAAAATTAATAGTCAGCATGGTGCTAGCGGTGTACAAGGAAGATAGAGGGAACATAATTCAAGCTATTGGTGCCATTATGATTTATTGTGTTGAACTTAAATATGACATTGAGAGGTGCTGCACGTCTCAAGCAAAATTGTACTACCAAGCACCATAAAAGCAGATCTTTACATTTTCTGATACAATTCCCCACGTACAACATACTAGTTCATTCAAAATTAGTCCAGCGATCATCTTCTCACAGCTTGAGATCTGTGCTGACCAAATACTATAAAGAACCAGTATATTCACAGGATAAATGAGGTAACTTTTTCTCTGCTGCTTACTGGGTTTAATTACTGTCTCATTAAAGGACTAAATGTATTGTTATGACATCCTAAATTTTTATTTAAATCTGTTTTCCTTCATGATACCTTTATGATACTTTCAAGATGTAAAAATGGGATGCAGTCATTGCATATGCATGTTTTAAAACAAGTTGTGCAGATGGACTCAAGTTTGACAGGTGAAACATTTTAATAGGTTTTTAAATAGTGTATGTATCTGAGAAGCACAGCTAAAAACGTGAATTCCCGTCAGAATAACTCATGGTGGGAATTTAGGGCTGTGAGCATGCCTGTGTGAGCTTCGAAAACTGTTCCTGTTTCTTTGCTTATCTGTATTATTTTCTTCCATAAGCAGATTTTAGACAGCAGTGTCGCACTGAAAATGGCAGTTCTGTCTTTGGCTATGTATTTAAGCTCTTTTGTTCTGCCTAAAGGCGTGAAAAATAGAAAATACTGTATTTTCAAAATGGTTGTACAACAAATATTTCATTTCAGTTGGCAACTGTTCCTCTGTCATTCTGTGTTGCATAGATACTGGAATTCCAGTAGTGATAGACAAACCATCAAAACAGCAAGTCAGAGAGGGCATTGTGTTATGTTTCCTAAAGAACTTAAGCCAGTTTCTGACACGCAATTGTCTTTTTTTTTTCCATCTCTTTTTTCTTGTTTTATTATTTGAAGTAGACTATTTACCTCTCAATGCTGAAAAAGAAAATTTTGTTGTTTGTGTAATATCTTGACCCATATTTTAAATTTTTTTTATTTTTTTTCATAGGTCCTCCCATGCCATCCTCCTCATCTAGTCCATCAGTTACTGAACATTTACACTCCCCTCCTCCATCACCCAACCTCCATGAAAACCAGAGGTGGTTATTAAGTAATAATGCCAGCCAGCCAGTTCAGGATTCTGATACAGATGAGGACTATACTGCCAGCTCATATCTAGTGCAGACCGGTACTGTTTCTGTGTCTGTCCCAGGTCATGGTAAGAAGAGAACACTTTGTCCATAGTTTGAATACCCTTTTATTTTCCATTCTCTTACAAAATTGCCTAATAAAAATTAAAGACTGTATTTTAAACTGATTTTCCTTTAAATGTTACAAATGCTGTTTCTACTTTACTGTAGGATAAATGAGCAGAAAGTAACTCCTAATATATAAAAGCTTTAATGTTGTTTTAAAATGCAATACCTAGATTAAGCAGTGGCCATTAGTGATTTATTATGTTAGGTAACTTGTAGCAACTGACTAGCCTTCAGTTGTACTTTTTTGAAGGGTAGGCTGAAGTGGGTTCAGTTGTCATGATGTTTATCTTCAGACTAATGTAAAAGTTATCTTTTACGACCTCATCGAGTTCAGCAGGTCCCAACTAGTCCGTTAGTTTCCCTGGGGCAGGAGAACAGGATCTGTATATTACTGGATAGGGCACTGTAGACTGAGGAAAGAAATCTAGAGAAAGAGAGACAGTGTGATGACAGAAGGCAGCAGTGGATCCTGAGAGGTACGTTCCCATGTTTCTCATCCTCCCAAAAAATATGAGTAGCCAACATGAGTGACGTGTACTTGAAATGCCAGCATCAGCTTATATGTGCTGCCATAAGAAACCACATTTTTACTTTTGTTTTTTTTAACATAAAAAAGTAATAGCCACAGGATTCCATTTTTGTTCCATGATTGAAAAGATTTTCTCTGAGTAGGCACACGAGAAGAATGATTTGTTAATTCACAGCCCTTCCTCAGTAGATCAGCAAAGCTTGGAGGAAGCCTCTACATTTTCCAAGAACCATTTGTCCCTTCTGATTGTAAAGAACTCTCCTACAGATGAACCACTAGAGGGGGTTTGGAGAAATATTTTTCTCACAGGTGGCATCATTTGGTTGGACAGAATTATTTTGCAGAGCAAAACCCTATCCTTGAGCTTCTCCTAGCTTTGAGTGCAACTTTGGTGGTATGTCTAAAAGGCCAGATGTGCTAAGAGCAAATCTGAATTTGACAACCTTTTTGGATTGGGGGTTTTTTTCCCTATTAGGGGCTTGGATTAAGATCTTTAACAATGATGACTTTATTTTTGCATGTTTAATTTGCTCAATATTAAATTGGTAAAGAACTCAAAAAAGAATGGTAATACATTGTCATAATCAGGTTATGTTATGAAGATGCCGCCTTCCATTTATGTCTAGAAATAGGAAATCTGTTAGAAAATATATGCATTCTCCAAAAGGTAGCCTGGTTTAGTTCAATAAGTCAATATATTTAGGTTATTGTATCCACCAGCCCTTCCTCTGCAAATTAAAAATGCAAAAGCAAGGGAAAGCTGCTAAAAATTTTAATAGTTGGGATGAACTCCTTATACCTCCCTACCTCTTAGGAAGCTAGTAAGTGTTCATCATTCCTGTAGGTTTTAGCAGTTTGCCCCTTCTGCAGTTTTCAACAGTTGATTGCCCGTCTGAGTTTGACAACATTTAGGAATATTCTTTAACCTCTTTCAACCCAGACTAGCCCAAATAATATCAGCTGGTCCCATGGCAAGTTAGGTCTTGGCCTTTTAGCAGGACAAAATGAAGAGGGATTGATAACAAGCAGGACAATAAATGGTAATGTTGAGAGAGTTGTTCTTTGTTAGACTTGGAGTAAGCAGAGGGAAAACCCAGCATACTCTCTAAGTACATGTTCATTTTCCCCTCCCCTCTCTGTTCCCGCTGTGCTTCCCTGTCTCTTCTATCTGCATATGTCAGATTTGCCTCTTCAGTGTATATGTGGAGTAGAACTGCTTGCAGTTTCTGCTTCCTGCTGTCAAAGAATTAAATCATTGATATATATGCACTCAAAATCCAGTCGTGCTGGCAGTCAGATAATACAGTTAATGATCTTTCTCTCTCTCTGCAAGATAAGACTTGTTTTTAGAAGTGCTTCAACATGCTAACCATGGATACTATATCTGTGATTGCTGTGATTTAAGTGAGGTTTGTTTGCTTTTCTGCTGGACAAAGAGAAGATCATAGGTGTACTGGTAGTGGGTTTCCATCCCTGTACTCAGCTCCAGAATCAGGGTTTGCATTACTTGAAGAGATGATGCTTTCGCCCAGCACATAAATGACTATTGTTTGGAATATCTACTTTTGCTTATGGTTGATTTGTCATTTCTTATACTACTGGCCTACTGATGGGGTAAAGATATGTTCTTTGAAAAAAGGGTCAAAAGCAGAATTTAATAATTAAGCTAATAATTTCTAAGTTAGCTACAACTTTCTTCTACTCGATGATTTGCATTGCTGTGTAGCCTTTTTATAAGTATGTAGATCTCTCCAAATCTACCTTAGAAAGTAATTATCATTTAATTGTGGCCTTTGGTGCAATCTCATCTAAGTATTCCATTTCTTTAGCTAAAATGGTAATTAATACAGCATGTGTAGTGCTTTCACAGAAGGAAGTGATTTTTTTCACCAGTTGTCTTTTCATTTATCCAGATGCAAAAGAAATTTTCCATGGTATCAAGTGTTAATGGGTACAAAATAACTCCAGTGCCATATTCTGGATTACTTTGTCCAATGTTTATATTAGCAGGGAGTCAGGGGTGGCTCTGGAAGCATTTAGGATAAAAAGCTACTGACCGAAAATAATATTGAACTGTTTTCAGTTGTATTTGTTTTATGTGAATAGCAAGTTAAATTACCCTCTCTTTAGTCTATGCAAACATCTGTCTGTTTTCTTTTAGTCTAAGTTCATTTGATCAGTGTAGGGGTTTTTTATTAGCTCCCTCAAAATGTGAAGGATCTAATCAAGTATTTAGAATGATATTAAACTGAGCCTTTGGGTTTGATTAGTTTGTTTTGTTGACCAATGGGAATTAGCTTTCATTTGAGGAATTTGTTTAAAGAGAAATAAAAATTACCAGCTATCAGATGCTTGCCACATGAGAAGAAAAGGCCTTCGTGGAGGTATTGCTAGTAGGTCTAAAATTTCAGATCAAGTAAGGAGTGTTGTGGACAATTTTCTAGGAATAATTTCATTTCCTTAGAAGTAGTGTGTTAATAAATTGTAAAATTCAGAAGGAGGTAGATTTTGGGACCGTCAGTCGTAATAGTGTTCCTTTACGTAGAACCTCCAGTTAATTCTACTGGTTGTTCCTCTTCTCCAAGGTGCAGTTCTGCATACTGACTCTGTTCCAGCAGTCAGCCTACGTGTCTGCTGATTTCAGAACAATTTGCTAAATTTATTGGTTTTGGAAAAAGAGCAAACTGGTTTATAAGAAACAGAGGCATCTGAATTTGTCTGCAGGGAAGAGGGGCAGTTGTTTAAGTGAGAGGAAGAGTGAACTAAGAGATGGCAAGGAGAGAATTTTTGAAGGTGGCTGAGATAGAGAGGCTTTCTTTGTGTAATAAAGTCTGCTTATAAACCACAGAAGTCATAACAAGTCTGTATTTAAGCATCTTGATAAGCGTCTTCATCTTTTTCCACTGAAAACTGTGGATCAGTACAAACTTGAAGGGGAATTTATTGAAATTAGGAGTTTATCTTTCAATACGGGTATTATAATGAGAAGTAGAGCGCTAAATTCTTAAGTTAAGCAGAGACTGTGAAGAAATTATGTGGGTTAAATGTTAATGCTTACTGCTGATAGTGGAGATTAAGAGTCTGAATTAGAAATTGAGGTTTGAGGATTTTTACCCCCTAAGTTGGAAACACTGTGGCAGAACCATCAAATATAAAATAGAGAAAGTTGTATTTCACAGCAGCATTTGTGTAGTATATTTGAACATTTAAGTTGTACAAGGTTCTCATGTTTTTTAATTACAGATTGTGATGATAGCTCACCTGATGGGGCAATCTGAAACAAATTTCAACATAAAATAAAATGCTTTTTTAGTTGCCCTTGGTCAAGTGCTGGCCCAGTGATGTACAATAAACAAGGTTTTGCTCCAGTCACATGGGAGTTGCAGATTGATGAGCTTTTCAGTTCCAAACAGTTAAACTCTGAATTTTAATTTGTGAAAGGCAAAAAAATAATCTAATAAGATTGGTTGAATGATAATGTAGAAGAACTCTTTGTGTTCAGGGGTGTCTCGTTGTAGGACATCTTGCTCTATAGACACCAAATGTTCTGTGGCAAAATTCTTCTATAAACATAATTTAAGGACTTAAGTTCAAAATGTCTCATGAGAATTTGATGGGAGAGTTTATACGAAAGTATCTGTCATACAGGAATTATTAACTCTTTTATCATACCACAATGTCAAGAAAGCAAAGTCAGAACGTTCTGTTTTTATCAGAAGCACCTGAGAGAATACAGACCCAATGCTCAGCAGTGACAGGAGTAATGACCAGATGCAACAGGTATACGAAACACAGATGTGAATTTTATTAAGTTTTCTTTTTTTGTTACAATTCAGGCTTTCCCTCCAACTATCCTGTTTTATTTTTCTGCCTAGATATATCAATTGATGTACAACCACAACTAAGCGGTCTTCCATTTACTATTCTCCCCACTTCTGCCTTTTCCTTCCCTACAGAAGCATGAAATTGAAGTGTGAATGGCAGTACTCACAGGGATTTGTTTTAAAATTAGTGGAAGAGGCAAGTGACTTTAAGGCATCTTTTCCTCCTATGCAACTCTTATTCTTGCTCATACTTGTGGGTAGGAAGCAGACAATGTGATTTCTCCCTTCATACCTCACTGGCTTGTAAGAAGATTGGAAATAACCTGTGAATATTTAAAAGACCCATGGCAAATAAGGTCATTCCTAGCCAACATCTTGGAAGTACCTCAAGTAACTTTATTGCAGTACTGCCTACAAAAGTATTCCCAACCCTTTTATTTGCCATAGTTATTCCACAAGGGAAGCTCTGTGTGCTACTGAACTAGAGCTTGGCAGCAGGACCATCACCTGCCATGTAATCAGCAGCAGTTTAGTTTTGAATAATGGGGAAGAAAGAGAGGGGGAGGAAGGTGCTAGGGGAGAAGGAAATGCAAACATGATGGTGTGAGGTTGAGTGCTTAAAAGCTCTGTGGGCTCTTCTTGGTGAAGTATAAATTTGCATCTTTTTTCTCCATCATTCTGAGAACTAACAATTCATCCAAATTCCCTAGAAGCTCTGTGGGTATCCACATGCCTTATTCTCATTATTGTCTTACACACTGTCTAATGAGATTTTTTATCTCTGATCTCATAATTCATGATAAATTAGGTTTTCTTATTGTTGTATCAGTACACACAATTTGTCTTCTGGTCTGACACTGGTCCTAAGACATGTTGCTTGAAAAATGAGTTCAAACTTGTTTGGTTTCAGATAGTCTGTGCTAATACATTAAGAATAATATATCAAACTAAGAGGAGTTGTGCTGAAGAACATCATGGGGATATGCTATAATCTTGGTTTTATTTAACATTGTCACTAGTTATATAGATGAAGGAGTAAAAATGGCACTAATAAAATTTCTTAATGATACTAAATAGTGAGGGTTCTGAGTGCCGACTGGGAACAAAATGTTAATAGAAAAGGACAAGGAAAGATAATTAATTGTATGGCCGGAAACTAATAAAGTGAAATGAGAACTGAAAAATGCAAGCTGGTCTGAGATGCAGGGTATTCAGGAAAAATCTGAGGAGAAACAGTGATAGAGAATTTTAATCAGACATAAATCTGCAACATGGTCTGACTAACAAGTACAGTTTGAGCCGGGTATACAAATACATCAGCAAAGAGGGAATCGCAAACATATCATCAATGGAATGTAAGTTTTGAATTTGGGCCTCTTGCTGTTTCTAAGTTCCTGTCACATTATCTTATTATTTATTCTACTGTTTGTATGTATTTGGATGAAAATAATTAGGAGATTAGAGATATTAATATATGCGAATAGGAAAGAGAATGAAACTTTGGCTCAGTACATAGCCGAAGCACTAGAGAAGCGCTGACCAAAGGGAACCAATAACCCAAGATGGAATGGAGCATGTTGTATACCATGTAGAGATACAAATAAAAGCAGTAGGATGAAAATAAGGAAAGGAAAGATAAAGCATATTATCAGGAAAAACTATCTAACGGTGAACTATGTTCAGGTATCTAAATCTATCCCAAGGGAAGTGACAGAAGCTCTGCCACTTTGTACATGAAATTAAAATAAATCAAAATGTCAGCCCTAGTGTTGAGAACAAACGTACGTTTGCTTAGGAAAGGGTGGGCTGGGGTAACTTCCTGGAGCTTTTCTAGTAATACCTGTGTGCATTTCCAATCAGCTATACATGAGTTTGTAATTTATAACACAGATTACCATACTAATACATGATGTGTTTCATTAGCAGTGTGTTTGTTGCAAAGCATTGTCTGTTTAAATGTAGCAGAAACAATTTGTCCTGTAGCCCAGACTTCACTCTGAAATTGTTCACACCTTGCGCAATAAATCATTTGCAAAAGAGTTGCTTTCCTTTCCCACTTACTGGATCATTTTGTATCCTGCAAAATTACAAAATAAGGTTGCCTGTTGTCAGTGAAAACTGCCAATGTCTTCTGGGCACGTGTATGCTCATGTAAATATTTCGTAAGCAAAAATGCTTGATACCCATAAATTCAGAATGCCCTTGATGCTGAATAGAGGCATTTGACAAGCTTTCTGTAAATGTGGAATAACTTCATGCTATGAAAATACATGCTGACTTTTTTCTGAGGCTGGAGAGTGTACACTTCAACCACTGTGTAACAGTGCTTGCAGGCTTGCTCAGTAGCTACAGAAGCACTTAATCTCTTACAGTCAAAAATCAGACAATGCAGGAAGGCCAGTGTCCTTTAGGTACAGATCAACAAATTTATCTGTTCCACGTGCTCAAGGCAAATATAGTTGCTTTAAAAACTAAAAAAATCGAGTATTGAATGCTGGCCAGCTTATTTTTGATCCTTTTTGATATTTGATTTCAATTCATGAATCTGTCTTTTTATCCTCTTTCGTTGGTTTTTAAGCCAAACTTCTGTCAACATTGTTCCCTTAATGCACAAAAATGTACATTTGTTCAGTTTAATTAAGCATTCAGTCTGTTTGCCAAGAGCAAATTACAGTTCCCCAGTTTCACCCTTACCCCTCCAAAATCAAATTTTGCAAAGTGGTGGGCAATTAGTTCTTCTATCTGATTTTTGTAAGTCATGTTTTTCTTTTTAAGATTTTTGTGTTTTTCAATCTCTGTTTTTTAATAGAAGAGCCAAGACCAATTATTTCTCCTCAGATTGTGGCCTTCATAGCCTTCAAAGAACAGTCTCCCCCACACCTCCTGTATCATTAGCTACAAAACATCTTTCCAAAGATGATTTCGGCCTCTTCACAAATCAAAAGATTCAGAGTGACAAATTATCTGTCTTACACTCGAAAGCATGCCAGATGGGACAACCTGCCAACTGTGTATCGTACTGCGGATACGATCTGATGTAAAGACATCTCCTCCCCTCCTCCCTTCCCCATCAGAAATCATATTACAAAAAATCACACAAGTTAAGAAAATCTGTGAAGATAAATTAGTTCTGAAAACCAGTGAAATATAAAGGCAGAATGTAGGTTCATCAATGAAAGAAAGCTGCATCTAAATATCAGGTCACTTAAACTGAACAAATGTGTACCTGGCTGTATAAATGAACACAAAAGTCAAAACGGCATCCCTTCCTTGCTTGCCAGTGCTTGCACACGCGTCAGTTCTTTCTACCAGCATGATTACAGACATTCCTAGTAGCAAGATAAGGAACTTGAATTTAAAATGTCAGTAGAAGAATCCTGAAGTCACAATCAGGAGCAAGGATGTACTGCTTTTGTGGGGAAAAGTAGGCTGTAACAAATTTGTGGTAGAAGTTAATATATTAACATAGAAGATTAAAGGAGAAGGAAATGGTCATATAGAGAGTTTATTTTCGTTATGAATTAAAAAATCTGAGGACTTCACCCAGCCACTGCTTAGGCTGACTTCCAGGGGTACAAACTGTGTGCAAGCATACAGCAAATAACTTGTGTGAGCTTGGGATCAGACACAAGTGTCTCACATCAGCGCATTAAACTTATTTACCATTTCTCATTGTTCTTTTTCAAGGAGAGGTCTAATTTTTTAACTCTGTACCACAATACAAAATGTTTTTTAAAAGCCTTATTTAGGAAGAAAGGACTAAGGGTATTGCATGTGCTCCCATTTGTTTGTCACAAGCCTTCATAACTTTCAGAATACAAAAGTTCTTGCAGATGCACAGAATAAGTTGAGGTTTTGGTAATCTTGATGATTTTTTTTTATATTTTTTTTTTAATCTTCTGGTTTCTTAGTCTTTAGACTGTCTCATTGGTGGTTGTTTTCAGGCTGTAAAAAAACCGTGGTCAGTCATTTCGTTTCTTGCCTGTTTTAGCTGAATTAAAATTAGTTACTTTGGTGTGTTCGTTTTAAGGAGTTGGTGCTTTGGAAAGCACCCATTTCAGAAGGGTAACATGCACTGTCCTACTCATTATGGAAAAGTTTCTTTCTTCGGCTGGGACTGAGTCTTTGATTACCACTGAAGAAAAAAAGCTGTGCAAATACATTAAATACCTAATTTATTCCTTAGTTCTGCTGAATGCTGGTGATTACTAGTGCCTGATTCTGCCCTTCTGGGGAAAGCCAGGTTGTTGTTGGATTAAATGGAGGTTGCCAGCGGAGGTTAATGTGGAAGTCAAGTCATTGTAATGCGACTGGAACACATGTTTTGGTATGTAGTGTTGGAAGACTCCCTGTAGCAAAAAAAATTAGAGCATTTGACAAAGGTAAAAAATCTGACTTGTTTCTTTGTTGGCGTTTGGCTTCCACTTGAACTCTGTTCTGGCCAGTTGTGAACAGGAATGTTTTAATGTTTTAAATATGCTGCTTGCTGGAAGAAAAAAGTACTTACAAATTCTGCTGGCAGATGCTTGTTTTGCAGTCTTTTGTAGGAGAAATACTGAAGATTTGTGCTTGAGTCACTAAGCAAGAATTAAATAGAGGGACATTGATTGGATGATTGTGAAAATAGTTTATCTCAAAGTTGCTTTGAAAAATAAAAGGCTAAGCATTTGTCACTTTTAATTTAACATCCTCAGATTTTAAGTATTACCAATTATTTTGAAAGCTTAAGGACTGTGCTTAAAATGTAATTTCTTTCTCTGCACTTCTATCTCATAAACAAAAGGCTTCTCCATTTAGTATCTTTTTGCATCTGACGTAACATTGACATGAATTTCTTTGTCATTAGCCCATTAGGAGTACACAAGAGTAGTAACCCTACTTTTTAAGGATGCAGAGATCTGACTAGAAGGCACATCAGCCTTCCGCTCTCATGCAAGGCCAAGGATTCCTATTGTCAGATGCAGTGGGCATGAAAGCAGCAATTTTACAGCACAAAAACTCCAATAACATTTACTGCGGTTGGCTGAGATTGCAATGCACACAGGCACTGCTCAGTCTTGGTTGCTTAAGCACCAGCTTCCCTTGGCCTTTTGCCAGCCTGCGTGCTCCAAAGAGACAAGTCCTTTAAGGGGAAAGAGTTTTCCTTGTAACTTGCTGTGGGGTAAACAGACCATTCAGGCATAGTTTATTGCATTACATACTCGACTATGCATACTGGAATGTAGCAAAGTAATTGGTAGAATTATTTTAATCATTAGGATTCATAGGTATGAGATACGTTCTCTGAGCCATGTTTGTAAGGACGTTTCTGCCTGTGAAGTTGCTGATCATTTATTACAAAGGACTAAAAATATTCTCTCCATGGGAATTTTGTATGTTTACATTACGGTTACAGAAAACTGAATTAATTTGCTCTTTGTTGCTATCCTTCTCTTGAAGATAAATCCCATAACAGTTAACAGCAAGTTACAGTGTAAAAGAATAGTTCTGTATGTGTAACAGGATACTTTGTTGTCATGAAAAAAACCTCAGTTTGGAAATACTGTAAGTGCAGCATTCTTGCAATTTAAAAGTCAGTCAGTTACTGTAAATTCTGCCATCAGGCCAACACATCTTTGCATTGATACATACTCTGTTTTGCAGTAATCGGCAGTAAATTTGTCTCATCATTGCCATAATCTGGAGATTCCACATGAAATATTCTCCTAAATATTAGTTCATGTGCATTTCTTAAAGCTTCTATTTAACACTGTAGTACCTTTTCAAACCACATATAACAGCATTTATTTATACAAAAACATACGGTAGCTGAATGTACAGAAGGCTGACTTGCCTGTTACTGAGTACAATATATCTGTTGCTGTTGTTTGTATTTTTTAGTTCATTCAGAAGGCTTCGAAGAAGATCAATGCTTTTCCTGAATTTTGTTGCTAGTTGTTGATGTAAGGCAACTTGTTCTGTTCATTCTTAAATCCAAAGACTGCAAGGTTCTTTTTGTAGCATGCTCCCTTCTTTCTTCTCGGTGATGTCTTGCAGTATGTTCAGGAAAGGTTTAAAATGCACTCTATGGTATTTCATGAGTCTCTAGCTTAATTTCTGGTAGCTTGTCCTCTGCTGAGCTGTGAAAAGGTGAGGATATGAGTGATCTTGTGCCCCTCTCTCTCTGTATGCCAGCATCGCAAATGCTTCAGAAAGCAAGTGAAGCACTTCTAACAAATAGCACTTCTGATTCTTTGAATCTGCACAGCAACTCCATCAGGTTTTTACAGCTGGACTCTTGCTGTAATTGCTGCTGGGATGAGATGCGCAACGTGGGGTTTTGGAGCTAAGTGCTTACATTGTTTTACTGGCCAGAAGTATGGAGCATAGCGGGAGCAACAGACTTCATGAAATTCGCACTTGTATATCTTCGTGATCTTCAGCCCTTTCCGACATGCTGCTGTTTTGCCAGCAGGCACCTTAGATGAGGATGGTATAAATGGAAAAGCTGGAAGATGTATTTTCTTAAGGCAGCGGTATATTAGTAAAGAAGTTGGTTGCGATTATGAATGTGTGATGTGTGCAAAGGTCTGTTTTTTATTAATAAACTTAAAAAAGTAAGTAAAGTAATTTTTACTGGTATTGAAAAATTAGAAAGAAGCGCTTCCAACATTTTCTTCTTCTTGACATCAGAATATAAAATAATGCTCAGATAAAAAGTATCCACTGATAAAAACAATAATTGGTTCCCTGTAAGCTTCAATTTTCAAGTCCTTTAGATCTTTTGTGTCTCTGAATATGCATCATTTTTTTGGCATATTTACCTGGTTAATTCAAAGATAATAGTTCTTTCTCAAGTCTTTATGATTCATTTTTCAAGAGATACCATATAAAGTTGTTACTTATGCCCTGTAATGTACAGTTCTCAAAAGTCACTGTAGTATTTTTCTTCACATGTCCCTCCGGATCTGTTTCCTCAAGGCCTTTCATCAATGGCTTGTAATATGGAATATTTTTATGTTTGTTTACAGTTTTGTATGAGTAACTCAAAATAATTGGCATCAGAATGCTCCACAGCACCCTGTATTGATCTCTTCCTCACTCAAGTTGAGGGTTTTTTTTTCTTGTGTTAATCTAGTTGCCCATTTAAAACTCTTTGTTGTCTCTCCTAGTTATAGTGAATTCTGGCAACTCTGTGCCTAAGCCAGTAAACCCGAAGGCAGAAAGGGAGGATGAGTTAGATATTTTTAACATTCCTTTCTAGCTTCCTAAAAGCCCTTTAGAATTAACTGCTTTGCGAGCCTTCTGGGACAGGGGGCCCTGAGGGACATTCCTGGGCAGGGCAGCAGAATCAGCCAGTGTACTTGCATTGTTTTGAGCTTGAAAGGGAAATTCTTCCCTCTCCTATTACAGCTATTTACACTCTTGGCTACGTATTAAAATGGCTAGGGATGTAGAGAAAGACCAGCAGAATAACAGCAGAGTGAAAGAGTACAGACTGCCCAGGTTTATCCTGTTGCTTTAGCATTAGTAATACTGAAATCGGAATTTTTGTTAAATAAATGCATCTGGAAGTTCTGTTGATTCAGTCTTGAACTTTGGGTGCGGCTTTACTTAATTGTCATGTAATATTTTTTATGATCATGGCCACAACAGACCAGATCTTCTTTTTCGCTTGATGTGTGGAATATTCCTTAAGAGAGTTAAAATATAACCTAGTAAAGAATAAAATGCTTAAACTTACGTATTTTAGCCACACATCTCTAGAAGAAAATACCCTGTAGTACTAGTTCCATGCTAGGGAAGCTGGGGAAGTTTCCATATCCTTCATGCATGCTTTAGCAATCTTAATGTTCTTGTATGGTGTTTTGCCCCAGGTTTAATCTGTTCTGTCATATCTTAAAGGAGCAGACAGTAGCTATGGATTTTGAACCTGGACTTTTAAACTAGCAGGTATTTATCTATGTATTTTTGAGTGATTGATAGGGTGCTGCTTTCACTAAAAGTGCAAAAAATTTGAACTGAACAGTTCAGTGGCATCTGGAAAGCCTTTTGCTACCTCTTCAGTGCTGCTGTAGTTCTGTTTGGCTCATTGGGAGATGTTGAGTAGCAAGGGAAAAACTTTACTAACAGGTTTAGTATTTCCACTGCTCAAAAACATTCTCTCTGCTGACACAAGTAGTAACCTACTACTTTGCCATGATTTCTGCCTCCAAGAGCAAAACTCTGCTGCTGCTTTGTAGGTTGATAATCTAAAATGGTGTGCTGTTTCCATTACACTGGCTGAATCTGTGAAGGGAAAAAAATTGCCATATCTGTCTGTTCATAGTGACTATGAGTTATGAGTAGAATCAGGTGGTGATGCATCAAAGCCTTTAATTTCGAACCCATGGAAGGTACTAGAAAATTAGATTTTTTTTTCTGGGTGTATTCATTGTTTACCATAATATGAGTGATGGTCTCCATTGCTACATTACTGCTGTGGAGTCCCAGGAGGCATCATAAGCAGGATTCCCCCATGTGGAAACATGAATGAATGATAATGGTGACTGCTCATCAGCAACCCTGTATCAATTTCTGGTGTTGTCAGATGTTCAGATATTTTAATGAGAGGCAAGTACGAATCCTCTGTTCCACTAGAAGCATATGCAACTGAATAGGGGACAGTTTTTTCTGATATCACTCTTCATCTCGGAAAGACAGGCAGGGAGACATTCTTTGCAGACTCTTTCTGAGCGTAACTGCTGGTAGCCACTTAGAGACAAAGCAGGGGACTGGGAAGTGTGTATGCGAAGGTAGGGATCGTCCTGGGTTTGTGTGCCCCTACTGCCACCTCTGATGACTCATCTTTTTAATGCTCATTAAGCAGTCAAAAGTGTGGAGAAATGCCATATAGTCAAACATACGATTCAACAGATGTGAATGGGCACAAGCCTTTTGTTCCCTGGAGTGATCCATATGCGTGGATGTGATTTTTTTGCCTTTTCCTTCCCATTCTTTGGAGAGGTGGTTTTTTTTTCCTCTTGTTCCATCTTAGTTTTAGTCCTTCTCGTTGTTTAAGTGTGCTCTTTTAATTTCCTTCTTTTCCCTTTTTTTGCCCTTTCTCCTTTGAAGGCTTCTTTTTCTTAAGTTATTTAACCTTTATTACACCATACCATGCCACTCCATTCTACTTCCCACTTTCTCTTTTATTCTTTTTTCTGTTTTCTAATGGACTCTCTTCATTGCATTCTCTTCTTGTTCAGGTTTCCTACCTTCCCTTCCTCATTCCCTTTGTTGTTCTCTCCATGGGACAGGTATAGCTCATGAAAAGTTGCTTTGTTCAGAATGTATCTGCCTTGGGGCAGCTATTTAATGAAAAAATCAGCTTTCCATCCAATGTTCCTATCCCTCTGAAGCCCTACACAATAAATGCCAATTACAGTTTTACATAATTAAAATAACCATGTCGTGTTTCTTTTTTAATATTCGTGTCTTCACACTAAAGGAATGGAATGCTATGCAGCGTGTATGTTTTCTGAAACAAAAAAATAAAAATTATGTTTCTAATCCATATTATAGCCCTCATTATCCAGAATTTTCTTTAACTCTTCTGTTCTGAGAATATTCTAGCCATTTGTAGAAGAGTCAGCAAAAAACACAAACATGAACGCTTACAAGAAGTCTAGTTCCTTTATAATTGGGGATGAAAACTAACATCCTGCCTGCTTCTGATCCTACTTACACTCTTGTGGCAGGAAAGCTGTTGGAAGGGATGAAAGCAGACTTTTCTCTTGATGGCTGCTTTGGTTATTGGGGGAATTTGCAGTTGTAGAGAGGACAATGGGAGATAAAGGTAACTGAAAAGTATCAATCTCGGGTGGTTTTAAGAGTGCAGGATAATCTTAACCTTTTGGGTGCTGGGCTACTTGTCCTGCCCCAGGGAACTGAGATGTTGCTGGATACCTTAATATCCATATAAGAGGATTAAAAGCAGAAATGAGGGAGATGTTGGTACCGGTAATGGTGCTGATTTCCAGAAATGTGAACACTTTTGCTATTGAGAGTAGCTGATCTCAGACTTCTCGGTAAGATGCTCCCACTTAACCTGAAATGCCACAGTCTTTAATGTGTGAGTTTGATAACAAGTGGCTCTTTACGCTCACTGTGTGAATGTTAACATCTGGATTTGTGCTTTTCCCCAACCATTTTCTTCGTGCCTTTTATTTCCTCTTTAAATAGTTTTGTATTCCTGCTCGTAATGCACATTATTTTGCAAAAGGCTAGAGTTTAAGCAGCTGAACCTGACAATTGGTATGGAAATGAGTATGTTTTAGAAATAAAGATCTTGCCTTCTTCTCCCCAGAATTTTGTTAATGTTATTAGATGGTATTTTAAAAGTCTGATTTTTAACAGACGAAAGTCACGTTTGGAATTGCAGATTTCTCTGAAGAGATTCATGATAGAAAGGAATTGTTGAAAGCAGTTTTAGCAACTATGTTCTTGGTAGTGTTTCATGCTCACATATTCTCATTAGAGAAAGTATTTTTATTCAAGAGGTGACAGGCAGTCAGCAAGTAGGACTTCAACAGCATTGCTGTGTGTGAAAGACTGCTTTCTGCATCAGTAGATGGTATCAGGATATGATTGCAGTGGCATTGTCATGTTTGTGCCTACACGTGAGATGGATGATTAACTGATGGACAGTGGATTATAAGAGTTTAGATGTGCTGGATAAAAAACAGTCGGCATTTTATCTAGTACGTGGAAGCTTTTACAAAAGTTACCATGTGTAGATGTACACTGCTGCCTTGGTGGCTACCACATTGCACGCAAGTGAGATCACACCTCGAAATTCTTCTGGAGTGGAGGAGCTATGCGTCTCCTCAGAGAAAGCTTGGTAGTTTTGCCCAGTATCTAATCCAATAGCTTTTCTTCCGGTACCCTAACCAGTCATCCAGCAGCTTCTGAATGGGCCTGATAAGTCTTCCTGTCTGCTCCAAGGTGCACAGAGGCCTCAGCCATGTACCATCCAAGCATGAGTATGTGAGTCCTCTGGTTGTGCTGGTGGTTTCCAGAGGGAATTAGCTGGCATTGTAACACAAAGCAGGTGAACGTCTGTGGCATATATAACCAATCCCAGGATCTCTTCCCGTGCTCCAGTAATGTGGTTGGGACCTGTGTACTTTAAAGGAAAGAAAATATGGGCAGTATAGTTCTGAGGCATCCTAGAAACGTGGTCAGGAAAAAAAAATTGAAAAAACAGAACAAAACTGTTCTTTGAAGCTAATCACAAAAACAGGGTAGCTGATGCTTTTATGTCCTAGGACAGAAGTTCCTCTTGGGTGCCTTCGTCCTTCCCTTGTCAGTCTTTTTTCTTTTTTCTTTTTCCTTCAACACTCTTTCCTCAGTGTCTTTTAATTCTCTTCTATGCTAGTAGAATAGTAGAAACAACTTTGACATGTCTGACTGGTTGTCTCTATACATTTGCTGTTGTGCTTTGTTTATTCTTTTTGCAGGTGTTTGAATTTTTAAGAGATTTTGTTGCCTAGAGGCTTTTATTTCTCAAAAGCATAGGAGAGTATTTAAGTTGCTTTCCTTAAAGCACAAGGAAAATAACTTATAATTTTTTTCATCTCCTGTCATATTTTAGAAATTTGTGAGAATTTTGTGATTATATTATCAGTTTATCAGTCTAGGAATTTCTCAATTGTATTTCTCAATCATATGTTCTGTGTGCCATTATTACATATAAGGTGCAATAAGATACTGTGTAACAGAACAGTGAGAATTACCCAGAGTATATTAGAATTTATAGTCAATCACATAAGTAAATGGAAACAAGAAAAAAAGCCAAAACAGTGGGCTTCACATTTGGTATTATAACTCCTCAAATCTGTATATTTTTAAATTATATATGTTTTTAATTTTCTGTTATTGTTTTCTTGCTTCGTATGTAGAAAGGAGACACATTGACTCTGTAGAAGAAACTATCTTGTAACAGAAACACCTTACAAGGAAGTAATTTCCATTCATTAATACGACACTCTGAACTGATTAATGAGACCAATATAATTTTGTATTTCAGAAGTAATAGCTTGAATTATTTTTTTTTTTTTTCAAATTGTTCATATTTTATTAGCTGTTTATTTTCTATTACATTACTTTTCAGATTTATGGAAAGTACTTGTAATTATCATATCCTTCATTTGGTGCAATGAATATATTTTACTGGACAGCTTTATGCTTTCAGTGTTACATTTTCATTTTGCAGCCAAAGGCCAATTTCCTATTATGCTTATGCACATAGTTGGTTATTGAGGTTTTGGGTTTGTTCTTAGTGTTTTGAGGTCTTCTTTCATGCTGCTGTGAATTTTTCAGTTGTGTTAGGCATGTGCAATGCAGGACTAAGTCTGCAATTTTAAAAATTACAAGTCTAAAACAAACTCTCTTTAGCTACTCTTGTAGTTCTGAAGATTGGAACTTATTGTTGCACCTTATATCTGCAGTTGAATATTAAAGAATGACTTCTAGGTCAACACCCAGTAGTTGTTAGTACGGAAGTGAAATAGTTTGTAGTAACTTTTCCAAACTGGTGATTTTCGTAGTATCTCTGTCCTGCTAAGAGAATGAGCAAGAAAAGAATACTCTCCTGCCTGGGGCTTTTGTGCTTATGTACTGTGGAGATAGAAGCTGTATACAAATTTAAGTTTGTCCCTGGGTTTTGTCTGAACCCAGTGATTTTAAACCATCTTGCAGGACTTGTTTTCCTCTTGTGAGTAGCAAAACCGCCACATACTTAAAAGACAAAAGCATGAGACATAGCTGTAATTACTAGGTTTTGGTGCCAAGAAAAAGTTGTTTGAAGAAAGCTTTGCACACTTATCCCTAAGGAGATTTAAAGTACTACAGGCAACACCACACAGTAACTTCTCGCTTGATTTCTAGCAAACAGCAAGGGCATGTCACAAGTATAATAGATATTCATAGAGTAAAATTAAAATGTACTGCTTCTGAAACATACTTTTATTTTATAACAGTAATTTTGTATGCATATGCACAAATACCTAAAGTATTCATATTGTAAGAGCTGTAACAGTGCTGTAAATATCAGACAACATAAGTTATTCTTTTATTCTATAAAAGTAGATGCCTTTCCTGGAGTCACATGTTCATCAATGTGTTCCTATATAAGGGCAAGAGAAGTCATGGCTCAAGAGGGACCTTCTTACTGTTACAGCCGTGAGACTAACTCTAGAAGCTTTCTTGAATATTCTTTCTTGAGTTTTGCTTTTCAAATAAGTTTTTATTGGCTCAGTAATGATTTTTGTGTACACATGTTTTCCTGTCACTGCCAAGAAAGATAAGTAAATGCAGCAGAAAAATGGTGGATATGGTTAAGCTCAGTCCCTAAGAAATGGCCTTAAGCAACTATTTGCTAGACACTGCACTGTTTCTGTTAGTGGGGAGAAACCCATCTGCATAGAAACTAGTCTGCCATTCCCTCTTGTTTTGTGTGCAGAAATCAAAAGCAGACTCAAAATGCACTTCTGTGTTCGATGTAAGTTGTTTCTGATCAAGAAGAGAAACACACTAACTACAGTTGGCTTTTATGGCATGTGTACCAGTAACCAGAATACCTCTGATTTTGTCTGGAAGAGGAAACTATTAAGACTACTGGCCATTAACTAGGAGCACTAACTCTAGGGGAAGTAAATCTGTCATTTTAGCCTATTGTGTCAAGTACAAACACAACTTGGGATATTTGGAGCGTAGTGGAGGGGGAGCAGTTCACACATCCTGTTTTACACAAACTATGTGAGTTGGCCAGCTGGAACTATGAAAACTGACGCAAGAGATCACTACTCTCTTTATCAGGGAGTGTAGTGATAGAATGAAAAGTAATAGTTTTAAGCAGAAAGATAGGAGATTCAGATTAGCTATCAGGAAGACATTTTTTACTGTAAAGGTGGTGAGGCACTGTAACAGGTTGCCCAGAGAAGGTGTGAATGTCCCGTCCCTGGAGTCCTTCAAGACCTCATGGAAGGTGTCCCTGCCCATGGCAGGGGGATGAGAATTTGTATGGATGATATTTAAGGTCCCTTCCAAACCATTCTATGATTAGCTGTACATCTAACTATTATAGATACTCACACTGGTATGAGAGTCAGCACATCAGTTATCAAATTCCTTTCTTGGGATTTACTAGAGAAGAGCTACAATCATCATTCACTTCAGTATGCAAGTCACTTATTTTAATGCCCAAGCAAATGATTTTCATCTTATTTTCAGCATGAGGAATTTTCAGTAGTGTCCCTACGGCCTACATTTGGGTGAGGATTGGATATAAACAGTCTTAAAGCAGGAATCATGCCACTGGCAGATGTGATATTCTTTCTGCAGCTTCCTGTTTTGTAGACATGCTAAACAATAATCAACTGTCCTTTACTTAAAGAAGCTGCAAAGAAAAGCTGGAAAGAAACAATGAAGAAGATTTAGGTCAGGTTTCTGAGCTTGAATGAAACAAGGGTCCCAGTGGCATTGCAAGTGCCTTCCTTTTATGTACTTTCCTACTAGTCTGGCCAATCCCTCTGGTTATTGTCAGAGCTAGACAAAACCAGGACACACTCACCCATGTAATTGTTGGCCAAGGGCAGACGCGTTACATGCCAGCAACCACAGCCAGCTGCGTTCCAGATCAAGTATATCCATCATCTTTCATGGGATGAGGGCTTAAGTTTCTTCTTGTGTCTGGTTTTCCAGTATTTTGAGGTCTGACTGGTAGCTCAGTAGATATTTTGAAGATAAATTATTCCTCGTTCAGGAAGTCCTGTGCAGTTGGAAAAGGTTCTGATCATAAATCTCTGAATGTGAAAATTCTTCAAAATTTCCAGTTGTCTTTATTGAAGAGTGTATAATACATGTAACATGCCATGAAGAAGTCCATACTTACCAAAATTCATTAGAAGAACCTCACCCAAACTTTAAAGAGAGCTATAAAATATTTTGGAATCTAGGCTTCACATGTGTGCTCTTATGGAAGAATATTGCAATGCAAGCATGTTGTTTTGTAGCTGTTGCAGCAAACTCTGAAATAGCTTTTAAGCTCTGTTAAGTATCTCATTGGTATTTAGAAATTTGAAAAGTCTTTTTGAGGCTACCTACAAAGTCCAAGTTTTTATTTTTTAAGGTTCTAAAAAATTAAAAGAACAATTTAATTCAATTATTATTATTAAGTGGTAACAACTAAAAGAGGAAAACTTGGAAAAAACCCTTACCTTTTTAAAAATAAGTATTCACACGTACAGGGCTTTACAGTGTTTTTATTACCAGTTTAGGCTACACAATTAATCAGTGCTTCTGTTATCTTGATAATCTATCTGCTTGCTGCTGTAAATGACTTACACTTGCTGGTGGAGTTGCTGACAGCTATTTAAACTTTCAGCTTTCAGAAATGCCACTAATTGTCCATGTTTGGGACTTTCAAAAGCATTTACTTGTAAGGTAATTTTTGCAGCAAATGTACCTCAAAGTCTTCACTGTTTGTTTGTGTTTATTTTCTTTAGATGTGTATTTCCAAAGTGTGAATCCCTTTCATAGATATAACTCACGAGAGACTATAAAGTGACCCAGTAGCTTTTGGTGAAAATGCTACCTTGTTTGGGGCATTGGTTTATCTTCATGGAAGACAGAATGTTCTCCTGTAAGACTGCATGTAAACTGTGAAACCTTGCACCTTGCAGAAGGATGCACAAGTGAAATTTTCACACTTACACGTACATGGAGCCAGGGAAATTGGGCTGCAGGGACCTCTGCAGGGGGCAGGTGGGTTGAGTTGCATGCACCTTCACACCCACTGTGTCTGTGGAAAAGTTAGGAAAACTTGACCCATATCAGACAAAATCTGATATTCTGAATATCTTCTTTCATTCCCTACTTTGGCAGCAGCATGGAGTCTGCCCTCAGCAGAACACAAAGCGTAGCCTTCCGCCTCCTCTGCAAACACATTGCTCTGTGTGCTTTTCTTCATAAATTCAGTCTTAGGGCAGAGGACCTTTATTCACCTCTGCTGTATCTGTTCAAGTTTCACTCGTAGAACATCTTTCATTTCAAGAGCAGCGGAGAGCTGTTGGGCACGTAATTGATTCCTGCAGCCCCCTGTGACTTGGCAGGTATTGTTAACCAGCTTCAGCGACGAGACCACCGGACATACAAAGGTTCTCGCTTGCTTGTGATCACACCGTAAGCCACTGGCTGTGCCAGGAATTAAAAAAAAAGAATTTTCCTGACTTACTTTGCTGTAGTCTTGCTATACAAGACAGTTCTCCCTCCTGAAATGTTTGTTTTTAGCCCCCAGTAGTAGTTATAAAAGCGTGTGTTAAATATCAGACTTCTCAGCCTGAGACCATCTGCTTCCCTCACAATCACATACCGCCCCCACCCCCTGGGCTGCTTGTCGCCAGCATTGGGGTTACAGCAGAAGGCAAAAAGAAAGGTATTTTCCCATATGATGGTTTAATCAGAATGTGGACCAGGGGAATGCATTCAGATGGAGGAGGCGTGATTATACCAGGAATAGAGGGGTGTTTCCCATGAGTAGAAGGCAGAAGCCTTCCAGGGACTCCAGTCGTTCAGATCTCCTTTGGCTCTGTGTCTGTACAAGATCTTGTCCCCCTTGACTGGGGCATAGCTTGCTTTATAAATCAGCAGCATTGCATAGTGAGCAAGCTGTCTTTCTAAGTGCTCTCCCAGCGTGCCACAAAGCGCTTTCACCAGGTTTGTTACTGGTGAAATGACAGCTGTTAGGTATAAAGGGAATTTACACACTTTCTGCACATTAAATCTTTTGAAACTCAAATTCTGTTTATGTAGAAATTAGATTACTATTAGGAGATTTCAGATCAATGTTTTTTTAGAACTAAGTAATATGTAGAATTTGTAATTCTGCCAGGAGGACATAGAATTGTAATGAATCTTCTTTTCTTAGCCTTTGCTTACCCCTGAAGAAGCAGCAGCATCTCTGTTGCTGCTACAATTGCCTGGAAGGCAGGAGCATTGTGGAATTCAGCTTGCATTTGCTAACAGTACGTGGGAGATTTCATCACTTCTCACTGCACCACGGTGATGATTTACTCTGTGCTTATTTGTGTATTTTGCCATTGTTTCAAAAACATTTATTTTAGCTCTGTTCCTTTTGGGTCTTTGAGTACACTATCTAGTTGGCTACTTAAATCAAAGAGTCTAGTTGTGAGCTGTGATTTCTTTACCTTTTATCTGTTCTGTCAGTGTCTGCCTTAGAACTACAGCAGTGTTATTAAAAGGAAGAGCTTACTACGACATGAATCAGCCATGTTTTTTAAGGAGCTTGGTTCAGGCGAGAAGCTGTAAAATTTAGCTAGAGAGTGATGTGAAAGATCACTTGCTAGAAGCAGCTTTGGAGCAGCAGCACAACTAGGACACAATGCAAGTATATACAAGGAAAAAGGAAAGCCTGCAGTCATTTGATGAAAATATGCATGCAATTTAAATGTAAGAAAGGCTGATTTTCACGATGCTGTGCTTCATACATTTAAAAAAATATTTCTGGAATTTCCCCTCCTAACTTTTTATTTATTATTAGACATAATTGTTTATTATTAGTTGTAATACAGTCTACTTAAGTTTCTCAGCATACTGTTGTGAATAAATTGCAGAATGAATAGTGAATATACATGCATGTCTAAGTAAATCACTCTCCATGTCCACTGATACCCCTGAAATTATCTTAGATTTACTTCAAATGCTATGCTAGATATGAGAGAGTTTGTTGATAAATTAGATAAGCTGAGACAATCAAACTGAAAAGCGTAATACTTTATGTTTCAACTCTTAGCAATTTGAAGTTTATGTTTGATTTGAGGGTTAATGACGGTCTTCTGAAAATGGAAGCAGCTGTACTGGAAGCCCAAAACATCGTTTAAGTAATCTTTCGTAATGGATTTGTTCTTTTGATTGATACCTAACTAGACTTGATTGTCATTAGAATAGAATAATATCTTACTAAAATCAAGAGGTTGGGCTTTTTAAAAAATATAAGGAGGAAGAGCAAAATTCTACTTCACAAGTAAGCCTAAAAAGCTCATTTAAAGTCATTAGAGAACAATAGTTCTTCAGTTTGCTCTTGTGGAGGCCTCCCCCTCTTATGCATTTCTCTTCCCTCCCACTGTTAGGAGAAAAAAGTATTTAAAAGCTATTTTGGAAGCTTGGTTCCCTATTCTTTTCCTGTCTTTCATAATTAGTGTATTCCTTATGCTTGATAAGAGATAGATGAGTTAATTGATCTGGAAAAAATAAATTTATCTGGTGACATACTGCTTTATTTCTTTCTTGCTCTAAAGTCCAAAGTGCAGTCTCTAAGAATTTTTACCTTGAACTCTAAAGGCCAGAATTGAACTCCCTTTTTAAAAGTCAAGGATGTGGAGTAAGCATCTCACTTCTGTGTTTTCTGTAAAATTTTGGTTATTATGTTTTTCTAATAAAATTGTATATGCTTGTTTGCTTTTCTTAGAATTTTTCTCTTAGCTGTTCACTTTTGCACCTCCTCTGGGTATTATTCACTCAACCTCTTTTCTCTGCAGTTCTACCATTTTTCCCCCACGGTTTTCTTTTCATCTTACTGCCCCTGTTCCTTTTTCATTTCCTCCAAAGCAAAATATGAATCCCTCTTATCTGAGCTCTTTCAAATCTGATGAAACAAACTCACCTATTTGTGCTTAGATGTTTTATATTGTATTTTCCCATTCCTACCTTATCTTTCACAGATTTTATTAGTGTGGCCTTGTGTTCCCAGACAAGGCTAAACATGCCGAAATTGGTCAAGAATTTCATTATTTATAATGAATTAATTTGAGGGCCTTTCGAACTACTTTTGAATTTGTACACTTTTGAAATGTTCAAGTGGTACCATTAACCTTAACAAGTCCATGACAAAAATTCAGTTGATTTAATTAGTGAAGAATTTTCCCCCGGCTGTTGGAATTAAGGTAATCTTTTGGTTTGCTCCTTCTTGATGCATGTCAGCTGTAAGTCAATAAAAGCCGAGTTTAGTAAGTAGTCAAAGAGCCTTTAGATGCTATTTTATACTTTTTATTGTGTAGAAAGGCAGGTTTTTGCACCAGTGGTTGTATGAACTCCAAGTCATAATCATGATGTGTGAATGTATTTTTTCAGGTTAAAGATTTTGAAAATTTGGAGGTTTTTAACCTGTACAGTAGTAACTGTGCTTCTAAAGTAAACAGCTTTGGCAAATTATTTTTGTTGGAAGCCTTGAGAAATAAAATCAAGATGAAGAAAAACATACAGTCATAGCTCAGTTTGGATTAATGATTTTGGATAGGAACCAAAATTATCTAACACTTGAAAATGCTAGGAAATCTATTAAGAAGTCATACATCAAACTTAGCAATCTATACTGCGCTCCAGTTAAACATGTGGTATGAAATGAGTGCATACATCAACACACTGCCATTTTGCCTGAAGTCGTGATTATAGAACTTATCTAGCTTACAGCTGAAGCGTGATACTTATCTTCTATAACATTTATTTTTAAATCACAAATTTTGCAGTCACTATTAAGTGGCTATTTGCATTTGCTATAAACATAAGGCGCTGGAGGAGCAGAGCAGGAAATGGGATGCTCCTCATTGTTTTACCTGTGTTTTACAGGCAGGTTTTGACGTGGTACTCACAGATTTTTAAGATTAGTTCTAGTCCTCTGTCAGCATTTTGGAAAGCCGAGTTTTTCATTCCCTTTCAAAGTCTTTCACTGGGCTTCTCCATTTTTGTTCCATGTTTTGTTCTGTTTCAATGAAAACCTGAATTCTCTGGGTTAAAATCTAGCCTTCGGTTTGTGAACTCAAAACATGTTTTTCTGCTCATGATTTCCATGAGCTCTCGGCAAAGAATATATGTAACTAGCAGTAACAGCATAACTTTCTCACTTCTGACTCTAAACAAGGAAGAAGGATGATCTGATTTATGAAGATACAGAGAAATCTGTTTTAAGTAGAAACAACTCTGACTTTAAGTGAAGCCTACGGGCTTGGTGATCCCCAGGCCTAGGGAATATGGTGCTGGGAGACTGCTGTCCCCTGGGGAAAGAGTTCTGAGCCCACAATCCTGCGAAACAACTGAATCCCACTGCAGGGAAGCCAGGCCAGGAGCACACCACTAAAGGTTGCATTATTATATTTTGAATCTCTGCATAATGTAAGCTGAATGTCATTTTTGTGTCTCAAGTGAGCAAGCTTTTGTCGTTTCTCACCGTGTGATAACATCTTTTCCCAGTTTGATCTTCAGGTAAATTGTTGGAAATGTCAATGATGTTTTACCATTGGAGGGTTTTGTTTAGTTTCAAAGACCTTGGGTCCTAAAAAGAGAATAGAAATAATGTCTGTTAGTATCCCTGCTAAGTACTGTTGTGGGTTAGCCTGGGGTGGAAGGAGATAGCATTCACATAGCATGACAACAGGATTCTAAGTACACA
This sequence comes from Phaenicophaeus curvirostris, assembly GCF_032191515.1. NCBI lineage: Eukaryota > Metazoa > Chordata > Aves > Cuculiformes > Cuculidae > Phaenicophaeus > Phaenicophaeus curvirostris. The sequence continues at coordinate 43,468,092 of NC_091395.1, forward strand.
GTTGGTTCTAATTCATTCAGTGTGCCTAGTTGCCATCACATATTTTATGTTATCTTTTTTATTTCTTTTTCTTGTAAAGCAAGATCATAAGTATGTTACCCCAGCAGGTTAAATTTCAATTTACTTTAGCAGTGTTTCTGTACTTTTCTTTTTTCATCTTTTTTCTCAAATCCCTCTGGGGATAAAGAGGCCACTATTAAGAAGACTGATTGCTGAGCTAGTTCCACTATAGTTTTTTTCACTGAAGCTGAAATATTTGTCTCTGTTTCAGCTTTCATAAGGTGATTAAGCCATCCTCAACTCAGCTGAAAGCCTGCACAGTTTCAGGTTACTTCATAACTTAAAATGTCTGACTTGTGGATGGCCGCATCATCAGTGCTTTTCCTTGATTCAGGTGAATTTGTTCTCCCAGCCTGAGCTCTTTCACCCCATATGCTTTTGTACCTACCTTTCATTCGCCATTCTCTTATATGGTACGCTGGTCAAGAAGGCATGGATAATTATATGATATTTAAATTAAACAGATTTTGCCTGTCATAATACTGACCAGGTGTTACATACGCATTGAAGGGGTTAATGGAGCGGGTGCAGGCTGGAGGGATATGTTGGAATGCTTTGAGAATCGATTCTAGCTAATGGAAAAAATGCTTTAAAAGTGAGCTGGTTCAGTTCCCACAGTGAACAACAGAGTGGAAACAGCATTTAATAAACATTTCAGAAGTAAATCCTGCCATGTTTCCTTTCACCACCATCTGTAGAAGAAATGCCCACTTTCTTCTCAATGGGCAGTATTTCTTCCTGCAGCCTTACTCTGTTAGGTATCAAGAGAAAACTTTTTATGTCTTTGGTCAAAAAATATTTGATAAATATATTCTGTTCATACGTCCTCTAAGACTTAAGTTTTATTGATTTTGGACATTTTTGTTTAAATAGGAGGTTGACCAAAAATAACCATCCCTAACATTCCTCTCAACTTCCCCTGACTATCTGGTTTCCAGTAAATTGAAGAAGTTTTAACTGTATGCATCTTTCTTTACCAAGATGGATGCTGCAAATGAAAACCCTTTTGTATTTGGATTACAGAGGAATGTTGTATCTTCAGATTTATCTGTGTGGCTCTTCCATTTTAAAAATTGAGGCACTTACAAGATTGGCAAACAAAACCTGATTCTTGTGAAGATAATACATGATTATTACGTTTGTTATTGTTGTTTGGAGTTTTCTTACTATACAGTTCTCATGTGGAGTTGAGGGGCTTACAGTAATTTTTTTGCATTGCTAATTAAGATGATTATATACAGATTTAAATTAAGATTTTTTTGTTCTATTGATAAACATCACTGCAAAATCCAAGTTTTATTTTGCATTTGAGAATTGGCATGATTTTAAATGCAGGGCGTATTTGTTAAGAACCATGAACAGTCTTTATGAAACCTGAAGAAGATTTGTGAAAACAGCCTGTAATAAAAATCACACATGCTTCATAAAACACTACTTGATAGATATCACTTGCACCATTAAGAACTAAACGACAAAGGATGTAATTTCAGTTCTGGCATGCAATATTAATCGGAAGCCTTTAAAGCATCTTGCTGATGGGAACTATGACAACATGACATTGAAGAATTACGAACTAGAGGCATCTATCTTAATCAGATTTTCCAAGTAAATGCCATAAAATAGAAAGTTATTTTATCTATCTTCACAGGGTCACATATCATATAGGGCATATAGTTTTTTAGTTTGTTTATGCTAAAAATACCAGAAACAAAAGATTCTGCCTTTCAAGTAAGTTTGAAGTTCAGCTCATATACTTCAGAATTTTTATTGTGAATAGATTGTTGGTAACTGATGGTTTCTGTTTGCTGCAGTAATATTTCTAAAACATTATGGAGAACTGAAATATAAAACATAGCTGAGCCTGCACAGATATTATCAGTGTGAAGCTGTTGTGAGGACGTACTTTGCTAAATGGAAAGACAACATTACAGCTATACCTTTAACCTGAAGTAACACTCCTGTAGATAGCACATCTGAAAAACACAACTGAAAGACATTGTTGAAAATCATTTTTCTTCAGTTCCTAAAGTTTGCAGTTTCCGTGTTTCTTTGTCTTCCAGTATATATTTAGCTGGTAAAGAACAGCTTCCCTGTATTATAGGCTATAGGAAATTAGCATTGTGTACTTCGGGGTTTAGAATGTCAATGTTATGTGTTAGGGACTATCCTACTACCCTTCAGAGAGCTCCTGCTAGTCCTCTCTTCTTACCTTCTCATAGATCTTAGACAGACACTTACCATGTGTGCACTGTGAGACTATTTTGAGTTTCTCCACAACAAAGTCAGTCTTTCTTCCCTTTCACAGGAGTTTTTATTTTCCTTCTTAAAGAGAAATAATGCTGAGAGTTAAGGAAAAATGTGGAATATGAATAACAAAATTGAAGTTTTCTTTAAAATTTCTTCCAACCGTAGGATGCATAAGCAAGGCAATGCAGAGCATATCCTGCAGTTAAATTCACTGGTAGTTTCTCACTCCCTGGTAGCTTGGCAGGTTGTCAGACCCTACAGGCAGCGTACTGATGAGGAGGCAAACACTGGCCCACTTTGATCAAGCTACTTGTGTGACTTTTTCCCATTTTATATTATAATAGTATACACACAGACACCCAAGATGCATATCTTGATCAAAGTGTCCTTGTCACTCCTCCACATGCATGTCACCACGTAGCTAGCACAAAAGCAGAGTGCTTCAAGAGGAAGGCTGCAGCAGCAGCTGCAGGTTAGTTCTGTTTCCACCTATATGTCCATTAGTTGTAAAGCAAGCAGAAAAGGCTAGTGCAGGCTGACAACAAATCAAAGCGGTGGTGGTAGGTACCGTGTCACCTCATCCCTTGAGTGTGTGGCTTGGATCCTTAAAGCAGTTGGCAGGGCAGAGCTAATTTGGACATGGATAAGATTAAACAAATATTTTGGATTAACGTGCTATCTTGGATTGCTGCTATAGCATGCAGTAAATGATGAAAAAGGAAATTTTGAGTCTTGCACACTTTGGCAGAAAAAGTACACTGAAGCAGTGGTTCGCTCAAAAGACAGATGTGACTGATTACAAAAGAACACTTAAATATGCAATTTTCCTCTAAATCCATAACCTTCTTTTTGTTTTCAGTAATTAAATACAGCTTCTCATGAAAGATCCTCCCAAACCAGACACTTCTGGACTGAATGATTTTTCTCGCCTGCACAATCACTGAAGCCATGGCTGTAGTGGTGCAGATATAGCCTATTTTAACCCTCCATAAGCAGGGACTTAAAATAAAAAAGGAGCTCCTTTGGGAGCACTGGAAATAATTAAGCCATAATGCCCACTTTCTTCACTTTGCAGAGATTTCTAAGGTAAATCCCACTTCAGCTTACAGTACTTTTGGATATATGTCTATGTGTCAATTAGGTAAACTTTCAAGTCCATCGAGTGTTTATTGAGGAAATCAAACCAGTTCTTATGGAAATTACTTTTGACTGCTAACAATCAAGGGATAGCAAGCCAGGGAACAGTGACCTGGAAATAAAATGTTTTGTTACGAGTTTTCTAAAACATTCAGTCTACTCAGCTGCTTACTCCTATATATTGTGGATAGTTGCTTGACCATGGCAGAGATTCTTCTAAAGAGAGAGGAAAAAAGGAATAACCTGACTAGAAAGAGTTAAGACTCTCGCAGACATAGATACTGAATTACATTATGTTCACATTTGAAATGTTTATATCATAATGGAAGTCATCGCTTTTGTGTTTGTCATGGAAACTCAAAGTTAACGTTAATTATACACTATTAAAAAGCCTAATCCTTATCAAATGGAAATCACCTCTTTTTCCTAGATGAGTAGCTAGCTGACAGATCCCTGTGATCTGTCTGTTATAGAAAGGCTATCACACAAAATGTGCAACAAATTACTTTTTTCATGAATACTCAGTCTGCTTTTCTCCTTCTGAGTTAACCCCTTTCCCCCAAATGGCAGTAGTTATTGTAAATGTGTCTTCTTACCTTATGGTTTCGCATATGCATTTTTCCTGTATTCCTGCATATGCTGTTCAAATTCTGTAACAATTAAATGATAACATTAATTAAATGTAAATTACTTTTTGAAAAAAGAAAACAGAAAAAGATTTTGTGAAAGACTACAGAGTGCATATAATTTACCTTTACAATTGAAATGGCTGCTTTGCTTCACTGTAGTTCCCTAGGGTAAATAACAATTTAAATATGTTTTGAAAAATTCATATAACTGTAGTAAGACAGTTTTCTACCCAATTTCTTGTGACTTTTCTGAGTTCTGTACATATGTTCACGTGCATAATTATCTGATGCTGACTTATGCAGCAAATGCCTCAAAAATGTGGGGCTTTTTTATTGCACCTGCGCAGACTGGTTGCTAGGCCAATTTACATTTGCTTCTTGCTGCAGAAATCTTCTCTTTAAAATGAATGGGATTGCTTTACAGTCATCAAGATCTAGACCAAGCAAGAAAGTTTTAATTAAAACATACTGGGTTTAGACATAAGCCCACCTGTACACATACCTGCTTATTTTTAGTATAAACCAGACATTCCCATTTAATTTTAATCAATTAGAATAACATTTAAAATCTAAAGTAAAGCAACTGTAGCTTCCTGCAACAACTTTTAAGTATTCCAACACAATTGTGCTTTCTGAGACTCAAATACTCTATCTTCTTCCCGATAGTTTGTAAGAAGGAAATTTCTAATGATTTCTTTGTTGTGAGGGCCTTGGTCAAGTCCCAGGAGCACTGATCTTTTCACTGACCGAGGGAAGGACTGTTTCTCGCAAGGATTCCTCTAGGAAGAAGAAGCTGTAGAGTCTCAATACTGGCCATTGTGGTGTGCACAGGGGTGTCTTCACCAGGAGCAGTTTCCAGGGTGGCAACGCTCATGAAGTATGTATGTGTGTCATGAAACTCCCACTGTCTTTATCAATTCCTTAATTATGAAAAAACAAACAAACAAACAAACCAACCACACAGTACTTTTCTGGCTGTGAGTCTTATTTCTCAGGAGACCTGTGTGAATCACTCAACCTGTATGCCTCAGTTTCCCTGCAATATGCAATGAGATTATTGTCATTGTGTCACTGGGATGTCAAGAGGCTTGGTTGCTATATAAGACTGATAGCTTTGTGTGGAAGTCATAATACTGAAAGCTGTTCTTTACCTTTAACTCCTTAAAAGAGGAGTAAAAAGGGGAATCTGGTGCTGGCTTAAGAACAGCATTCAAAATTAAGTGCTATGATGAGTATATCTTCCTTACAAATCAGTGGTGCAAGATTGAAGTTTCTGTTAGAAAATGTGTGGTAATCACAAGAGCTGTAGATTCAGGAGATCTGACAGGTTGAAGAAAAGATCGAAAGAGCAGTCCTCAGTGATCTCTCATTTAGAACAACAGTATAGGACTGAGGAAATTTAGAGGAATATAGATTTTTAGCTCTATCGATTTATGGAAAATCTAATCTTGTTAGGCTCAATTCTACCTGTGGCTCTTGCACAATTAGAGGAGGAATAAATCATATTTGATTTTTCAGGCATTTCTGATTCTGCGGAGACAGTGTATTCCTTACCAGTTGAAGTCATCCTCAGACACAAAAAATGTCACATGGCAGCATCCTATGGAGAAAGACAGTGGTCTTCAGGGACCTGTGATCTTTGTGAATTTGCATTTGCTTTGCTCTTCTAGCACCCATCTAGCCTGTGCCTTGTAGTTACAAGCTCAGCCCACAGCTCTTTGTTTATATGTCACTCTGTAGTTTCAGTGTAACATTTATATGTTACACAGTAGAAGGGCTTTTTAGGTTCATAGTAAATTTCTGGGGAATAATCTAAATCCCAAAGAGTGGCCTGAGTAGCTGTAAGGAATACAGTTTCACTCCTCCAGCGTGTTATCGCTGTACTTACTATATCTGTTTATTTGTATGGCCTGGAGGTGTTCAAGGCCAAGTTGGATGGAGCCTTGGGCAGCCTGGTCTGGTGGGAGGTGTCCCTGCCCATGGCAGGTGGGTTGGAACTAGATGATCTTTAAGGTCCCTTCCAACCCAAACTATTCTATGATTCTATTTGAGGAATGCATAAACATTATTTTGTCCTCTTCTTTGTCTTTAGCAGAGGATGGTTCCACCTCTTTAGCACTAGAAATCATACATTAAAAGACTGATTTTTCAGCTGAGATTGTAAATGAAAAGAAGAATTGGTGCAGAGGAATGTCAAAATAACATTTCAGCTTATAGGAGCTGTAGAGGAGAATGATGTGGCACTGATCAAGGCAACACTGTTCAACTAGGGTAGGCAGGTAGGAGAGTCAAAAAGGGAATAACAAAGACAATAGGTCAAGTCCTTAGGACAATTTTGATTAAGTAATTTATCTCATTAAAACTAAAGTAATAAAAATAATTTCATTTGACTTGTTATTTTTTCTGTCATGTAATTAATCATATATACGTATATATGTTTACACATGTACATGTATAAATGACTATGCAGGCGCGTGTGGATGTATATATTTATATATACACATAGACTTACATGTTATAAAATTTAGGGCCACAGTTCTGCACCAGCCAATAAATAACTTGTGATCTAAATCAGGTACAATTTTAAGTAGATGTGGGAAAAAAAGTCTTTGCTAGTGTTAGTCTGTTAGCTTTCCTTTTAGCTCTCTTGTTCAAATGTGACTTGAAGCCTTGATAGGGGTTGTAATCGCATGCAGTGATACCCTTTGTGTTGGTGTTGGTAAAGACAAAGCTGATCAGTTGTGTCCTTCCTGGAAGGTAAATTTTCATTAATACTTTACAGATTTGGTGTTGAAAACCTTATTAGCAATGTAAATGCTGTCATTATTTTAATGATAGATTCAGGCATCGCTGTTGTTTATGACAAGTCATATTGACCATATAAGATAACTGGAGAGGAGAAATGGGGTTCTGGGAAAGGAAATTATTCAAAAGGCTGGATTTTCTCTTTAAGCTTAGCACATGTATACCTTAACATTCTCAAATTTTTCTTATGTCCACAACATGAGAAATTACTTGCTATTAAGTTTTTTTTGTAGTAGTCATCTGTAAGTTATTGGAAACATCTGTTTCAACATAAATAATTTTCCAGTGTTCTCTGTACCAAGGTGTTATTGAGTTTGTAACAATGGGCAGTTGTAGCCAGTTTCAAACAGGGAATTGCTTATGAATATCAAGCCACTAATTTAAAAACTATGTGAAAGCATTTATACTGTGAACAAAGTGCAGGTCCTGTAACTTCTGCTCTGCTTAAGACTTGCATTTGTACTATTAATTTTGCTCTGCTACATTATTTTAGGAAATAAAATGGACTTTGAATTACATATTGTTAACTCTTCCTTTTTTAAGTGTCAGCAGTCTTTACTGAATCATGACAAATGAAATGTCCTGAGATTCTTTTAATTCTGTGTTCATTGTGTTGTATGGCAAGGTTTGTCTTCTGTTTATGACTGACTTACTACTGATTTTATAGAGCAGATTGTTAAAACCTAACATTGATTGAGGTATTTGATTGTGGGTTTTGCTGTTTTGAGGTTTGGGGTTTAAGCTTTATGGGCGTTATGTGCTTTGGTTAAGTCAAAAAATATTTCCTTTTGTTTTCATGGCCTGACTCACCTGTGACTTAGTCCTAACTGTAGTTATATTGCATAGTGTGAAATTGGAAAATCTGTTCTGTGTGTGTTCTAATGGATGTGACGGTCATTAAGTATATGAGTCTTCTGACGTTGTAATCAGATGTGATTCAGTCTGTTAAATATCCATGAAGCAACATCTGCTTCACAGAGTGACCTTCTGCTAAAGAATACTTAGCATCTATTAGCAGATCATAGTGCAGATCTGCCTTATTTGAAATGCACTAAACTAGAGTAGTCTATTGCTGTTTAGCAACTAGCTTGTAATAATTTATTGCAGTTAAATAAAGCTTAAAAAACTCCATTAAATAATTATAGGGATTATATGCATTTCGAAAACCTTTGTGTTTTACTGAAATTACCCATTTAATTTCAGGGTTGGTTTGTTAAAAAAAGCTGAAATCTAAAGGCACATTAGGGGATCTGTCAGATGCTATTTTCTGTAGGTGTTAATAAAACCAGATTAAAAAAAAAAACTGAAACAAATTAAAACCAAAAGCAATTTTACCATCTGTTGTATATTAATTAGAACTTTGTGTATCAAGGGTAAACTTGCTCTTAGAGAATGTCACTGAATGTCTGCTAATAGAATAATATGCAAATATATTAGATGATAGGATTATATAGAATTTCTCATTCTGTTCTGGTTGTAGCAAATGCTGAGATGGTGTATAATGAACTTTAATTTTCTTTCTTCTTAGAACAACCTCCAAATAACCAAGGCCAGTCGACCCTGCAGCCTTTGCCACCTTCTCACAAGCAACATTCAGCACAGCACCACCCATCCATCACCTCACTTAACAGAAACTCACTGACAAATAGGAGGAATCAGAGTCCGGCCCCGCCGGCTGCTTTGCCCGCCGAGCTGCAAACCACACCTGAGTCAGTCCAGCTGCAGGACAGCTGGGTCCTTGGCAGTAATGCGCCACTGGAAAGCAGGTAATTCCTTAGGTACTACTACAGACTGTGTCACTTCTAGTGAAAACGTTTTACGTGATGAAAAATGAGCAGCAGCTAATGCTTCCTCTCATTCAGCAAACAAAACTGAAAAGTTTTCAGTACTAAAAAAATCTATCCTTTCTCTGAAGTCCACAATGCCACTTTTTTCCCTTAGAAGGCCTATTGTAGAGTAATTGGACTCTGAGAGTATATTGATATTTCCAGACAAATATTTTCCTTCCTGTTCATAATTTGTGACTTTTGAGTGTTTGAAGAAATTTCTTGCCTAGCTTGACAGATATGTTATGTGTCAAATATGTACTGCCATGCAGATTGAATGTCAAGGAACTTTCAGTAATACTTTTTAACTCTTGCACTTGGTCCCTTTAAAGACATACCTATGTGAGACTAGGTGTTTACTAAACTTGCCTAGGACTTGGTGAGACAAAAGAATGGACATAGTTTTGGTATGATGATAAATTTGTCCTCAATCCTTTTTGTCTTTTACTGTTGATAACTGGCTCTAGGGAAGAAGCAGCTAATATAAAAGGTGACACTAGCTTCTTTAGATGCAAATTATATATGATGGAGAATGATCTATAAAAAAATTTTATAGGACTTGCAGCCACAGAGCTGAGTTTACCTACTATGATTCATTAGTACTCCTGTAATACTCAATCAGCACTAATTTTTTATTAACAAAAGCCATAATATTCCAATTTAGTCATCAAACTGAGCATTTATAACTATATTGAAGCTGACAGTAGTTCTTGAAAATGTTGATGAAATCCCTTCAGTTCATTCTTTGAATCCCTTGAAAATACGTTTTCTAACCAAGTAAAGATAGTCCAGGTGATTTTGGCTAATTTAAAATGTATGTGAACTTAAGATTCTGTGTTAGGTAGTTTTGTCCTTGTAGATGTTGCAGGCAACTCATACATCAAGCTGCTGGAAATGGCTATTCTTTCTCTTAGCTTTCTTGGACCCTCCTGTATTGCTTATGAGACACTTTGGAATAGGACTCCGCTGAAGGGATTTCATCATAGTGTTCATACTATTTAGTATATTAAGCAGGAATTTTCTGATAGAGCAAATAAGATTGTAGTGGGAATATAGAGGCTTTCCAGACACCGCTTAAGCATCAGCAGACAGGTAAGGTCTTTGATGCTTGCTTCTATTGCCATTTATTTTTTTATTGTGCTTATAAAGACAAAGGATTTGAATGAGAATATCACTTCCAACCTGGAGTAAATATTTTTTGCCCAGTAGAGTCTTTTCATCTTTTAAATGTTCATGATTAAGAGCTAAGGGTATTGTGAGTGTTCTGGTTTTGAACACATGTGAATGAGCTGAAATGTGAAAATTTCACATAAAAACTGACAGAGCCCTACTGTAGTTTCTCTAATAGTCTCACTTGGTTGGAACTCTGGAGGTGAAGAACCCATCTTATTTGTCATTGATTTTTCTCTTTTTGGTTAAGATTCCCTACTGAGTGTGATTCTTAGACTCAGTTTCAACTACATTAACAACTTTGTGATAGGTCTCTTCCTTCATCCTTTTCTCAGCCTAAAAGAAAGTTTATTTCATCTTTCGCAATATTTTAGCTTATGCCCATAGTCAGCTCTTCTCCCCACCCCTCCTCCTTTTTTTTATCTGACTTAGATGACGGCCATTTAGAGGTACAGAATGTGAATGTCAGCATATATATATAGCTATCTTTCTGTCTCTATGGGCTCATATTGGTGATGGGGGGCATAAAAATGACATACAACTTGCTGTCATGTGTAGCTGGATAGTGAATAGGCTCTTTTTGTGTATGTGCATGTAGGTGAGAGGGATGTATTTGCAAAGCCTGAGGGAGGTTTTAGTCCCTGTCGTTTTGCAGTAGTAACGGAGGTGACTTTGAAATATATATTTAATAATATTGAATTCAGTTGTATATTTAATAGAATATTCTGCAATTTGGCTCTGTGTAGTGTTAATACTTTCGTGTAAAGCATTGCTGTTAGTGGTTAAATGGATGAACTGTGACGTGACAGATCAATAATGTCCACCAGAAATTCCAATTCATGGGTTTTTAAATATAAAAAGACTCTTTGCTTAAAATTTTATAAGGGCCTAAAACAGTCACTTGGATTATTTGAGTGCTTCTTTCATCTTTGGTGCCGTCTTTAAATTACAATGAGGCTACTGAGCAGTGGCAGAAATTGTCTTCATTTTACTGGGACTAAGTAAAACCTACGTTTTTAAAAAAAAAGGCAAGGCAGTAAGAAAATATTTCCTGCAGGTTTCCTCTGATTTCCTGCAGAATGCAGAACCTTGTCATTGGGCATTTAATGATCTTCACTATTTGACTCTTCCCAAATCTGCTGCAAGTTAGTCTCAGCTGTAGAAGCAGTAGACCTGCTGAAGAAGCTAGCACCACAGACCACTAAACTTTTGAAGAAATAAAAAAGCATGACTATGTTGCAAAACTTTCCATTTTGTTCTTTGAATTAGTGACTGGACAGCCAAAATCATACAAATATCTGACTACATGTCATGTGCCTGACTGTTATAAATGGTGATTAAGTAATTAATTATTAGTAGCTTTTTTATTATCATGGGTGTTTTAAGTTTTTATTCACCTACTAGTTTCAGTTTTGAGTTCTTGGGCACCAGGATCATTAGTTACAGTCCCACGGCTTTGCATTCTGGTTTGATCTAAACTACTGATATTTAAGAATACTTAGTAGATCACTTCTTTAAATGCTTTCTTTGTTAAATATTTCAATGTGCAGAATTTTTCTAATGCACAATCAATTATGTATGTTAGAGATGTGCAGAGGATAAATATGTTAGAACTCGTAAATTTGTTGATAAAAGGAAGCTGGTAGCATCTCTTCGTGCATTTCTCAGGCAATAGTTCTTTAATTTTAGCCACTGTCTAAGAGAAATTTGTGAGCAAGGGGAAATTTGCATATTCCAGTCAAAGAATAAATCTCTGAGAATATTCTGTAACTTTATTCCAAATCTGTGCTAACGTGTCAGTGACAAAGAGTTTTGATTTTTCTTAGTTGATTTGCTGTATAAAATGTTTTTTGGAAGATGGCTTGTATTTTATATCATGGACTGATTTTAATTTTTATAGAAACTAACTAATGGTTTTCAACATGGTTTTCATAGTTTATACTGATATTGCTTCATCTTATCTTAATCTGAACTTATAGTTCTAAAAATAGAATGGTTAGGAACATTATTCAGTTACTTATCTACTAATTTTGCAGAGAAGAAAGAAGGAACTAGTTGAAGACATAAATGGTGGCTGGAAAATATTTCCCCATTTTGCAGGGTTTAATTCAAGTACTAGAATACCTCAGGAGTGGTACAGACAAAACAATTCCTAGATTACGTTACTTAAAAACCATTCTGCAAGCTTGATTCAAGCATCAGTTTAGAATGTGAAGGTTTTAGAAACTTGTAAAGTGTGATGAACATACCCTTGTGTCTTTATTGGGGTGGATTGCCAATGAAGCTAGCGCCTTTTAGTATTGATTAAGGTGTGGAAAGGGTGTTGATAGTTTCCAGGGAAGTCTTAAATCAATTTATGTAGAGGCAGATTGATTGTCTGCAAAAGCACAGTGTTGCTGGAGGTTAAAGTCTGCTCAAAGCAGCTATTTTACGCATTCCACCCACTAAAACAGTGCCTGATTTAATCAAATCCAAAATTGTTCCATTCTGTAAGTCTTCCAGGTTTTCACACATGGACTGGATTAGACATGTTATTCATATTGAGAACTCATGGTGCAAAATAAAGGCAGAAACTGGGGATGAAATTCAAGTCCAGCACTTCTGAAGACCCTGTGTATCATTGTGGGCATGTCACATTGCAGGTCTGCAAGTTGCAGGAACAGGACTCTACTTAGATTGCTAAGAACATGAATGCATTTTTGAAGATTGATATGCCATAATTGTAGGGTCAGTATATACATTTGACACGTTAATTAAGTCAAACAACCAGTATTATTCTCAAAGACTAAAGTTGAATAGAAACGTTCCATTTCCTTTTGAAGTTCTCATGCAGTCAGTTGCTCTCCAAGCGTCTGTGTTTGAATCCGAGCACACTGGACCCATATGCTTATAAGCTTCACTTGGTGTGAATAACGTCTTGCTTTACATTTTTGCTTGATCTCACTGGCATCCTTCCTGCTCAAAAATCCCTTGCTGTCACCATGAATACTTGGAATTTGACCATGCTGTGTATTTCATCCCCTGTCTCTTAGGCAAACACTGGTAGTCCAGAATTCAGTAGTATTTGTACAGTATTCCCTCTTCAAAGACATACAATCATTGAAGCAGGCATGGATCTGATTTTTTTTCCAAAACCAATCTTTTCCTGTTTTAAATAGGACAAAAGAGTTATACCGTTCTAAATAAAGTAGTAGCCCTAGAGTTTTTTTTCTCCCCCTTCGTATTCTCGCTGTTCTCTGTGAGAGGCAGAGTCTGTGGTCTTTCCTTTCCCTCCCCTGCTGCTGTGCAGTGTCATTTGCAGAACATGAGATCTCCACTCACTCTGGTAGTCAGCCCTCTGCATATTTTCTGGCTGACTAGTTGTACCAGGTAGCTAGCTAGCGACTATCTTTTAATAGTCTTAAATTCACTTTTACAACTTTATCTCTGGTCCAGCCTTATCAAGTAAGCAACATCCTCCACCCTGTGCTGTTCAGTTCTTAAGCCTGTCTTGCCATGGGCAGGAGCCATGGATTTTATTCAAGGACTTGCAGATAATAAGGGAGCGCAAATGGGTACTGACCACCTAATGGAAGTTTTGTTTAATACCGTGTCTTCAAGTTACAATCCAGCACATAGTTCAGAGGACAGCACGGGAGGCAGATAATTCTTGCATTCAAAACACAGTTGCAGTTTTGCACGTGTGGAAAGAGAGAGTTATACGACAGAATTAGTGTGTTCTTTTTGTGGGATCATCCCGTTCTCTAATTTGGAATTGCCACTCTAATTTCATCTTTTTGTATCTTTGTGTATAGAGAATTAGGAAATCAAGCAGTCCTTGCAAACGGTCATGACAACCTTATAGAGATGGATGTGTTTTCTCCAACATATCACGATAGCAGTTATGGGTATGTGACTCTAAGTGTTTGCATGATGCTAACTGTTGACACAGAAGACTGAATGTGATTTTAAAACCATTTTGGTCACAGTAGTCAAAAACATCTGGGGCAGACTTCCTTATCTTTATATCTGATTTTTACTTTAAATAATTTGTCATACTGACTCATGGTAAATACAAAATGGTAAACTTTGACTGCCAAATCTTGTTTGCTTTCACTTAAGAAAATAAGTATTCAATTGAGGTTGTATTAATTCTCTTTGGCCTGATTCTGCAAGCTGTTGCAAACTATCTGCATGCCTACACATTTGCCAGATCTGATCCTTCGTTTGTAATATATTTACTACTTAACAAATGTTTGGTTTGGAAATATTATGACATATTAATGTAGCATAAGAAATGACCAATCATAGGAGATAAAAAGAATTATGTGTCTAATTGTAATATTTGTTACTAGCTAGTTTGAAATAATAACTGCTGATAAATAGGTAACTGGACATAGCAACTTCCATATAAATGAATATTTCAATCCGTTTAAATAAAATTTCTGTTATATAATTATTCTATATCTACTTAACTTTGTCATTAATATCTGTCTTATATTTTTAACTATGTTTTGTCATTCTCACGCCAAATCAGTATACTTGATTTCTGATACACACAAAAAAAGCTCTGACAAAGCAATACCATTTCTAGTTTGTCCCAGCCTCTTAATCAGCACAGCATACTAAATTTTGGTGAAGAATTATTGTACATAGATTTACATTTTTATATATACTACTGTAAAAATCAGAGCTTTATGTCCAAATTCTGTTTGCTGATTGTAACTCTTAACATCATGGAAGGAATAAGGTGCTATTGAATTAAATTACATCTGCATCTTCCTGTTAATAACTAATTAATCTGTAGAATATATTGACACTGTACATTGATCTGCTTAATCTTCCAAAAACTCTTGAACTTTCACTTAGCCACAGTTTAAAATAAACAGGAGGAAGAGAATGCTATGTTAAATTCAATTGGTTAATCACTATGAGCAAACTCAAAGATAACTGCAAATATTTCCTGAAAGACCCTAGTATATTTTCTTTAAAGTGAAAAAGTAAACTTCCTGTATTAAAAAAACAACAAAACCAAATAGTTTTGTTCCTCGTAGAACAATTACCATGCAGTACTGATTCAGATGCATAATTGCTGAGGCAGAGTTAATAGAACGAGGCCTGGTTTATGCTTTATATGTTTGTAACCGGACCACCAAATGCAAGCATTTTGGCAAATGGACTATGTTATATAAAATACCAGTTAGTTTATACTAATTCAAGTAACGATACAATGAAATTTATCTTGTTTGTAATCCCTTCATTTTTAAAACCATGCTAGCAGGGATCATCTCCTGGTGTGAAAGTTGTCCAGAGATAATAACACATCAGTTCCAAAGTATAATAGATTTGAGACTGCAACATGCTATCAGCATGAAGATTCAGTTTATCAACCTCACTAACATACTGTGTCACAGCTAGAATCATTATATATTTGTTTCTTTGTTTTCATGTCATGCATGTGCTACATTATGATATACTATTTCTTAGTTTGTATGGCTTACAGAGAGAATAATAATCTAATGAGTTTGACAAATTTAGTGTTAATGGTAATAGAAATAGACATTTTGCATAGAAATTGTAATAATTCATCTGCCTAGGTCTAAAGAATAGTCGTTTATAGCTTCAAGATATCTGTGCATAGTGCATTAGTTATCACAAGACAGCTGGAAATCTCCCAAGTATTTTAATGGTATTTATTGTTGGCTTTACTTGGTACCATTATTTTCTTTAATATGTAAACGTGTTTGTATACATGTTGAGAAATGAGCTTAGTTTGAAATAAAAAGTCTAGTTTTCTTTTACCTAACCTGATAGTACTCTCCCCAAGTTATCTAGATGTCAAAATCCGAAAAAAACAAAAAATCACTCTCAGTGAATTACTGTATTTGTATTTCTTATAAAGCTTGCTAGAGCTTTCTATTTCTATAGAATGTCTTCATTTTTTGAAAATTTCATATTTTTGGAGAGTTGGAGTTTAAAAATTTCCTGTTGTATTGAAATAAGGATTCATTGCAAGGAGGATGGCTGGGGATTTCTTTTCTTTTTCTGCTAGGCAAAAAAGTTAAGAGAGTTTAGTTTAGAAGAAGAGGTCTGTTTGTCAAGATTGCAGAGTGGAGAGGAGAAAACTGGAAATGGCTAGCCGCAAAAGGCATAGAAGTGCGTATGCTAATGGGTAGATGGAGGAGTTAAAATGAGAAACCTTCTCAACAGCACCTAGAGGGGATGAGAAAACTTCTAGGACCAAGTCAAGCATATGCCAAGTCAGCCTTGGCTGCTGGCATATGCTCTGCTAGTGACATAAGCCAGAAATAATCCAACCAAAGATTTTCTCTGTGATGACTGATAAGCCTTTCAATGCAATCTCTGAGGTTTCTTCAAACTTGCTTAAAAAAATTGTATTAAGCAAACGAACAAAAGTAAAACAATGTCATCAACATCATGAAGGTAAGCCCACAAAATTTACCAAGTTAAAAGCTAACCTCTTTCTATGATTGCATGGCTGCAGTTGAGCCTGTCATCCCAATAAGCGAAGCTTGAGTTGGACCAGAATTGAATTTTAGCAGATTCTGGAGCTTCTTTCTATCACATGCAAACAGGTGAGAAAATGGTACCAAACATCATGGCGAAGCAAAGACTCGGGTGACTGGTGCTAGCATCCAGCATCTCTGATCATGCTGGTTGCCCGAAGAGAAGGCAAGCTCTAGAAAAGCATTTGTGGAAATTAGTACCTTTAGATATAAAAGGTCACCCTCCCCTGCACACAAGGTAATCCTCTGCCTTGTTGAATCCCTGAATGGTAGTTCTCAAACCTGGAAATCTTGGCAAGTTGCGTATCAGAGAGTATGCAAGTGTAGTGCGCAAGTTTCCACCAAGGAGAGATAAGGAGTGAAAAACAGGAATGACAGTTGCATCACGTGTACGTAAGTAGTTGCCAAGTTGGTGGTAGTGGCTGTAGCTCAGAGGTTGTGACAGTGCTGTCACTGCAGTGACATTAATCTGGCTATTTGAGTGACTGCTGTTAGCATGGCAATGGCAGCACAGAGTTCATCACGAGTTATTGCAAACTTGGAATTGCAAGAGAACCACAGCTATGGACACCAAGTGAGCTAAGGTTCACAGACCCATTATGATGGAAACTTTAGCCTGCTTGCAGCTTGAGGCAGAATCAGATCCTATCAATCACTGGCAGAATAATACTTCTTTAACTTCCCTCTGGTTTTATCTCCTTTTAAAACGTCCAGTAGCTCAGTCAGACCTTTCAGCTTCAGACAAAATTTCAACCTTTGTTCCAACTTCTGAATTAATCTTTGTGTAAATAATGCAGTTCTGAGTCTCTCTGAAACCACATTTGCTTCTTGAAATTGTCTCTATGTGCCTTCTGAGACATTTAAAGTGATTGTTCTCTTCCAGCTTTATGAAGACTGCAAGGGCAGTAAAAGAGATTGGAGGAGTACTTTTGCCCTACCTTTCTTCTTTGATTTCCTCCCAGAAAAGCTTAGCTTATTCAATATTGAAGACAGGAACTGGCCGAGATTAGAATACTTCATCGCAGAGAGAACTTTCACTTTTTCTGTACCTTGGCAGAGAGATGATTCCAGAAGAGCAGAGAACAAGCTTAATAATTCTAATAAATTGTTAGTGTTCACGTGAGAATTTCCAGTTCTTGCTGTAAAATTCTAAATCTTTCTTCTATTCCCTCTTCCTTTGGAGAGAGGAAAGCAGAAATAGTGTGAACATTGTCAGTTTCAGAAAGTGAACCAAGTGGCTCTCAGGCTTACTCCAACTGCCTCCTCTTCAGAAGAGTGTATCACCAACAGTATCCAGAGCCAACTCACTTACTGTAACCTAGATGGAAGTCTGTGTAAGTACTTGTCCTCTGAGAGACCCAAAAGAAGCCTGTAAGGAGAACAAGAGCTATTTGGTGTTTTTTTCAGCAATACATAGGTCTAGTTTCACCCTGCTTTGGAAGGTAGGTTATAGGACAATCCTGCAATGAAGAGTATGAGTAACTAGAATTGTGGCAGGTTTCTTTGCTTGCCCACCCAGCACCACAAGGCATTCTTTGCATCCAGCTCTGCTGCTCACTTTTGCAGTGTTAGCTTCCCTTGCTTGTCTTCATAGTGCAGCATAGATGAGAAGAGCATGAACGAGCAGGCTCAGCAGAGCTGGCTGATTATACCAGTTCTTTTGATCCTAGATATGCATAGACGTATCACAGAAGTGAACGCCCCCATCTCTCGGGAAGAGAGGTAGCAGCGCAAATCTGAATTTGGAGGAACAAATAATAGGATATTTACAGGTATACTCTGCATGCTGTAGCACTATATTCTTTCTTACATTACTAATAAGGTAGGTGCATTGCAGAGGAAGAGATTTACTCTTGCACACCTAAAGAGAGGAAGTTAGGGGCCGTTGTCAGTATTCAGCCCTTCAAGTTACTGTGTCCTGGTGGCTGTTCTGTCTGAATTGCTGTTTGAAGCTTCAGCTGAAGGTTGCCATGCCTGATGTCTCTTGCCTTTCTCCAGCAGCATCCAGCAGTGGAGTGATAACCTGCCAGGGGCCAGATGTGAAAGAACACACAAGCAGTAAGGAAGGCTCTTGCAGCCCCAGTAGTATTTTTTTTCTTTCTTGGCTTTCAGTCTTCAGTTTGTAAAGAAAGCAGATCCTCAGTGTAAACCCACCCAAATTCAAGTAAGTGTTACCATATGTAAAGTGTTTTTCTGAAGCATTTGAATAAACTGTTAGAAGAGGCTTACCTCCAGTTCCCACAGATGTTTCCTCTGGTTTTGCATATGGATAATAGCTCTCTTCTCTCCCTCGCTCTCTCTTTTTCACTTACTTTCTTTCCTTCTTTCCTTTTGTCCTTCTTTCCTTCTGTCTTTCTTTCCTCCTCTCCTTCCTTCTTTCCTTCTGTCTTTCTTTGATTGCCCTCAAACTTTGGTCATCATTTGATCTGATGTGATCTCGGAGCTTTTTCCAGGATTATGGTAGGATTAATATTGACTCTGAGGAAGTGGAAATTCACTTTCATCTCTTCCTAAGCAACCTTCTGATTGCAATTCTGTACAGAAAATAAACTGAGACAAATTTGCAGCATAATGTAGTTTCTGTGCTGTCTTGGATTTATGTTAAAGGCAGCCATATGGCTCTGTGGAAGTCAGTCATAAGCCTCTGCTAAGGGCAAACACCACCAGCTACAAGGTTTCATCTCAGAAGAATGTTAACAGGAGATGAAGACAGGCATAAAGTGCTCATGGAGAAACAAAAATCCAATTCCTTCTGGAGCCTACTGGGAAAGCTGATCTCATGCATCAGTGAACCAGAGTTCATATGAGACCTAGCTAGTAATTTCTGTTATCTTTTACATCTTCCCTATAATGTCAGTTGGCAGAGATTAATCTTCTCTTTCCATCTGCTTCCTCAACTCAGTGCAAGGAATCAGATTTATTGATGTGATCTATCCATTAGTGAACCAGGCAGAGCTCTCTAATGTCAAGTGGCAGGTGAGGGTCATGGTCTCATTCAGACAGCCCAGTTCAATCCAGCATGAATAGGATCTATCATCAGAGAGTAAGCACACCAGTTGGTAGATGCAGTACAATGGTTGATAATGATCTTGAACCACTGTTATTTCCACAGTTAATGGTTTTCTTCTGATTCTGGCAGCTAATGTATCTGGTAGGGGTTTTGTAAACAAACACAAGCCATGATAACTCATTCCCAGGAGGAAAAAATCAGCTGGTTTGCATTAAGGAAAGTCAGGGAAAGATATATACAAAAATGTAGAAGAGAAGTTGCAGCAACCTAAAATAGCTGCAGCTGAGTATATCCCTTCTCTCCTGAAGTACTTTTTTAAGATTAATTGACTTCTTTGTATGGAAATGGCAAACAGAATGCTAGGCCTTCGCACAGAGACAGGCACATGCTATCTCTGTATATGTCACTAAGGACGTGCTTGAGGTAGAGAATGAGAACTCCCAGGTGTTGGATGTCTCTACTGTCTGACTTTCCTATGGCCCTTTGGACCATCAGAAAAATAAGAAGATAAAGCTGTAGCTACCCTTATGTCTTCCTTGTTTACATTGGCCTTGTGGTGCTGCCAAGCTGTTGTAGAAGGCGCTGTTTCTCTTCTAAAAAGTAGAATTACTGATAGTTGCTGTCTCCACATAGCTATATTTTGAGTAGGGACCATTTTTGAACAAAATGTGGTACTTTAGTTCAGGTGAGCAATCGTCACAACTGTATTCATAATACATAATTGCAGGGGTTTTATTCCCAGAAATTCATTAATACCATTTTGTTAAACATCAAAACCAATTCATTAGGGGTACTGTCGAATTCCGAGCAGAAAAGTCACGTCTCCTGAAGTATTGGTCCTGAGAGATAAATATGTCATCAAAACATTAATTCAATAAAATTTACATTTCTCTCAACTTGCAGTCACTTAGCATGAATTTTATGGGAATTTTTTCCGCCTCTTGATGAGTCTGATTGATCTGTTCCTAATTGTAGACATCTAAGATGTGGTTTTTACAGCGTCATGCCTTGGACAGAATCTACGGTAATGAATTGAGGACCTTAGCAAAATGTATGAGAACATTTACTTAGGCTTGCCTACAAAAAGTCTTAGTTCATATAAGAATGTCCAGAGATTCAACACTCCTTAGAGGCAAATAGATATTTATTAATAAAGTTTGATAATGTTAGATTTGCATTGGTTTGGGGGGCAATATTAACCTATGTCACAAAATAAAAATTGGTGTACTCATTTCATAAAGTACTCAGCCTGTGATTACAGAGGGCAGAATGGTGTTGCCTTGGCTGGAGGAGTCAGGTAAAGTACAATGATCTTTTGAGCCTACAGTGGTGCCCTGTACTGGTAACAGCAAATATGTCTAGGGGTTTTCTCAAACTGCAGTCAAATATAACATATTAATGGACTTGTTACTTACATGAAATAAATTTCTAGAGGCTCATGGAAATACTTAATTGTTTGAGTGTCTTTTGGTACGCAAGGGTAAAAGAAACAAATTTTAAAAATGTTAGGAATATTTTTTTTTCCTCTGCTACTTACCCTTTCTCTTACTTTCTGTTCTGTCATCTTCCAAATGTCAGTTTTGTCATAGTCTGTACCAAAACAACAGGTATCTGCAAATACCTTTCCTTAACTCCACTGTTGCTTTTGCCTGACCCATAGAGAGCCTAAATTTTGCTTTTTTGCTTTAGGCAATTACGTTTTAATGCTTCTGTATGTTTTACCCTAAAAATAAAGTGAATCAAACAGTAATATTATAAAAGCTTTGTCTTTATGTACTGGGGGCAAACAGTACATATCATTATAGACGAGCAAGGGAATGATCAGTTGAATTGAAATTGAAATTGATAGAAGAATATACATTTTGACACAATGCGTGTTTAGCCTACAGAACAAAATGCCAGAAGACATCAGTGAGAGTGTGAATTTTGGGCTGTTTAGAGAAAGAGTGAGCTGTTAGTGAATAAGTAATCTAGTTCATGCCCTCCCTTTGCATTGTGTACTTTCAGACAGGGTATTGTTCTGGTGATCTGCCCTTCTGTGGCAGTTTCTGTTCCTGCTTATTTGGTTACAGCTACAAGCAGATTTTGCATATGTAACTGTTCTCTGTCAACTAAGATTACCCTTCTTCTCCACAGTTTTTGGAATTAAGTGACTTGCTCATTGTACTGCATATACTCATGGGAATCCTACCCCTTACACTGTTTTTTAGACAGTGACCTCCTTCAGAAGTCCAGGTCAGAGATAATTTCTAACACTGCATGCCTGTTTTAGTGTAGTCTTCTGTGTGTTATAGCGGTTCTTGCTCAGTGGTCTTCTGGTGGTGGCCTGTATATGTAGCTGAAGAGCTACATATCAGTAACACCATCATGGAACTGACCACATGCAGGATGGTGTAGGAGAGAGTACTGCAAGAAAACCTACACTGCAGTGGCATCAGGATGTTTGTAACTGATCACAGTGGAAACTCTATTCAGAAACACAACCAAACTAATAGATTCATTCTGCTCCAGATTCTTTAGATGCTCATTGTATGCAACAATACATAAGATTCAAAGACTTTTGAGGGAGGGAGTTAGGGCTTTTAAGCACTTATGTTCCAAATGCAATTTTATTCTGAATCGATGGTATTGTAGCTCCAAAGGTGAAGATTGTTTTATTGTTGTGTATGCATAAGGATTAGTGATATTGACCTTTATTCTGTGACAGCAGTCATCATGTAAATACTAATGTTGTACAAAATAACAATAGCTACCTGGCTAGGCATCTCTCTGGCAAGGTGATAAAATACAGTGCATGTTCTGACATACTTGAAGAGTTTTGACAGAATTTTGCTGGGCCTTATTCACAATTCCTGATTTAGTACGGATTTTGTGAGAGAGTCCTGTGTGACTGTTAATAGATTATGACATGTTTGCCGTGGCATTCAGCACACTAATGATGTGATTGTGCTGTATGAAATACTTCAATACAGAACTAAAATGCTGCCAAGAAAGTTGCTAGAAATAAGGTAGGCTCTTTCACATGTCTTCCAAGTATCTGCAAAGCGTTCTATATATAATGCCCAAACCCACAGAAATCCTAACCACAGATCACAGTGAATCTTTTGCAAAGTGAATCAATCTCGGCATGTTATAAAAAAAAAATCATGTACCTAACGTAAAAATTGTATTAGGAATGTCAGAATTATGGAATAATTCTATACAAATTGGTACCCATCTCTTTAAAAGTTATGTAGAATATTCCTTTTGCTTAGTGAAAGTATATTTGTGTAATATCTGTGCATAATTCTGGCAGTCTGTATTCTAGGGTTTTCCGTACAAATTTATGTAATATTGAATTCATTCTTCTGAAGTGGGGTCAAAAGTTTTTGTTACAGATATTTTCATGAAGAAAGTTATTCTAAATCACATTTCTGTTGCTGGGCACTTGACTGTCTTAGAGCAGAAGCATTTGGGCTTATGGCCTGAGCCTTACTGTCCTTGAACGTTTTGATACTCTACCTCCATTTCTCTAAAGATGCAGTTCTCAGTTAACTTAATCTTTCTGCCCAATGCATGGGGGGTTTTATTACTTTTTATCCCGTCCTGCTTTCCCATTTACTATATTTAGTAAAGGGTGCTTCAATTTTGTTTTCCCCAGAGGAAGTGCTAGCACAGGGAAAATCTTATTTGGTGTGAGTCCTCCCCTCAAGCTTGAGGAGGAATCAAAACATGCGCATGTCAGCAGGTGCACACCAGCACTTCATGCTCAGAGAGTACAGAGTTAAATTGAAAGCATGATAATTTTACTTTCATGCATATGCTGCTGTTTTCTGAGCTGGCATCTTTGAGGTTTTTGATGCTGTATTTCTGTCTTACCTTTCAAGGGTGAAAGCTTAAGTAGAATGCCTATGTTTGTGAAATAAGGGGAGTTCTCAGCTGTCTTTGCATCCATAGATTAGTTTATGACATAACATATTTTGCTACTGGTCTGTGGTTTAGGGTTGTTACATACTTAATTATTCCTTCCTAAAATCTTAAGATAGAAGCATATATTGAATAAGCTGATTGAAATATATATTGAGCAAATGTAAAAAGAAGATTATTTGCTTTAAAAAAGGAATTGAATTATTTAATAAAAATAGAGTTGTCTTTTAAAATATTAGCATGATTCACTGGATTTTTGTAGTCTAAGCTTAATAAAATATTTAAAGTGCTGCTTACATGAAGAGCTAGCAAATGCTTGTTAGATGATCAATTTTGAATGTGAAATACACTGTTGTGGATATTATGAGCTCTCTATGAGATGAAACATAGTGTAATTGCCAGTAAGTCAGTGTCTGGTCAAGTACTGCAAGCAATTTAGTCAGCTATTCAAGTTCCATGGTTTGCAAAGACAAGGTAGATAGATAATTAAAATCATTTGTGGATAGATTGCATTTCAGGAACATAAGAATTTCGACATTATCTGGAAACAGCCTGGGTTTGTTGTCAGATACCATATCCTTCTGAGTGTCTCGTAGGAACACTGTTTGGCATGGCTCAGTGAGGCAGACAAGATGTGCAAGTCTGATAGTGTTACACTTTAAATACTTACCACTCCGAGTTAATGTAGCAGGAGAGTCTCTGACAACTTTGCTAGTAGCTCCACTCATTAGGAATAGAGAGATCCAAACAAATTTTCTTAACCCAGGGGAAGATGACAGGCTGGGGTTTCCGTCATTATTTTTCCCTCTGCGTTGTCCAGCCAGCCAGTGTGACCACTCTGGTGTTGTATTCATGGGATTCCAGTCAAAGGAGGAATAGCTTAAAGTGAGGAGTCACACTGTCTGCTTGCCTAAGACTACACACTGATGAATTCACATATAAAAGTTACAATTTTCTTCTGCTGTCTCCACGCCCAAAGTGGACTGTCAGAGCTGTGACAGCTCACACACCACTGATATGCAAGCATCTACTGAGTTTATCTATGGGATTAACTCCTCGAAGGCTTTGAGAATATGGATTACAGTCCGTAGTAGGCTGTTCTGTACCAAAGGCAATGTCTCAGCTCTCACTTTCTCAGAGAAAGGGGGAAAAAAAAAAGAAAAGGTCAGAAGCTGACTGTTTTGTTGCATTATTTTGTTAAAGCTTAGAGCATGTGGAATTCCATTCAAGTGCTCATATAATGCCAGTTTCCATTGTTAGCCAGTTGAGTCTAAGAGTAAGAGGGATGTGAAAATTGCAAGTTTGCCAGGCAACTTCTTATTTTTAATGTGTAAGCTGATGTTTAAGAGGAGTATTAGTATTATATCTACTGTAGGGCTTTCCTTCAGTTCCCCAAGATAGTACACATTGCACATACAGAGATAAACAGCCACCTTTGTGCTTGGCATTTTTTTAAGATCTTGTAGATGTAGATATTGTTTGTGAAATATACCTAGACATGGTATTTACTATATGTAGCCAGAAATGAAAAAGCAGTAAAGGTCAAATGGATAAGACACTTTATCAGGACTTAATGAATCTGGATGCTTCTGTGAGTCTGTCAAATCAAAGTATTGGTATTGAAAGGGGTAAAACATTTTTTTACATAGAGCTAGTTAGTATTATTTTGGTGTTTGCTACATAAAAAATGTCACAACTTGTAATGAGGTACCTTCTTGGAGGGGATTTAAACCACAAAGGCTTTGTCGTTTGAAATCATTGGTAATCATCTGAGCTCAGAAGCCAAGAAAAATTGGGATGTGCTGTTGTGCATCAGTAGATCTGGTGTGTATCCTTCTGTTTCTACTGCCAGCATGTTTAATATTGGTCAGGTTGTAGAAACCTATGTAGCATGTTTCATGGGATCATGTTTGGAATGCAAATATTTTTAAGGAGAAAGTCATGCCAAGATATTCTAGTTCATCTGTTAACCTCCTGTATCAATATCACCTTCAAATAACAAACCTTGTTTATCATCTGCTGTTATTTTTCTCAGGCTGCAGTGGGGCAAATTAATTTCTAGCGTCTCTACAGGGCATTTCTGATGAAGCCACTATACCTGTATGGGTTGGTCCATTACTATGCAAGGATCCAATCATGGGGCCTAGAGGATGAAAGTCCCATCAGCTGAGAAGCAGTCCAGAGTGTCACGTGTTGTAACTAGAGGGCTTTCCCCTCCACAGTTAGCTCACTTGGTGCTAGATCCTCTGACTTGTACTGTATAGGTGGCAAGCAGTAGGCAAACACAGTGTATGCATGCACTTGGCTTCAGGAGGATGTGGGTATCAGCAATTCATGAGTGTCTCTTTCCTATTAAAAAATGCAAACACCTATCTAGTTCTGTTTGGCTGTTCTTGAGCTTGGTAAGTTCAAAATTCTCCACAGTGTGCTTTCTTAACATTTTTAGCTATAGTGTATTCATTTTGCAAAGCCTAACTGGGTAGGGCCAAGCCTTATACTACAGAATTACCAACATAACAAATTGGTGGGAAAAAAGCTGGTGCAAAGATCTTTCTGCGGCTGAGATTCTGTTGTTTATAAAGTTGTATACGTATATCAGGAGGAATACTCCAGGTATTATATGCCATGCTTAGAGGCTCTCCCAAAATAATTACGCTTGCATGAACTGAAATTAAACAGTTCTACTGTAGACAGGCTTAAAGAGTAGTGTTTCTCTTAGATATTGTAATCAAACAAAGATAAGTTTGCTGGTAACTCATAGTGTGTGTCTTAACTGTGGATTTGCTTTTCATTTCTGTTGCTGGCTGCAGTTTTTTGTACACTTACTAAATATATTTCTTTAGAGTACTTCCCAGGCTGTAAGTAGCTGCCGTATCCATAATCAGATCTTGTTATGGG
This sequence comes from Phaenicophaeus curvirostris, assembly GCF_032191515.1. Classification (NCBI taxonomy): domain Eukaryota; kingdom Metazoa; phylum Chordata; class Aves; order Cuculiformes; family Cuculidae; genus Phaenicophaeus; species Phaenicophaeus curvirostris. The sequence goes on from NC_091395.1 coordinate 43,494,286, forward strand.
AAGATTACGTTCCAAGGAGATACGAATTACTGAACTGAGTATTTAGGACACAAAAAAGATCTTTTAACTGACTAATTTTGGCAAAGTTTCCAGAAGTTTGTATCTGAGAGTTTGCTGTTTTCTTTGTACTTAACCCAGGAAAGCTGTGATAAGTAGTGTGGGCTCTAGTCAGATTGCTCATTATTGACTTTTTAATGGAGTTCCCTGTAGTCTGTAGCAGAAGCCAACAAAAATAAACAGCAGCAGAATGCCTGTCCCTACTTCTTGGATAAACTCTGAGAGACCTCCTCCTTACCATACCATATTTTGGGTAGTTCTGTTTCCTGTCTGGATACCAGTGTATTACTAATGTTTGGGGGAGTTCAGTCTTTTCTTAAAGGGAAAGTGTCTTTTTTTATATTGCCACACATATTGTTGCTATGACCCCTTTATAGACTGGATGCTGTTACTAATTGAAAAATAGGCAACATTAAACATAAGAGGTATGACTGCCTGTCCTCCAGTTTTATTTACTTTTATACTTTACCATACGCTCTTTCTTCCACAGGCATTTCCTATTCAAAACAGGAACAGGGACCACACCGCTGTTCAGTACTGCAACTCCAGGGTACACAATGGCATCCGGCTCTGTTTATTCCCCTCCTACTCGGCCACTACCTAGGAACACTCTATCCAGAAGTGCTTTTAAATTCAAGAAGTCTTCAAAGTACTGTAGCTGGAAATGTACTGCACTGTGTGCTGTAGGGGTCTCAGTGCTGCTGGCAATACTGCTGTCCTACTTCATAGGTGAGTCCCTTTTTTTATAATTGTCACCATGAGTAGGGATGTCTGATGCATTTTATATCGTCTGTGACATACTAACTTTTAACCAGCCAAGTTTTGGTAACAGTAAAAACCACAGCAGTGATCTAATGAAAACTCCCAATTGTTTAGAGGAAATAGAAAATTTGAATATTTTGTAAGCATTCTGCAGCATGTTAGTGGGTGAATTAACTTCAAAGAAGTATTTGTACTGCAATTAAACTATGTGGTGTCTAGTTATTTTGACAGTATGTGTAAAATATAGGCTGTAAAAATTCCATTATATGAATATAACTTGCAACATATCCATGGAACTCCTTTCCTCTCATTTTGCATGAGCTGTAACTAATACAGCATTTAGGAATGATAACTATCACTTATTTCACCATTACATACACGTATGTTTGCATATAGAGCTAAAGGAAGATTCTGATACAGACTTTTGATTCCAAGATAGGGAAAATAATTGTCCAAAATGACAACATGCAGAGAAGATGCAGACTTCTTCCTCTCTTGTGGGTTGTTTATTTTTAATTATTCCCTTTTTTCACTATCTGTTTGTTAAATTCCATTCCCCAGTTTTTGTTTTAGGGGATTTCCTTTATTTCTTCATCTCTTTAATTATTTAATTTCATAAATGCTTGCTATAAATATTCTGTAATTTTAGTTGTAGGCAGTTAATGGGGGCAGTGCTTGTCTGTGAGAAAAATGTTTATTGGCTTTAATAAGAGAAAGAACAGGCTCTTTTTATGCTTGGAAATTCTTCTGTAGCTTTGTCCAGCTTACATATTTTTTTCACCTGAGTCCACAAATGGTCTTCAAAGACTTCCTTTTAACTGATTTGTTAATTAGAAGTCACCACAGTTATTTAAATGTATGTGTAAACGTCTGGGTTTGGGTATTGGCTGCACTCAGATTCAGAGTCTTAAGAAGTCAAGGAAAGAAAATAGAGCAGAGTCAATCTCCCCTTCCTTCCCTCTTTTTTAAATCAGTGTAAATTAATAATAAATCCTAGAAGGCCTTTTGATCCTTAAATCTTCTTTGCTTTTGTTGAAACAGGCTTGCTACATTTCAATCCAAGGCACAGCAGAAAAGCCTTTGAAGTAGTTCTTACTGGGCTCAAACTCCTGTGAACAATGCAAGAAACTGGATTGCTGAGTAGCTGGAGAAATTCTTTTCTGCCCTGGCAAAGCAAAACTCCCTTTCCACCTCAGCTACCAGCCACAGAGAGCAGAAGGTTTCTATGCAAATGCAGGGCTTGCCAGTCCAGTCCCTTTCAGTCACTGGATTTTTGGTTGTTTTATGCGAGTGTGCCCAGGAGTATAGAAGTGTCATTTAGAGTTAAGCTTTGACACTACATCTTTTTCTAAACTGGGATTGAAATAATCCCGTTTATAAAACACATTAATTGCGCTTAGTCTCTGTAATACTGCCTCTTAAGTCATCAGAAAAAAATGTCTACTACTAAATACATACATAAATATAAAAGGAAGCATTCGGTATGAAGTATCACTGTCAAGAACTGGGAAAAACAGCCATACAGATAGTAAAATATTGAAGGCTTGATTCTCACCTGAGCTCTACACTTTGCTGGCCCCAAAGAGCTAGATTAGTTGTGAATCTGAGGGGCAAGAGAAGATAGCTGTGCTGGATTATTTCTCCCACAGGCACATTAAGAAATATAAGCATGCCTAATGCACCTCAGGAAAAAGAGCCGAGCTTTCCAGTGAGTGAGAGCTTTCAGCTCCACACATTTATTCGCATACCCTGTAAAAAAAAACAAATATAGCTGTACAGCATTTCATGGGCGCGTGCCAGCTCACATCCTTGCTGAAATAAACAATGCACAAGGGCCTTCCTCTGCCCGTAGTCAATAGGGAGCTCTTTGCCTGCTGGTGATATTACGCATATTTCAGCTAACTCAGCAATCTAAATGTAAAATCCAGCACTCAGGGACACTCTCTAGAGAACTTCAGGTCCATAAAACCATGAATGGATTACACTCATTTGTGTATGTGGTTTTGCCATCTCTACAGATGTAATATCAGAAATACTCTCCATTTAATAGGCCATCCAAGTATAAATTGGTGGAAATCATTAATGTAAGATGGAAAAGGTCCTTCATATTGGTTAGCTGTTCCATAGCATAGGCGTGAAAGGGAAATTACTGAGTAGAAAATTGGTCAGAACATGAAAGGAGTGGAAGGACTGAGGTATTGTGTGACCTCTAACATCCCATGATGTGCCTCTAACACAGTGGTCTAGCTTCTCCCCTGAGGTTTACAGCAGCTGAGGAGGCATGTCACATTCGTAAAGCCATTTTGAGGCGCATTTTGAACTTCACAGAGAGACATTGCCACAAGCGTGAAAATGGTACAACTCTTGCTGCAAAATATGCCAGTACACATTGATAAGAAACTTAGTGTGGCTGATGTCCCTTGTGTGGTTAACGTCCACAATGTGGCTGTGTCAGCTGCAGACTAAAGAACTAATATGATTCCTTGCCTGTTGAATGGTGGTGTAACCAGGCCCTTCTCAGAAAGACAGAGAGATGAACATGTCATGCCCAGGCTTTTTTTAATTGGATGTGGGGTGGAAAAAGTTACTTCAGATCCCACTGCCTCTGTTCAGGCAACATAAGGCAGAAGAGACAGTTTGCTAGACTTCATGTCTGCCTTTGCAGAACTGCTCAGTCAATTACTGCTCCGTCAATTAGCCTAGCCAGAGGAAGGAGCTGCATTGAGAGTCTGGTCTGTCTTGCACTTCTTCCATCACTCTGACAGGAAAGACTCCTACATTTACAAAGTCTACAAAGAGGAGGTGAGAGCAGAGGATGGCAGCATGGGGAGAAACCTGAGAAAAAGCTTCATTGTAAGACCATTTAATGCAGTCTTGGGAGTCACAAAGAATTGAAAATGTTATTTCAGTCTAAAATAAAGTCTTGCTTCCAGCATCCTGACATATTCTTGCTTTTCTAACCCTTGTGGTCTGTCACAACCATTTTGCAGTGTACAACATGCTTATGTTTACCATTCTTGTCAATGAGACTGGCAAATTTTTAGATAAAACAGAATTGAGTTGTGGAAAATACTGGTCCTTCGTTTGGAGGCTTCATCTGCTGTTACATGGTTGAGAAACAATGAATTAAGCAACAGAAATATGCAAGTGTTGAACCAAAAGATAGTACAGCAACACACAGAATTGTGGAAATAAAAACCAGATCTTGCTTAGAGTAAGAGATTCAAAGAAAAGCTCCCTGAAATTAGTTAAAAATTATGAAGAGTAAAGAAAAGGACAAGAGGGAATGGCCTCAAGCTCTGCCAGGGGAGATTCAGGCTGGACATCAGAAAAAAAGTTTTCACAGAAAGGGTCATTGAGCACTAGAACAGGCTGCCCAGGGAGATGGTTGGGTCACCATCCTTGGAGGTGTTTAAAAGATGGGTGGATGAGGTGCTGAGGGGCATGGTTTAGTGATTGATAGGAATGGTTGGACTCTATGATCCTGTGGGTCTTCACCAACCTTGTGATTCTGTGAATATTAACTACTTCCTTTTGGGATCAAGATTACACTGCAATTTCTTGAGGTTGCTCAACTGCTATCCATAATCAGCTTGCAACTAAGGATGAAAACAAACAATTTTTTTTCCAATGTGAACATTTTAGTCTTTTAGTCTGTTTGTAACATTAGGAAGCACAGTATTAAATTTAAGCCATGAAAGAATAAGAAATATTAAGTTGCCTTAGTTTGACCTCTTTCTATATACACATTAATAGTTTTACTCATACTATGTACAGGGGGTCTGTGTGAGAGACAGAAATAGAGTCCAGCTTTACCACGTGCAAGACAAAATGCAACCTTGTCCTCCTCCTCCCCATGGGATCCCTCATTCAGCATCCATCATTTGCAGTGAATGAATGAAGGGAAAGCTTTGTAGAGCGACTCCTGAGTCAAACATGGGTTTCAAATCAAAGTTCTATATGTACCTTTTGGGATCTTCTCTATCCACTCTTGGTTTTATTAAGGGGAGGAGTTTGTTGTTCTTGAGTGTGGGTTTTTTGTAACAGAAAAATCCACTGTGCGATTACAGAGAACTACATCAGTCAGGAGAAATTGTTTGCAATATGTTCTTGCATAGCACAGACTCTGACCCAAGTATATCAACAGACTGATTGGTACTGTTCTAATTATGTCTTCTTTAGTGTAGATACAGCAGCTGTATGAAATTAATGAGAATTTGGGGACATAAGGACCCCTCTTTCTTCCCCAGGAATTCCTATGGCAATGGTTCTCCATTGCCAATGGTACTATACTGACAGACATTTTATGTCAGTAGTAGAAGTTAGTGCTATTTTCACTGAGCACAGAACCAGAGAGGCAACAGTTTTCTTTGGTCAGTGCTAGAATTACACAAAATCAGAGTCAGTCAACTAAGCTGGAAAAGTTGAACACTGAAAGACTGCCTGCATCTGTCATGAATATTGTCTTATGTCTACTTAATAGGTTTTTGTTAACATAAGACATTCTTTGAATACACAGTGAGACTTGACCTATTTAGTCAGGCCTCTGCTGTCCCGACTTCTTCACAACAATCTGTCATACTTCCAAGTCTGTTGAGCATTTTACCCTCTGTGTACCTTGGGATTGATCATTTTGTTAGACTTCACTCTGCAGCAAATGGTCAGGACAAGAATATACACCAGTCAGCTATTCTTCATGATAAAGCAAATATTTAAATACCAGTGCTAACAGAAGGACATCTTTTCTGCAGGGGGTTAAAAAAAAATGGGGAAAAAAAGGAGTTTTTTTTAATTAAAAAGGCCACAGGACTATTTTTATCACTACTGCTTGCTATGAACAGTTAAGCAAATCCATTTTGTGCAGAAGGCAAAGCTGACATTTAGACTTAACAACTGAAACATTTTCTGGGAAAACATATATTGCACTTTATATTTCATTCTATGAGAAACAGTAAAAGAACTGCTGTTCTGCTGTGACAGAGATGACCATACAGTCACAACGCAAACTGCAATTGAAATGTGTATGGAAAAGAGACATCAGACTTGAAAGCTATGTTTGGTAATTACAGGTAATTCGTATTTTCCACATTTATGTAGAAATAGGTACATTGTGCTTACCCTGCGGTTATGATGTTCTATGTTCATGCTTTTTGTCCATCTGAAAATGTTACTGTTTTATTATCATCTCATGATATTTAGAGTAGATTTCTAATAGTGGACACCTATCTTTAGAGTTGTCTGTAAAATTTACTGAGAATAATAAAAGAGCAACTTAAGATGTTTTAAGGTAGAAAGAAAAGAAGGAGGTGGCCAGGAAAAATTGTAAATAAGTTTCATCATTAGAGGGGGCTGACAAGAGAACGATTCAGGGTGTGGAAATTACAGCTGAGTATCGATTAACTATCCTGTGGGTAGGTTTTAAGTAATCCTTAAAAATTAGAAAATTGTCTGTTTCTGCAGACAGAGGTTAACTTCCCCTGTCTCCAGTGGTGTTTCAGAGTTTGTTGTCTGTGGTTCTTCCATGTAATTCAGGATTTAGTGTGACTGCTACTGGCAGTCACATATCTTCCAAGATTGTGGAGGACCACATGCCTTTTCTGTTGGGCTCGGTAGCAGAAGTCATAGTAGGGCAGAACCACCCTCTCCAGAACTAGTGGACTTGACAATTAGAGAACTGAATTTTGTGGCTAAAGCAATGGCTAAATATACCTGTAATCAAAAGGAATCTATTTTACTTTATTGATAAAAAACAATATAATATTTCTTTTTGACTGCAATGCCAAGGTAACATTATTCTGCTGCTTGTAAAGCTCAGTTACTGGCAGGAATGAGGAAAACAACTTAATTAATAATGCCATTTAAATGGAATTTTTATTACAGTACACAGCATAGGTATTGCAATTAACAGGCATGAGGGAGAATATAGTTTAGTTGCCATTAATCTCCTTTACTTTCATTATATGTTTATAGAAACTATTTTTCTCTTTGACCTGCATTTAATTTTGAGTATTGTAATGTCATTGTCACTGAGAGCTTCATCAAGAACTTTTGGTTTTCTGCATTATATCCCTGTTTCTGTCTGCTTCCCTAGATTGTCCAGGGACCGTAGTGATGACTGGAGCTTCACAAAGTCACAGGCAGCTTCTCATCTTAAAAATATGAGGGGATTAGGGAAAGCTCTGGGTGTCTCTACTGGATTTGTAGGCAGCAGCAGCATTTCATAGAATCATAGAATAACCAGGTTGGAAGAGACCCACCGGATCATCGAGTCCAACCATAATTTTCTGTCATCCTTTCTTTTCCCAAATTAAAGGTTTCTGATATCAGTTCAGGCTCAGTGGGAGCTGGAAGTGGCTGCCTCTCAGAGTGAGAAGCTATGGATTAGGTACCTAGCGATGTCTTGTTTTGACCAGAATGGGTGTTTTCACATCTTGCTTAGCAACAAATGTCGTAGAATCCTGGAATAGTTTGGGTTGGAAAGGACCTTAAAGATCGCCTAATTCCAACCCCGCTGCCATGAGCAGGGACACATCTCACTAGATCAGGCTGCCCCAGGCCCCATCCAACCTGGCCTTGAACACCTCCAGGGATGGGGCAGACAGAACTTCCCTGGGCAACCTGTTCCAGTGCCTCTCCACTCTCATTGGGAAGAAATTCTTCCTTATATCTAGTCTAAGTCTGCCCCTCTTCAGTTTATACCCATTGCCCCTAGTCTTATCACTACAAGCCTTTGTGAACAGTCCCTCTCCAGCTTTCTTGTAGCCCCTTCAGGTACTAGAAGGTCACTATAAGTTCTTGGAGCCTTCTCTTCTCCAAGCTGAGCAATCCAAATGCTCTCAGTCTGTCCACATATGGGAGGTGCTCCAGCCCTCTGATCTTCCTTGTAGCCTCCTCTGGACCTGTTCCAACAGTTCCATATCTTTCTTATGTTGAAGATTCCAGAACTGGAGACAATACGCCAGGTGAGGTCTCACAAGAGGGGAGTAGAGAGGCAGAATCACCTCCCTCACCCTGCTGGCCACACTTCTTGAGATGCAGCCCAGGATACAGTTGGCCTTCTGGGCTGCAAGCACACATTGCCAGCTCTTGTCGAGTTTCTCATCAACCAGCATCCCCAAGTCCTTCTCCGCAGGGCCGCTCCCAGTCACATCATCCCCCATCCTGTATTGAAATGAGGGATTGCCCTGACCCAGGTGTAGGGCCTTGCACTTGGCCTTGTTGAACTTCATGAGGTTCTCACAGCCCCACTTCTCCAGACTGTCCAGGTCCCGCTGGATGACATCCCATCCTTCCCAAGTGGCAACTGCACTACTCAGCTTGGTGTCATCTGCAAACTTGCTGAGAAGGCACTCAATCTAGCTGTCAATATCATTGATAAAGATATTAAACAGCACTGGTCCCAGTACAGACCCCTAAGGGACACCAATTGTCATGGATCTCCATCTGGACTTTGAGCCATTGACCACTACTCTCTGAATACGACCCTCCAACCAGTTTCTTATGCACCAAACCATCCACTCATCAAATCTACATCTTTCCAATTTAGAGAGAAGGATGTTGTGGTGGACTGTGTCAAAGGCTTTACAGAAGTCTAGACAGATCACATCCATCAGTTTACCCGTGTCCACTGCTGCGGTTACCCTATCATAGAAAGCTGCTAATTTGGTCAAACAGGATTTGCCCCTGGTGAAGCCATGCTGGCTGCCATTAAACACCTTCATGTCCTCCCATTGCTTTAGCATAACTTCTAGGAGGATCTGTTCCATGATATTCCCAGGCACAGAGGTGAGGCTGACGGATTGGTAGTTCTCCGGGTCGTCTTTTCTACCCTTTTTAAAAATGGGCACAACGTTACCCTTTTTCCAGTCACCAGGGACTTCTCCTGATTGCCAGGACTTTTCAGATATCATGGAGGGTGGCTTGGCAACCACATCAGCCAATTCCCTCAAGAATCTGGGATGGATCTCATCAGGTCCCATAGACTTATATATGTTCAGGTTCCTCAGGTGATCACGAACCTGATCCTCCACAGTTGGAGGGGTTTTACCCCCCTCCTCCCCATCTTGCTGTCCCATGACCCAGGAGGGGTGAAGAGAGCAGTTGTCAGTGAAGACTGACATAAAAAAGTTGTTAAGTGTCTCAGACTTCTCCATGTCTGTTGATATGAGGTCACCATTTTCAGCCATCTGACTGGAAGGAGGGAAGGAAAAATCACTTGGGCCCCAGTTTCCCTCAGTATCTGTCCCAAGGCCCTAAAATCTCTTTTAATCCCCCTTGGGTTTTGTACTGTGGCTTCATCCCTTCCCGTATGGAGCAGCAGTAATGGGTGATAGTCTAAGGGCCTCACTAGGTTGGGAAGTTTCCTGGCCACATCCCTTACCTGGGCTTCTGGGAGGCATCAGGCTTCCTGTGAGTGGGATCTGCTCAACATTTTGGATCCTCTGTCCCCCTCAGTAGAGAGTCTCCTACAACTATGACTCTAATTTCCATTATTTAGCAGGTAGAAATCACCTCTTAACATTTCTAAAGGGTTTTATCGTCCCAAGTATAACTTAGGAAAGTCCCCAAAGTCTGAAGTACCAGTATCCTAGTTCCATTTTAGGTCTTCATAATCTTGAGAAACACAACTATAAAAGCCAGATAATTTGTATTTGTAGGCCATGCGTTACTAACATCGCTTCAGGCAATTCTTTTCAGTCATTTCTGTTGTGTGCTTTGTAAATGGTGGTGTTCAGATACACATGTGACTGTCTACTCTGGTTTTATGCTTCGAAGTGAAGCTTAATATTACAACTAGTACTTCCATGACTTTCTGCATTGCAGAGATTTTCAGCTACTGTTTAACAAAAGATAAATTTATTTTCTTTGGTATCACGTATCTATGACTTCTGGATTTCTGTGTGAGTTTCATATAATGTTTACAGTATTGCCGATGAGCTCATTGTGCCTCCTTAGTGTGGAAATATTTTGCAGACAATAGTTTCTTATGCTTACAACATTCATTCTTTCAAAACTGGGAGACAAAGAATGACTAGTCATAGAAAGAATTTGTTATACCTCACCACCATATTGGTCTGAATCAGGCTGAAAGTGCTTTAAACATCTTTCATTGAAATAGTATGAAATCTGAACTTGTCAAACGTATTTCCTGAAGCACAAACATCAAATATACTTTCTTGTCTCTTACAAGAATACTGTTATGGACAATGCCCTTGGCTGACTTTTTTTAAGTTGCAAAGATTTTGTTACTGTGGTTTAGGCTAAGTGCAAAGCATAATATAATATTTACTATTTCAGGAGTGCATGATATTAATATTTGATTGATGTTGCGGGTGTCGCATGCTGTTATTGTTAGTGGCACTGAGAGTGAAACGTTCATTGAGAAAGATAATCCTCCCACAGAAGGATGTAGGAACATGTAATTGGTAGTCAGGAGGTTAAAAGAGACTTGACGAGATTTCAAGGGATTAAAAGAGTTAATCTGTCAAGGAACATACCCACCTCTGCTCTGAAAAAGGCTTGTATTCTAATTAAGATTTATCACAAGGATTTTGGCAATAGTCCTGTCACCCTTCCACTTTTGCCCAGTGGAGCAAATTGAAACGCGGTAATCCTGGCAATGGAAGGGATGTAGTAATAAACTGGAAGATGACATAATGTCGTTGTCCATAGGTCCCACCCTGTGTAATTCTGCCATCATACTGTGATGCAATATGCTGATTTTTCAAAATCTGGATGTTTTCAAGAATAGTGAAACCTCTCACAAGCAATTATGTAGAGCTGTAGGTGCTTCTACACTCCTATAATCTTTGGCAGACCCCCAGATAGTAGCAATTTTTCAGTCAAATGAGAGATTAAGTTAAATTATACCCGCTACTTTTTCTTCATGAGTAGAAAGCTTCGATTAATTTAGAGATGTAGTTCCTGTTCTATGAATGGAGATAACTGCATAGTGTATTTTAGTAGTGTGTAAGCATGTGTAATACTTCAAATGTATGCTTGTGTTTAAAAAATATTGGAAAGCAGAGGTGGAATTACTCAGATGATTACTCAAGTTGTTGTGGACATAGTATTCCAGTCTTCTCATTTTGCTGGTAATTTCCATTAATTACTAATTTGTGTCTGTGAAGAAAAAAAGTAGCTTTTAGAGATGCGCTATCTGCTGTGATGTGTGAATTATAATAAATGTGTTAAAACTAGTATTTGGGGTATAAATTCTATCTGTTAGAAATTGCATCTTCTCTGTAAAATGCTGTCTTTTCTTGAATCTTTTCCATGAAGATAACTACTTGCGCTCTTTTTGAATGCTTTAAAAAATTCATTCTCTTATAAATGTCTTGATTTAGATGAGATTTTGGTAAAACTCTCCATACACAAGCACTTTAGAATAAAAAGGTCAAGTACATGTGTCCAAACTTGCTGTGAGCAATATCATTTGATGTTACATTTATGACTGAGATCACAAGAACACATGGGTTTTATATAGGTGTAATTACCCCACCGCAGTGATTAATTATGGATGAAAGTTAGGTGTCCTCTGAAGTACACAGGCATCTTTAAATATGAGATCCTTCGTTTTCCCATTGATGCCATTTCAGACAACTTCATTCACAGAAAAAAGAAAAAAAAAAAAAAGCTGTCTCTTGGGAATCCTCACCTATAATATTATAGTTTTTTAATACAGGAAGCACAATGTGCTACAACTGTTTAGATGCTGTGGACATTTGCATATGAAATGCTTACTTTTCCTCAATAATAAAACCAATCAAAGTAAAAAAATCTAGAGTGGTTTGACCAACATATGATTAATAGGATCACATAAAAGCATCTCTTTTAATAACTATATAGAGGAAGTAATATGGGAGGGCATTAGATATTGTATATTAATATCAGCCATTTGGAAAATTAGCTAGTTCGACAAACCTTTAAGTAAAAAACAGATGTTTCCTATCTTTTTAATGAAAAATACGTTTAAGTTATCATTACTATGGTACAGGAAGAGTACTATTTTTATTTCAAGAAGACTTATTGAAAACTCTAAAACGGCCGACTGCATAAACACCCTTTGCTAACCACTGATTTACATGAGTTTCACAAGGTATGACACAGTAACTGAGTACAAGAAATCTATCTTCACTCCAAACTCACCTACTGTTTCATCTTTACTTTCATCTTTGAAATACCAAGTTGCACAGCAGTTTTTATTGAAGCATTTCTGATGGACAGTGGGTCTCATTTGTCTTGCTCCAAATCTTTTCACACTGCCGAGTAGTTTTTTATGTTTTCAGCTTGTTTGCCAGGCTTTTGGTCCCCAGCAGCTTCTTTTCTGTCTGTTTCCTGTTAGTAATACCAAGGAGACGTAATGGTAATGCAGGTATCCAAGTCTGAAAAGGAGAGATGCAATCCTTCTTGTTATTTCAATTCAGCTGAAGCTAGAAATAGAGGATCATTTTAAAACACATTCTTATTACTGATCTAATGTCTTTTCACACATTGAAAGGAGTAGTCAGTTTTGTCCATCAAATTTATAAGTGACTGCCTAGTCTTGATATCACCTGAAAGATTTTATAGTTCAGTGTCCGATTTTATTTTAAGGGAATAAAAAAAATCAATGTGAAACTGTAATCCTAACTTGCTTTTCCCAAGGCTTACATAATTCTTAAAAAATACAGCATGGCTTACAAACTGGCTTGCAAGCAACAAATCACTGGTCTTACAAACAGTTAACAGTAAGGTTGTCTTGATGTCACAGATTCCTTTCATAAATCATATAGGATAAATTATTTTTTTCTCTTTGCTCTTTATTAGTAGTATTTTTCATGTACCTACAGTATTTCTTTGCTTACAGGAACAGTTTCATAAAAGCCATGTCTCACTTTAGTGAGGCCTCTGGAGGAACACCATGTGTTATTCCAATGCACATAAAATGCAATAATGACTAAATAATAAAGATGCTCCATCTAGTAGCCAATCCCTCCTATGTGGCCCAAACACAGCTGCTTAGGCAGTCATGATTCCTGGTGATGTAGTGGGGAGCTATGTTCCCGTGAGGAACTGAGCTAAAACAGAGTGTGGTGGAGAGGTTTCAGTAGGGGGATGATTGCAGTCACTGAGCTGACTTAAACCTTGGTTTTTTTGAAACAAAGATTTGTACAAGGTTGTTCACTTACGCAGGTAGCTAATGGCTCACAAGTTTATATTGGAGGCATGGAGGTAACGTAGAGTTGTGTAAAATGGCCTGTTTGATGGTGAATTCAATGTGTCAACTCTCTTTTTAAATATGGATTTAAGTGGAAATTCTGTGGTTTTGCAAATTGATGTTGTTGATTTATGCACTTACATAATTGCACAGTTCAGATTGGTGAGTGGTAATGTCATGGACAGATCTAAGTTCCGTAGAGAGGTTGTGGGTTGTTTTGGTTTGGCCTTAATCATATACCTTTGATCTATAAGTGGACCACTGTAATCATGATGTCCTGAAGCCTAACAAACAGCAAAGGATTAGAAAACCTATATATTGACTTGCACATTCAGTCAACTTGCATATGATCTCAGCAGGAAATTCAAAACAAAAGCTAATTTATGGAAAAATATGTAGTTCTAATCACAGTTTAGCACCGTGGGGTTCCAAATAACACTACAATCTCTACATGCAGATGCTTTCATCTTACATTCCAGATTTGGTGGCATTCCAAAAGTTCTTATCAAACCTTATTATCAACTTTTATTAAAGCTTATTACATTTCTCCTTATTGCATGTTTGCTGTAATATTCTATCATTCTAATATATGGAATAAAAAATCTTTGATCTTTTTTAGCCACTCATGAGATGGAAATATGCAACACAAGTATTTTACTATATACTATAAAATCCCAGCTCAGTGTGTCCTTTGAACATCAGATTAATTGGCCGCTGTTTCTTTTCCCTTTGGTTCTTAAATCTTTTCATCAGACTGCACTTCTCCATGCCATCACCATGCAAATAGGTTAAGCATGATCATAGAGTGCCCTTTCATTATTATATCCCTCAAGAGATTTTTGGTTTTTCATTGGGGTTGTGTGGTTTGTAATAAATAAGGCTTTTGAACTATTAAAATGGTTGGGCCCGTTGATTGATGCTATTGCCTAGGAAAGATGTTTCCAGTGAGTTTTGAGTTGTTACATGAGCATTGCTTTCCTTAACACCTCTTTTTTTATGAGGGCTGCAATCTAAAGGATGTTGCCCTGAGCAAGACTTCTGTTGGAGTCATTGAAAAAAAAACTAGCAGAAATAAGCACAAGCCTGAGCCTCAGCTGTTTTCCAGAAAGCAAGTTAAAGAAAAGGAGTTAAAAGATTGTGAAGGAAGAGAGAAAATAAATGCCTGAAGGAATACAGAGAAGTAATTATCCTGCAGTCTTAACCCAGTCTTGAAAAGCATAAATTGGGGGAATTTTTTTTTTCTCCCCTGCAATACTTGACAACAGAATCATTGATTATGACTTCATTAGATAGAAATCCAAAATGTATGGAATATTTTTCATTCCTTCGTGTGAATTAAAAGAGACAGAACAACCCTTGTCTCAAAGGAGTCAGCAGTGTAATATGCATTTCTCCATCTTTTCTGTACCTGTAATGATTTTTCAACATCTTGTTAACTGTAAACAACATTATCTGAAGAAATAAGAAGCTATGTTTAGGAGAAAGCCCAGGATAATACTATAGAGTATTTAGGCAACACTGAAGAGTATTACATAATGGGGAATATTGGATGATCATCAGAATAAACGGACAAATATGAAGCAAGACATAGCAGATGCCTCTTATTTAAATAAAGGGCTAGTGAATAATGATCTTTGTTTCTGTTTTAAGAAATCTGCATTCTCCCTTAAGCTTTGAATGTGCCTCACATTAATGCTGTTGACAGAATTAGACCGTTGTTACATAAAAGTTCCTGGCATGACAACTAAAATGAGACGTCTAGCCATACACGTTTTCAGAGGAATAAACGTTCCTTTTCTGGGTGAACATAGTAAAAATAGTTGCACCCAGGCTACCACACATCTTTCTTAACAGTTCAAATGCAACAATACTTCGAAATTGCATATAATTTTTGATTAGTGGTCAAAGAATGTAAGTTTATCCAGTAGCTAGCTGATATATCTTTGTTGCTGTATTTTTTCCTAGGCAATTTTTTGTGATTTTTTGCAAATTCGTTGTTAAAAGGTTCCAAGAGAAAATGAGCGATAGAGAATAAAGGTTGGATTTTTTTGCAGACCGAATAGTAAAATCAATGGACCCATTCAACAGCTTGGGATAAAAGAAAAAAGACCACACTTTTTCAGTTACTGTATTGATAGGTATCACTAAGTTTTTCATAGGATGCTACGCTATATTCAGAATACAGGGTCAGAAACTTTTATATAATGTTTCTGGTGGCTAACCATTTGAAGGTGCTCCAAAGCATGTGCTTCTAAATGATTTTAAATTTAGACGTAACAGGCTTTTTGTTGACTTGAGAAGAGCAGTAATAAATAAAGAACTTGTCTTTATAACTTTTAATTCACTTTATTCAAAATTTTAATTAACTATTTTTAATTCACTATTTGATCTGCAGCAACATCCAAGGCATCCTATTATCTTTGAAAAAAGCAAATGAATGCAAATCACTGACAGTTGATTTGCACATCTTCTGGTCCACTCCAGGTCCTTCAGAATAAAATGGGTTTAGATTCTAATTATAGCTGCAAGAAAAATATATGGGAGATAATTTTAAAAAACCACTTCAATGTTCAAATAATTTCATTCGAAAATGTATTGCCAACAGGGAGATGAACTAGAAGATAATCCTTCAACAAGATTGAGCAATAATTGCAATTTGCTTAGTTTAAATTATAATCTTTTTGCATTGCTTTAAGTATAAATTATATTCACTTTTCCTTATGTGCAAGTGTGCATATATATTATTCTATTAATTCTAGGGAAGCAATTTAGCAAATCACAGTTTGAAAGCACCAGCACCCAGAAATACATAGCAGTTGCAGTCCTAGAAGATGAGTTCAGTATCTTAGCAAGGAGCTCATCTTCAAGCACATCTTCATGGATAATAAGACTTGATTACCATACCTTGTAACACACAGGGGAGAAAGGAAGGAGGCTCCCCAACATCGTTCAGTTCCTCTTGCCAGGTTTCCCCACAGTGTCGAGTTCTTTGTGATTATAAAACATACGCCATAGGCCTTATCTCCAGAGGTTTTGGGGAGATGCTTGCCGCTTAGAGATAGCCAGTGTTTTTTCTTTCTGCCATCTAATGTTAATTTTTCATCTGTACTTATTCTAAGAAGAGCTGGAGGAACACTGAAAGATGATTTCCCAATTCAGGCAACTGTTTCTGCTTCTTTCTGTTTAAAAGCATTCTTCTGTGTACTCCTATTCCTCTGAAATGCACTGTGTCACCTTTTGTTTACCAAATTCAGAATGGAAGCTGTTGAATTACTGGGACTTCTGACCAGTTACTTCAGAGATTTCAGACTCAAACTGCAGTTACCTCTCCAGTTACTGTAGGACTATTTCTGTGATAAAAGCCTCTGCTTATATCCACATGGCTTTGCTTATCCATCCTTGTCACCTGCATCTTTAATGCTTTTGCTTGCACAACTCACAGAGTGTTTGCTATGCCCTTTATTTTTCATATGAGCCACTTACAGTACTTGAAAAAAGATGTGGTTGATCCTGGTGTGTTACAACAGAGATGCCCTTGAATTTTGACCAGAACAATAAATAAGATTCTCTGGGTTTTTACTGCATATTGCTACTCTTTCCTACAGAAGAAAAAAAGAAAATTAGTCTTTCTTTCTTTCCAACAGCTAACATAAACCCTGTCATTGTATGTATTTTCAAATCCATGTCCAAATTTTGGTTTCTGTTCAAAGCTACATCCTGGATACTGGAGGATACTAACATCTGTGTAATTTCTTTATCCGCTGGCTGTCCCTGTCCTGTTACCATTCAGGTGTATGAGGAGAAAAAAAAAATACAGACAAACCTGTTTTTTGCTGAATGGAGAAACAGCTACATAAACTGGTTTTCTGTTACCATTCTTTTTTGTTCCTCTCATAACTTTGGCAGAAG
Organism: Phaenicophaeus curvirostris; assembly: GCF_032191515.1. Lineage (NCBI taxonomy): Eukaryota > Metazoa > Chordata > Aves > Cuculiformes > Cuculidae > Phaenicophaeus > Phaenicophaeus curvirostris. The sequence goes on from NC_091395.1 coordinate 43,511,213, forward strand.
AGAGCTGTGAGCCACTGAGCAAGGCAGTGAAGTGAAAGCACTCCCTAGTCGAATGCAGCAGGTAGTGTCAACTCTCACAGTTCTAATTCTGCCACATAGTTACATAAATTATCTGTCTCTCTTACCACCTACTAAAACAGGGACTGATCTCTTTTTGACTTGCTGGAGAAAGTCTCGAAGAGGGTTTTGAAGTGGTAATACAGTGTGTTTACTCAAGAACAAATTCCTTGAAAGGGAATGCATAAAGTACAGTGATACTAGCTTGAGAAAGGAGCGTGCAAGACATATGGGCTGGCAACATTAAAAGAATGAAGGGGCCTGATAGCAGCAGCTTCTTCCTGAAGCAGGCTATTGTAATATGTTTTACGCAGTGTAAAGTAGTCATAATATTTTTTCAAGTTTTTGCTGTGAAACATGTTCTTAGTGCTGTTTTAATTATTGAGTGGAAATGAAAGCCCTGTAGACTGATTACAAACAAAAATAACTAGACCTCAGTTACAGAGTGAGAGGTAGGATCAACCAAGCTTGAAAAAGCAGTTTAAGGTGGTTCAGAAACCCTTCAGTGAACCGTGTGGTGACAGATGGTAAGATTACCTGATAGCCTGTAACAAATTATAGCATTTTTGTGTTAACATCAATGCCACTGTAGGTATAAATGTAGTCCTTTAATCTGAGCTCTGAATCTTTTGAATATCGCAGTCCCTTTGGCATGTAGCACATTGCAGAAATATAAAGGGAGAGAGCAAAAGCCCAGCTGTTAGTTTGGTTACTTCTTGTGTGTTGGAGATTTGTTCTGGAGAATTCAGCCATATCCACCAGCACCACGCAGACACTGATGTTGTATTCATGCCAAGAACAGCACAGATTCTAGAGGACTTTCTCCTTTCTGATGCCTCTCCTTCCCATTCTGTTATAGAGGGAATGGAGTCCTCACCATTTTAACTATCTCCGCACTCTGAAGGCTGGCCAGAGTGCTGATAATTTAACCAGTTGCAGTACAAATACCAACTTAAACAATTCTATCAGTCCCAAGGTAAATTGCTATCATAACTTCAGCAAGTGAAGAAGATCTGTTGGTAGCTAGAGATTACTTTGCAGAATAGAGATGGGGACTGAAACAGCAGAATAGGCAGAGGATATCGTCATCTGTTTCTCTGCTTAAAATGCCATCCTGTTCCCCAATGGAGCAAATCATCCCAGTCTTGATACAAGTAAAAGGAGCCTTTTGTTAGGGTTGTGGGCACATTTGGAATTGTGACAACCTGTCCTTTCTCCCATCCCCTGAGGGTTCATCTATGCTTGCAGCCATGGGTTATTTGAGTTGAGTTGTGGTCCATGACCACAACTATCACAAGCCGTGTGCCTTCTGGTTAGAGGCATCTGGAATTCTCAGATAAGTCCTTGCTGCCATCAAAGATATGCTAGTATTGAAAGTTGTTCCAATGCTAGTACCCTACCCTCACAGATTTGGCAGACTTGGAACTAATTAATTACTCTTAGCAAGGATCTCTTGTCTTCGTTTTCATTGTATAAGGCCGAGCTAAATGGCAGTAGACTTGACCTGACAGGTAATATCCAGTCCAAAAAATCAAGAAACTGCTTAACATTAGATTTGGGACTAAAATAGCAGATGAGAATAGACAAATATATTTTGATTTATATGGTTTTTGCTTTAATTCTGCTTCATGTATCAAATTATTTATAGAAAGAGTTAAACCTATAAATTCTCTAAACATAGTAGAAAGAGCACTCTTACAGTCGTATCCCAGAAAGTCTTCATCCTTTTCTTGACCTGAGGAAAACAGAAATCAAACAAACATATACACCACTGCAGTCTGTTTGCATCATTCCCTGTCTGGAAATTCAGAACTAGTTCATAAGATTTGACTTGAAGATCTCATACCACCAGCTGAGGTGTGTTCTCAGTATGCAATTACCAGTGCCAGGTACTCCTTATGACACTTAGTGGGGGCATCAAGAATTTTTAACAAATGCCTCAAAGTTTGCCTGTATTTAGATGGCTGACTGAGAAGAAATCAGTCTTAATTGACATTGCCTGAATTTGTCTTTGTCAATTTACTCATGTATGCTGGTTTTGGCTGGGGTAAAGTTAATTTTCTTCATAGTAGCTCGTATGGGGTTACATTTTGGATTTATGCTGAAAACAGTTTTGATAATACAAGAGCGTTATTGTGGAGCAGTACTTACACAGAGTCTAGGCCTTTTCTGCTTCTCACACCACCCCATAAGTGGGCAGCTGCGGGTGCACAAGAAGTTGAGAGGGGACACAGCTGGGACAGCTGGCCCCCACCAATCAAGTGGATATTCCAGACCATATGACTTCAGGCTCAGTATATAAAGCCAGGGGAAGAGGAAGGAAGGGCAGGGGGAGTGGGGAGAATGGTTGGGGTGATGGTGTTTGTCTTCCCAAGTAACCATTTTGTGTGGTGGAGACCTGCATTCCTGGAGATCACAGAACACCTGCCTGCCCATGGGAGGTATGGAATAAATTCCTTGTCCTGCTTTGCTTGCGTGCACGGCTTTTGCTTTACCTGTAAAACTGTCTTTATCTTAGTCCATGAGTTTTCTCACTTTTACTCTCCTGATTCTCTTCCCTGTCCAACCAGGGATGGTGAGTGAGGAGCTGGCTGGTGCTTAGTTCCTGGCTGGGGATAAACCATAATACCGTATTCTTAAAGTTCCCCATCTCTAAAGAAATTGTACCTTGCATTTTGCTTCTGTATCAAAAGATATCATGTTATTCTCATGTGTTTGTAGTGAAAGGAGAATTCTCTAAATGTCATAGTCCTGTCTCAGAGAGATTACATAGTTGAATTATTTAGGGCATTAGTACACACTGTAAATGTTGGTCTGCTTCAGAAATATTCTGACACTGACAATCTGTGAAACACCTGCATATATCATAGAATCATGGAGTGGTTTGGGTTGGAAGGGACCTTAAAGATCATCCAGTTCCAGCCCCCCTGCCATGGGCAGGGACACCTCCCACCAGACCAGGCTACTCAGGGCCCATCCAGCCTGGCCTTGAACACTTCCAGGGATGGGGCATCCACAACTTATCTGGGCAACCTGTGCCAGCACCTCCCCATCCTCATCATGAAGAATTTCTTCATAATGTCTGATCTAAATCTTCCCCCTTCCAATTTAAAGCCATTCCCCTTTGTGGTATCACTCCATGCCTTTGTAGTGGTCCCTCCCCAGCTTTCCTGTAACCCCTTCAGGTACTGGAAGGCATCTATAAGGTCTTCCCAGAGCCTTCTATTCTCCAGGCTCAACAGCCCCAACTCTCTTAGCCTGTCTTCATAGCAGAGGTGCTCTGGACCTGTTCCAACAGTTCCATATCTTTCTTATGTTGGAGATTCCAGATTTTCATGTTGTCGCTTTAAACTTGGTGCTAGCTCAGTGTCAAAGTTGAGAGAGCAGTGGTATTTTGGGAGGATACAACTATTACTCTTACTCACCATCTTTGACAGTGAACTACAGAGGGACTCATATCAGTACAAACACAAGGAAAAGGTAATTGTCATTTACCTTGTAGTAACTATGGTTCTTTGAGACGTAATCAATATAGATCCCACAGTCTTTGCCTTTGAAGACTTCGAATTCCAGCTGTTTTGAATTATGAGGGAACGGCTAGAAGGTCTTGTGAGAGCTTCCCCTTCTGACCTCCCAGTGGGGCTTGAAGAGGCATAGGGCACGTGCATGCCAGCAGACAGAGCTGCTAATGATGTTCTAAGCTCATGTGTTTGGAGCGGATGTATGTCTAGAGTTACAAAAATGAATGTTTCTTTTTTTTTTCCTGAGAAGTATTAAAAGTGATAAGAAGCTAGCAAAGTTAGGAGAGGTGGTGTAGACCCCCAGGCTGAAGACAAGAGATGTACTGGGTTTGGATTGTGAAATATTTAGCTATTTGTAGTCTATCACTGCTGCCAGAGAAGGGAAGTAGCATAACAGATAGTAGAGTTTGACCCTAGGGATATTGATGAAATATATTAAAACAGATGCAATCATCAAATGATTAATACATAAATAAGAATTTCAGCTGAAGCAGGGCCAAAATAATAATGGCTAATTCTAGCAATATGCCAAAAATGGTTGTTGTCAGATTTATGGTTTAGCAAGAGATAGGAGGGGAAAAAAGAAATAAGGTTTTAGGGTCAAGGAACATTCTACATTATCAGACTTTGACAGGCAGTTTAAGGTCTGAGAAAGACGTGTAATAGTAGACTCAGAAACTTGGAACAATGAGAGTATGTCATCTATAGTGAGGATTTCAGTCTTTGAAGCGTTCAGTAATAGGTCTTCGGTTGCATTTTGGGGTTTTGTTTTGTTATGAATGAGGGGGAGGTTTAAGACAAAGACCTAGCATAGAGGGTCTTAATTCTGCAGAGTTCACTAGACAGTCTCCCTGACTAAACTTCCACTGATGCCTGTTCATCTTAAGTAAGGGTTGCCGTGGTCAATACAGTAAGAAAAGATCAGAGTTGAAACCAAAAGGGTTGTTTGTCATTAGGATAGAAGGAATGAATAAATTTACATCGGTTATAGTAGCTATCTGTTTCAGCAACAGAAGGAGCAGAAGCAGTGAGATACAGTGAATTATCTTCCTTGCGTTTTGCACTAATAATTAAAATACATTATTGCAGATATTTTTCCTGTTTATTTTTATTCCCAAGTAGCGCTGAAAGTCTGTTTCAGCTTTGGAGAGAATGCTGTACTGGAATCAGCAAACCTGTGTTATACATAATGCAAATTAGAGTAATTATGATGAAGTTAATTTTGATAGTATAATATAGTAATTGGAAGAGAAAGAAAAATACCATAGATAGATAGCAAGAAATTCCATGCATTTTGTGTATCACGATATAGCATTAAGATGATTTTTTTTTCCCCATGTTTTTGCTCTAAAAATTTAGACAGGGGATTCATTCATTAGTACAGGTGATAGCAAGGTTTCTTAAGTAGTTCTCCCTAACACCATGAAAGGTTGACTCTGTCTTTCCTAATTAGCTTAGCTAAACATTTTGAAACGTTATTACCTTTCTAATAAACATGGTTATGGAGAATTAAATAGTTCGGAAACCTAGCTTATACATTATCATTACCAGAGCAAAATACCCAAATGTCTTCATCTCTGCTAATGGTTTTGGCCTCATTCTGTAGAGTAGTGCAGGGAATGAACACAAGACTGATAGGTTGCACAGGGTGTTGGTGACAGCATAAAAAGGAGCATTCATATCTTAGCTTGGCCCTGAAACACCCGGAGCACCCTCCTTCCCCTCCTCTTGCACTGTTTCTTTTCACTTTCTGGATAACTAGGATGGATCCATCTGCTGCTGAAATAATTTATTTTAGTAGGTCATTGAGGAGCTCAGTTAAATGATTTGTCTCTTTAGAAGGATCAAAAATGAAAAAAGAGAAAGGGATATAATTACTGCCTATCCTTTTGAACATTGATTTGGGACCGGTAAAAGACTCAAAATGAGTCTGGTGAGCTTTCTGTCAACTGTGTTCACCAAAAGCACTGTATCATTAAAGGACAGTAGTAGTAATTGCTTAGTGCCATTGCTAAGTTGAACTATTAGTCTGTGAATGCTTGTTCCTGTAATTTAATTTTTTAATGTATGAGTTCCTATTCCACTTTGAAGCATGGAAAGCCATTATTTGTGAGATTTGTCATTGTGGTTAAGAGCATCAAATAACCTATATCCTTTACCACCAGCAATGCATCTGTTTGGCCTCAACTGGCAGTTGCAGCAAACTGAAAATGATACATTTGAGAATGGAAAAGTGAATTCTGATACTGTGCCAACACATCCTGTAACAGTACCTGCTGGAGAAAACGGTAAGTGAAACATGCACAAATTTCTCTTCTTCTTTCAGAGCATTTCCTTTCTTCATGTCTTATTTACATCACCAGACTTGAACAGTTGTCCTCGAAAACATTGTATTTTTAATGGGTGTACAAAGCATTTATACATAATAGTAATTATGAATAGAGATGTAGATGTTAAAGAGGAGTTATATTTCGACTGAGAAGTGTGCACCACTCCTCCTGCTGAGCATGTGAAGGGAGAGATGAATCCTGGGTGATAATGTTGATCTTACTGGGAATGCTGGCTGTCAACCAGAATTCCTCACAGGAATTTACATCAATGCTTGGTAAGAATATAAAAGCTCTCATCACATCCAAGGAAGCAGAACTTCCATTTACTCTAAAGTCTTTGATAATGTAATGATTGTTGTGGGTTCTTCAGAGGTAGCAACATGGTGCTGAGGCTGGCTCAGACCGTCCTGCCAGAGAGCCTTGAGTGGCTGAGGTCTCATGTTGAAGAAATGGCCACAACAAAGTCAGGAATGCTGAGGTGAGGCCAGGGAGCCTGCAGTGAGAGGGCATTCCATGTCATAAGGGAGACTTGATACAAAGGTTTAATCTTTGGGAGTCCAAACAAGCTCTGGATGGTTTTCAGATGAGAACCTTATCTGTGACGGGGGTTCATAATCTGTTCTGAAGAGTCAGCCCCAGAAAAGGCATTGTAGGGAGGTTTTGTATATTTTCAAAGCTTCTCCTAGCTGTATGTAGAAGGGAACTCATGACCAAGGAACTTCCTATGGCATGATGGTCTTGCTATGGAGTGGCTTGTGTTTTTCTCTACAGATAATAATGGTTTCTTCTTCTTTTTTCAATTTCTCTCTGCAATTTAATAGGTTATATATAATATGTTAATTTCTTTTCTCTAAGTGTCTAGTATTTCATATTGTGTTTGAATCATCTAACCAATATGGGGGGAACCATCACAAAAAGTGTATCAATTTTATTGCAGGAGCTTTTAAAATACAAACCACATAAAGGGGTTGTTTTTTATTGACTTTTTTCATGTTGCCCTTTAAAATTCTCAAAACATTTAAGAGCCTGTGCACTTTTGGCTAACAGAGGCTTTAAAATCAATAGGTTTTGAATGGAAAACTTGATTTAAATGGTTGATGAATGCGGTGTTTGCTTCATTACACAAAAATCCATTTTCCCTTTCACAAGGTAGAGCTGACCTCCTTACCACTGAGGAGGTGGAAGCATCTGCCAGCAGTTGACATCTTGAAAATTTTTCAAGTTATCACAGCTCCCAGTCATAGAAAAGATACAGCTCGGTTCGTTCTTTTTGTCATCTTTGTAAGCGTATGAAACTTCTCCAATAGGACTTCTTTTTTTCATTTCCTTTACCTTACTGCCTTTTTCTTGCATTAGATATTCATTATCTCTTTCTGTGTTCTTACTTGTTTTGAATGAATAGCAACAAAACTACTGTATGTTTAATGAATATTGATGCTGCAGTGACAGCTCATCATCCTGTTTTCTTCTGCCCTCAATAGCCACTATACTTTCTTGCATAAAATATATACATATGTTTTTAAATACTTTATAAATTATTTTTTCCCTTGATCATTTTTAATTTTTTAGTTTTACAAATTAAAATCTTATACTTTGCCTCAAAAATAAAAGGAAATAACAAGTATATCAAATGCCAGTTCTGCTTCCTTATGTCCCTAAGTACTGTACCGGAGAACAGGGTTAATTCTATCCTCTGTTAAAATGCTGTCCTCTGCAGAATATGTAGGTGGTCATTCATCAGCATACATCAATACTAAACAGGCAGACCAGAGAAAACACATTTTAAGCCACAAAAGGATGGTTAAGCAGAAGGGAAAGTGTAATGTCTAGATGTGAAATTTAAGGAGGGGAACCCTATACTGTCATAGTAGTTAATGAAAACCTTAAGCCTTAATTTGAGTGCTTCAGCAGAGTCTTGGTTTGGATACTTCAGTAGCTAAACAACATTCAGTGCTGCCCCTCTTTAGCCCCCAGTAATATCTTGGTAGTCTGATTCAGATGGGAGAAAATTCTGCATTACATAGGCCAGGCATTTTCTTTCACCCTCTCTCCTCTAAACTGGATAATCCTGAGCCTGCTTTGGTCAATAGCCACTGTGTCCTAGATCTCAGGTATTCATTTGCCATTCAGAGATACAGATACTTCGTGCGATGAATTAGCAAAGCTTAAACTTGACAATGCATCCTTATGACCTCTGAAGAAAATTCAGCCGTGGTTTACCTAGAAATAGCCAGTCCTAAATTGACGTTAAATGCATATGGAATAGTACTTAAAAGGAAAGTGTTTGTTAGGTGAAGGTTGACTCTTTGAAGAAGCCTTTTCCAGAGGCTTTTTGTTTGTGTCTTCTGTGGATTTCTTCCCCTCTCCCAGTGCTTCTCTCTATATGAACAGTAAACTGCTGATAACATATTACCTGCTTATCTAGACAGGCATGATTCAAGGCTGCATAAGGAGGCATAAGAATGTGGTTTTCCTATGGATATGATGAATTTTATAAGACATTGCAGTAATTTATAAGCCCTGCTTAACCAAACACAAACATTTACTTGAGGTACATCAGTGTTTTATCTGTTTTTGTAAGTACACGATAGTGGGGAAAAAAGGGGTTAAAAAGCAGAGCTTGTTTAACCATTGTGTTCTAGTAGTTGGTCACATCTCACATGTTGCTGATTTTATTTTATGTCATATAAAATCTATGTGCAATTCAGAAATACGTTATAATAATAAATGCTTAATTGCAGATATTTAAAAAATGCAAGAGAAGAAATAAGTGAATGAGAAAAGGGACTTTTCTTTTGGCTTATGTCAATGCAGTTTTTGAAATTCTACTCATTAAAATACATTGTATTTGCTTTAACAGATACGGATTGAGGGGTTTTTTTCTTGTTTACTGTATCTTATGTAATTAAATGTGTAGTAACTTCTTAATTAGATGTTATGTTGGGGTTTTTTCTAAGATGCTATGTTTTTAAGGAATATTTTGAATCTATTTTGTAAAATGATTGTTGTAGAAGAACGTATAGCAAATGTCTCTCACAAAAAGGTCTGAATGCAAGGTTACTCAGTGGAATGGGAGAACGTGCTAGTGACGATCTGTAAATCCAGCCTTGCAACCTAATATTCTAGCTAGTACTGCCTTTGAAGGATGGAAAATGATATTATGTGTGACACTGTACAGCAATTACTGTTGAGCATTTTTGTGGTTTGGTTGTGCATTCATTTTTATTCAATGTTGTAGATACTCAAGTTATTCACAGTGTATCTTGTGTTTTAATCTACAGAATGTTTGCAAATAAGGAAACAGTCTGGCTTCATGTCATTTTAGTGATACTTGTGATTTATTTTTCTGGTATAATAGTTAAATATTGTTTATTGCTCTAGATATTTGTTTAGCTCAGGATTTTGTCCACCCTGACTTCACATAGTCCAAATACTATTTGCAAATGTTAAATATAACAAATATTTTACTTATTAATTAGGCATAATGCATTGGATTAACAGTATCATCAATGCATCATATAATGATTGTATATGTTAAATAGTGTATGATATAGCAGATTAATGTATTTTGTGAGTTAAATAATGGTGTGTATAGTTGTGTAAGTACAAATCATGATATAAATATTTTTCACCTATAAATATTTTTATATGTTTGTGTTATTGTCTTCTGGGAAGGTTCTGTGAAAGAACAAATTTTCGGGTAGAAAAGAAGTATAGTGAAAGAGAATATATTCTGGAGGCGAGGTATTTCTAAAATTTGGATTCTTTGGACTTTTAGGTCATTATGGAATTGTTTGAATGAATGTGACATTTCATATTTTGATTTGAAGCTATGTATAAGAAGTGTTACTGTTTAGGAAGTGAAAAGGAAATTACGACACTATTAAGATTTTTCTTTTGCCCATTGAGATAGAACAGGTAACAAAGAATAATTAATGCCCTATTTTTAGGAGGGCAAACAATTAGTGATGATTTTGAGAGAGGTAGTGTGGCATTAAAGGGTCATGTGGCGACAGGGTAAAACTACCTTTTTTTTTGGTGAAGAAAACGAGTCCATGGGATCATTATCTCCTAAGGATAAGTGCTGAAGCCCAATAACGAGCACTCCTGGCAAGTTGGTCAAAATATCTAATAAAGTGCACCTGCTCAAACTAGCTAGTTCATCTTTTCAGTAGTAAGAGGTAGTTGTTTTTCATTTCAAATGTAGAAATACAAGAAGCTACAAATCAATACTGCAAACAAATGTTTATTGTTTAGTGATTACCAGTCATCAGTGTGTGAATTTATACAACACAACATGCTTAAATTTGAAGGAAGTAGTAAGAAGCAAATGCTTAAATAAACTGAAATAGTGAATACAGATCCATCTTCTAAAATAACATATGAATATTGTGAAAGGTTAAATCCAAAGTTAGAAAAACTTAAAACTCATCCTGAAAAGTGTAAAAAAATGTTTTCTCCAAGATCAGATATTTCGCTGTCTCTTCTCAGCAGAAAACTGATCAATGTGATGATCCCGTAAGTGAGACATTTTCAGTGACTGCAACAGCATTGTGGCACAGCTCTGATGATGGTACAAGCCCCTGCTCAAGGCCTCTCAGTAGTGCTTTGGTCCCTGTTTAATTCAGTAGCAGTCTCTCTGTTCATCTTGGATGCACTAAAAGTGGTGAGGATCAATTGTGACCTCACCTGGCATTTCAGATTTTAATCTAGTTTTTTAAAGTCTAAATGTTTGCAAAAAGGTTTATGTCACTTTGTTCCATCAAATGATGAATAACGTAGAGTTTGATCATAAATGACAGGGCAGCAACAGTGTTGTCAGTTCTTCAGAATGCTTGTACATAAACAAGTCAGCATCACTTGAACATGCTTATAACATTCAGATGGGTTTAGTTAAATCTTTCTAATAGACTAGCTGCTGCAACAAAAAAGATTATAAATTGGTGAAAACACAGTGGACTGTAAGATTGTAACTACAGTTCCATTTTCCTTTATATTGCTTCACTCAAGGCTCACTTTAATATGTCAACTGCTTAAATTGCTGCATTGCTTGCTTACTCCAGAGCTGACATGTTGGTAAGCAAGTACTTACACGCATCTTTCCATCTTAGTCTAGATTTGATAGTGCTGAATCCATTGGATCAAAGTAGGCTTTGACAATGGCACTGATTTCCAAGACTGTTTATGTCCAGCTACACAGCATGGAGTGAGTAACTGAATTTCACACCTGAGTTTTTGGGCTCAGACAGACTTGAATCAAACTCACCTAAACCATCCCACATTGTAAAGCTGGGTGTTGACAGTTTATGCAAATCACTACTTCAGTGCATCACTCTAAATTCTGTTTCCTATGAATCTGGCAGGTAGAAGACACTACCATAGCCAAACCACAACATGTTTGCTGATGAGCTTTGAGAAAGGTTTGTAATCTCCTTGATTTAGTGTGTGCCCTTGCGCCAGTGTGCACTGTGGAGATCTTGGAGCTATCACAGACCTGTGCTGAACATAGCATCCAGCCCAGTGCCTTGCAGGGTCATCAGCTTGGGCTGGAACAATTTTACCTCCTTCATTTATTTGATGGTGGTTCACCAGCATGGCACAGAGCTTTGTAGATTGGATGATACTGTTCTGTACTCCAGCTGCAGTGTAGATTCAATCTCAGTTGCATGTGCTCAGTAGTCCATTTTTTTGGTGTTAGCATTTGACATCACGTGTCTTTTACATTTTAGCATCTTCTTTGATGCTTCTGGGCATTTCCAAGCCATTATCACTGGCCTCGTAAGGCTAACTGATAGTTGTACAAATGCTTTATAGAGAAAAATCATTAATGGCCTTCAGTGATATGTTCTTATTCCTAGTAATTGCCCTGCAGGAAAATACATATTCATGATATAGAAAACAGTTAAAGTACCAGACTTTGACATGCTTTTATGTGTTTTATTCAGAAGACAGTGTGGACAAGGAGGTGATAATAAGCTTGGGGCTAAGACAGGGGAGTGTAGAGGATGTAGGCATTACGGGGAGTGAAGGCATAAATGAAGACATAAGGACATAGGCACAGCAAAGCAAGAAACATTGCCTTTCTGTTTGGGGAAGGCACAAAAGAAGCCCCCAAAAATAGGAAACCAGAGCTGTAGACATTGTTAGTATTGTATAAACACTGTGATATTTAGTGTAGGTAGGACTGTATATTTGTTCTCTTGACTACTTATGTTTTTGTAGCTATTATTCTTAAAATCTGTGTGCTGCATTCCCTTTTATCTGGATTTTTTTTTGCTGTGAGGCTTTGGGATGGAAAAAAACATTAAAACTCTTGGGGAAAAAAAATGAATAGCTTATTGTAGATCCTAAACCAGCTTTCATAACAGTAGTGCTTAGGGAAGTTACAGTATTTTTACTTGGTAGGTATTTGTGGTATCTTTGCCTTTTTATTTCCAAATCAGTGAATTCCCTGGGATCTTACAAGAGATTGTCAGGTAACATTTTTTTCTGTGGTGATTGTAAATATTTGATGTTTAAATGAAGGATGACTGAAAGCAAGAGAAGACTACTAATTTTTGATCTCTTATTACTCTAACCTGTCAGGAAAATTAGGAGGATTTGCACAAGAGAACAACACTATAGATTCTGGAGAACTTGACATAGGCCGAAGAGCAATACAAGAAGTTCCCCCTGGGATTTTTTGGAGATCACAACTCTTCATTGATCAGCCACAATTTCTAAAATTCAATATATCCCTTCAGAAAGATGCGTTGATTGGAGTATATGGCCGAAAAGGCTTACCACCTTCACACACTCAGGTGAGAACTGCTTGCATTAGGAGTAGGATATGTTATTCAAAATTGTGAGCTTGTATCTTTTGTATCTTTTTTCTTTCTCAGGATTACATCCTTTTCCATTTTGCTGATTTTTACTTTTTCTTTTTGTACTTTATTGATCTCATGTGATGTCCAAAACATTTATAATGCTGTAAGTGATGGTATCTAAAATGAGGAGGAGGGGATTCTTATTTATGAACTGTTCTGAATGCCATGATCAATGATGATGCTTCAGATATGGAGTTGTTTCATGCAGAATCTACAGGTACTTTTTTTTTTCGTGGTCTATAGACATATCTTTAAAAAACTAAGCAAACTAATAGAGCATCATAAGGCCACACATGTGGTCAAGAGTGCCTGACAAAGAATTGGCTGAATTTCCAAGCAAGACAGTTTTTAAGGAAATTTCAGTTTGTTCTGCAGGCAAATGCTACAGTATTTACAGCATAGAGTATCGCTAAATAAATGCATAAGAAAAAAAAAGTTATACATGTCTATGAAGATACAGTGAACTTTGATTATAAAAGCATCAGTCTTCACAAGGAATTTAGTGTCTTGAAACTTTGTTCTTAAGCGTCCCAGAGGTTTTATTCTGCTCCAGCCTTCAGAGTGATTTTAATGAGACTTTTTATTACATATGTTCATTGCCTGGTAACAAACAAGAACTTTTTATCCATTGTTATAGAAAAAAATAAGTATAAAACAATAAATAGTCTTCTGGATTGTCAGGAGAAAGGGAGAATCATTGTCTGAGATGGTATTTGAGAATCAATTCTATTCAGATTTTAAGACTTAAGACCCTCGTAGTTTAGATTTCTTGCAGGTGAATATTTATTCAAGTGCTGGCTCTGAACTGTTGTTCCACTTGACAAGGGAGTTGAGCTCACGCTCTTCTGCCTCATTTAGAGAATTATGCAACATCTTAATGGGTTTTGTTAAAATATATTGATTTCCTCTGGACACAACTCTCAGTATATCAGCATAATAGAATACTTGGAATGAAGCTTGAATGATTAGGCTTGATACACAATTGCAACAGCTAATCCATAACTGCAAAATTCAAACTTATTTTTAATCCCACATTTTTTATTTGCGTTCTACTGCACTATTTAAATTTATTTCATTTTTTTCTTCAGGCATAACTTTTAAAATACTTAGATCATAGAAATATTGCTAATTATATCACATATTTAGCAATCGCAAACCACAGAGGAAGAATTGGGGTCAGCAAAGGAGTTTCATGCAGCCAAAATCAGAGTGTTACATTAGGTTTATTTTTCTGTTTAGTTTCCATTAAACTACAAACAATTTTCTGAACACTGAAAATGCACTTATGTTTATTTAAAAATTTGATCCTCATAAAACGGATTAAATGGATTTTCTTCAAACCTCCACATATGAACACCCACCCTTAGGGCTGACAACAAGCATGAGAAATTCTAGATGAAAGAAAATTGATTCAGAAAGTTATCAGCCATTGAAAATAGGGGTTTGGAATACAAATGCCATCTCAATGATAACAATAATGACAGGAGCTAGGGGAATACACCTATGGCAAGAATGAATAAAGCTAAAGGAGCTGATCTGGACTGTGCATTTATATGAGAAGTTATGGAAGTAGATATGTCTATGAAAAATTATCCGTCCTTGAATCCTCATCCTGACAAGATAGAAATAGGGGTGCCCTTTATCTGAATACTCAGGAAAAGGAGATAACTAAATCTGTTTCCTGTCATCTGTGTTACACAGATGTCTTTCCCTTTGGATTTCTACTATCCAAATGCATATTCACGTTTAAGTATGATAAAACAGAAAATCATATGCAAATCCTGCTACTATATTTTCTGTAGTTTCTGTAACGTTTTGGATATATTGTTCCCATGATATAGGTCAAGCTCTCTTGTCCTATTTTTGCCTGGGATATAATTAGAGTATTTTTTACAAACAATTTGACTAGCACTTGATACCTTGAAAACTTAGGCACGCTTAGTTATCAGTGCCCTAGTGAACTTCTAGGGCTGCTGAAGATTCCCAAGAGTGCGGGATCATCAGAATGTTTATCTGGCCTTGAACCCAGCAACGGCTGGTTTAGGTGCCTGAGATAAGGCATCTATATAATCTCCTAAAAGGGCAGTTGCAGTCAGTGGTTGATGGGGGTGGGAGGTTCACGGGGTGTGCCTTGTGCTCCTGCACTTGGGTTAAAAATGAAATAAAGTAGTTCTCAACAGTTTAGGCCTTTCTGCAACAAAGTCCTAATCACAGGATTTTGATGAAGACACAAACCTGTACCAGTAAAACATTATTTTGCCAAAGTACCTTATGTAAACTAAAGAAGGTATTTGTGCAAAAAAACATTTAATGAAATAGAATACTGAGGGTTTGGAAGCATAAATAAGTTCGTTGTTTTCTCACTTCCCCTAACCCTTGTGGCTTGCACTGACAAAAGTTATTAACTGCAAGCCAGACATAGGTGGCAGGGACAGACTAACAGCTAGTTCTGGGCTTCACTGCATCCTTCCTTCAGATGAGGCAGCTTACTCGTGTCATAGGAGCATATTAGAAGAACACATGAATATCCACTCTGGGTCTGATCAAAGGCCCGTCTAGCCTATATGTGATGGCGGCCGTTTGCAGATATATAGAGATTAATATAACAGCATACAGATTTCTTCCTAAAATACACTCGGCCTCCAGCATTTTAAGGCTGACGGACTTCCTGAGTCAAAGGTGCTGCCGTTGTATTTTGCAGCCTTTGATAGATTCTTATTTCCTGTGAACTTGCCTAGTCACCTTTGAACCTATGGAAGCTTTTAGCATCCGTGACATTTGCAGAAGGAGTTTCACGGTTTAACTACATATCTCACTCCATATTCTTCAGTGTCTTTTCAGGCAGCCTCCTAATAGCTTTAATGCAACACCCTGTTGGTAGTGTTTTGGAAGAGGCAGAGCAGAATTTCTCACCGCTTTCTTCTCCGTGCCACCCCTGATTTATAGATCGCTTAATGTCCTCAATGAGTTGTATTTTTTCCAGTCTGTTTCGTCATTCTTTGTATGAGAGCTGCTTCAGTCCTTTGATCATCCTTGTACTTGTCTGAATGCTTTCCAGTTTTACTGCAGCATTTTCAAGGTGGGGAGACCAGAACAGCACAGAATGTAGCAGATTTTTAACTATGATGGTTTTATACAAAGCCTTAATGGTGTCTGCTTGTTCTTTTTAAATTGTAGATCTGCTGTTTCCATAGATCTGTCTACCATAGCTCTAAGATCTTGTCCCAGAATGATAAAAGTTGGCTCAGAGCCCATCTTTGGATGTGTAAAGCTGGGGTTGCTTCATGAGGACTTTGAAAAGTAGTATCTCACCCATATATATCACTTCATGTCTGCATCTCCTGAATGCTATCTGCCCTTATCTTAGTCACAGAGTGACAAGTGCTAATAACAAAATTTATGCAAATGAGCAACTGCTGCCTGTTTCTCAAGCAGTAGTACTTGAATTTTCAGATCTTAAGTTAAGTAATAGAGAACTGATTACTACCTGCACTCTGCTAGGACTTGTAAAGTTTCCTTACCAACTGTCCCCCTCCAATATCTTTGCTTATATGCCTATGACACCATACATCAGTACCTTCTTTAGCTCTCTCCTTAACAGCTGCGGTGTTTCTATGAAAGTCTTCCTTCTCTCCATATCACCTTTGGATATAATGCAAAACTTGCATATTACATTTACCAGGTTGTCCTCCACTTCTCTCTCAGATCATTTGCCTGTTTAGCCACCTCTTTTTCTATCCAGTTAATACCAGACAGTGAGTAAGAGGAAACTGGAGTCTCTCTTTCCATAGTGGTACAACCGCTGATGCCAATTATCTTACCTCTACAAGGTATATAATGAAAGTATGATAGAAATGAGCTTGGTGTAGATCTCAAGAGATCTTTAGGTTTACGCCCACGTCTTGTAACAGGATGGACTGTACCTAAACTGCTCCAATTAGTTGCTTAGCATTTCATCATAAATAACAGAATGCAGCAAATTTAATTCTTCTTCTGCTCCATAATCCAAAACAGTAGGGATATACCATGTATACCATGTAGGAAAAGGTTTGATGAGTTGTAATTGGGACAAGATTTTTGTTTGTGTTTCTGTATGCTCTTTAGGTACCAGAATCAGTCGCAAGACCAGCCACTATGTGTGTGTCACAAAATGATCTGAGATGCATAGTTCTCTTTTTCTGGGGAATCATAAATAAATCAACCAGAAATAATTGACGGTGGCTGTCCACTCAAAACCCAATCAATGTGAGCTTGAAAGTCTTTGTGACACTTTCTAAAAATGTCAGTTCCATTGCAGCCACAGAATCAATATGTTTATTTAAAGAGACTTTAAGAGTAAAAAAGACTTTGTTTTAAAGCAAGACTGAATAAAGTTGTAGGGCAAATCAGCACATTTAGATTCAATATAAAGATAATTAGTTTATCCTCATAGGAGGAAAATAAAATTAGTATGGTTTTTGCTTATGAAGATAGTTGTTTTCCAGTCTGTTTCTGTTATCATGTCCTTAATATAAAAACCTAGCCTTTAAAAGGGTTAAGATCAATTATTGGTTTTTTGCTGGAGGACAGGCTGAACAGTAAATTCTCCTCTATATGGCTTTTAAAACATAGTCTAAAATGGTGTTCTGATAACGGCATCTATCTTTATTGCATTTCAAATACAAAATCATTAATTATACCTTGCTTGTTAGCCATTAGTATACTCTTTGAGGTCAATCAAGTACTGCAATCACTTGTTCCTGTATCAAAAATACAGTTTTCATCTCAAGTTGTCCTACAAAAAATGGTCCTTTGCCATATAAAAGTTACAGTGTCACTCCTAATGCCTATAGATGACTTGTTAAAACTTAGAACTCCCTGAGATTTCTCTTTTTTACAATATTAGTACAAAATGCAACCAGAAAGAAGTATTCCTGAGGCAGACAGGAGGCAAAAAAAAAACCCCACAACTAAAATTGTTTTTCTCTCTCGCACAACATAAATATTTAATTCTCTGACAAATGAGAATGTTGAATGGTTTTGAATAATTGGTGCTTTCCCAAAACGGTTACATTTGTTTTCGTGTGGTGCTGCACATACATTCAGAGTGACAACATTCCAAGGTACTGGCTTCTGCACATCCTAATCATGTTGTGTCCTATTCTGCTGGAAAAGTGTCTCAAGTGTTGATAGAGGTATATTAACTATGCATTTCTTTTACATCCCTAATGGTAGGAAGTTAATTCTGGCTGCTGAGGAGGAACATTCTTAAAATAGTCATGAATTTTAGCCTGCAATTTCAAGAAAAGAATGTTAGTACTTAAACCCTTGTTCTGGGACAAAGGCTATCACATTTTCTGTTGCCCTGGGAGCAGGTTCTGAAGGTCACAGGTCAGGGTGTAAAACCACTGATTCTCTGGTCCCAGTAACCAGTGTTATCCTAGCTGAGGTGAATCAGCGGTTTCACGTACTGGCCTTTACTTTAACAGGCAGTGGGTAATTCCATTTGAGAGAGATCTCCAGCATGTGGAAAGATTGAAGGTTTATGTGTCACAGTTCACCTCATAAAATGAACATGTGTCAGAGTAAAAGCGAAACTGTGAGCAGACTCAGCAGGGAGAGCAGAAACTCTGTACCACAAGCAAGAATGCACTTTAATTTTCCTGCCTGTTTAATTTTCCTATATACACATTGATCTTTACATGATAAATGTGCAGAAGACGTCTTTCAAGCTGTGCGAGCAGGCTCCCAGGTATTGTAAATCAGTGCAGGGCCTGGAGCAAATTTAGCCCTACAGGTGCTATTAGCATTAGTTAAGATTAACATGCATGAAACCTTGTGTTGTGAGGTTGCTTGTTGCACTAGCTGACATGCTGCTACATTTTTCCAAGCCCCACTGATGGTAGTTAATGAAACAGTATGTGCCGTCCATTGACCTGTGGTATATTTTTTGTGAGTTTGTAATTTTTGAAAGCAGCGAAGTTGTATGCTTTCCATCTCCTCTTTTGGGCTTCTGTGATAGGAAATAAAGCTCTTGTTCTCCTTCCTTCAGAACTCCAGGCTGTCCAAAAGAACAAACAAGTGATTTAATCCTTCATCTGAAACTAAATGAAAAGCCAAGTAGATTATTTGTGTTGGATATTGCTGTCAACCCATATGCATGTAACACAATGAAAGTTAAGCTTTCACCTGTGATTCAGGTGGCAGTCATGACTGTAGATTCATTTCAGGTGATGTTCTCTCCCCCCAATATGCGTAATAAGTTCTTTGGCTGCTTGTCACTAAGAAGCCACTCTAATAAACATAAGGACTAGTTGGTATTTTTGTTTGAGGTCTGAGCAAGGGACAAAGAAATAAGCAGGGATTGGTTTCTGCTCCAGCTTCCCTGCTGTAAAAGGAAACTTTTGGTCAAAAACCAAGCATATTGTCAGGATATGGTGGGTAAGCTGGCAGTGCTATGGGTCATCCTTGACTTGTCAAGCTCATGTTTGTTCCTCCCTGCAGTACGACTTTGTGGAGCTCCTGGATGGCAGCCGGCTGATTGCGAGGGAGCAACGCAACCTGCTGGAGTCGGAGCGAGCAGGGCGGCAGGCGAGGTCTGTCAGTCTCCACGAGGCAGGTTTTATCCAGTACTTGGATTCTGGCATCTGGCACCTGGCCTTTTATAATGATGGGAAAAATGTGGAGCAGGTGTCTTTTAATACCATAGTTATAGGTAAGCATAATCTTCAAAGCTCTTACCAAACACAACGCTCTGGCCAGTATTTTTAGGAATACAGAGATAGGTTTTCATAGTTAAATGATCTGACTCTTTTTCATAGGTTTCCCATTCATAGTGTTTCTTCTGCTGCTCAGAATAAAATGTAGAATGTATATTTTAGTTACTTGGTCTAAGGCATAAGGACTGTACCTTCTTGTAAAGCAGTGCTTGGAAGGAGGGCACTGTTTAGGAGTATTTGTTAAATGGCACACAGCTGGGTTTTAAGTATGGAGCTTATATGGTTTTACCATTATAATTTGAACCTATTTGTTGAAATGCAGTGTCCTAAGATACTAGAGGCATTGCCAATAGGAAATCACAGATATTCGTGCTCTTCAAACAAACCAAATGTAAACACTTGTCTCAGAGTGAGAGCACGCTGTCAGTCAGGAGCAGTTCAGATGATAGGTACTTCATGTGGTAGGCATCTATGAATTATCCTCCCTTTTTCCCTTTAGAGTCTGTGGTGGAATGCCCCCGAAATTGCCATGGTAACGGTGAATGTGTTTCTGGATCCTGCCATTGTTTTCCTGGGTTTCTGGGCCCCGATTGTTCGAGAGGTAAATCAACCCAGTGCTTTTTTCGAGTTAGTTTAAGTGAGTGTGAAGACAAATACATCAGGACAGCAACTGGCATGTTTTATAATGAAAGAACTTGGCTTTAATTTTTCTGCCATATTTTATTTCACAGCAGCCTGCCCGGTGCTCTGTAGTGGCAATGGGCAGTATTCCAAAGGACGCTGCCTGTGTTACAGCGGCTGGAAGGGCACCGAGTGTGATGTGCCTACAACTCAGTGCATCGATCCCCAATGTGGGGGCCGGGGCATTTGCATCATGGGCTCTTGTGCCTGCAACTCTGGATACAAAGGAGAAAACTGTGAAGAAGGTAAATGAGTAAATATTTACCCCAGCACCTGCTGTTGTTGGTCAGTTCTCCAGCTGGCACATCCAGCTCTATTGATTTTGCTAGATCTATGTCATATGCACCAATGGTGTTTCTTCACAAATCATTTTAGAATACTAAAAGTCAAGTTTGGGAATCACAAGCATCACTGAATTCTACAGAATTATTATACTCAATTCTTATGTAATCAGTGGGAAAATTCTTAATAGTGTGTGATATCTTTTTGATTGCCAGAATTATTTTTCTTCCATCTAAGAAGAAAGCGTGCAAAAAATAATTGTTGGAATAGAGGAAGACTTACTGAATTTTCACAGTGTAGAAGAAATCATTAAAGTATTGCATTTGTTAGTGATCTTTTCCACCAGCCCCACTGTGGAAAGTGCTGATTCAAATGCATCAGAGTGGAAAATGATGCATCATTTTTGTATTCCAGAGATGTGCATAATAATATTCATTTTGGTGTGCTGCAAATCCAGCTCATTTTCCATTTTATTTTTTTAGGGAGTAAAAAGCACCATTTTCTTCCTCAATCAAATTGATTTTATTGATCTCCACATAGAAAGTAATGCAATTAAGTCTCTGGAATTAAATTTTCAGACCATTGACCCTACAAGTGTAACATTTTATTGAGTCAAATTGCTAAATTAAATCTCGTCATCTAAAGCACATTAAAGTGAATTAAGACAGATAGACAGTATGCAACTCATTTATTTCTGAAACAAGTTGAGGGTCCTGTGCAGCTGTCAAAATTCTGTAGTGGTGGATCAGGTCAGTTGATACCAAGTGCTGCAGGGAATCCAACTCTTATTACCTGGTAATTAGGCAGAACAGAGATCAGTTGCCCAAGACCCAAAGCCAGTCTTCTTGTAATTCAGAAAAATTAGCAAACCTTGAAAGGTTCTCCATTAACTCAGTGGTAGCCTGCAAATGTCGTCATATCAGATACATGCACACACAAATTCCAGAATACAAGGAAGTGATGTGGAAGCGAGGTGTTTTTACAAAGAAAATTGCTGCTATGCGATTACTGACAATAGTGATTTGCCTTGTAGCCAGAGCAAGGAGACTGGGACCAAGATACCTTGTCCTTTCTGTCTTTTCCTCACTCATTGCAATGAAACAAAGCTCAACTTCTTAAATTCAACCTTCTTGCATTTACTTTTAAGATGAGTGCAATGCTGCCTTTTTCACAAGGTCTTAAAATTTAGCTTAAGTCCAAAAGTGCTGTGAGAGAGTTGGTTGCTGTTGTTAGGAGTGACTAGTTTAAACTGACCTTTCTCATCTTCCCGCAGCGGATTGCTTGGACCCAGCGTGCTCCGGCCATGGCATGTGCATCCATGGGGAGTGCCACTGCAACCCAGGCTGGGGAGGCAACAACTGTGAAATCCTGAAGACTATGTGCCCTGACCAGTGCTCTGGCCATGGCACCTACCTTCAGGAGAGCGGGACATGCACCTGCGACCCCAACTGGACGGGTCCAGATTGCTCCAATGGTAAGGGTTGAAAGCACTCACATGATGTAGATGAGGTGCTCAAGGACGTGGTTTAGTGGCAGATAGGAATGGTTGGACTCGATGAACCAAGAGGTCTTTTCCAACCTGGTGATTCTCTGATTCTCTGTAAAATGATGACATCTTGAACAGCAGCATTTTAATAATATTATTCTGTTAGGACCTGAGCTACTGAGCTGATGGAAGTTTTTGAGCTGACTTCAGTATGAATTGTGAATTGATTAACAGATTCAAAACAATTGATGAATTTGTAGTATTTGGAAATAAATTTATTTTTAGTATCTTTTAACTGCCTTCACCTGATGACTTTAGGATGTTCTTTGTACGATTTATGGATCTGATGATCATCTTAAGTAATAATCTATTTGGAAACTTAAGACTACACTAGTGAAACTAGAGACAGTCCCATTCTAAGAATCCCTCCAGGTAACTGGAGGTATTTTTCTTGAAAAGTAGACAGTGTTCCAGTTCAAAGGCAAAAGAAATTCAAGAATGAATCCCAAACAGCTTTCAAGAAAGGGCACAGACTGCCAGGGTGGAAGGAGTTTGTAGGAGTGCAGAGGCAGAGGGATTTCTTGAAGTTTGAAACTGAACTTATTAAACCCATAATCTTAGTTTAGAAATGACAAGAGAAAATGACTGGAGGTACTGTCACATATTTATGTATTTATGAAGTTTGACAGCAGCCTTTCGACAAATACAACGTTCAGAGTATTATTTGGTAGCCACATATCAAAAGAGAAGTTGCCTAACTGTGAGACATATATTTGTCTAAAACAGTTCATCCAACAACTCAGATGATTTTTTTTTAATGAAAATGAGCACATGGGCTAGCTGGGTTTATGCCAGCTTATGAATAAACATAACTTTTTCTTGAGGAACCATCTTTTTAAAACAAATGTACTTCCTGACCAAGATCTGTTATTCTCCATGCCTTATGCATATGAGAGTGATGGAACAGAGTACCAAACGTTCAAGAAAATGTGGCAGAGAAAAGAAAATGTTGTCTTATGTTATATTTGTTTAGAAGAAAAAAAAAAATCTCTGAATGTTTCTAGCACTATAAATGGCTATTTGTGAGAGACCCTTTCTTGTTCTCAGGCAAAACATGGATCCTCTCTTTCTTGACAGGGTGTCCTCTGTGCTGTTTTCAGTGATTTAGTTATGTTCCGTCTTTTACTTATATTTTAAGGAATTATTGGTCATTAAACTAACATAAAATATTGCTGATCTTCTCAAATATTTCACAAGTGTCAAACTTAAAAAAGAGCTTTGTAAAAATATGAACAGATTATTTGCTTAAGTCATGCAAAATGACCTTCAGGCTGGTAGACTAAAAAAGTAAATCTCACCCATAAACATTTTGTTAAGCTGCTAGAAGAAAAAAGGAATGAGTTATTTCCATCACAGGGGTTTATAGGTTTGAAATCAGCAGACCTTTCCTCTATCTTCATCAGCAGTTTGTCCATTAATTAGCCCTTCAATTCCACTTCAATTAAATTAACTCTAATTAATAAGTTCATTACAAAGATTGACGCACCTTGCTCAAAGCTAGTGTGTTAAAAGCTGATAAACACCTTCACCCTAATGAAAAATTGATTATATTGAAGAGAAATAAACCTTTCTTTCTTGGAGCTGCGTTGACATTTTGTGACTCTGAAATGAATCAAACCATCTTGCATCTCTTAATCAAAAATTTAATTCAAAGTAAATATAAATTGCTGTATAGGGAAAAAAAAAGGAAGGGGAAATTACTGCTGTCCTTCTCAGTAAAGGTTTTGTGGTGTTTCTTGTGGGAAATGTCACAGCTCCTTGATACTGTGTTTAATGTTCTGAAGCACATTGAGGCAGAGGATTATACTCTATGGGGGAAGAAAAACACTGTTGAGTGGAAAGCTGAAAACCTTTCTTGTACTGAATGCTTCTTTCTTTAGCTGTTGAAAATAATTTCAGTCTTTTATTACTAAACCATTGTTGTCTTTTACAACAAAACAAAAACTAAATACAGTATTTCTGTGAACCAGTGGTTACTGCCAGCTCTATGCTAGGGAACTAAAGAAGTCCCTCGGGCTGCGTTGTGTCTCCTCTTGTTTTTCTGTTGTCTGCTTAGCAGAATTAAAGTTTGCTGGAGTCTGACTAAATGAATCAAAACTGTAAATGCAAAATCTGGCAGTGTATATTATCATTTTGTATTAGCCGAGACTTAACGTGCGTTGTTTGGCCTCTAACTACCTTTGGCTGTTAATGTATTTTTCAATTATTCTATCAGTTACAAGATCCTGTTACAATATGTAAATGACAAGTTAAATTGCTGTATGTTGATTTATTTTTTGTAACAATCTATTATTTAAACCAGACTGTTCGTAGCTGTCACTGATACAAATTTACTGAAAGGAAAAGAGAATCATCTTTTATATTTAACACATGTGTCAGTATGTCAGCATAGTACTAATTTGTCTCACTACGGCTGATTCTTTACAATGTAAAAATGTGTCAGAAATGGCACATTTTCACTTTGAAAGAAAACAGCGAGTAGGGTAGGGAGGGGAAACCTTGTTAAAATTTGCTTGAATACTAGATTTTCATTCATGACACACAATGACTTATGTATATGATATATTTAGTCACTAGGAGTACACCGTAAGTTCTAGTAGGTCTAAGTGCCATCTAGTCTAAGTTACAAAAGGTTACTTTTAAGGCAAAAGTGGTTCTAAAAAATATGCCTGAAAATTATTCAGAGCTGTGGACACTTAGGCACCACTAAGTCTGCTGGATGACTAAGTGAGCATTAGTATAGAATAAAACTCTTCTGCTCTATATTGTGTTGGGTCCTACCTGAAAGTGCCTTTCACAGTCAATTGTTTTGATTTAATATTTCGTCGTTCACGTGTTGGATTAAAATGTAGTGCTGCTAATTAATGCTTGCCTTCCCTCTCCCATGTGCACTCTCTGCCTTCTTTTCTCCCCCTCTCGCCTCTCAAATCCAGAAATCTGCTCGGTGGACTGCGGCGCACATGGTGTGTGCATGGGTGGCACCTGTCGCTGCGAGGAAGGCTGGACGGGCGCAGCCTGCAACCAGAGAGCCTGCCACCCCCGCTGCGCGGAGCACGGCACCTGCAAAGACGGGAAGTGTGAATGTAGCCAGGGATGGAACGGAGAGCACTGTACCATTGGTAGGCTGACTATGCTTTACCCTCTCTTTGTTGTAAAATTCAAACAGCGGGCGCTGCTGGCCGCATCTGAATAAGTGGTGTATTGCTTTGAAGCTTGTTTCTTCAAACAGAATTTGTGCATGTGTCAGTCTGTGTAAAGGAGTTGATATTTTAGGAAAGGAAATGGTTATATAATGGCTCATCAGTTCTTCATACCGAGTTTGCCACGAAAAGGAGGTGAAAGAATTTCCTTTTCGGTCTTTTCCCTTTCACTACCCTTTACTGAGGAGGCGGTCATTTTTATTTTCCACTGTAGATATATTATTTGATTTCTGCTTTTCTGTTTTTATGTGATAGCTTTATGTCTTTTGGAAATGAAGCTTCCTATTGTTTTTTCTTATTTTTTTCTTTTATGGAGAAGAAGCTCTAAAAAGTGACTTGCCTACACAAAAATGTCACTTCCAACTTGTAATAAATGTGATCTAGCTGTCCAAAACTATCTTGTTGTCAGCATAATGCTCTATTTTACAATTATTTCATATTTTTTACATGTAAATAATGTAACAGCAGTTTAATACAGCTGATTGAGAAGAAGCCATCTCGATTACATCTTTTATGTGCCTGTAATCAAGTTACTTCTAGCACTTGGAAACCTTTGGAAATTTCTATGTCTTTATTAATTGAGCTTTTCTTACTCAGTTATTTATAGTCTCTGTATATCCTATATATAGTGGGATATCCCTCTCTGCTACACAGGTGGGCTAACATGAGAAATTGCACATGTAAATAAGGGCACTAGAGAAAAAGTGCAGGAGGAGTTCCCAAGAGGTTTATAATATTTTTCATACAGCTGTAGCGCTAAGAAATTCCTTTTCACACCATTCTGCCTTTATTTAAGACATTGCATGTGTGTAGCAGAGGAGGAGGGTACTATCCAAATGCTTTTTTTCCCAGCATAACCACACAGAGAAACTATTGCATGACAACAGCAAGGAAGCACAGACAGAGGAATCAGCAGTGGTCTTAACTGTAAGAGATGGATAGATTGTATGTAGCCTTGCGGGGAGCATCGCACAAAGCTCAGCAAAGGCTGTGGCAGGAGTAACAGCGTGGCTCTGTAGGTATTTATGGGGCACATCTCCCAGTTGGAAGCATCATGGCTAAAAGCACTTTGAAGTGACTTGGATAGACAACAAAAGAGGTAGCCACAGGTCAGGTAAAGGCAAGAGTAACATTGAGTGATGGGGAATTCACAGATACTCTGAGTAGTCAAAAAAAAAATCCAGTAACTAAAAAAAAATGCAAAGTTTTATGTTTGGAGAGATGCAGCAGAGTCAGTTAAAAGAGGTTATATAGCCAAAGCAACAGGATAGGACAGTAAAGTCTAATAGCAGTAGAGCTGGTGGTTGTGAATATAGCATGATTCGCTTTGCCACGAGCTAGGAAGAAGCTGGAGAATTTTAACTTGCATGGATCTTTTGAAAAGGCTGTAACTCCAAATATGTTAGTACAGCTAGGCCATCTCTGGGGCATGAGTATTTAGAAAATAGTAAAACCTCAGCTGCATTCCCAGGTTACAGCCCTGACTGAGGGGCGAGAGGGATGGAGGTGCCATTCTTGGTGGTCATGGGAAATAGTGTGGGCTTTGAGGGCAGGGAAAATGATGGCCTGTTGCAACTGTATTAATCAGTACCCACATCATTGTACCCACAAGGAAGATGAGGCAAAGTTTTATTTTGTTGAAGGGAGTCAGGTGTGAAGCAGTAATGTTGATTTCTGAATTATTTTTCACAGAAATCACAATTGTTTTTGTTCTTTGCTAATGAGATTGTTCAGACATCTGAGGGAGAGGGAACCAAGGTGCATCGGTAGGGTTAACATTTTTGAGGAGCTTCCAGAAAACATGCTGACAGAGTAGAGAGGTGGAGAGATAACTGCTTTCTGAACAATAAAATAAAGTAAATCTTTAGAAGTAGGATAAAGCCTTTCCCTTGACCGCTTTAACTTGCCAACGAGCAATTACTCAGCAGATCGCTCTGCTGTTGGTTTCACCGACCTTGGCAGCATTTCAAGGGTTGTAGTTATACACGGATGAACTGCTCTTGAACAATTTTTCCAACGTATTAAGCACAAACAAGTTTTTCCTCAGCAGTGGGCGAGCAGGTCTGTCTTCCCACCTGTTTATTCTTTAAATGGGTGTTTACCTTGTGGCTGCTGCTGTAAAGATAGTTTGATTTGTTTATATTGCCCTTACAGCCTCCAAGACAAGTGATGAGGTACAGGCTCTAGCCTGCTGTTATATTTATTTTTCTTAGAGCTGTTTTCTTCAGGAGCCTGATGCTAGAGAGAAACCAGGTCACTTTATTGCTCATTTCCAAGAGTATTTCCACTTAGTGGAGTAAAAATTACTGCTTCCTTATCCTGGTAAATGAAGAGTCAGTTTGCCTTTCTCTCACCTGCTCTAGAGTAGAGAGTAGCTCTTTCTGAGCAATGCATTTCAAATCCCAAGGGTCATCAGAATGTTTCTCCCTGAAAAACATATTTTTTTTATTGTTACCCTTTATTTGTAACCAGGGCATTTTTATGCTACTTACAGCTCTCAACTTGGTAGCAGAATATTTACGTAACTTATGCATATGAAAGACTCACACTTTCCCTTTGTATGACTAAAAATAAACAGTTGCATCATTCTTCATTCTAAAAATCATTAACCATTTAGCTGCAGTAACATGAAGTGTTGTACAAATGTAGATCTATTTCTTTGATGCACCTATTAGCTGGAAGTCGCATGAAGTGCAGTGGGCTAAATTTAGAGCTTCTTTGGGAAAGGAATATTCCAAAGAAGTTCTAAATGTTTAAGGGCAGTGGATTTAATCACTGTGGGAAACAGATAGCCCACTAGATCTCTACTTGGATGCACAAAATAGAGTAGATATCTAGGCATTGATCAAAGAGGCAGTACCTGGAATGTGTACTGAATCATCTAAGTCTACAAGTCTTTTGATCAAAGTGATTATGTCTTTTTTTAGGGAGCATAAATGCTTTTGAAAATGGTAAAAATGTTTAGCAACTCAACTAATGATTTTTATGTATTTCTAAATGCTGACTATCTATCCAGCCTCATTTTCAGTTAGCCCACTGCTTGTATTGTTAGTTGGCACGTGTTAAAAGAGTAGAAAGAAGGAGAAAACAAACCAATGTCTTTGATTAAAACAAGATAGTCCTTGGTTTTATTCACCTCTAATATCTTTTAAACCCTTGATTGCTTCTTGAGTTATGCTGATTTTTATGTGTGCTTCAAGATATTCAAATGGAAGTTTGGCCAAAGGAAATTCAAATTGCTGTATACTTCTGTTTATTCTTTGGGACATTGAGAAGCAAGATCAGAGACGATTGCAAATGTTCCCTTTTTTATTCAGACAAAATCTAGACATCTGCTTCTTAGCATACCTTTATCAGTCATCAACTTAAAAAGCCCTAAGGCTTTGGATCAGAAGACAAATTGTAAAATATTATACATATACTATATTATACATATACATATACTAATATTATACAAATACTAGGCAATTGAAGGCATCTAAATTACTTACTCTCTTTTCCCTCATGGAACTGAAATATTTTATCATTTCCTGTATCTGTGTGAGAACAGGTTAAATCAAGAGTTTACTGCAAAGCTATAGAAAATCACCTATCAACTGTTTATTTATTGTGAAAGTGACACTCGGGTCTAAGGTGAATGTCCACATATTACTTTGTAAAGCTCAACCTGCATTTCAATGTGATATGAGACCACACACGCACAGCTGGAGCCCAGGTGATAGCCTCGATGAAAATTTCCTCTGTAATTAAGGTTTCATGCCACAGTTGTGCTAAAATATGTTTTTGTTTCCTTTCTGTCCTGGCTTGCAATGAGTTCAGTGACCCTTTTTTGTATGAGTAGTTGTTTCATGAGATTGGAACAGATATTATTTCAGAAAGTCTATTATTTTTTGTGATATTACTGGTATGTAACATCAGCAAATTAAGTAACTGTCACAGGAAGCATATAAGTATGAATACTTTTCCAGCTGCTTTAGCACTAAACTCTGTTTGCTGAATAAAATTAGTAAACAGCTAAGTTGGTGGGGAATCTGTGATATCCTCGTGGTGTGTAATATCTCAGTTTTACAATGCAGCTTAATTTTTTCTATAGACCAAATTAGTTTTAGAAAATCTAAATTGCAAATTGGCCAATTGGCATTAAAACTATTCCTTCTTGTTCAGATTTGTCAACACCTCTTTTTTAAAAAGTCTTTAACATTAAGTATGGGTGGGTAAGACCATCTGTTTATGTAGCTTGCCTGCAGCTCCATTACTTAACACATAAGACAGGTTACAGCTGTTTAATTGTTATTGTGTTGAATGATTATCTTTCAGTCCAAAATTAATAGTTATATATGTGTGCATGGAAAGCATGTTGTTAAACATAAGGGATCTGGATGGTGGATTAATGTCATTAAGCACTCATATTAATCCCTCAGGAGGGCTGAAGTTAGCATCATGGCATTCATGGTACTTTTGAGTGTCATCCGAAGCTACTTTACCTGATACACAGAACTGAAATTCAAATCCACTGTAGAAGTGTACAGCTTGTAATGTGTTTTCATTCCAGTGAGAATTGGTTTATCTTCTAAAAATTTCCCCTAAAATTTATTTGGGAAATAATGGGACAGCAAAGTACTTGTTTTAACTTTTTTTTTGCATGAAATGACATTAACATGACATTAAAACCAATCATACCAAAAGTAAATTGTCTTCAGAAAGAGATTTCTAATTTCAGCTATTCTAACTAGAAAAACAGGAGTAGTCTGGTTTAGATTTTCAGAATTATGAAAAAATGAACTAACATTGAGAGTACGCTCCCATAAGTGTGTTTCCATTAGTATAGACACTGATGTCCCTGATTGCTGGTTAAAACGGTTTTTTGACTAGGAACAAACATGGAAATATTTGTGGGTTGGTTTTCTGCATGCCCATGAGCATTGTAACCTCAGAAGTACTGCTGGTGTTGAGGAATGCTGAGAAGTAATCTCCTTCACTAAGTTACATGGTCCACACCTACTCGCATCAACACATGTTTAGCTTAGGGCTTCTTATTTTACAAATGTCAAATATGACTACAGGGAAATGACACTTTATATTTTATAAGATCAGAGAGCACGTCAAGACAAATATGTTATTCCTGTTAATTAATGGAAGTGCATCTAGAAAACTTGATAAGACTCTATATCATTAAACTATATGTTTTTGAAGTATGGGCTTCACAAAGTAAGTTGTGGACCAGTTTGAGGGCTTGCTTGATCTTCTCCATATTTACAGGTTAGCGGGAGAGCAGCATTGATAACTGGTATTGCAATGACCACCATCATTTTAGTACTGCTGTTAAGTTGCCAAGGATGGATTACTTTTCTCCAAAGTTAAATTACTGAGAATATTCACATTTCATAGTGAATAGTTGGGTGTTTAACGTACCTTGAAGCATTCATGCCAAGAACTCCTCATAAATTTTAAGATTATTTTGAGTTTTAGAAATTTATTTAGAAGGAAATGTTGTCCTTCAAATAAGGATAATTATGCTTTGTTTATATGTAGTATAATTATCAAAATTCCTCAATTTATGGTTTTCCTTATTTTTTGAGTTGATGGAATTATACCTCAGTACATATTTCATTTTAAAAGTAAGATTGTATCTGAAGGAAGGAAGGAAGGTATAACCTTTACCGTTCAAAGAGTTTATTCTCAGATAAAATTAACCAAACACCGAAAACTAATTGCATCAAATACCAGTTAGTTCACCACAGTACTGTGAGTGAAATCCTGCTTGCAACACACTTAACCACATTGGAGTCAGGATTTCACTACAATGTTTATACCTGAATCCTCAATGCAAAATCTTTATGGAAAATGAAAAATGGCTTTCTTGGCACGCAGAGAACTGATAAGCACAGTTTAACAAGTTTTCATGAAATTTAGTACAATTATGTCTTTGATCTTTTCTGTGCCTGAAGAGCATGTTATTAATTTGCCAGCCTAAGCCTTGAATATGCAAAATATTTGTACGTTCAGTAACTATAAAAATATTCAATTACCAGGTAAATTTAAGATCGTGCGTGCATATCTGAAGCTGTGAAAAAAAGGTGAATTATTGGTTAGGCCTTAACACATTTCAAGACCAAGTATCTCAAATACAAATTATCTGTTAGCATACTTTAAATTGCTAATTAGTTGATTTGCATTTAAATGAGGACCACATGTGAAGTTCAAGTTAGGCACATTTCAGAAACAGCAGAATCCTCTGAGATGTGAAGAATTTCAAAGCATTTTGCAAAGCTTACTTGAGTTGAAGTGGCTGGAAAGTAAGTGGTTTTGTACATTGTATACTTGCATGCTCGTCAGACACATTCTGAAAGTATTTCCAGTCAGGAAAAAGGATGGAAACAATAATGCATCCTGTCCCATTCCATCCCCTATTATGTTTTCAAGCTAAATTTCTCTTTCATGCGAGTCTTAATGTAAGCATCAGGATTTAGCTGTATCTCAGGCAGGTCTTTGTGAGTTTGTCAGAGGTCTCAAATAGGTATTTGAACTTCTTCAACCTGTACATGTGGGACCATTTTAAAACCTTAACAGTATATACCCTTGCTCTAAATCCTTTTCCAGTTAAATAGATCATAAATAGGAAACAACCCTGCGCATGAAACTATTGGCAGTCCCAAACTTCCTGTCTGCTATATCCTTAAAAGAAACTGAACCTTTTATTCTAAGATGCATGTGGCTTTCCAGTAATAATGATGAGAAATCTTACTTTATAGAAAAATTGGGATGGACTCCAAAACAAAATATCTAAAGGGTATTGGGCTTATGTGCCTTTGTATGTAAAAACCCATAAATGGTTGCTGCAAGGAATGGTTGCAGTTTCGACAAGGCTTAAATTGCAGTGACTTCAGGTCTCTGCAGAAACATTTCCAGCAGATATCTCTGCTGCAGGTCTACGTAGACATTGGAGAAAAGTGCAGAAATTATGAAGAAAGTATGATTTCAGGATGAGGATTATGTTTTGGCCTGGATAGGGAAGAAAACAAAGAAAATTGCCCTAAACTAGTATATTATTCTGTCCATGTGTTCCCCTTTATGAGAAGGGCAAGATGGGAATCTAGGAGTGAAAAACGTATTGAAAGGGAAGAGTGTGTGTAATCCTCTTCTATTGGCAGCAATGCTCTGAACATATGGTGTGTCTAAGACAAGGTTCTTATAAACTCAGAGAAAGGATGCTGACCATGAGCTGCCTACAGTGGAAGAACATGTGCTCAGTACTGCTCAGTGATGAATAGAGAGAATTACATTTGCAAATGTTAGCAAAGCCCACTGCCCCCAAGCACTTTGGGAGACAGGACAAGAATTTAAATTTACTTCAACAAATAGAACAGGCTATGCAGAAAAATAAGGTGCAATTCTACAAATGCTGGGTTCTGTGTAAGAATAATCAGCTGCACAAATTCAAGTTAGGAGGCAGCTCGCCAGACAGAAGAGGCGAAGACAAGGCTGTAATGGGTAATGAATTTGACACAAGTGAACCACTCTGAAGGCAGGCTAGGACGGTGTTTATGAATTCTAGACGCCTCTTAAGTTTTCTGGCAGAGGTGTGGAGCTCCTCAGAAATTGCATATGAGTGCATGGCTTTTTTTAGTCACTCTTTGATAGTGAAAGCAGTTGCTTAAAGGAATCAATACACTGTTCTCTCTCTGCTATAAGAAATACTGGGCTTAAATATCACAAGGCTATTCAGGTTTTTATGTTTAAAAGATGTTTTAATTGTTAGAATAGTTAAACTTTGGCTGGGTAGAAATTAGATTAACTTAAAGGTGATCTGGTAGACAGGTAGGGAGAAGTAAACCACCATGGACTGAATCTTGAGTAGGTTGGAGGAGTCAGACCAGACCTGACAGTTCTGGCTTTTTTATCACTTCCCCCAAAACAAGCACACAGATCTGTTTATATAAACTGCATTCTCCCTAAAGCTTGCAATGAAACTCTCCAGGTTTCTCTTCTGTTGGCAGGTGTTTGTGAAACCACCCATAAAGTGTGTCTCATCCCCCACTACTGCTTGGCTGTGCAGGGAGTAAGAAATAATGTTCTTATTACTTTGGTACCAGAAATGGTCATTCATCTAAGTTTCCTTGTTGCTCACCTTGAAAATAATGTGATCTCACAAAATGGAATCTTTTTTTTTCAGTTTACTTTATGTGCCTAAGACTTGGGAACTTTTAAATGCATGAAAAAATACGTTAAAATAACATGTACTTTTCCCTCTGCACCTGATGGATCTGATGTAAGAATGTTGCAAGGCTGCCAACGGCTGTCTCTTGCGGAAACTCCACTTAATTTGTGCCAGAGACCGGTGCATAGAGGGAACTCCTGGTTAAGAATGATTTTGAAAACCTCAATTCCTCCCTTGCTTCTACCACATATTTTCTGTTAGTCATTCACAAATGCAGAGTTTATAAGACTGTTCTCTGATCATTATTCACTTTTTGGGGACCTGACTTGCTTGTGTGTGAATTGCTAAAATGCTGGTTTGTATATAAAATCCTGTATAATTTTAAGTATTCTCGACAATCACATCACAGGTGTTTGCAGCCAAATGGAGGGAGACTTTTTACTTTACTCTTTCTGTGCCTTGGTTACCCACCTGTAAAATGAGATAAGAATAAGTTCTCTGCTCACACTAGTAGTGTTAAGATACTATACAAAATAATTTTTATTTAAGAGGAGGGTGGTAGTAAAGTCTATAAGAAAAGTTACTTCTTTATTTAGGTTATCATGGCCTACCTGCCCTACTAGGGCATCAGCAGTTTGTTGTTCATGAGAGAATAAGTGCTGAATGAAGACTGTCTGTTCCATACACCGACAAAAGAAGAAGGATATAAAAATTGCACAGGTAGCCATAAATGTAGCATTGCCTAAATTCTGGGTGTTTGACTTGGCCACTGTCACTATATTCTTGTTTTGTGGAGGGCGAGGGGGTTGTCCTATGGCTCGTCGACAAAGTTTTATACAAATATTAAAAATTATTCAGAACACTAAGTGAAGATATTAAAACTTCCTAAATACAAAGACACAGACAAATGTATAGAAAGCTTCAGTTAAACAGTTAAACATCAACATACCATCGTTTGCTTGCAGGCAGTTTTTCTACCAAGAAATTAAGATGGCATTTTGACCTGTTATCTTCTTATATGACACTTAGTACAAAGTTATGCAGAAGTGTGAACATGACTCATGCAAGATGTTCACATCTCCGTAGATCTGCCTCCGAGAGCGTGTTAGCCGCAGATACATGCATGCAGTCGTTCCCTTATGAATGGAGACAGTTCTACTGAATTGTGGGAGATGAGGAGAAGAAAAGGGCAGTATTCTTCATTGCTGCTATATACTGAAATTATTTCTTATTTATCTCCCCTCCTCCTCCCCTTTTGGCCCTCTTCTCCCTTTCTAATTTCTTCTTTCTGTTTTCTTTTATTGGGAGAGGGTGTAATGCAGTAAGGAGAGGAGAAGAGGCAGGGGTTTGATTCATGGTTTCAAGGTGGAGGAAGCAAAACACCCTAAAAAGTATCTTTTAATTTAGGCAGACCTTGATCAACATGACTTTGGTCACATTATTTTTTATTTTTGCTTCACTTTTGGTGGCGCTATGCGGTCAAATTCTGCTCTTACAGCAAAGTAATTCATGATTCTATTGGAGCTGTTGTGAGTTGACGCTCTAATGGGACTACAGATAAACTACAAAAAATATGTGGTGCGTTGTACTCAAGGGTACAGGTTATGAAGATTGTGATGGGTGAAGATGTCTGGTGGAGGATAATAATGTAAATGAATAGAAATGTAAATTTGCTATGCAGTATTTAGAAGCATGTCACCATTATAATCCTTTATGACAGAATAATCAGAATAAAGCAGTGTTATAAGTACCAATTAAGGAACATCAAATCAATGAGTATGTGACTCATGCTGATTTAAACAGGAGCTGATTGGGATAAATCAATTTAATATGTACTTTTATTCTGTGGCTATTCTGTCATATGTGAAGGAAGTAGCATATGAGTAATCTAAGGAAGACACTGACGTCTCTGATAGGAGACTAATGAGAGACATTACATTTGAAAAAAAAAGATCTAAATTCTGACTGGTTATGAAATATGCTATCGTAAATGTGACTTTGCCTGACTGTTATGAGTTCTTTGTAAAATACAATTATTGGCCACATATTTATGTAAATATCCACACATATTGATAACACCATTTCTGTTTTACATGGTATGAATTTGGAATGCCACTTACATCATCTTGGATTTTGACTATCCTATCTTTTATCTTCATTTTTGTTTTTCTTCATTCCATTTGGAGCTAAATGAAGTTTCTCTGCTCCTAGAAATAATAATATTTTAAAATTCACAGTCTTAAAACCTGCAAGAAAACCCTTGTAGGTATACTGTCTGGTCTATAATTATATTTTTTAAGGACTTAACATAACCCACATGTGCCAAATGTGTGTCTTGCCAAAGAGCATGTGCTGAGATGCTTCATCCTGCTGAAGTGCTCCGAGTCCCACCTAGAATTCTCTATGCAGAGGGAGAGAGGCTTGTATTTTGTACTTCAGCACAGAGCTGGATTCATTCCTGTTTCAGTTGCAGCATCATGAAGATAAGAAAGACAGCATGGCTAGTTCATTTTGGCAGCAAAGTTATGCTCTTCCTCATTTTTGTTTTTTTTATTCTTTTAGGATACTGCATGTTAACCAAAATAGCGTCTAATGTTGTCCTTAGTATCAACTGACCATGAGTAAAAGGATGCTGGAGGTTAGAACTTTTTTTCCAAGCATTATAGTTTTACGGTCTACAACTGACTTCTTCTAAGACTACCGGATACAAAAAATCTTAAGAGCATTTTCTTCATCTTTTCTTTTCTTAAAATGCAGTTTGTGTTTATGAAAGGAAATAGTATGTGCGGGCCTGGGACTGCAGGGATTATTTTCAGTTGCTTAGGAACTTCTTTATGTTTTGTTACCTATCTCTACACTTGCATAGGCATTTATGTTTCACTGGTGGACAGATTCATTCCCCAGACAGACCTAATTGCTTCCATTTTATAGAATAAAGCTTGATTTTTCCTCCACGCATACTATACTGTGTTCTAAGAGCAGCAGTGCAGGAGCAGGGGGAATTAATATTGGACGAGTAAAAGAAGAATTAGATCCATTCTGAAATGCAGCTGTATCACTTTTCTTTTTGTTTGTGGTTAATGTGAAAAGCTACTTAGATTGTTGCTGCTGTTCTAAATGTTCTATAATTGATGTTTTCATCTTCTTACTTTGCTTTCCTTTAACCTTACAGTTATAGAAGATTTTTAAAAAACCAAACAACTGTGTGGCGGGCACCTGACACTTTCTTCAAGACAGAGGGACTAGAAAATTTCTGCCTCTTAGTCATAGCAGTGACCGTGGCCTCTGAGACATCTCATTACCTCCCTCGTTGGTCTCAGGCAGAGCTTTTTCCAGTTCATCCAAACTAGAGGAAAGGCCATGGTTGGAAATAGCTTTCTTACCCATCCAATAGGCAAAGTTGAGAGATAATAGCAAGTGGCAGAGTACATGCCAGACATGGGTCATCATCCAGCAGAGATTTAGAAATGGTCAGATTTTGAAAGTAAGAGACCCTATGAGGGCTCTGTTGAGAGACCTTGTCCACAACAAAACTGGGATTGAATCCAACATTGTTGACTCAGCCTGGCGTGTCCGCGCTGCGGTAGGCTGTAATATCCTGTCACCTTATGTGCAGGTGCCTGGGTTTGGTAGCCTGTGATGGACCTATCCTAAATGTTTTTTTGTATATGACATTTACCCATTCAACACAACTTTAGTTGATGTCTCTTTCCTGAAAGCAAGGAAGGAGCACGTAACCCATCTCTGCTGAGTTTCATATATTAAAAGTAGGGCCTGCTTCTTTAAATCTGTCTTGTACTCTGTTTGTCATTCATCCATCTGCCTCCTCAAGTTTTTTGTGAAATTTTAAGTGTCATAACATTTGAAAAAAAAAGTCTTGCTTTTCTTGGATATACCATGGTATTTATTTTAATACATCTGAAGCCTAAGTTTTTCACCTGGTTTTCCAAATGAAATGGATCACTGCATTAATAACACTACCTCTTCCACCCCATATATACAGTCTAACTTATTTTACATAATTGGTGTGTGTGCTCAGGAGAGTAACTGTGGCTGAGTTGAAGCAGAGAACTATTTTTCCTTAAAATCCTGTTAATTCAATCGAAATTAAGATAGTGTGGTGGTTATGCTGTCAGTATGTGGCCTACAAATCAAAGATCTTCAAGTATGGTCAGTGTTTTAAAGCTCATAAGTTTATTAGTAATTACTTTTACATTGTCTTGAAAGTTGAATTTTTTAACCAGCTTTGATTGTATTTTTATTGTAAGTAAAAATCAAAGCATGTGAAGAGAAGTCAAAAGAAAAACAGTCTTAGAAAGGTAGCTTCTCTTTCTTCTGCAGGCCTTCTTTCTCAAATAGTTTCATTGAATCATGACAATGTTTGCTGAAAAGAGAACTTCTTGCATTTTTGAAAGCTTTGAAATACATTTTCATTTTGTAATGTAAGACCTCTCATGTCAGGTGCACCTGCTTGATTTGCATGTGAATTCTGAACAGTTCTTGTTTTATGTTACACTTCTGAAATGTCTGTCTGTTTTTTTTTCTTTCTAATTCTCAAGCTCACTATTTGGATAAGATAGTGAAAGGTACTGTATATTTGCTCTTTGATGACATGCCTATGCCTACATGTACTTTTTTTTATGAATATGTAGTTACAAACCTACCAGTCTGGGCAAAAGAACCCTCTCTTACATACATTCCATGGATTATAGATATAACTCATATGACTTTCAACTCATCTCAAACTAAAAATGAAATCTTGTTTATGATACATAATAACATTTTATCAGCAATTATACGTTTATATAAACTGTATACATGTATTAGATTTCATTTGAACCAAAAACTGAAGATAGTATTCATTTGCTGTTTGGTGCTTTTTCTTTGTTAGTTTTGTCATTGGGCCGCTATGTACAAAACTGTAAATACTCTTGTCACAGAACAAGTGTCATTAGTTCTGAAGAACAGATTAATTATAGATATGTGTGTTTTTATATACAGTCAGATCAATAGAATACCCCGGGCTTTTAAGCTTTTGTTTATCTGAATGTAGAAAATCTATAGGAAGTTATAATTGTATTTTGTATGAAGCTAGGAAAAGCTTGGATACCGTATGCAACGTTTTCAATTAAAAGGTTCAAGGATGCAAAAGCTTATCATGAAACAGCAAAGATTCTTGTATCTTCAGTTATGGTGAAAAGTTGATTTAGAAAAATGTTTAAAATATTCCTACCCCTCTTTCCCTGAGTATCTTTCTCTATTCCTTATTTGTGGTTTTTTTCGTTAGAATATGGCTATATTCATGGCAATATCCAGGCTTTTACACAATAAGTCTTGAGTGTACCCAGTTGACTCCTAAAACACTCTGTCAGTTTTACAATTAAATTTGGAAGCCATCCGTAAGTTAAACAGAAGAAAGATAAATTTAAAAATAGCCCTCAATTGTCAACAAATACTGTTAGCAGCTACAATTTGAAAGAATAAGAGTACCAAGACTAATCTCAGCCTGGCATGACAGCACAATATCCTTAACGGCATCAACACTATCCTTCCTCACAAGAGGTTTTCCTGATTCTCTGCCTTCTAAGAGTAATTTGACGATAGTTAAGAACCCTTTATAAATTTTTTCTGGAAATGTTTGTAATTTGGAGGTACATGGTTGAAAGGAGTCAATAAATCAAAAGTCTTCAGAAGAAAAAAAGATACTATTACTTCTGAAAAACTGCTCTAAGCTTAACTAAGCTTAACTAAAATGGGTCAGTAAATTAGTTCTCAAAGACAGTAGTTCTACAAACTGAAGAAGTGTTTAGCCAGTTACTTAAATTTTTGGATAAACATCTACAGAAAATTGCTGTGTCCAAAAATACCTGATTTGTATCCACCTTCTCATCAGATACTTAGTGCCATATCTGTACTTGCTTCTGTCAGTGTCTTATCACAGTCATAGATAAGGAACACCAAAATCTACATATTTATAGTGTTATCATCCTCATACAGATCATGTTGGCTGCATGCCAGATTTCATCACTAGGAGGTGACAAATACTGTTTCTTTTTTAATGCAATGTTAGACTGAAAACAATTATCGATTTTGGATATATTAAATTATTTTAATTGTTTCCCAAATTTTCCCTCCTTGGCCATAAAAGCAGACAAGATAGGATATAAAGGTAAAAGCACAAAAGCCTTAGGGAGATTGTCACAAAAAATCACTCTCTGCTATCTGTCTTGAAGCACGTCACTACCGTGTTTTTGTTCAGTCTATCAATGTTTTATTGTGGTCCTTATGGTATTTCATTTTGTCCGTCCTAAGTAATCAAATACGCACAGCTATTACATTTAGTTGGAAATCCTGTTGGTCCTGTCCCATCCGTATGCAGCCTGAATCCTACTGTTTGTTAGAATAGATGCTAAGCTGCTTCAC
Source organism: Phaenicophaeus curvirostris (assembly GCF_032191515.1). Taxonomy (NCBI): domain Eukaryota; kingdom Metazoa; phylum Chordata; class Aves; order Cuculiformes; family Cuculidae; genus Phaenicophaeus; species Phaenicophaeus curvirostris. The sequence goes on from NC_091395.1 coordinate 43,550,975, forward strand.
TATTTCCTGGGCTTTGCTTATTCTGTGAAAAGGAATGTATTTTTGGCATAAAGTATAGTCATTAAAACTGGCCTATACTTTGTGCAACTATTTAACGCACTGTAATTTCACATGAATATACGGCAACTGTGAGACCAGATAAAGTTAACATTCTCATTTATTGCGTGCCTAAAATCATACCCATTTTCCTACTTCAGAATTTGGAGGGATTTGATCATAGTAACAGGGAGCTTAAACATTTATGCCAGTAAGTAACCAATACTGCATAGAGCAAATAATCTATTCTTAGAGCACAGAAAAATGTATCATTTTACACAGCTGTGTTTGCACTATGCCCTCATCTCTTGTTACTTTGCCAAAACAAAAAATTAAAAAACAAACTTAATTTTGTCTGGCCTGCAGGTATTTAGAGGATTGGTGCATTTATTTCCTGCCTGTACAGGTAAGTGGTGTCTCAAGTGTCAGGCCAATCAAAGATGCCACTTTGTTAAGAATTACATTCCCCGGGTAATGTTGCTGTTCCACTCCATGTGCAATTACAGTATTTGTGCTGTCCCTAAGGCCTGTTCCCAGTAAGTGTCACTTGTTTGTATTTTTTTTTTTTGTTATGTAATTACAATATTTAAATCACTTGTGATTTTTCTTCTTTGTCTGTTTCAACAGAGGGCTGCCCTGGCTTGTGCAACAGCAATGGGAGGTGCACGCTGGACCAAAACGGCTGGCACTGTGTCTGCCAGCCAGGATGGAGGGGAGCAGGCTGTGATGTAGCCATGGAAACTCTCTGCACGGACAGTAAGGACAATGAAGGAGGTAAGATATACCAACTGGGTCTTCAGCGCTGGGGAGAATGTGTTGAGGAACAGAGATTTTACAATTAGATGAATAAATGCTGCCATGAGGACCGTACACGCATTTTACTTGCTTTTATGTCTGTAAGACTACACCACAGTATTCAGGGCTTTTATATGATGTATCGGCGAAGCCTTACAAGATGCTTGTGACAGGTCAGCTATGTACTTAGAAAATAATGAGTGTCACCTTAATTTCCCTGCAATGTTCTTTTATACTGGAATAAAACATAGTCTCAACTCAGAGAATTGTAGAGGAGAGGGAGGAAAGAAAGGAGTTCAAGTTTTCAGTGACCTCATAAGGAAATTATCCCAAGAGAAAAAGCCGAATCGGGAGTTTACATTTTGACCTATGATATTACTGCTGGAAACAATTGGTTGCCCAGCCTACAGAGATCTTATCCCTCTGTAGCCTGTAAACACTCAGATAACTGACAGGATGCTCCCAGATGTCTTTTTTTTGGCTTGCTTTTCCACAGTCTGTCATTCACTTGACAGGTAACAATCTGCAGAAAGATGCAGGCAGGACTATTGACTTAAAGAATCAACCTGCAGTCATTGTTTTAGGGTAGGAAAAGTAGAGGGGGTGTGACTTTGGCATGACTCCAGAATCACACAGAAAAGCCACACAAAAACAAGATTAAAGGTGAATGCAGTCAAATACTAGATCAGCATAATGCTTTTATTGTCTGTCTGTCTGTCTTCCCCTTCACTCATCAACTCTTCTTTTTTTAAACGCCTCCAGATTCAGAGCAGAGATAAGAAACTCCATTAAGGCCTCTGGATGACAATAGAGTCATCTGTGACTTTGTTTATCAGCTTTAGACTGTGTATGCCTTTGCGTTGCTAGTTTGCTCTCATATCCCAACTGCAGTTGGGATTTTAGACAGCACAGACTATAAATAATAGCAGCATTTGCTTCCCCAGGAAAATCAATAACACAGTTAAAACAGTGCAGCTGTTTATTGCTTTACACATCATCTGATTTGTCATCCTTCTCAGTTACATATTATATGTTTTGAGTCAGTTTTGCACATTTAGGAGCCTAAAGAATCTGACACAATCTGGTATACACAATCTGAGCTAGGGTGAAGCTGAATTTCTTCATATACGAAGGGAGAAAGAACAACAGTTGGCCAGAACTTTTCCATGCAGAGGTGCGCTGTTTGGAGAATTAAGTTCAAATGGGGCAGGGGATTATGAACATAAGAAAAAGAAACCTGCAAGCCTGAAAAGAGACAAAGCAAGGAGGAGGAGAAACTAGGTTACAGCATAAATAACTTGGAGGAAATAAATAGGTCGTGTAGGGGAAAAAAGTTGAAAACGCAGTGATAGACTAAAACAGATTGAGTAAACATTAAAGGTAGTAGAAGGGTGTGGCCTGTCAGAGGAAGAGTTAAGAGCAGATAACAGAGCGGTGGGGGGAGGAGACAAGTAAGATGAACAGGAAGGCGCATAAACAGAACAAAGGAAAAGAAGATGCTCCTTCACATTAAAAACAACAATAGCTGTTGGTGAAGAATGGGGGCAAAGGTATGAGGAATTGGAGCAGAAGGATCTAACAGAATGACTTAAAGTTCGAGAAGAAAGAACGATGTTGGAAAAAAATGTTTCATGCTGGTTTTTCTCTTTATTTTTTTTCATTATTTCCTTTATAGACATGCAGTTTTGTACAAGGAAGGGATGGCCCAAACAGTAGTTTTGCCGTGACTGACCTATGTAATGCGTATTTGTAACAGGCATATCTCTTCAGTGGACTTTATTTTAATTTATATGCTTCAGTACGGAGCATATTCACTTCAGTCTTTGATTAGTGACTGAGGAAAAGGGTTAAAATATAACAAATTGTATTAAAAACTGGAAGCATGCCAAACAAAACTGGGAAAAGAAAGTCATCTTTGCCAGAAACTCACCTGGAAAGAGAAGCAGTGTTTCTTCCCTTTCCAAGAGCACCTGCAATCAACCCACTAATCTCTTGAGCAAGTCATTCAAATTCCAGACAGCTATAGGGAATGGCACAAGGATGCCTCTGCTGTATTTGTTTATTATGGGAGATTAGGTTATCTGAGCACTTATGCTGAATTTACATCACACTAGGCTCGGTGGTTATATAATTAGTGTTATCTTGGTTGTTAGTGAATTGATATGCTGTGGTTAACGTTTACATTTCATCCTACACTGGATAAACTGTATTTCATATATTAATGTAAGTATAATTCATTGATAACAGTGTCTGCTGTTCCTTTGATTCTTAGCTCTTTCTGGGACTGATTGTTCAAATTCTGTGAACATGAGCATCCCAAGAACCTCAGTGGGAGTATTCGCCACAGGGAATGTTAATGACATCAAGGCATACTTGATCATTTTCCCTTCTAGATACTATTGACATATGATGGGATGATTACTACTCATCTTCCTTTTAATATAGATTTCTACGAGTCTTGCAGATTAGTTCCTTTCTCTTTAAGAATCACTTTTTATTTTTAGATGTGTTTGGTTTGGATAATAAAATGCAGAATTTTCTTTATATTTTAGCAACTCACGAGGAATGTGTATACAACAAACTGACCTTAGGCTGAATTAGACTCCTAATGACTTTGGGGAGAGAGGGGAAGTCAGAGTCATCCATGGGTGGAATAAGCCTAACTACTTTATTGGGAAAAAAATGTGTCACTATTATACTTCAACAAAGTGGGCCATGGTTTGTCATTGCTGTAGGAAGAATAAGCTGTTTACTCTTTAGTTTAGGTGGGTCTTTATTAAGCAGATTCCTTAAATTTACTTTTTATCAGCTCCTATCCAGTTAGGGAGTAGTTACAGGTTTCTACCAGCAGGATTTAAGTGATTATTAATATTCTTTTATCAGTAAAATGAAAATAAAATACTGTAATAAAGCAAAGTGTACTTAGCACTACCGTATTCCTGTAATTACTTGCATAGGCTAGGATAGCCTGCTCCTGCTAAGCATTGCTGCAGGGTAGTACAAATGTAGCCTATGGATTACCTTCTCTCTGAAAGTGGCCAATAGCAAATGCTTAGCAACAGAATATACTAGGACAAATGCAAACTTTTTTTTTTTCATATAGTAGCAGGCTGCTAATTAAAGTAGGAAATTACTGACACAATGTTTTGAATGTCAGAGGGGTTACAAAGTAAAAGATAACCCAAGCTCAGGAAATTTCAGCATGTTTATACTTGAATTAGGACTGATGCAGTGGCACGTGTATGTTCTCTGGTTCTCTCTCCGACACATCCCATTATTATTCAGCTTTTTTGTTTGCATCTGTGGTTGCTGGGGAGTGCTGACTTGATATGTCTGTGACACTTACCTACAGTGACTCCAAGATTTCTTTCTAGACTAACAGTTCATTTAGATCCCAACACGTTATATTTTCGGCTTCTTAACTCCAATAGGAATGTTTCATTTGAATACGCTATAGGTATTCTTATAGATATACTGTAATAGTAACATTGAACTAGGTCCTTCTGCACTGTTAAGGAATAAATCAAGGGCTGTTTCTGGTTTTATGGCTTTTCTGACCAGCTGCTCCTACAGATTAATTTTTGGTGTCTATAATCAGTTCCAGCTAGTGTAGCCTGTTGGGAAATTGAGCTGTGTGAGGATAACTGAGGTTTGTTAATACAGGTTTCTGTCCTTTACAACCTTTTGCCTTAGCGTGCCACAGTCACCAAAACCATCCTGGTGGGGTAGCCAGCATCATAGCTCCAAAACTGTGTTCCTCCTGTGTAGGTAGTGAATTGTACCTCATAGAGACTTTTTGTTTCCTAAATATAGAATCAACTTATTTACGAAGACTCTGATTAGTTTAGGTCCTAGGTCATGATCTCCCCTTGATACTGGCAGCACTTGTGCCCAGGACTTATTTTAGAATCATAGAATAGTTTTGGTTGAAAGGGACCTTAAAGATCATCCAGTTCCACTCCCTCTGCGATGGGCAGGGACACGTCCCACCAACCCAGGCTGCCCAAGGCCCCGTCCAACCTGGCCTTGAACACCTCCAGGGATGGGGCAGCCACAGCTTCCCTGGGCAACCTATGCCAGTGCCTCATCATTCTCATGGTGAAGAAATTCTTCCTAATGTCTAGTCTGAATCTGCCCCTCTCCAGTTTATATCCGTTCCCCCTTGTCCTATCACCACAAGCTTTTAGAAATAGGCCCTCTCCAATTTTGTCTCCCTGTTTTAGTTCCTTCCTGCAGTTTTGTATATACCCTTTAAATTCCATTCAAAAGTAAACATGCCCACTGATCCATCTTATTTTTTAGACATCCGTAAGTGTGGGAATTCTCTGTCTTGTCTCCTCTCATTTAATGTTTTGGTGGTTTCTCCAAATAAACAATCTTATGAACCGAGCATACTCTATTGCAATTCTGTGCGTTCTGCAGCAAAGGGAGAAATAACATTAGTCAAGATTTTTACAGCTAGGCTTTAGCTTTTGAGAAGGAAAACAGTAATGTAGTCATTATGTCTTTTGCATATAGAAGAACCACTTACATCTAGAACAAAAAAAATACAAATAGCCTTCTGAGAGCAATAATGACTGTCCAGCTGCCTCTAGGAGTTTCTATTTTCCTTATAATCTCACTATCATATTGGAGTGACATAATGGGTAAGCTAGAGTTGAGCTAAGTCTCATATTTTTCAGGCTAAACAAAATTCATCAATAATTTTGCACAGCCCTTTCAGAAGGGAAATTGTCCTCTGCTTCACACAGTGCAATAGAGCACTCAACTTAGTGGTACTAGATAGCTCTAGCCACGTAAGTACTGAGAAAGAATGAAAAATGTTTTCTCAACTTATAAAAAGCCAGATTCATAACCATCCGTCACTCGCCTGGGCAAGTTGCTGATAAACTCCACAGAAAAATAACAAACAGCATATCCTTGTATCTTGCCTGGTGAAAATGAGATTCTTTCTCTGATTGATGTTAGCAGAAAGGCTTGTAAAAATGCATTTCCAGCTGATTAGTTCAGAAGGTGTCAATCTCATGCAGTTTTATGACCTGCAGACTATACTCCAGATGTACATTTGCTTTTTCTAACTAACAAAGATGAATGAAGAAATTTGAGCATTTCTTTGGCAGCTGCACCAGATATTGCCTGGGAGACCATGCAGAGATATAAACCCCCAAAACTATGCTTTTAACCATCCATACTCCCATGTCTGACACTGATCCAGGCTTCTGGAGTTAAAACCAGCAAGGGAGGTTAGTACTTCAGCTAGAAAAGGTTTTCATATTGTACAGGAATAAGACTAGAAAATCACAAGTCACAAACTATTTGAGGGTAGAAAGGCCTGAGGAATTCTGCTCAAAGCAGGGTCACCTAGAGCAGATCGCTCAGGGCCATGTCCAGCTGGGTTCTGCAAGGATGGAGACTCCGTAACTTCCCTGGGCAACCTGTTGCTACGTCCAACCGCTTTCACAGTAAAAGAAGTTTTTTCTGATGTTTAGACAGAATTTCCTGTGTTTCAGTCTGTGCCCATTGTCTCTTATCTTTTTGCTCGGCACCACTGAAAGGTGGTCTTGTGGGTATCTGTAAACATCAATGAGATTTCACCCCAGAGCCTTTGCTTCTCCAGGCTAAACAGTCTCAGCCTTTCCTCACAGGAGAGGTGTTTCAAGCCCCTAATCATCTTCATGGCCCTTCACTGAGCTTTCTCTAGTACGTCCATTTCTCTTCTGCTAGAAAGCCCAGCTTGCACACAGCACCCTGGTGTGGCCTCACCAGCGCTGAGTACAGGGGAAGGATCACCTCCCCTGAACTGCTGCAAAATGCCTCCTTATGAAGCCAAGGATGTCATTGCACCTTCGTTACCTCAAGGGCATGTTGCTGGCTCATGTTCAACTTGGTGTCTACCAGGACTCCCAAGATCTCCACAATGCTGCTTTGCAGCTAATTGTCCACCAGCATGTACTGGTGCATGGGGTTGTTCCTCCCCAGGTGCAGGACTTGACTGCATGAAGCTGGTATCAGCCCATTTCTCCAGCTTGTTGAGGTCTGTCTGAATGGCAGCCTAACCCTCTAGCATATCCTCATCCCAGGAAAAATCAGTGTTTTCTTTTCTCTTAAAAATGTTTAAACTTTGATATACTTAATGATGACTTTTTCATCCCTTTTATTTTCCCCAAACTGTCTTCAATGTCAGCCAAGTTAAATAAGAATTTTAGATGTGCAAAAGAATAAAAATCCCAGTCCTTTACTATTTTGCCAATCCTCTGATACACATAGCACAGCAATCCTTAGAGGAATACCTTTAGAAGATCTCTGTTTACTTACACTCTTTCAACATGCGATTGAACAAAAATGGATGGTATTTTTCTCTTCAGAAGGAAGTTTTACTCTAAAGCTAGATTCTTTTGTGAGAGGAGCAGCCATGGGCTTCTTCAGAGTGCTGCATTGGTATATTTTTCAGTTTAATGCAGCGAGCAAGTTCACTCTCTAATCTAAATGGAATAATAAAATGTTTGAGCGATTTCAGTCTTGCTGTTCTTTTGGGGAAGCAATTATCAGCTATGTGATACCATATTGCATTCATCTGCAAACTCTGTAGCTGACATTTCCAGGCTCATTTTCCTTATGACTTTACTTACAGCAAATTAGTAGTTATCAATTTGATCTTGATTTTAAATCTCTCACCAAATAAAATTTCCAGTGGTGTGATAGATCTAATGATCCTTGTATGTGAGTATTTCAGCACGTGAGCATAAAAGCACCCACGTGTTTAAATCTTGTTTATATTGGCCAGCATTCCTCATCAGTTTATTCAGAATAAAATCTAAATATTAAATACAGATTTGGTCTCTCATACATTTTCATGCAAAGTAGTTGTGGAAATTGCCTTTGCCACTAGCAACAAAATCTTTCTGCCAAGGTATAAAGGAATCCACCTTGATAAATGTTATGAAATATTTAAAGCTGCTTGCAGCACAGATATGTGAAAAAACTTCAGGAAAACAGCAGAGTGGGAGTTACTTGTGTCTTTTCTCTACCAAGCCAAATAAACTCAGATAATGCTACTTAGACCCACCTAAAATGTTTAATATGTATAAGTTAACTGTGTATGCAGAGCATGAGTGCTTTCATTTTCTGGTTTGCTCAAAATGTTTTTAGACAAGTATTGAATAAATACATGTAATTTATACACAATTACTCAGTATGTTTACCTTGCGTGGATTTCCATGGGAGTTTAAGAATTCAATAGAAACAAACTCTTTTTCCTTAATTGAAAGTGAATCCATTAAAATCTTAATTATTAGTATTATTTCATGCTGCATAACTTTTTTAATTTCTCATCTGGCTGGGTGATTCATGTGTGGGTCAGGAGGAAGACTTTGTTCATTTATGTGACTTTCTGCCAACAGATGGGCTAGTTGACTGTATGGATCCTGACTGCTGTTTGCAGAGTTCTTGCCAAAACCAGCCTTATTGTCGTGGACTACCCGATCCCCAAGATATTATCAGCCAAAGCCAACAGTCACCATCTCAGCAAGCTGCCAAAGGATTTTATGACCGCATCAGTTTTCTCATCGGAGCAGACAGCACTCATGTCATACCCGGCGAAAGTCCTTTTAATAAGAGGTGAGCATGACTCATCATTTACTTTTGAATATGAAAGAAATTGAGGAGTATGTGAGATTCATATTAGCTGGAGATCCACTGTGACTGCAAATTTTGTGGCATGGACTTTCAGCAAAGATCATTTCTGTTAATATATAAAATTGCTTATTTTGTCTCATTTGCTGCAAAATTCAAATTGCCAGTGCCAGTAGGTTACAGAAGGTACTTGCCATGCTTAGTACCTATGTTCTAACAGGGTGCTTCATTAATGATTAAATAAATCTTTATTTAACCAGTTGATTTGGGCTAGCACAGTTGGAAATATATCAAAGCAATGAAAACACTTCAGGAGGAAAAGCAAAGCTGCACTTTTTAAACTGAGCTCACTAAATAATATAAATTATGAATTAATGTAATAGAACTGTTAAGTGCACGACAGTATAATTGCATAGACTATTTGACTGGTGCTCTACAAAGCCGTAATGACCTGAAAATAAACCAGTAACAGGAAGCAGGTGTCTGGGATCTCACTGAGTGAAAGAAGATGATTTACACAAGAACTACTGCGTTTGCAGTAATTTAACAGCATTAATGTGTTTGAGCACAGCGGTTGATTAAAAGTTGTTGCGCAAATGTTCCTTATTGCTCCTTTAAATTTTGTACTTCATAGTCCCTGCAGTTTTACAGATTGCTTTGATACTAATTGAAAAGTACATTGTTCTTTAAGAGTCTGCCAAAGGTGTGACTTAGAGTAGGAACATCTAGACTTTATGAGTTCTTAAAATTCTTCATTGAATTTCTGGTCTTAGTAACTCAGTACAGACAAATGAACCGACGCAAAATCAACAATATTGAAGCAAAATTATTATCTGTAGGTTTCGAGGCATTTGTTTATACAGTGTAAATTATGTGAACTTGTAAAAGGGTTAGAGCCTCAGGAATGTTTTTTTTTAATGGTAGTTGATGCCACATAGAGATGTGTGTGTTTGCTCTACTAGTTTTTCTTCATTCGAAAGAGAACAAAGAAAGCAACTTTGTAATATAATCCTGCAAATTTTTCACAGTCTTGCATCCGTCATAAGGGGCCAAGTATTAACCGCTGATGGAACACCACTCATTGGAGTCAATGTCTCCTTTCTACACTATCCAGACTACGGATATACAATCACTCGCCAAGATGGAATGTAAGCTCCCTTTTAAGTACTCCTAAGTCATAAAGACAGCAAAGGTGTTACTGAAAAGCTGCCTGTAAAAATAATAAAATAATGGAAACAAAGGACATGGAGAAAATGATTGACCAAAGTTGTACTTTGTTCATTCTTCTAATATAAAATATGTTATTTGTATACTTTTTATATACTTGCTTAATTTGAACACAGCATCCCAAACTCTCTGTTCACTTAGTGCAGTGCTACGTGATGTAATTTAATTGATTTCTCCATTATTCCCAGTAGAGTCATCCTTCCTTCTGAGCAGTGCAATGGAAGGAAGAATCAGTCTATAAAATGGAGACTGTGGATAGCTTTGGAAATACTGACTAACTAGCTCTGTTGGGGTTTTTTCCTAGGTTTGACTTGGTAGCAAATGGTGGTGCTTCTCTGACACTGGTGTTTGAGCGATCACCATTCCTGACACAGTATCACACAGTATGGATTCCATGGAATGTCTTTTATGTCATGGATACACTGGTCATGAAGAAAGAAGAGAACGATATTCCTAGTTGTGATCTGAGCGGATTTGTGAGGCCCAACCCTGTTATCGTATCATCACCTTTATCCACCTTGTTTAGAATTTCTCCTGAAGATAGTCCTATCATCCCGGAGACACAGGTAAAGAATGCTTCAAATAATTACCATTTTATCACAGGCTAGCATTAAGCAACCGTAATGAAAAGAGTGAAAACTGCTGTTTAAAAAGAAATAATTCTGACTAAGTGCTAAGAATTAGCAACACGTGATTATTTTCAGACCAATTTATTCATTCTATGGAATTATTTTTAAAATTTCATCTGAAAGAAAAGAGAGGTAAGAAACCTTGTCTGGTTTTATATTTTTTGCATCATTTAATTTACAGAATGTTTTCAGCAACCAGGCATTGGCGTATCAAAATGGACACAGTGTAGTACATATGACTTTTTTGACAGCCCTCTTGTTAGAAGTGCACCTCAGAAAATAAAAATTCATGATGTTGTTCCACTACATTTGAAGGACCCATTCAGTTCAATTTTTCTTTTTAAAACTAATAAATAGCACGACACTGAGACTTTGATAAGCTAAAAGAACTCTGTAACACTGAAAACAGGCTTACAAGCCCATGAACATGTATGCTAATCTACTTCTGCAGAACTTGTAATACTGGGAGTAAGATTCAGTATCAAAACGTTGCTTTAAATGGTAAAAGTTGTGGCTGGAATGTTCTTTTCTCTGACATAGGTGTATTATATTCCTCTATGTCAAGTAACTAATCACTAATGCAGTCTTCCTCAGCTCTCAAAGCAGAGTTGCATTTCAGGAAGTAATATTTATCTCAGTATTGATTTCTGATAAAACTTTTCTTAGTGAAACAGTACTTCCCTTCTCTCCCTCGCCTTTCTCTCCCTCTCCTTTCCTTCTCTTTTTCTCCTTCCCACTTTCACAATGTCATAATTACATAGAGCATTCCTTTTCCCATACACTAAGAAATGTCCTTGCCTCTTCAAGGGGAAGAGAAAATGTATTCAAATGTTTTCACACAGAAAAGAGCAAAATCATTAAGCAATTTATGGTAGGAACAGGTTTAAAATAAAGATGTAAGGAAATTACAACTAAACACTTATACAAATCTGGACTGTGCTATAAAATTGTTGCTTTTGTCCTCACTATCATTTCTATGCATTTGATAGTTGCAAGTCAATTAAAAGAAAGTATTTGCAGAACACAGTCCACTGAAAAAGAGCTCTCATTTATTTGTTTTGGCAACAGATGATAGATTCAGTTCCTGAAGTGATGGAAAATGGCTTAGTTAGATGAGTATAAATCAAGACAAAAGTAATAATAGAAGAATGTCATCAAACGCATATTTTCAGAAACCACTTGTAATGCCTAGGCAAACAAGCCATTTCATGAGCAGTGGGACTAATGAAGTCTGGATTCCTAATTCCCACCTCTTGCTATAATTCCAGCTATCTGCCACAGCCAGTCCTTCCCCCAGAGACTGCATTCAGCCTTTTTTTTTTTTTCTTGTGGAAGTACCAACGTCGCCACTTCTTCCCCGAATCCTTTTTTTAAAAAAAAAACCAAACAAACCCTAAAGAAGCTTTAGAGATTTTTGCTGTTATTTCAAGTGTGGTTGAAAGTGACTGCCAGGTTCAAAAGTTGTAAGGTGGGAGGTTTGGCGGACAGGACAGTTGGGTCAAGTTGATTTCCTTACAAAACCAGCCAGAAGAAAAGAGTCTTCTCAGCAGATCCTAGGCAGTTGGTGTTGATGGATCATTTATGACGAGATAAAAACAGCACTGTCGTTATCTGTGCAAAAATCTGGTTCTCATGCTGTGTAAAAAACCATCAAGGAGTATTTTCTTCTGTATTTTTTACTCATCGCACACATAACCCCCTATTTCAGCAACTGGGAGCTGCACAACCATACCTGGGACATACCCCTTAGGGTCAGATTCCCCTCGGAAATGCATAATGGTCCACAGTCTGTCACCCAGAAAATTCACTACTCTGATAAAAGATGGGCAGAACCAAATTCCCTTCAAATCTGTCAGCTCCAGAGGAACCGATGTAGATCTTTTAATAATAAATGGGGCAATGCCAGTTTAATGTGTGGGAGACTGGATGAAGGCACAGAGCAAGAAGCTGTTCTCCATGTACCTTCAGTCAGTATTAGTCACCCTGTTCTTGTGGTGTGACAGCACTCACTGTCACATGCTACAGGAGAAAATGATGTTGGTGCTGTAATCATCATGCCCTGAAGTACTTCATCATCCCTTGGAGATAATGTTTCTAAGAGCATACTTAGTGGCTTATGAATCTCAGGCTGATCAGAGAGGGAATTAAAATCTGTACCACAGCAGCAGCACAAAAGAAAACTGAAAAAAGAAGGCATGCAAGGGGAAAGAACAAATTCAGTGTGTAAAGGGGTGATCCCAGACCCAACAGATCGTTACTCAAGAGAGATGATAATAAATAACATGTTAACTAAATTTGGACTACTTAGGCATGACTATCTACTTTTAATTGCAAGCTAGCATGCTCTGCCTAGACTTAACTAGCTGAGATTAATCAGTGTGGAACAAGATGGTAAGCTGCATGCAGATGAGGGAGATCAGGTTAAGCTGGAGCTGCCTCTATATGTTAGGTAATATTGTTGCTGTCTGTCTCCTCGCATCATAAATGTCTGTTTGCTACATATTACACTGTGGTCTGGCAGAAACCCACATGTGAGTCACAACTAGCAATTCTGAAACTGAGTTTTTGAGGCCTTCCCCCCCCAAAATCCTGTTACCCACTCTTACATACGTCTTCTGCGAGACGCCTTCTTCAGGTCCTGAGCAGCTTGTTTCCATGTCCTCAAGTGTGTGGGACAACAAAGACGGAAAAGTTTTCCTTCAAATTATATGTTCAAGGTTGCCCGCTTCTTTTCCCCCCCTTCTCCCTTGACTCTCTCTCATTATTGGAAATATTAAACCGCAGAAGTTGGAAAAATTGATTTACCCAGAAGAATTCAGGGTAAAATACAGGCCTCAGTGATTTAATAGAAATGATTATTTGTAACTTAAGGATGGCTGAATTTTTAGCAAAGAAACTAACCTGTTTCATCATTTAAACAGACAGTACAATAGGGTGTATGTCTACATGTTCCAGTATTACGTAGATGCTGCATCTAGTTTCACTTAGCTAAAATCTCCAAAATTTCAAGTTTGTACTGTGAAAAAAAAATGAGATTACTTAGAGCCAAATATCTCCACTTATGCATTCTTGTTTCTCAGCATGTTTTATGGTTTTCTTTTTTTTTCACTTTCTATTTTAGATTTTATATAGACCTCTTGATTTTTTTCTATTAGGGACACATTTTCAGATTTCTACCTGTGTGTGGCGGTTTCTATCCTTTTTCTCTGTGGTATCTCAAATGTTTTAAGTCTGGAAAAGACAAGTATTTTTACCCTTTTAATTTCTTAACTCAAGGTTACTCCTTTTTAAGATCCTTTAAGAGCCTCAATTCTAGGAAAAGTCTTTTTTAAAAGGAAAAGATTTTTCCATCTTGAAATGAGCGGTTTCAGCTTCTACTTAAAGAAGTGTAATTTTAGTAATCCTTGTTCTCAACCTTTGAGTAATAGCAGTAATTGCCAATATCTAGCTGTATCTAAAAATGCCATCTTTACTCTTCTCAAACCAAGATGATGTTACATTTCAATGGAGCAGCTCAGCTGTTACTTCTCGGCAAAGAACCTTTTTCTGACATTAGGACTAAAATCTGCACTCACTTGTGAAATTTGTTCTCAAGTCCTCTATTGAAGTTGCTCGTTTTGCCAAAAAAATCATGGCAATACACCAGACAATTTTCCCCTTAAATGAATTAAATTCCTTATTCAAGGATCCTAATACGTCACTTGATCCGTATTATATTTTGGAGCAGGAAAGCATTCCAGAGCCTGGACAGCTTTAGTCCTGCTGGCCACGACAGACGAGCAGCCTTGCACAATTTATATGACTCAGTCGCCAGCTTGAACTTTCAGGACAACAAACTCTTTGTGAAAATGGAGGTGACCCTTATCTCAGCCCTGTAGGTTAAATATTTCCTAGCTGTCCTTCTGAGAAGCGTGATTATCCATAAATAAAATGCCAACCCTTAGAATTTGGTCGTTGGGCTATAACTCAGTCTCCTTAGGGTATCAGCCTTTCTGAAGGCAGTTTGATACTCGATCTGGAAGAGGTAAAGTACTGACAGCTTGGTTGTGTTGGTGATTCCTGATGTGACTTTTATACCCAGTGACTTTCCTAATTGCTTTACAATTGATGTGTTGTCATGACTCCCATAGGATGCTCTCTGCTGTGCCTGATGATTTAACTTTTCGAATGAACATTAAACTGCTTAATTCTCTTTGTAATGCTCAGTTCTGGGAGAGAGATTGAGATGCATAACCTTACCTCTACATTCCTAAAGTTCTCAAGAAAATAAGTTACCGCAGGTGATATTTTATGGAAAGAAGGAAGTTATAAGCCAGATTTCCAGCAGATATTTGAGGCTTCTGCAGAAACTAATAATAGTGGTTCAGGTTTTGTTTTAAACCTTGCTGAGAACTGCATGAGTGTCCTAGTTTCTAATTTGATAGTAATCCAAATACACAGTGGAATTTCTTGGAAATTGAAACTTCAAGGTGTCCTCTTTATTGCCTGTTATCTCAGCCAAGAGTACTGGAAGACCACCTAAGTGTTTAACATTGCTCTTCCCCAGTTGCAGTTGTAAAAGAAGCAATGGTCATAACAGGAGACCAGTGAAGTCCGTTAAATTGTGTCCTATTACAAGCGTATTATTTCTTTTTCTCCTCTTGCTTACAGAGACCTCCATCTGTTAGACTAGTTTTAATGTGCAGTATATGAGAGTCCTGCTGATCTCTTGAGGAGGAATTTGTCTTTTGTTCCTGGGTGGTTTGTGGTTTTCCTTCTAAGTCTTAGAAAAGGAATATGTTCACAATCACTTATCTCTCTAGAGAGAGGAGGTTTTGTTTGTGTAGGAAAGATTTGCTTGTTCTCTGACTTAGATACTGTGCATATATTGGACTGAGGGTGAGCAGACTACATATACAAACAGAAATGATGCCGCTCTCACCTCCCTCCAAGTGCTGGCAGGTTCCTGGTGGGGAAAACAGAAACATTCAAAGATTAAGAATTTATAAATCTGAATTTCTTTTGTCTAGTGCCTTCCATTTCCTCCTTTATTTCCTACAGCTCTATTATAGTCTTACTGGAGAAGATGAGCTTTATGTCTATGTATAGCAGATGTAAATAACCATTCATGCCAGACAATGAGTCAAAATACTATTTCTGATTTTTTGTTATCATTATTGGGAAGGAGGTAGATACAATTAAAATGATATGAATCTTAATTTGTATCCCAGCAAAAGTGCTAACATAGGGGATGGTCTAGCACCTTTGCCCTCCTTGAGCATAAACAGTATTATTTGACCCTATTCAACACAATCACTTGTTTTAAAGCCGTGTCCAAGGATTTCTGTAGCATAGAGAGCTAGCTTAGCACTTGTTTAGTAGCCAGCCTTTGATCCCGCTGAAGCCTCAAGCCTACTGTTTGTGGCAGTGCTCTCCCTGAAGTCTGCTTTCCACTAATATTAATTGGTGTTCGGTCTTTAGACTTTAGGTCTAGGAGACAAGGAAGTAAAATAAAGCTTTCCAAATTTACTTCCCTGGGCTTGTGCTTCAGCATCCTTTGCCCTCTTTTCCCACCAGAGAAACATTATCTTTATAAATGTGTCTAGAGACTTTTTTCTTTTCTTTTTTCCCAATAAGCTGAGGTACTTGGTAGCTGTTCACTTGAAGTACTGGCAGTTAGTGTTCATGTCCTGGCTGAGGCATGGGACAGAATAGGCAGTCTTCATCCACATTAGGCAGAAACCTTTCACTTTCATCCATCACCCACAAAAGCTCCTCAGCTCAGAGGAAAAGGCGAGGTAGAGGAGGGAAGGAACCTTTTAAAAATAAAATTGAATCATTGCACCTCTCTAAAATGAGAAAGTGGTGAGCTGATGTCTGAGTACTGAATATTGATCAGGAAATATGGAAGAGCTTTCCCTGAGGCATCCTACTTATCTGTCTTCAAAATAAATGGAAGAATGCTCTAGTACAAAGTATTTACAATCCACAGGTAATGCAAATAATAAACCACCTAAAAGTCCTTCCTGCTCCTACAGGAGCAATTAGACAAACCATCCCAAATCTGCAGCTTTGCGGTGCTTAGAGGCTCTGCTGCCCTTATTACGTATCCATAGCTGAGACATGGGTGACAGCATAAGAAGAAGCTGTCTTCACTTAGATGAAAGATGCTTTTTTACCTCTTCTGGAAAAAGCAGTTGGGAAGGTTTTCCCTCTCCTGCATCTTCCTTTCCCCGCATAAAAATAAAGGAGACATCTTTGAAATCCTCCAGCAGAAAGTATCAACTAAGCAGCTTCATTACGATGAAGAATTTAGACTTAGCTTTTCAGGAAAAAAGGTGAAATGTTGTTATTTATTCATGTATTTTTTACATTAAGTAAATGAAGACTGGAATTAGATGATGATCCTGTGGGTCTTTTCCAACCTAGTGATTCTGTGGTTCTGTGATACTTCCTAATAGATTGTCATGTACCAATATGTCAGGTCTCCTTTTATGTTAGCTACATTGTTCTGTTCAATTTCAAAATGATTCCAATACTGCATTGTTTTCTTACCAATGCACAGGTACTTCATGAAGAAACAACAATACCAGGAACCGATTTGAAGTTATCATACTTAAGCTCCAGGGCTGCAGGATATAAATCTGTTCTGAAGATTACTATGACCCAATCTGTGATACCATTTAATTTAATGAAGGTTCATCTTATGGTGGCAGTGGTGGGAAGACTTTTCCAAAAATGGTTCCCTGCATCCCCAAATCTGGCTTACACTTTCATATGGGATAAAACTGATGCATACAACCAGAGGGTCTACGGATTATCTGAAGCTGTCGGTATGTGTGTTACAGGGTTTTACTGCATTTTTACTGATGTCTTGAATACAGGGAAGCACATCTTGAACAACTGTGTCCATTAAGTAGAAAATGTTTAGCAAAATAAGATGAGAATAAGAATGGATATTAAAATATGTTAGAAAATACTAATATAAACATTGAATTATAAGGAGAAAAATCCTTTCAAAGGAAAAAGAAACCACAGTCATTTTTGACTTCTGGTTCTTCCCCATTAAGTAGCTTTCAGCCTAGTAATGCAGTACAATATTTAGTCTGTGCATTCCTTGTGCTTCAGAGCACAACAGCTTTCTGACATACTTCACAAAATGGCTTTCTTCTGTACCTATCCTAATTTAGTCACTTTTAATAACTGAAATAATTTTAATAACCCAAGCTTGATTTTTTTAAATACTTTGGAATACTGTTTAGTATTTTCAGTACATCTAAGTAAGTCAGGGATTTTCAGGTAGCCTGTGAGAGCTAAGGAACATATGTGTATTAAGGAAATCACAGTCTTCAAACTCTTCTTCTGAACGAGATCCTGTACTTAATGAGAAAATGTACTGTTTTTTCAGTGTCTGTAGGTTATGAATATGAGTCTTGCTTGGATCTAACTCTTTGGGAAAAGCGGACTGCCATCTTGCAGGGCTATGAACTGGATGCCTCCAACATGGGGAGCTGGACATTGGATAAACATCATGTACTGGATGTTCAGAATGGTAAGAAGTTTATTTTCTTCTTGATACTTTTAATACTCAACTGCCCTGCACTTCAGGTATCTAATTCTAACTTTTCAAGTGTTTGCTTTGTTATTTTAAAAAAAGGAAATTCTGGAATGTTTTGCATATAGTAAATGCTTTGAGCTTTACACTGTATGTCATGTTTCTTCATCCTATAAATAGATATGTATTAACAGTTTCATCTATCAGTGTCAGCCTGTGTTGGATATGCTTATCAAAGAAAAGCCCAAGCCAAAGATCATAGAATCACCAGGTTGGAAGAGACCCACTGGATCATCGAGTCCAAGCATTCCCACCAATCTCTAAGCCATGCCCCTCAGTACCTCATCCACCCGCACCTTAAACACCTCCAGGGAAGGCGACTCAACCACCTCCCTGGGCAGACCGTTCCACTGCCTAATGACCCTTCCAGTCAAGAATTTTTTCCTTATGTCGAACCTGAACCTCCCCTGGCGGAGCTTGAGGCCATTCCCTCTTGTCCTGTCCCCTGTCACTTGGGAGAAGAGGCCAGCTCCCTCCTCTCTACAACCTCCTTTCAGGTAGTTATAGAGAGCAATGAGGTCTCCCTCAGCCTCCTCTTCTCCAGGCTAAACAACCCCAGCTCTCTCAGTCACTCCTCGTAAGACTTGTTCTCCAGCCCCTTCACCAGCTTCATTGCTCTTCTCTGGACTCGCTCCAGAGCCTCAACATCCTTCATGTGGTGAGGGGCCCAGAACTGAACACAGGATTCGAGGAGCGGTCTCACCAGTGCCGAGTACAGAGGGAGAATAACCTCCCTGGACCTGCTGGTCACGCCGTTTCTGATACAGGATAAGATACCATTGGCCTTCTTGGCCACCTGGGCACACTGCTGGCTCATGTTCAGTCAGCTGTCAACCAACACACCCAGGTCCTTCTCCTCCTGGCAGCTTTTCAGCCAGGCTTCTCCCAGTCTGTAGCACTGCATAGGGTTGTTGTGCCCCAAGTGCAGGACCCGGCACTTGGCCTTGTTAAACCTCATGCCATTGGACTCAGCCCAGCAGTCCAGCCTGTTCAGATCCCTTTGCAGAGCCTCCCTACCCTCCAGCAGATTGACGCTTCCACCCAGCTTAGTGTCATCTGCAAACTTGCTAAGGGTGCACTCAATGCCTTCATCCAGGTCATTGATAAAGACATTGAACAGGGCTGGACCCAGCACTGAGCCCTGGGGAACCCCACTTGTCACTGGCCTCCAGCTGGATTTCACACCATTTCCCACCACTCTCTGGGCCCGGCCATCCAACCAGTTTTCCACCCAGGAGAGTGTGCGCCTGTCCAGGCCAGAGGCTGACAGTTTCCGAAGCAGAATGCTCTGAGAAACTGTATCAAAGGCTTTACTAAAGTCCAAGAAGACTACATCCATAGCCTTTCCCTCATCCAAGAGTCTAGTCACTTGATCATAGAAGGAGATCAGGTTAGTTTGGCATAGACCTGCCTTTCGTGAGCCCGTGTTGACTGGGCCTGATCACCCATCTCTCTTGCAAGTGCTTAGGGATAGCACTCAAGATCACCTGCTCCGTGACTCTCCCTGGTACTGAGGTGAGACTGACAGGCCTGTAGTTCCCTGGATCTGCCTTGTGCCCCTTCTTATAGATGGGCATGACATCAGCCAGCCTCCAGTCCAGTGGTACCTCCCCAGTAATCCAGGACCGCTGGAAGATGATGGAAAGGGGTTTGGCAAGCACATCCGCCAGTTCCCTCAAAACTCTTGGGTGGACTCCATCTGGCCCCATAGACTTGTAGATGTCTAGCCAGGCAAGCAAGTCTCTAGCTGCCTCCTCTTGGATCGTGGGAAACTCATTCTGCTCCTCCAACCTCTGGGGTTAGAGCCTGGGGGTGCGTGGGCCTCCCCATGATCAAAGAACCCGAAGCCTCTCTTTTCACACCAGTCCCTGAGCCAGTCATTAATCAATTTCTTCTTCCTCACTTCTTGCTCCTCATTCCTTAGTATTGGAATGGAGGTAACTACTGCCTGTGCCCCAGAGCCCTTGATCATTCTCCCTAGAGCCCTGAAGTCCCTCGTAACAGCTTTAGGCTTCCTATGCTCCATGTCCTCATTGCCAACTTGAAATACTAAGAGCTGGTAGTAATCTGTGTCCTTGACCAGGGACGGAAGTTTTCTAGTAACATCCCTTACTGATGCTCCCAGCAAGCAGCAGACCTCCCTTTGGAGCGGGTCCAGTCTGAAGATGGGACCCTCCGTTCCTTTAAGAAGGGAATCCCCCAAGACCATCACCCTCCTCTTCTTTTTTACAGAGGATGTTTTTATGACTGTGTCAGGATGGCAAAGCTTTGGAAATGTTTCCAGGCTGTGGGTGCAGTCCTCTTCATCCTTAGGGGTGCACCTGCAGCACCTCATATTTGTTCCCCAGGGGCATCTGGAGGTTAGTTGTCTGGGTGGGGGGAGCGGGTTTCCTTCTCCAGACAGGAACCTGCTGCCATTCCCCATCTCTCTCTGCCAGCCTTGCAGCTTACCGGTGGGTGGTGCACAGCCTCACTAGCCCTGGCAGCCTGTGAGAGGGCCCTGCTCCACTGATCTATCTCCCTCTCACATTCCCTGATGGTCCTCAGCCTTTCCACTTCTTTCCTCAGCTCTTCCACCGTGTGAAGGAGTTCCCCGACCCGAGCACAGCTGCCGCAGGCGGAGCCAGTGCCGAAGGCGTGAGCCGCTGTGGGAGGGGGCGCTGCCTGCAGCCCAGGGGCTGGGTAGCTGCATGTGCCCGCTGGGGCTCCGTCTGGGTGGCAGCTTCCATCGTGCGTGGTGCAGCCTTAACCTTTTGACGGGTAGCCGCCGTTGTCCTCAGTCCCTCCTGGCCGTGCTCCAGCCCCTCCCTGCGCCCTCCCTGCGCCCCCCCTGCTCGAACTGCCCCGGTTAACACACCCCGCACCTCTTCGCCCGCGCTCCCTAAGGGCCGTTTAAATCCCCCGCGGTAGCTTCCGGGGCCGCCCCCTCCCGTCAGGCCCCGCGCGGGGCCGGCTGCTGCCCCGGAGCCCAGGGCCGGCCCCCCGATCGAGTGTTTTAGGCTTTTCCCCGCTCAGGGAAGCGCCCCCCCGCCTTTAATGGCCACCCCAGCACAGAACTCACCGGGCTGGCGCTGGATGCAGCTGTATAAGCGGAGTTAATGGCTTAGCCGCGTTTAAATCCCCCGCGGTAGCTTCCGGGGCCGCCCCCTCCCGTCAGGCACAAACCGTGTTGAAATTATTTTTAAAAAATGAGTGCTGCTAAAGAGATGCTATTTCTGAACCGACTGCAGGCATCAGCATGTTATGGGATTAACTGCATGTTAACAGTATCTTGAACAACGTTTTCATTTCCACTTTTCACAGGGAGTCAAAACTAAACAGCAATAAGGGACGTTCCTCCAAACTGAGAGCTCTTCACTCCCAATATTAAATCTTTCATTTATCCAGGAGAGTTGTTCCCCTTCATGTCATGACATCCCCACCTGCAGCAGGGCTGCTCATGGGAGCAGTTGGCACATGGCTACCATCTCTTCTGGAGGATAAGCACTCGCCTTCAATCCTCCAATTTAAGTCCTTCCCTGAGGTGCATCCTCCCTGGGATGCTGTGGTCGGCTCTGCACGCCGCAGATGACAAATCATGTTGCCTTCAGTCAACACGGGCCACTTGTGCCCCTCTGTTTCCTGAGACAGAGACCAGTCACTAGTGAGAGAGTTTTCCTTGATTTCAGTGAAAAGAGGAGGAGAAGTTTGAGGGCTGTGCCTTGGCATCAAGGTAAACGTATCCAGTGCGCTACTCAGCAACTGTCTGGAGGGAGCTATGCCAAGGACACCCCAGCCCAACACTAAACAGGAGAGAATTTGGAAAAATTTGGCTGGAATGTATGAGAAAGATTAAATAAGCATGTCTCATTGTTCAAGGTGGGAGTTGGTCACACTGGATTTTTATGCAAAGTAAAAACTATTTCACCGGGAAGAACATCACTTTGTCAGTACTTGGTGTCCCTTGGAGGTCTCCCACTAATACATAAGCTTCTTTTGTGTTATATGCATATATATGCATCACCTAAAGCGTTTCTTCTGGCTGATAGAAAAACAAGGTAACCAAATCAAGCGAAAAGGTGTCATTGTACCCAATATAAAATGTCAAAAAAAACTTGTGCAAATTATTGTAAGGTAATCCATCTAAAAATGTAAGGAGCTATAATTATAAATATATACGTAAGATTGATTCTGTTCACAAGGAAAATTGATGATGGCTTTAAATTATTTTCAAGAGTACGTTTCACAAGTAATGACTTTTCAAAGTGACGTGTGTCTAATTGAATAAACGAAGTGGAGAGTTGTAATGACAAGGTGGATGAGCTGGAGAAATATATTCAGAAGAGAATGCAGGCAGTGTTTGTACGGACATCCTGAACTACTGCAGTAAATAGTCTAATGTACATCTTTTAGTCTGTGATAATAGAGGAGAAATGTGAAGGACCAATTTTTCAAGGTAATGACAGAATAAATCAGGTGCAATAGTGCACTGTGCTGACTTACAGAATTCCTCTGATGAAAATTATAGAACTCAGCTATTTCAGTCAAAATTATGGTGCCATGATTGTCATAAATGATGTAATCATAGGAGAGGGGATTTTGTATACTGTTAATGCATTCTGGCTTTAACTATTCATGAAAAATACGTTCTCCCTCTTTTGATTTAGATTACTTATTTAGATTACTTGCCGTTAGGTTTCCATAAATGGTTTTCGTTCTTCCTGATTTTATCATCTATATTGATTTTCTGTTTATAATCTCCTAAATTTTATAACATTAAAATAGGGAAGACACCTAAAAAATTTAAAGATGAAAACAAAGTATTTTTTCTCCTGTCTTTCAGTATAAAGTGTGAATTTGGGGGTTGAGGAGAGAAAGAGGAATACATCTGAAATTTCTTCTAAGCATCTTAAAAGAGAAATGCATCCCTCGACCCCAAACTGCCTCTGAAACTCTGGGCACACAATCAATAAAATATCTATCACTTTAAAGTACAAAGTGTCATGTGGTTTACATGGATTGTACCACAGAAAGACATATTGTGACTTATAAGTCCAGCCATAATAGCTGACCATTTGTGGAGTTCACCTCCATGGATTCATTGAGGGATAAAATAATGAGGATCCCAGCAAAATTTTAATGCACTGTAAAGTCACACTTTTTTTCCCTAAGACTGAAGGCTTAACATAAAGCATGCATTTTTCTTCTTGGATTTCCTATGGAGGCCATAAGGAAGAAAAATACTGCTGGCACATTGCTTTGTCTTCACAAAATTATTGTTCCTTTCATGCCTCAAAGCAGAATTAAGTTTAAGAGGCAGGTTGGCCTGGCACCACATTTTTTTTGTTGTTTTGACATTTTTAATAACTGCCTATAACTGCAGACGTGGTATTGAGGCAGACTTTGTTGCCAGAGGTACATTTTTATTCTGAGCTGAGTGAAGAGTCTTTTATGATGTAAAATTGAGGCAATTTCCAACTTTTTGAAGTAGCTCTTTAATATTTACGATTTGCAGCAGTAATCCACTTTAGATTACATTTGACATCATATTCATAATTAGTTATAGTAGGACTTCAGGAATACAACTTGCAAATACGATTTTTTTCTTTTTTTGGCATTCATGCATAGTTAGAATTTCATAGTTAGAAAACTGAAAGGATTTAGGAACACAGGCCTTGATTTCATTCAGTACGCCTTGCATTTCCTTCAACAGGACAATTTTTATTCTGAATTACAACCGTTAAAATTACTAACACATCAAATATAAGAACAACTGAAAACTTGTTTGGGTTTTAAGTGCTAGTGTATTTAGTGCTTCTGCTATATCTTGTGGACTAGATAATTTAATGCTTTGTGCATGCTTTAATGTGTCCGTGACTTAAATATAACTACAAATGCTTTATTAAAGTTCTGTTACTTGTAGTGAGAAAAATTTGGTGGAGAAACAATTAAGAGACCATTATATTCTATTAATGAACTAAAAGAGAATAAATGATAAGTCATTTTATGTACATACATTCAAAGTTTTTATGACAGATTTTTTCTGTGGTTTTTATATTATCTACAGGAATCCTCTACAAAGGAAATGGAGAAAATCAATTTATATCTCAGCAACCTCCAGTTGTTAGTAGCATTATGGGCAATGGGAGACGACGAAGCATCTCCTGTCCAAGCTGTAACGGTCAAGCTGATGGTAATAAATTATTGGCTCCAGTTGCCTTAGCTTGTGGGATAGATGGCAGTCTTTACGTGGGGGATTTCAACTACGTTCGGCGGATATTCCCATCTGGAAATGTAACTAGTGTTCTAGAGCTAAGGTATGTTTTCCTCTCATCTTGGACTTTTGGAATTGTGAAATACTGTTACAAACTAAAGTATGAAATAGACCTCTGATATTTTGTAAGTTAGAGTTTCCAGATGCCTTTAAGAACAACAAAAAAACCCTCAAACTAATACATTTTAATAAAAGTATTTAAAATTTAAGTGAAAAAAAATTTACCCAGATAAAATATTTCAACTATGCAAATCTAAACTGTGAGAATTTAATCTACCCAAAGTAATTATTCTGTGGATTTTAAAAGTTAACCTATATAGTCAACATGAGTAGACAAAAGACTATCATTCACCACTTCACTAATGACAGATGTAAATGTTACCTTCTTTTCATCTTTTAACATCCTGTCTGAATGTTTTTCTAATAATGGTTTTCTGTTCTTTTTTACTTGCTCCCACCAAGAAATAAAGATTTTAGACATAGGTAAGCATTCCTTAAAGAAGATTTATTTTTCTAACTGTTCTTTTTTCATTTTTAACAAATGAATGCTCATAATGGAGAAGTCATTTCTGAGATGTATTATTAGAAAAGAGAAGTATTTTTCAAAAATAACGAGTTCATATGTTTTAGTTATGTCAGCTGTCAGGCTGTATCGTCCTTTCGGATACGAATTCCTCTTTTCTCATCACTCTCTGTCCACTGTCTGGTTTCTTTTTATGCTTGTGTGTGCCCTCCTTTGCTGTTCTTTAGTCTCTGCTCACTCCTATTCCTTGCTGGCAGCACTTTTGCTGATCCTGTCAAAACTCACTCATAAATCAGATACCCCAAATACGATGGGAATGGCATATAAGTAATAAAATTATAGAAGTATCAAGCAAATTAATTTCATTGGCCTTTTGATGTTGAATCTTCTCAGGCTTATATTTAACAGATTTGTTTCTTTGAAGGTGAATTTGCCTTAACAATGAAAGTTGAAATTGTCCCATAATAACACAATACCAAGACTTAAGATTTTAAAGTATGTCAAGATTCATGAGACTGGTCATAAAAACAGTAGCAATCAGAAGGACTGCAGTGCAACATTCATCCTTCCTGGCATTGCTACAGTAGTGACAAGAACAGCAGAGAAGAAGGTTTGCTTGGGATTGCTTTGCCATGGTGCTGATAAGGAGACAGAAAAGGTTATGCTAAAATCTTGTTGGATACATGAAACCCTGCAAGGCTTTGTGGCGAAACTGCTAAGTAGAAGGCTTAGCAGCTCCACTGGTCTCTTTCTCTCCCTTTTTGCTGCCAACTGTTTTCCTTCCTTGTTTTCAAACAAATCCCAGAGAGTCATATCTCAGTGTAAATTCACTTTTCTTTGGACATACTTCTTTGTGAGGATGGGTTATGTTTCAAATGTCTTAGGCTAAAAATTCCACAACTAAATAAGGTATTTGCATCAGTGATAATGATCAGACTTGGGAGTTGATGCACAGTTCAGCTGGTTTTATGTTATTTTCCAAGTGTGACTCAGAAGCAGTCTTTTCTATTTAGTGAGTTTAGTTTTTCACTACTATATTTTATTTGCATTTGTTCCACTACTTCTAAAAGAATTCTCTCTCCTGTGGCATTACAAAGTAGTGATTGCAGACATTGTCTTGGTAAATGCATGGAATATAGAGTAATGCTCAAAGTGAGAATTCGGAATGGACAAACAGGATGAAAGGGTGGATGTGTAATGCGGTTTGTTTTGCTGTGATTAGTAGCCGTGCCCTCTTCTGCCTCTGACAGAACTGTGGTTGCAGGCTTAACTGCGGTGTTCCAGAAACTGGATCCCTGCATGAAAGAAAAGTTGGTGAAGGAGAACATTGAAGCTTTTCTCCTTTATTCATGCCTGCACCTGCAGAAGCTCCAGGTAGCAAAACTGCAATCACGCTGAACAAATTAGTGTAACAGCATTTTCATGGGCCCACGTAGCAGCTGTGAAGTGGGGTTTCTCCTCAGGCAGAAGGAGACGTAGAGGACCACGGAGAACTGGTTCTGCAGGAGCAGTTGTGCCCCAGTAGGGAAGAAGGTGCAGAGTGTTCTGTGCAGCCTGAACACAGTCCACTGTGAGGTTGCATTTTCTCTACCAGCATACAGCATTTTCCCGATGTCCACTGGGAATTAGGGGAATTAGCCCTTGCTGCTCAGGGGCTTCCTAAGCCAAGAGGGGCATCTCTGTGTGTAGTATCCCCTGACAACTTTTTATTCTGTTAATTTAGCAGATTTTTATTTAACATACAAACTTCTAGGATCCACCAAATCCTGTGGCAGTGGGTTCCCCAGCTTAAGGACATAACGTGAGACCAAACAGCTTCTTTTGCCTGCATGAAGTCGTGCAGAGCCGTGTGAAATGCTGAGGAGGTTTTTGTTTAAACTGCAGTTTGGAAAACAGCCCTCAACAGACCCCTTTGCAATATATGATCACAGAATCACAGAATAACCAGGCTGGAAGAGACCCACCGGATCATCGAGTCCAACCGTTCCTATCAAACACTAAACCATATACCTCAGCACCTCGTCCACCTGTGCCTTAAACACCTCCAGGGAAGGTGACTCAACCACCTCCCTGGGCAGCCTGTTCCAGTGCCCAATGACCCTTTCTGTAAAGAATTTTTTCCTAATGTCCAGCCTAAATCTCCCCTGGTGGAGCTTGAGGCCATTCCCTCTTGTCCTGTACCCTGTCACTTGGGAGAAGAGGCCAGCACCCTCCTCTCTACAACCTCCTTTCAGGTAGTTGTAGAGAGCAATGAGGTCTCCCCTCAGCCTCCTCTTCTCCAGGCTAAACAACCCCAGCTCTCTCAGGCGCTCCTCATAAGGCCTGTTCTCCAGCCCCTTCACCAGCTTTGTTGCTCTTCTCTGGACTCTTTCCAGAGCCTCAACATCCTTCTTGTGGTGAGAGGCCCAGAACTGAACACAGGATTCAAGGAGCGGTCTCACCAGTGCCGAGTACAGAGGGAGAATAACCTCCCTGGACCTGCTGGTCACGCCGTTTCTGATACAAGCCAAGATGCCATTGGCCTTCTTGGCCACCTGGGCACACTGCTGGCTCATGTTCAGTCGGCTGTCAACCAACACTCCCAGGTCCTTCTCCTCCTGGCAGCTTTCCAGCCAGGCTTCTCCCAGTCTGTAGCACTGCATAGGGTTGTTGTGCCCCAAGTGCAGGACCCGGCACTTGGCCTTGTTAAACCTCATGCCATTTGACTCAGCCCAGTGGTCCAGCCTGTCCAGATCCCTTTGCAGAGCTTCTCTACCCTCCATCAGATCGACACTTCCACCCAGCTTAGTGTCGTCCGCAAACTTGCTAAGGGTGCACTCGATGCCTTCATCCAGGTCATTGATGAAGACATTGAACAGGGCTGGACCCAGCACTGAGCCCTGGGGAACCCCACTTGTCACTGGCCTCCAGTTGGATTTCACACCATTTCCCACCACTCTCTGGGCCCGGCCATCCAACCAGTTTTCCACCCAGGAGAGTGTGCGCCTGTCCAGGCCAGAGGCTGACAGTTTCCCAAGCAGAATGTTGTGAGAAACTGTGTCAAAGGCTTTACTGAAGTCCAGGAAGACCACATCCACAGCCTTTCCCTCATCCAGCAGCAGAGTCACTTTATCATAGAAGGGGATCAGGTTAGTCTGGCAAGACCTGCCTTTTGTGAACCCATGTTGACTGGGCCTGGTCACCTGGTTCTCTTGCATGTGCTTCATGATAGCACCCAAGATCACCTGCTCCATGACTTTCCCTGGCACTGAGGTCAGACTGACAGGCCTGTAGTTTCCTGTATCCTTCCTGCGACCCTTCTTGTAGATGGGATTACTAGATATCAAAACTAAGAAAGTGCACTAAGATGTGCATTCCGCAGGTAAAACTAATGGAGTGGGCTACTTACTAGTTCAGATCTATTATCTATTCAAACATTCGACTTTCCTTGCATGCAAACGCAGTGCTTCAGCACAGAGAGTGGTGTGCCTCCCACTTCAAGGAGTCTGTACTCTAAATTAGAGAGACAATGCAGATGAAATTTATTCTCCCATGTACCAATGACCTAACATTTTTTCAGTCTCAAAGCTGAATTGATGTCTTTATACACACTGCTGCCTATGGGTGATTAATGCTGATAGGCATTCATGGAAGAATTTTTAGAAGGACTTTGAAGACAGGGAGGTCATTTGTAGGCTATGACAATGTCCCAGGTTTGTAGAGAGCCAGAAAAAAAAATCAGCAACACATAAAACCAGCTTTGAGGGTATATAGTTTAGAAGGCACAGAGTGAACGGGAGAAGGAGGGGGACTGAGGCAGGAAGAGTATTTTTTGAAAAATATTGTGCGTGGGAAGTAATGGAAGTAATCTGACAGCTGAAGAATTAGATTGGTGTAAGCAAGATAAAATTATGCAATTGGAAATACAGCTCTGAGCGTGTGTATTTGCACATGTGTGTGTGCGCTTCAGATCTGAAGCACTGTTACTATTATTTGGCATAGACAGAACAAGCTTATTTGTAGTCATTTGTCTCTGTAGGAGCCTATGTTGGTATGTAACTGCATGGTTTTCAGAGCTACTGACAGTGATTCATACTGAATGAGTCAAGAAGTCACTGACTGTGGATTTTACTTCTTTGCATTTGTTGCTGTTGGTAGAAAGCAGAAGCTTAATATTATTTCAAGCTACAATGAAATAGAATAAACTCTCTGCAGCTTTCCAGCTTCTGGCTGCTTACCCCTGTGCTATTTTTAAGATCTTCATAGTATGCATATATTTTCTGGCTAGAAAATATAAGTGATTTTCACTGGACAGTTATTCAGTTCCTCAGACTGCATCTTGGTTTTGTGAAATTTAATGGGGTTTTTTTCTGACAATTAAAGCTACCTCAGCTTTTTAATCTTCACTTGGAAAGAAACGTTGAAGTTAAGCCTGTTGCATTAGAAAGGAGCCGTTAGACGTCTGTGTATGACAAAGTGGAGACTTTATATTAATTCCATAATAATATCCTAAGTGCTTCAAAACTTGGGAGGGTTTTTTATAAAATGAGAAAATTAACTTAAATTTTCAGCTGGGTTTTTTTTGTTGTTTTGGTGAGAATACACTGCTCACTGTGACAACAAATAAAAAGAGCATTGTCATTTTTGTTGGAATTAATTAAAACATAGAAATGAAGAAAACAGCTTTAAAAGTTCTTTTTAGAAATAAATCTGTTAGGCATAATTTAGTTATCGATTTGATGACTTTTTATTCCAACAATTGAAAAATATGATTGAAGCAATATTATATGAGTTGAAGAGAAGTACTTTAATTTAGAATTTAGTAGTATAAGAAAGGACTTTATTTTAAATGAAGATGAAATATAATTTAGGTTCACATTTTGCAATGTTTATATTTGAAGTGTCTCCAAAGTTGCTTAAAGAGCAAAGTAATAATGTAAATGGGTACAATTTAATTTGCAGTTTATAGAGGTATAAATAATTCGTACATTACATAGTCATCATATTAAGTGATCTCTGCGTAAATTAAGGTTTCAAAAATACCTTTCAACTATTTAGCACATTGGCGATAATAGATTTCTAACATGGAAATTTAAAGTAAGCCTACATTTAATTGTTTTTAGACATGCTGTACAACACTCGGCTCTGTAGCAGAGCTTTTTAAGAGGTGCTAATCACTGTGTATTTGATTTCTTTAGTCTGCTTCACTTGGTTTCTTCATTCTGAACCAACACTTTAAAAGTCTTAAAACCCAAAGAAAATCCTATTTATGCAACACTTTTATTCTGTGGGTTTGTAATTGGCTAGCTATAAAAATCTGTCCCTGCTAAAAGATGTAATTTCTTCACAACTTGTTCCTGTTGGTCTCTTGTTGCTTTTTCCAAGTGGCAGTACATAAAAACGTGTTACATTAGCACAGTTATGTATTTAGAAAACGTGAAGTATAGTGTTCTGCGAGCAGATGTTTGGCTATCACCAAGACTGGTAGATCTTGTTTAAGCAGAGCTTTTGCAAACATCAGAAGTGGGACTGACTGTTCTGACACTCTGCTTCAATCCTTTAGGGGAGCATCTGAAATTACCTCCTGTATTTACATGACCTTATTTCAGCTCTTTGTGCCATAAATTAGGTCAGGAATCCCAACTGCAGTGGGTTACGTTTCTACTTCATAATATTTCAACCCAAAAGGTATTCTCCAGGGCTGTTTTTTTCACCAGCAGGGGAGAAAAGACAGTAATTCTCAATTATGTGGCACCAGCGGAGAAGCAAAATGCACGTTTCTGGGAAAATGGTTAGCAATATATATTTTCACTGTAATAAAGACTGTGTTGGCATGGTTAGCGGTTTTGTGCCAATGTGTACAGTTACTTGAACTATGACTTTGTGTTAGGAAGAACAGAAAAGCTCCGCTCAGTCTTCTGGTGGAAAAGATGACATTTCCTAATGTGTTAAATCATGCGTATCATGTCTTTGAAAGCAGTGAATTAAACAAATACTTATGAAGGATGTCTTATCTCTTGCCTGTGAACTAGTAATGCAGACTCTGCCTTATCTGTTTATGAGTTATATAAACCATGCACTCCAGCAACCTTTTATAAACTATAATAGAACAGATAGGATGATAACAGCAACAAAGTGTAAGTGAGGGCTAGGGGCCTGCTGCAAAGTTTGGGACTGTTTCAGGGTTCCCAGAAAGCCTGGGAGGTTTTAGACTCCAGTATTTTGATTTGGCCTATTACAGAGACAGGAGCTGGCTCTAATTACAGAGCATTACAGAGCATTACAGAGCACATCTAAGCATCACGAACAAAATGAGTCTTCTGTCCCAAAAAGAAGAGTAGTCTACATTGGACGTGAACCAAGAGAGGTCCTGGGGCCATGACCCAAGCTACCTATACCTAGGGCATCACTGTTGATTTTAACTATTTATGAATTTCTGCACGCCGCGTATTAACTGAATCCGATGCTAGTCACAATTAATTACAGCGTATGCAATGTACTGTTCCATTCTACAGCAACAACCCAGCTCACAGATACTACCTCGCAACTGACCCTGTGACAGGAGATTTGTATGTTTCCGACACAAACACCCGTAGGATTTATCGGCCCAAGTCTCTCATGGGTGCAAAAGACCTGACCAAAAACGCTGAGGTAATAGGAGGAACAGGGGAGCAGTGCCTCCCATTTGATGAGGCAAGGTGTGGTGATGGAGGCAAGGCGGTGGAGGCAACTCTCATGAGCCCTAAAGGTAAAAAGTGTTATCCCTCTGTAATTTTCAAAATAATATGGAAGTCCAGACCCAGACGCGCGATCGTTTTTAATTACTGAACCCAGCAGCTGTCTCAGAAACATGGATTTGAGTAATTGTTTCCAACTGGAAAGACCATTAAGTAAGAGAGCTACAAGGTTGATTTTTTAGGATATATTTGGCTTTCATTGTTATTGAGCATTTTTAAATGCTCATTTAGATTATGTGTTCAGCAGGCAACAGTGAAGATTCAAAAACAGTGTTGCTTTTGGTCTCGCTTATTTTTCCAAGTTAACTTAAAATCTAGGCCTTTGTCAGCATACTGTCCAATGAACAGCAAATGCAATCAACAGGAATAGATTTCATACTGAACTTTGGTTTATTTTGCAAAATATGCTTACAAGCTGGTTTACTACCTACTGCCTTAAGACCATATTGTATCTACTTATGCCCTTAGTAATGGATAATCTATTCACTGCTAGTACAAAAACCTCATTTTTATTCTCTTCACTAAAGGAATAGCAATTGACAAGAATGGGTTAATCTACTTTGTTGATGGGACCATGATCAGAAAAGTGGATCAGAATGGAATAATATCCACTTTGCTTGGCTCCAACGACCTGACATCAGCACGACCTCTCACCTGTGATACCAGCATGCACATCAGCCAGGTACTTTTAGCTGCTGCCAATTTGGAAGCCAAACTGGGGCTAGAAATGCAAATGCAGCTTTCTTGCCCCTTGAAGTAAAACTGGGTGGAGCACATAATAGGAATTTAACAGCAGATTCTGGGGAGACAGAAACCTTTTCCAAGGGCATGAATAACAGTGTGTTCTCCTAGCTATAAATGCTGCTGTATTCAATTTTTCTGCCCATAAATTTCAGTTTAGTTTAGAACAGCAAAGCTATCAGCAGGAAACATTAAGTCTGGTAGTAAATACTAGGAGAATGGCAGGTCTCTTAGAACTATCTAGGCATGTTGATGTTTTCTGAATCCCTAACAGCCTACTACAGTGAATGAGAGTATACGTACAAAAGAAACATATTTTTCTGTTTGTCTCAAGAAGCTTGTGTAGGTAAGATGGGACATTATTAGTGGTATGTTTAAAAGTGGATTACAGTACGATGTTTCATAGTCTGGAAGGGAGTAAGTTATTTTTGCTACTAGAAGAATGAAGGATGAGTAGTCTCCTTAAACTCTGTACTTTGATATGGCTCTCTATTTTTATGTATTTGTGACACAGAAAAGTATTGCATTTATTGGAGGAGAAATTCAACCTGTGTTACAGTTCCAATGCAACTGGCTTTTTTTCAGTAAAGTGCATGTTTGAACATTGTTCTTCTTGCCTTCCTGAAAAGCTTTAGTTTGCTGCATGTATTGTCATAAAAGTCTTTTTGCCATGATAACTCACAGCAGATAAAAAATATCCTTACAGCTGTGCCTAAAGCTGAAGATGAATTAATTCATTTAATCTGCACTGGTTAACTGTTTAACCAAACACTTCTCTTTGTTAAGGTTCGTCTGGAATGGCCTACAGATTTGGCTATCAACCCAATGGATAACTCCATTTATGTTTTGGATAACAACGTAGTTTTGCAAATCACTGAAAACCGTCAGGTTCGCATTGCTGCTGGGAGGCCAATGCACTGCCAGGTTCCTGGGGTGGAGTACACGGTGGGGAAGCACGCAGTACAGACCACGCTTGAGTCAGCAACTGCCATCGCAGTGTCCTACAGTGGGGTACTTTACATTACAGAAACCGATGAAAAAAAGATTAATAGGATAAGACAGGTCACAACTGATGGAGAGATCTCATTAGTAGCTGGAATACCCTCAGAGTGTGATTGCAAAAATGATGTCAACTGTGACTGTTACCAAAATGGAGATGGTTATGCTAAAGATGCCAAACTTAATGCCCCTTCCTCCTTAGCTGTGTCTCCGGATGGCACACTGTATATTGCTGATCTGGGAAATATTAGGATACGGGCTGTGTCAAAGAACAAACCCTTATTGAATTCAATGAACTTTTATGAAGTTGCTTCTCCAACTGACCAAGAGCTTTATATCTTTGATGTCAATGGTACTCACCAGTACACTGTGAGTCTAGTCACCGGAGACTATCTGTACAATTTTAGCTACAGTAACGATAATGATATTACTGCAGTAACGGACAGCAATGGGAACACTCTTCGCATCAGACGGGATCCCAACCGAATGCCAGTAAGAGTGGTCTCTCCTGATAACCAAGTCATCTGGTTGACGATAGGTACTAATGGATGTTTGAAAAGCATGACTGCACAAGGGCAGGAGCTTGTTTTATTTACCTACCATGGCAACAGTGGACTTCTGGCAACTAAAAGCGATGAGACTGGATGGACCACTTTTTTTGAGTAAGTACATAAAATAAAATTCGATGCCTTATAGTTTTACTGAGTTACTCAGTACCGTTTGAAGTATTTCTGGAGACTGATGAAGTAACTGTAAAGGTGGCCCTTGATAACAGATACTTTGCTTCCCATGCTGTCTTCCTTTGATTGACTTCTTCTAAACATTGGATCTGAATAATTTTAAATTCATTATTTTGAATTTCTGTCTTATATATTGAAGTAATAGTGAGACATCTCACTCTTGTCAAGAAAGCTGTAACTCAGACAACCACAGTTCTGTAGATTAGCATCCAAACCCAGATTTTCATCCCATTTACTCATCAGATTGACATTGTACTGCAGCAAATGCTGACAAGAAATTTGTCTTCACTCCTCAATATTTTTTTCTTCCTTTTTTTTTCTAAGTAAAAGCATGTCTGCATAGTGTTTTACATCCAAAGAAAGGCTGAAGTTGTAAAAGTTTGTGTTGTATGGAGTGGCGAATATGCAGGAACAATCTCCTGGATGACAGGGCAGGCTTTCACACAGGTGGACCTGGGCAGAAGTAGCTGAGAAACGAAATATGGGATGTAAGGGGAAACATCATTCCTGTAGGAATAAACGGAAAACACAGAGACCACCTGCAATGTGTGCTTTACAGGTACAAGCATAACAGCGAGAGGTATTAGTGGAAGAGTAGGACTTGTCATTTTTCCAGCCTCAGAAGAAAAATCTTTTCAATGAATTGCATTACCCTGTGTTGCAGTCATTAATTCATCAATGCTTGTTCATAACAGACAGATTAGCAAGCCATTTTACAGAATCCTCAATTATATTGACTAAGGAAGGTCATGACAATTCATAGATAAACTAGTAGAACCTAAGAGATCACATACAAGATTTATAGGCAACTTCATCCCCAAACAAGCTGAACTGTAAACTGGTGCACCAAACAAAACTTAAAAAAAAAAATGCAGCCTAAACCACAAACTATTTATTTCAAAAAAGTTCAGTGTAGCATTACCACAGACTTTTTTCCAGTCATCTCTTTCAACTGGAAAAATATGTGTATTTTTAAGTCACACGAAAGACCTGTTGAGGCTGGGTAAAACTGTGTCTACGAAGGAGTGGAAGACGCAGAGTTAGCATGAGAAGTAAAAGTGTTAGAAGGCTCTCAGCTAAGTATTCAGGATTACAAAGGGCATCGTGAAAATCTAGTAAGTCCTTCTTTTACTTTTTTTTTGCCTCTTCTTTTCTCCTATCTTTATGATGAAATGCAGCAGCAACTGCTGCCAAGGTCAGGGCCTAAAAAAAAGCTTTCAATTCAACACAAATGATAAAGAAAATAAAGTGCCAGTGTCAGGCAGTGGCAGCAAAGCCAAACATCTGTGTTTTGAGATAACTTCACATTTCTGTCAGTGTACATTTGGCTGAGGCAGCGTGCCGGAGGACTCTGAGCACCTGTATCTACTCTCCAGCCTTTACATATGCCCGTCAGAGACACAAGAGCAGCAGGTGCTGCTTCACTGCATATTGTGTCCTGAAGTGGAGACAGGGCTAGAAATGCTGATCCCTAACAAAGACAGCAGGTGGAATGGCGCTGCTGCCAGTTTTAAGGTATTCTTACAGTAATCTGTCAATTGGCAAGGCTTTGGCAGCAGGCACATTCCCAAAGCATTAGCGCACGTCTGTAATATTTAATTGTGCATTGGTGCATCCGCTGTGTATCTTTTTAGGTCCTGTGAAGAGGACACAGAAACACAGTGAGGATACACAGAGGAGCGAGAATCTGTTCCATCAGGAGGGCATGTGTTCTCCTTCTCCTGAGTTAGTGTCCTGTGTGCCGAGAGACCAAAGCGCAGCTTTGGATGGGCTGGGAACAGTCATTCATTTCCACCGAGAGTAAATTCAGTGTTTAACTGTGACACATACAACTACTTGTTTCCAGCAGGCGAGTTGGGCAAAGCAGTCAATTTGGGGGATAGTGAAGTCCCTTACTGAAATTAAGGCATCTGCTGGATACAACAGGCACTTTCAGTCATGCTGCTGTTCATAGTGGCTAATTGAAGATCTAGAGTTTTAATCAGGGCAGTAGTTTCTCACCATGTTGCCTGTATTTTTTGCCTACTGTGGTGTATGGCAGGAGTAGCTGATGGCTCCGGAACGCATCTTAATGACGTCTGCCTGTTCACAAAAAATTGAATATTATATTCACTATTAAGTGGTTGATAGGTCTATATTTTTCATCATAGGAGAATTTAGGGTACTGTGTGTCATGAAGCACATTCTTATTTACTGAGTCTGCAAATAGCCACTTTTCATACCTGATCTGTTTTCATGCACACTTTCTGGTCTGAGTTAGGTTATGTCCAGCTGGCTTACGGAGAACCCAAAGGGCAGATTCTTCCCCTCAATAAGTATTACTATTATTTTCAAGCTGCTGTTTATACACTTCCTAAACATTTACCTCAGACCAATGTCTCTTAGAATTCCCAAGCTGAAATAATTACAGATAAAGCTAGGCAATTTCACTCACCCTAAATCTGCAAGTGTATGAGGCTTTTGCGGAAGCAGATATTAATCTCCTCCCTGTAGCCATGGTGAAGCAGTAATCTGTGTAATTGCAACAAGGAAGATTCAGATTAGACATTTGGAATAACTTCACGGTGAAGATTTTGGAGCCCTAGAGCAGACGTACAATGATAGTGAACCCTTGCCCTTCACAGACTGTCTTTAAGAACAGTTTAGACATCTTTCAGGAAGAGCAGATCCTGCCTTGGGGTAGGGGTTGGACCATACGACCTCTCACAGTCCCTTCCAGTCATGTTTTCTGTGATGCTCTGTACAAGTTAATACCAAAAATAAAAAATTGCACTGATTATGTAAAGCTACAGGGAATAAGTGAAGAAAAAAAAAAAGCAGTGCGTTATTTTTCCTGCCAAAGCAGCATTCTTAAAAACATCCATCGGGCATCTTAGCTGCTTACTTCTTTCTAACATAAAATCCCCATGCACCAAATTTGTGTCTGTATATTTCCCTTTTGAAGAAAAAAATAGATATAAACACAACTGTTTTGCCATTTTTTATTCTAAGATCAGCAAATATTATTGTGACTTTGCTTTTCATTGCTGATGATTTGTAACATTAAATCTAACTAGGCTGGGTTTCCAGAGGCTTCTACTACTATTGCCAAAATAGATGGAAACCATGTGTATCATTTAAGGGCTTGGGTGGGGGTGTCATAGTATATGTGTGTGTCTCTCTTTTCCAGCTCTTGTATATTCATGTTTGTAGCTAGTGTGGGCTAAAAATCTTCAGCTGAAGAGTTTTCTGTTGAAAAAGATAAAGTCTCGTTGAAACGGACAGGCTTCCCTCAAATGTCAGGCGAGGAATAAGAAATTAGAAGAAATCATTCTGACCTCCTTTTTCTGTTTTACTAAAAAAGCAAAATATTTCACTTTCATTGCTATATGTGCTTTCTTTTAATATTAGACTTATTTCTATATTTTATTTACTCTGTTGTATTAGTCAGAGTCTCAAAATATTTTGGGAAGAGGATAGAATTTATATTCCATGGCGAATTTAGACTTTTTCCCAGTCTGAGTTAAAACTTTTCAACTGTTAGAAAGTGCAGTGGACAAGAAATGTCATTTTTTAACTTGCTTTGTGTGTGGCTGGGTTGTTTCACCCTTTGGTTGTCACATATCTGTTTAAATGGCAGAAGTTATACTGCAGTAAAAATATTGTGGGTTTAGTAATAAAAAGGTCAGTCTTTGGAGCAAATTCCATAATAGATTTGTTAACAATTCTCTTGTTCAAATCTGTCTGTATAACTGGAGAATGGATCCAAAGAACTTAGATCATTTCCATTGAGTTCTCAGTGATTTGAGAACAGATTTATGGAAACATTTTAATCTTTTTTTTTTCCTTTTTTTCATAACAACTTTTCAGTGAAAAGAGGAAATCTTTGAAAAAACACTGCATCCCAAAAACTGGCAGTCACTGCATTTGGACTTGTTTCTTTTCATGGCTTTTTTCCACAGTCTTAATTCACACAATTATCAGATCCAAAAGAAGTTTACTTTTTAATTTCATTTAGTCTGGACACTAATTAATCTAGAGTTAGTCTCTTTTTTGCCTGAAGAAGGGAGGGACTGCCAGATAGGAATTTATTTTTTTTACACTTTGTTTTTTTTCTTATATCTTTAAGGCAAAATGGATTTCTAAATTCCTATTTTGTTAAAGGTTATAGTCTGCTGCTAGAAAATTGACACTTAATATTTCAAGAATGAGTACTTTTGTATAGTACTGCTAATAGAATTCATAGTAACTGTTACCTGTTATCAAAGGTCTAAAACCTTGCTGAACAAAAAAGATTAACAGAGCATTCAGAGGACTGAAAATACATGTATACTCAAAAACCAGTGGAGCTATATGAAGCTGAAGGTCCTCCAAATTAGGTCTTATAATGAAATTATAATATTAAACAAGGTGTAAGTGTAATCAATCTCATCAAATTCTGTTGTCGTAAAATTGGGAGATATCCGAGCTGCAAACTGTTAACTGTAACTGCATATTATGTATGCATAATATGAACATTTAAACAGATAAATCTTAAAAGTTGAACTAATTATATGCCTATTAACCTTCTGGAAGTGACACTTCCTAGCTTGCCTACATGACATTATTTTTATGCTGCAGTTTCCACTCAGCTTTTACATACAGGGAGCTAAGCCAGGTGCATAGAAGGAGTATTTTCCCTGGACCTAGGTTTCTGAAGTACCAGAAGTGAACTCCTAAAAAGCCTTGAAGTGCCCCGGTGCAATCACTCAGTCATGTAGAAGGTACAGACCTGCCCCTAGTCTGCAACCTCAGGTCTCCATCAAAGCCCTGGCATGCTAACAGTTGCCGGCCAGGGTTTAAATTCAGCTGAAAATGTAAAAAATAGCTCCCTATTAATTGAAGGTTTGATGATACTCAAGAAGGCAAATTATCCCAGAGAAAAAAACTGCAATTACTCATGAGACTTAATCTGAGCGGAAGCATAAGGCAGCCCTCTGAGAAGGTCCCAAGCGTACTGTTCAGCCCCACTTCTTCTGAATCATTTTACTATCCCCAGACACTCCCTGGGAGTCGCTGGAAGCTGAGCACATGCTTGAGAGGCTGTCACAACTGCACCACTCTCATTTACCTTGCTGCACAACTATTTTGTGTAACCTCAGCCAGGATGTCACAGAGAAGCCTTTTGGTTGAATTTTTGTTATGCTGCCCCACCAGCCTCTGGCTGCATTGTGCTCTTCAGGTTGCTCAAGGAACTGGTAGAGGCTGCTCTGCAAAGGAGGATCCCTTCAGGGCAAGATGACAGCCTTAGATGTCTGGGCAGCCCCTGCTGACGCTGGGCTGTGCTGCCAAGGTTGCAGCCTGGTCCACTTGGCACTCAGGTAGTATCTGAGCCACATAGTCCTTTGAGTTAGTGTGGTCAGTCCAGTGTCGGGCGTTTGGGATCTGTCCCTCTGTGGTCCCAGCGCAGGTGCTCCTGCAGGCTGCTCTGTAAAAAGGCAACTGTTCCTTCATCTCACAGCACCCTGGAAGGTGCAGGCTGCACGCGCTGTCCTTTGGCCTCCTCTAACCCCTTTGGTTAAACTCAGATAACTTTTCTCCCTTAGCCACGAATTAATGCCTATAGCCACTTCTTATCTCTTTCCTGCCTTCTTTCCTCTTGCCTTTCTCTCCTTTTAGGAGCAATATCAGCAGGCAGAGATCTGATCCAGACTAAGATGCTGCTGCCTCAAATTCACTGCCTTTTTTCTGTGTCTCTTTTTTCCTCTGCAGACCTTGCCCTCCTACTATGTTTCCTTACTATCTTACCTTTTATCTTGCTCCTTGCTGTATCTCCCATCATTTCCCTAAGGAGGGTTTGGCTTCCCTGCCTTTTCCTTTCCCAGTGGTGCATTTCTACTCAATCCCCTCTTGTATCTCTTGACAGTCCATCCAACGTTTCCCTGAGCGGTTCATGCCCTGAGCTCATTTGTCTTTTCCTTCCCATTCTCCCTCTCCCACTCAATTCTTGTCTCCAAGGGGATGCAACAGAATCAGAGAGAGTGACGTTAGCAAGCAGAGCCCTTACAAGTTTACTTTGTTCCTAGAGTTAAATTAACAAGCTTTCCAGCCATTCTGGAAGGGTGGTGAAATCATGCAGAGTGTGAAACCTT
The DNA here is from genome assembly GCF_032191515.1 of Phaenicophaeus curvirostris. NCBI lineage: Eukaryota > Metazoa > Chordata > Aves > Cuculiformes > Cuculidae > Phaenicophaeus > Phaenicophaeus curvirostris. Next base: position 43,590,970 of record NC_091395.1, read on the forward strand.
TATAATAATTTTACAGACTAAAAAGAATCACAGGTAAAAATCTATTTTCACTGTGTGCTGGAGAGTATCACCCTTTACACATTAGGCTTTTATTAATGCATTCAGTGCAATGGTTTTTCTTAAAACTCTGTGATGCAAAGAAAGATACTGCCTCTGGCTTAGACTTGTTTAGTTTCCCCACATAGCAGGCACATCATCTATAACTGTCGGCATTTGGCAACAGGGAACAGATGATATTTTGCAGTTTTCCTCTTACTTCATCTTAATGCATTGCTTTTGGAGTCTGACTTGGAAATACTGAGATTTGGCTTCTAAAAAAAGTCTGTGGAACTTCTACTGAAAGGTTTCATTTATATAAAAGCAAATATTTAATTTTGATCAGATAAAAATTATCACCCAATACTAGATGTTAATCCATAGAATCATAGAATCACCAGGTTGGAAGAGACCCACCGGATCATCGAGTCCAACCATTCCCACCAATCTCTAAACCATGCCCCTCAGTGCCTCATCCACCCGCACCTTAAACACCTCCAGGGAAGGCGACTCAACCACCTCCCTGGGCAGACCGTTCCACTGCCTAATGACCCTTCCAGTCAAGAATTTTTTCCTTATGTCGAGCCTGAACCTCCCCTGGCAGAGCTTGAGGCCATTCCCTCTTGTCCTGTGCCCTGTCACTTGGGAGAAGAGGCCAGCTCCCTCCTCTCTACAACCTCCTTTCAGGTAGTTGTAAAGAGCAATGAGGTCTCCCCTCAGCCTCCTCTTCTCCAGGCTAAACAACCCCAGCTCTCTCAGCCACTCCTCATAAGGCCTGTTCTCCAGCCCCTTCACCAGCTTTGTTGCTCTTCTCTGGACTCTTTCCAGAGCCTCAACATCCTTCTTGTGGTGAGGAGCCCAGAACTGAACACAGGATTCAAGGAGTGGTCTCACCAGTGCCGAGTACAGAGGGAGAATAACCTCCCTGGACCTGCTGGTCACGCCATTTCTGATCCAAGCCAAGATGCCATTGGCCTTCTTGGCCACCTGGGCACACTGCTGGCTCATGTTCAGTCGGCTGCCAACCAACACGCCCAGGTCCCTCTCCTCCAGGCAGCTTTCTAGACAGACTTCTCCTAGTCTGTAGCTCTGCATAGGGTTGTTGTGCCCCAAGTGCAGGACCCGGCACTTGGCCTTGTTAAACCTCATGCCATTGGACTCAGCCCAGCGGTCCAGCCTGTTCAGATCCCTTTGCAGAGCCTCCCTACCCTCCAGCAGATCGACACTTCCACCCAGCTTAGTGTCATCTGCAAACTTGCTAAGGGTGCACTCAATGCCTTCATCCAGGTCATTGATAAAGACATTGAACAGGGCTGGACCCAGCACTGAGCCCTGGGGAACCCCACTTGTCACTGGCCTCCAGCTGGATTTCACACCATTTCCCACCACTCTCTGGGCCCGGCCATCCAACCAGTTTTCCACCCAGGAGAGTGTGCGCCTGTCCAGGCCAGAGGCTGACAGTTTCCGAAGCAGAATGCTGTGAGAAACTGTATCAAAGGCTTTACTAAAGTCCAAGAAGACTACATCCACAGCCTTTCCCTCATCCAAGAGTCTAGTCACTTGGTCATAGAAGGAGATCAGGTTAGTTTGGCAAGAAATCCACTTGCACTTCTACTATATATCAACATGTTCACAATTTGGTGTTTTTCGTAATTAGTATGGCTATGCCATTCCCTGTATACACGTGTGGGGCTTTATTTTCCTATAATATTTGTGCTTGTATTTGTGTTCATTTTTCTATCACATTTATGTTTCAGTAGTATAAATATAAAAAAAATGCCTTGTCTTTTTTCTTGCAATTTTAGGGCTTTCTTTCTGATTTGATTCTGTTCTCTTAAAAATACCAGAACTTTGTACAAAATTGTAATCTGGCTCTTTTGTTACCTCTGAACAGCATTCTCTGCATGTCCTTGGTATCTTAGTGCTTTTTAGGTATTTTTATTCTTTTGCATCAACAGCCTTTATACCTTCTACTTTTTCTGCTGCTCCTCCTTGCTTCATCAGTCTGAAATATAGTGGCTATAAAGTAATTAACCATACTCATTAGAACGGTTTTGTTCAGCTGATTTTCATAGTCTTGCATTGACTTCTGTGGCATCACATGAGCCCTTCATTGCAAATCGTCTACAAATGTAGTGTCTTTAATCTTCCCGTATTACATTTACTCAAGCAACAAAAGACATGTTCTTTTCATTCTCAGCTGTCTCTGAACAGTCTTTTTGGGAATATTTTTGAGATATCCAGGCCTTTCATAAGTGGCTGTTTGTCCACATCACCAGCCTCAAAGCAGCACACAATACATGTATTTCTCTCTTAAAGTTCATTTCTGGGACTAGATGATTCTCTGTTAGTCAAGATTTGGTGCTTCTCCTCTCTCACCATTTCATGTAGACCTGTGGAGGCAAGGCTGGCCAAAAAGCAATCAGAACTCTAAAATCTATTCAAACAAGCTAAGTATTGCCCCTGCCCAAAGAGATGTTTGCGACATTTACACTTGCTGTCTGTACTTAGCATGTTTCTTCTTTAGACAAATTGTTAAAGATTTTTTTTTTCTTCTGATTTTCTTGTACCAAGAATAGAGGTTGTGATCTCCCGATTTTCTATACTGGAGCTGTAACTCAACTTTACAGTAAATTTCATAACTATAATACAACATGCTGCCATGCAAGTTAGTCTTGTAAGACCTGTGCTGACAGTGGAGCACACACACTTGCATTTGCAGACTCACCCTGCTTAATAACAAAGCAGACATGTTAAAAATAATCCGTTACTAGATACCATTAGATATCAATGTGATATTTTTTAGACATGTGTAGTATGTCCCGATTGCTCTGATATCAATAGTATATTTCATCAATAGGCATTTACTTATTTCTTGATTGTTGAATGCTTACTGTTCCTTGTCCTTAGAATCACAGAATAGTTTGGGTTGGAAGGGACCTTAAAAATCATCGAGTTCCAACCCCCTGACATGGGTATGGACACCTCTCACTAGACCAGGCTGCCCAAGGCCCCATCCAGCCTGGCCTTGAACACCTCCAGGGATGGGGCAGCCACAGCTTCCCTGGGCAACCTGTGCCAGTGCCTCACCACTCTCCTGGTGAAGAAATTCGTTTTAAAAGCAGAACCGAGAAACCTTTAGTAGCCACTACCACAAAACCTCTGAGAACACTCAGTTCTGCTAGAACAGAGAGTAATTGATTGAGGGATTTTAGCCTGGTTTCCAAAGGAGGCTGTATTTCCACAGTCAGAAACAGTTCTGAATTATTAATCTGAACTTAACGTTTATTAACTTGAACTAATTTCAACTTAGTATAGTAATCAAGTTGCTTCAGTTTTCATGACAAGGGGTATTTGGAAGGAGAAAGGTGTGTGAGGAATAAGTATGTTATTCTAAATGAAACGTAGAACCTGAATCTAGCAATATTTTTTTTTACCATCTTGGTATTCCAGTGTAAAAAAATACACCCATATAATTTTGCTTTCCTATTGCTAAATTCTTTTCAAACATAATGCAGTTTAATAAGTTCCATATGTCCATTTTCTCTGACCCTGTAAAAACATCCTTATAGAGTTTTTACCTTTTGAAATGAAAAAAGGAAAAAAAAAATTATGGGGGGAAAGGCAGCAATACAGCTTGTTTTGTGAACAGAATATCTGTCCAGACAGAATGTCTCAGCCTTCTCTCCTTTTTTTCTCTGAAGGCCTATGCACTCAGCTGTGGTAGTGTAAGCAGACCTTAGAGCTAGGGACCATCTGTCATACAAAGTATATGTACACCAACATTTCTTCTATTTGAAAGGTCTTACTCTGGTATTTATATCGACAAGGCACACAGTTTATTTATACAGTAATAGATGAGCTAAGAAGGTGGAGGGGAAACGACACAGAAACAAACCAGCAGCCTCAGGGAGCCCCGAGATTAAAGACACTGCGCAGGAAGCTGCTGCAGGGCAGGAGCTGGCTCTCAACACCCAGGTGAAAACCAAAGTCTGGCCCCTGCAGACCCTGCAGGGCTCGGGGGCAGCAAATTCCCATTAGAGGGAAGTTGAAAAGCAGGGGATGAGTGTTGAGGTCTTGTAGATAAAAGCCTGACTACTGTAATTTAGTCTCATCTTTGTAAGGAAAAACCCCCTTTGAAGGAAACAGCCCTGAATTGTCTGCCCTTGGTTCAGAAGGGTATACGCTTCTGAGGAGCACCCCCAGCCCTGGGAAGCTGCTCCATCCCCAGTAACGCCTCTCATTTAAGCCACACTGTCTCAGTAGTATGGCTCCCAGTGCACCCCGTCACCCTCGCGCTCACGCTGGAGTTGTTCTTCCTGTTCTTCAAAAAGCACCATCATCATTAATGCCGGTTATTTGTGCAGGTTCTTGTGCATGTTAGCTGTGTGTCAGAAACACAAGGTATGAAGAATTCTTGGGTTTATGAATCCTTATGCGAATATACATGGCAGGTACTTTATTGCAGCAAACAGCACAGTGTGGGAGGACTGCAAAACTGTACAGCAATGAGTGAAAAGTTTGGCAGTCCCCAGCATAATAAATTCATTTATTGCTTATTTCACTGCAAAGCACCACTCTCCGCAAATAAATACTTGTGTCTGGGAGTCATTTTGGATTAGGCTGGTCAATCTTCATGCAGCACAAGCACTGAACTCTTGTTTGCTTGGTTGTGTGATGGAGTCAAAAACGAGCATCATAAGCTTTTCCATAAGGAAGTGAGCAAGCTATCATGAAGGAAGTTGTTGATCCATTTCTTTGAGTTCCCTTTCCAACAGGCATATTTTCTGCAGTGATTTTCATTTAGTGTGCCTGTTATTTTGCAGATGAGTTACAGCTGTCAAGAATGGCCTGTTTAGGTGAATTGTTTATGTCTGGGGTGCCGAATGCCAGTTTATAAAAAAACAGCTGAAAACTATCCTTTTAACATTATGACAAAATAGATACATATTTAAAAAAGCCTCAAAAGCTGCAGTTGTAACAGGAGAAAGTTAAAAGAGAAATTATCAATCACTTTCAAGCTGAGGAAATTTCTTCGTTCAACCTGGACTGAAAATTCATTCTGACTGTGATGCTAAGATAAAAGACCATTACTCGAATTGTTTAACTATTTGTGCAAAGAGTTGCATGCAACGTTACCAGATGAAAATGAGATAAAGGTCCTCTTCTTATGGAAGGCAGCCATCAGACAAAAGGACAGGAAAAGCAGATCAGCTGCTCAAGTTTAAGTTTGAGTTGTTGGTTGAGCAGGACCGAGAAATTTAGCTGATGCTAACACTTCCAGTGCCCTCCCAGCCTCTGATTTCATGAGTTTCCATCTTCTGCCCAAAATCCATTAGAAAACAAGTAGATAAATTCCTGTCCAGAACTGTACTTTGGGCTGCAGTTTACTTAAAGTCCTTGCTGGAATCTTTCCTGGACCGATTTTCTGTAATTCCACTATTTTCTTTGACCTAGGCACTGCAGAAAGGAAAAGGAAAAAGGAAAAGGAGTAGAGCAGGAAGGAAAGAGAAAGAAAGGGAAGGAAGTTTTTTTCCATATATTTAAAAGTCAGTAAGACTACAGATAACATTGAATTTTCTTCTCATGCTTAACAATGTTCCAGATAAGAACAAAGGGAAAATGTAGCTTTTCTTAGACAATAGTCAAGTTTAAAAAAAAAGAAAAAAATCAATCTTCTTGTCATAATTTACAAGCCTACTAACCTACATCATTGTCATTTATGACTCATCTGCCTCTTTCTTCTTAAGCAAAACAAAAGAATATTAGCAAGACATATGGCTATCTTAGTGTTTATGGTTCCACTTTAAAAAATAAATGTTTATCTCATAAAGAAGTAATCATTTAATATTTTGGGTTTCCTAAAATATTTGTACCGTGAATTCACAAGGAAGATGCGAAGCCTTTTAAGATGTCAAATACACTGTGCATATGTTATTTCAATTCTTATTATTTTTAAAAAGCATGTTATAAATGAGTAGGTGTGGATCCACTGAAGTGTGTATTTCAATGAGACTAAAGAAGTGCCCCAAAAAAAAAAGATATCATTTGTCCATCTAAGCATCTGTAGCTTGTTTTCACTGGTTTCATTCTTAGCAAGCTCATTTAGTCACTCTTCAGACAAATAAAAAGCAAAAGTGCATATCAAAATGAGGAAAGCAACTCAGAAATGAAGTAAAGGGGAAAAAATAACAAATTTTCTGGTGTTGAAGTTGAGAGTCTTTTCATGTCTTTCAACAATCCGCATGATGGTTAAAGAAAGTCAGAACTCAGGCTCCCAGTAAGTTGCCATGCCGTATTTTAAACCAGGAGAGTACAAGAGCACTCCATGTGGGTGTTAAAAGAATAATAAAAGTGATGATTTATAAACTATGAGTTTGTTTCCTTTTGATCAACAAGATAATTATTTTGTTACTGGTTTAGCAATGCAGTTATATCCTATCAAGGTTGTTAAGGTTGTTAAAGACAACAGTCTTCTATGTAAATAAGGAGACAAGCTGAAGGAGACCTTTCATTGCCAGGTTAAGACAGAATTTTTACTTTGTGTCAACATGGTGAGTAGGCACTTAAAACAACAGCAGGCTGCACTTCTGAAAGCCAACTTTGAACCCCCTGTTCTCACCTGCCAAGAAGCAGCACCTTGGTATATAAGGCTTCTGATGAATACTTTGAAACAACCAGGGTAATGTTCCATATTTTTTTTAGCCACTCTTGATAATTTTAGATGCATAAAGGAAATGCCTGATGTGTGTTGAGTGAGAATGTAACAGTACTTTTCATTTTACTGTCAAAATTATACATGTCTATATTATGAAATGAAGTCATGCCTCATTTCTCTATTACAGTATCTCAACTATTAGTATAATCTGCAACCATTCTTTAAAGAAATATATAACACACATTTGCACTGTATATCTTGTTATCTGAAATGTGCAGGAACCAGCGTGCCTTGCTTTTCAGCCTGACATGTTTACAATAGCAAAAAAACTCCAAAATTACATAATTGATTTTGTTAAGGGAGTGTGCTGCAGAGGTCTGTGGAAAAACAGTCATAGCTTAGCAATTGGCTTTAGCAGCAGCCTTTACTGTACATTCATTTCTACAGCTCCTGATGTAGTAACTTTTGCTGATTTTTACTTTTTTCTTCTGATGAAGTAACTTCTAATATAAAACAGCAATAACACTCTGCAAGTTGGGGTTTAGCTAAATATGCTCCAAAGTAAGATACAATGCACATGGGAAACAAGTCAGAAGTAAAGAAAGTGGGGCATTTCCATCTGCGGCAAGGCTTACCAGGAAGTTATCACTGCAAAGTGAAGTGTCCTACATAGACCAGAACAGAAAATGGTCTGGGAAGGAATGTAATTAAAACTAAAGGTGATGAACAATGGAAGAGAGACTTCCAGCAGGTGAAGAGCAAAAGGTCAAGAGTCTGGGAAGCTGATAATCATTATCTCTGAGAAATCCTTACTTTAGAAGGGGAAAACTATCTGGCAGTGGCAGATCATCCTAAAGAAGAAAAAGAATTTGATCTAAGGGGAACTTGAGCTAGCAGCAGTAGCAGCTGCCCCTGCTGCTGTCTTCTGTAGTAGTTGCCCAAATATGAAGATTGCTACATTAATGCAAGTGGAAATTCGTTGCTGGGATTAATACACATTTTAGATTCTTGAATAGCTTATATGTTACCTGCTCTTAAGGAACTGAAGAGGTTGGTTGAATGGCTTTGCTGTCGAGCCTGGCATAAGAGAAATATCAGAGGGTTCTGCAGTAACACATGTGCCCGAGTTTGTGTTTGGATTGAAAGATCAAAGAGGCTGTGAAATGCCAAATCCAGGTGCTCACCCTCTGGACTTTAGATCTCACTCCTTTTAGGGAAATTTCAATATTAAAATACTAGGCAGATAAAAGAAATCTCTCTGTCTATAACTGACAATCTTGGATGAATAAATTCACCTTGGCAGCAGAATGCAAGGATATTTGGATGTAATAAGAAAAATAGGAGAGGAATGCCCAAAGGTATGAGTGATGTTGCTATGCTGAGCATTGATAAGGCTTTCATTGTGAGCAAAACGATATCAAACATAAAGTAAGTTTAGTATTCAGTGTGCTGTGAACAAAACGAAGGGCGTGCATTACAATCTGTCATAAAATAGAATATGTAGTGAATTTTTGTTCCCAGCTACAGAAGTATAAGAAATCCTGTTCTTACCTTTCACATCTCAGTCACATTTTCTTTTTGCACTAGGATGCCTGAACCAAGCAATCAGGGCTTTTAAGATTCTTTCAGCTTTAAAGTCATGTTTTTAAGAACATGAATGTGTAGCATGATTTTTTGCTGATCTTTGAACTCTCCCCCACTGTAATAATAATAGCTGCTTATCTCGCGCTTATGATGTGTATTTGTGAAAGAAGACACCGGTTCAGGAACTATAGGCATGGGGTCAAAAAATAATAATGTGGAAGCAAGAATGCATAAAACAAGAACGGCGATGTTCAGAGCTGCATACTGCAGTGAAGCCACACACTGTACTGAATACTACTGATGTGTAGTATTTTCCAGCTCAAGTGGTATACTCAGAAATATGATAATTAACTCCCCACAAACACTGTGATTCAAAGGCTGAAAAGTTCTTCTTACAGAGAAATCTTACCTTCTGTGGCTTTAGTAAGCATTGTTTGAAATAAAGAGCAGCACTTGGCTACTGTAATCAAAGGACACAAGTAATTCCCAACAAAATAATTTGATACCATTCTCAAACACAAAGCGGAAAATAGAAAAGGACAATACACATTCTCCTGGGAGTTGAAAAGGGAAGTTGTGCATGAAAAGAAAATAAGTTTGTGGAACTGAGGAATGAAACTGAAGGTCATGAATAAACTAGCAGTCACATTCATGCCCAAGGAATGTTGGTATGTCTGTTTCAGTTTCCCACATAAATGTAGTGTTTTGGCTTGCCAAATGCAGTATGGGGAAAAAGAGGCAAAATTAGGGCTAGAAGCTTGCTGGACAAAACCCCATCATCTTGAAATGTACTTAACTTCAGAAAATAAGTTTCCCCACTTGATTTCCCTGGCTTGCAGTATAGGTTCTGATTTTTAAGGGTTCTTTTCTCTTTTTTTGCTGTTGCTAAGTGAAAGTCTTATATAAACAAAGGAAATCAACTGTGTTAAAAGGATGGAAATGACTGTATGCAAAAAGCTGTCAAATCTACAGAGTAAGCAAATTGGAAAAAAAACCAAAAACATTTCTTAACCTAATCCTTTCAGTTACAGCAATGCTGTGCAATATTCATGCTGTTCAGAGAAAGGTAGCATGTTGTGGGTTAAAACTGTTTGAAATTAATTCTCTCAATTTAAGAAAAAGAGTTCCTGTAGCCTCAGTGATATGCTTGGGGCTTTTGGTGGGCTTTATTTTTTTGGTTTTGCCTTTCTTTCCCCAAAGGAGCAATTTTCATAATAATTGTAAGCATGAAATGTCTAGTGCACTGTGAGGATGTGCAGGGTCACGTTCTAGTTAATTTAAAGAGACTTCCTCCAGCTTCCTACTACATGGTCACAGAAGAAGGATGGAAAACTCCTGAAAGCAAACAGGTCAGATGTGGGCTGGATCACCCTGTTTCTCTCCAGTGCGGGTACAGGCAGGCTGTACTTTGGAATGAGGAGCCTCTGCTGAACACCTAGGCTGATAAATCTAGGCTGTTGTACTGGAAGAGTTAATCTGAAAGGCAGTTTTATGACCTGAAGCTCACATAATGCTTTACTTCTCTATACTGTGACCACAATGCATGCTTAGATGTGAGCATGCTCCTAGGTCTTGTAACAATGGAGTATAGCTAATAGAGCACAGGAAAAGATACGGTTTAGTCATCATAGGTCTACTTCAGTTGCAGAAATTGTATCTACCTATTCCCAGAGAATGGGTTTATAGCCCTTGGTTTAAAGAAATGTCGGTAGAGTCTGGGAAAAAAAAAAAGCCAGAATAAATAGTGGCTTACGCCACAGTTCTCAGACTACGATCCATAAGCAGTTAACGAGTTATATTTGCTAGCTATTCTGATTTCCAGCTACAAGCAGCTTAAGTAGATTAAATATTACCCCAGATTCTTTCTTCTAATAATACAAGGGATGTTGAACACACAGGAACAAGAGGGCAGGTGGTCTGCATAACCATTGAATAGGAAAGGCCCTTATTACAATACCTTTTTTATGAAAAATGTTGAGGATTGCTACAACAGCAAAATCTAGTCAGATAATAGGGAGTGAGTACAGAATGCTATGGAATTTAGCACCAGTAAATACGCTCCCTGTGAAATGGTGAATTAGATGTGCAGCAGGATCTGGTCACACTTCAAAGAATAATATGCAGAGCTGAAGATCCATCTGTTTGCTCTTGCTATCACCATTGAGGCTCCTGTATGTTAAGCAGTCTTTTGACTACTTCAAAGCACGTTTGAAGTCTTCGCTGTGCCTACCCCATGCACAAAAAAGCAAACGTGCCTTAAAAATATGAGTAGCTGGTATTTTTGTTCATTTTACTTGTAAATGAAAACAATTTGTTCTTGCTATGTATCACTTCCAAACTCTTTTTCTCTTTTCTCTTTTTTTTAGCTATGATAGCGAGGGCCGTCTAACAAACGTTACGTTCCCAACTGGTGTTGTCACTAACCTTCATGGGGAAATGGAAAGGGCCATTACAGTGGACATAGAGTCATCCAGCAGAGAGGAAGATGTCAGCATCACTTCCAACTTATCATCAATTGATTCTTTCTACACCATGGTTCAAGGTAATGTGAAAAAAAAGATTTCTCAGCAGATACTGACCTGGAAACTGTTTTCTTGTAGTACAAACAGCTCCAACTGGATGTGTTAAAGGGGAACTACAGAGGCATAGTGTTTGGAGGAAGGGGTGAAACATACATGTTTTTTATACATAAATAGAAGGAACTGTTGGGGAAAGAAAGAGTTGCAGTGAATGTTTTCTAACCAAATAGCTCTTGTAAACAGCTGTGGGAAGTAGTCGGAATACCTGCTTTGCGTTAAAAGGGAATCTTAGAGAAGAGAGAGAAATGGCTTGAAATGGAAACAGGTGCAGAAATAGCGTGAGGTGAGATTTTTTAACTTTAAAATAGTGTGTGACATCCCATCAGCCACATCCTTGCAAAAGTCAGTAGTCATAGTATGCTCAGGATTAGGCCAAAAATGCCTAATGAAACAGTAGAAAATGTGCTTTGTGCCAGTCCAAAGAATATCCTCCAAGGGTGGGATTTTCTTAAGTGTTTAAGCAACTTTGAAGATGGGTCCCAAAGGCATTTGTGCTCTTGTCATACAGATATTCTTACCAATTTCACCCTGCATGTTACCGTTGGCTCAGTTACGTGAAGTCAAGACATTACAAGCACATATTGCATAAAGTGTGCAGGACAAAAGCAGACTTTTAACCCATGTAGGTAACCTGTGGTTCTATTTTTTGCCTTTTCAGATCAGTTAAGAAATAGCTACCAGATTGGCTATGATGGCTCACTGAGGATCCTGTATGCCAGTGGTCTGGACTCACACTATCAGACAGAGCCACACGTGCTGGCTGGCACTGCCAACCCAACGGTGGCAAAGAGAAACATGACCCTACCTGGAGAGAATGGGCAGAACCTGGTGGAGTGGCGATTCCGGAAAGAGCAAGCGCAGGGAAAAGTCAACGTATTTGGCCGAAAGCTTCGGGTGAGCACACAAGCACGCATGGTATCTACTGCATTCTCATTGAGAGGAAATGCAAATACATTGCTGTAGGTATTGACATCCAACAACACAGAATATTTAACATAGACAAGATTACTCTAGAGCTGGAAGTATTCCTTTCATTTATTGGCTGATTTTCCTTATTAATTGCTCTTTTCTATGGACTGTTGAGTATTAGCCTAGAATGCATTGGAATTAATTGGGATAAAAATATAATTTTCTCCTTTCCTTCATTGTTTTTGTTTCTGATACTAAAGTCACACACCTGATTTTGAATCTTCTTTTAAATTATTCTACTATAAGGTAGCACAGTTCTAGGGTTTTCTTTCTTTTCTATTTTAAATAAAAATTGTATTAATACTTATTTCTGGTAGAAAGGATTAAACTCTGTCTGCATGTGTATAACATATTCCTCTAACATATGTCTTTACCATTTTGCTGGCATTTCTTCTTTCTATATAGTGAGTGAAATATAAGTAGGAAGCAAACTATGATTTATGACAGCCATTTGGTAAAGACAACACAGATTAAGCATTTAAAATTGGGTTGCCAGGAGACCATTTCAAGACCGTATCAGAGGTCTAACTTACTATTAGAATTGAACTCAGTTTTTTAAAACAAGGCCTAGGCAGTATATCAAATGAAGGTAAATAACTTCAGATCACTCGACTTCTTTCAAATCTTAAAATATTTTATATATTCCTTTGGGACAAAGAGAAGGGAGGGAATGCTGTCATGCATCTCGTATTCCTCTCTGCCACTGGCTCTGCAAGAATAATGGATTTTTTCCAAGAACAAAATCATTATGCACAGTAGCTGCTGCCTAAAAACAACAGACTTGTACCTAGCTATGGCAGCCTCTTACATGGAGAAGGAAGAGGAAAAGGAAGCTGTGCTTCTGGAGCTCGTCCTTGTAGTTCGGGCACATAGGTATATCATTAAATAGCACAGTGGGGTAATACACCTGCCAGTTCATTTGTGAAAGAAGCCCAAGAAAAATGAAATAACCCTGCCAATGACATTTGGTTTTGGCAGTGAAATAAATTGCCATGAGTCCAGTTCTCAAAAGTGAAACAACATTTTGGCGTTCAGGTGCAGAGGAGGTATAAGAAATGTCACAGGCAACTTGGAAAAACTAACAGGAAAAAAGGAATAGCAGAGAAGAGGGAAATATTTAACAAGGTGGAGGGGAAAGTGAAATATTATAGATAAGGATAAAAGAGCAGTAATTAGAAGTGTATGGGAGAAGTAGGGCAGGTGGAGAATATGGGCTTATAAGAGAGGAGTGCCTCCAAAAAAAAAAAAAAGAAGAAACTTGTCCGCAAAGAATAAAAAGGAACATCATTTAAATTTATTTTCATGGGAAGGTATTACAGAAATGCCACTTGAGGGTGGTGGTGATATAGGAAAGTAGAGAAAGAAAACAACAGAAAGAAGAACAGGAGTAACGTAGGGAGCTCATCATTTCCATCTACAGATATGTCAGTAACATTTTGCTGCAAAGATGAATGTAAACAAAAAAAAGTGACAAAATGTATTGCCAGTAGATGTACTCATATATATGACACTTTTACTGCATTATATATATGCACTACCTAACGTTACCAAGTACACTCTCAGGTACTCTCTTAGTTTTCATCTTGTATGAGTTCTACGCACTACTAGTAGTCTTTCAAAGAAATTAATTAGGAATTATATCACCATCCCTTAACTAAACAATCCTCTGTCAACCTTACTTTTGTTAAGACCTGTTCTGTATTTGTTGTATAGGCTAGTTTTGTCCCTGGCCCTGTATGCTTGGTCTGTAGCCTGGCCTGACAGTCTTCTGCAAGAGCGTTTTTAGGGCATTTGTATTGAAGCCACACAGAGCCTCACTCACAAGGCTCTCAAATAAAGGAACTGGTATGAGCTGTGTCTCAAGGAGTGCACCCAGAGTAAACAGGTAACAAAGACAAGCTCTGCAGACAGGTAATGTAGACAAGCTCCAAGTTCTGCAGAGGTCCCCAGTTTTCACATTACCTCTTGAATCTCTTGTAAGGCACAGCAATATACTCCTAATGGGGGATTCACCATCAAATTTCATGCTTCTCACTGGAAAAAAAACACCAGAGTTAATGCAGAGCAGGACAAATAGACACCTAAGTTACTGAAATGTAGCAGGACAGTACATAGGGACTGTCAAGAGACTCAGTTTTGTGTCATTAAGTGTTTCTTCATTGAAAATTCCCTGAATTACTGTTTTCTATTAGGTTTGCATGGCAAGGTTTTGGTAGTAGGGGGTACTACAGGAGTGGCTTCTGTGAGAAGCTGCTAGAAGCTTCCCTTATGTCTGATCGAGGAAATATCAACCAGCTCCAAGACGGACCTGCTTCTGCCAAGGCCAAGCCCATCAGCGATGGTGGCAGTGCCTCTGTAATAACGTATTTAAGGAAGGGGGGGGGGGAACTGTGCAGGGGCACACTGGAGCAGGTTTGCTGGCAGCTCTTGTGACCCTGTGGGACGCCCATGCTGGAGCAATCTGTTCCTGAAGGACTGCACCTCGTAGAAAGAACCTGCACTGGAGCAGTTCATGAAGAAATGTAGCCTGCAGGAAGGACTCATGCTGGAGAAGTTCATGGAGGACTGTCTCCCATGTGAGGAACCTCACACTGGAGCAGGGGAAGGAGGGTGAGGATTCTTCCATCTACGGAGGAAGAAACAGCAGAAACAACGCATGGTGGACAGACCACAACCCCTATTCCCTATCCTCCTGTGCTGCTGCAGGGAGGAGGTAGAGAAATCAGGAGTGAAGATGGTAATTGGTGAATGATCTCTCCCTGTACTTATCTTGACCCATGAGCCTCTTACTACTATTTTATCTCTCCTATCCAGCTGAGGAGGCAGGGTGACAAAGCAGCTTTGGTGGGCACCTGGTGTCCAGAGCCAGGGTCAACCCACCCCACGTTTTTATCATAACAAAACCTAGAGGTCTCAAATGTATTTGGAGCATTTCTGCCCTCGGCACAATAAAAATGTTCAGGTGTTGCTGTAAAAGCATTTTGGCAGCAGAGTTACCTAACAGTTAAGAAACACTTCAGTTGAAGGCAGTACTTTAGCTGACAGGTTATTCCAGCCCCATTCTGCAAGAAGGTATCACCAAAACTTGTTATTGTAATTGCCATCTGTATTATGAAATTATGAAATTACAGCCAAAATGTCACCAAAAGCTCACATCTGAAAGCAAGAGCTCTGTCAGCAGAATCTGGAAGTGTGTATCTGGCTGGAAAAAGAGGTATTTCTTTTCTTTCCCCTTTTATCCTGCCCTTACACAGACTAGACAGATGGAAAGTGAGAAGGCAAGGGATGTTATCCCATTTAGCAGATAAGGCAGTGAGACAGTCAGATTAAGTGCTTTGCTGCAATTTACACCGGAAGGATGTGCTTAGCCAAGAAATTAACCACCATTGCTTGGACATCTGCCTTAACCATAAAACTACCCTTCCCTCTTTGCCAACTCAGAAATCAGAAGTGCCCATCCTCACTTGAGTGTCTAAGACTGAGAGGTAGACAGGAAAATTAATAAAAATCATAATTCAATGTAAAATACGGAAGGGAAGATGGAGAGAAAAGGAGGGGGGAAAAAATCAGAGAAGTAAAACAGGCAGGGAGATTCAGAGATGAGTGCAGGCACATGTGGGAGAGGCTGGGAAATAACAGCCAGAGATAAACAAGATTTAAGGTGATTTTAGGCAAATGATTGAATATTAAATGTTGGAAAATTTAAACACAAGCTACCTGAAAATGAAAACGTCTCAAAAAAATGACAGAAGTGAAGTGAATGGAAATGCTTCATAGCTAAGTTTAACCTGCCTCTAGAATCACTCATTAATTTTTCAAAGTATTTTTAAATAGCATTGAATGACTCATTAAATACATAAAATATTCTATATCTGATAGACTTTGTGTGCCTTATTTAGAAGATTTACATGAAGACATTATTTTTGTTCTGAAACTGATAGTGCAGATTGTTCTCATGCCAGTGATTTCATATTGAAAAAGAGAAAGATAACATAGGCAGAGACCGACCAACCGATAAAAGCAAAACTGAGCATTTCTCGATTTTTTTTCATATTTGCTTATAATCCATCACCAGCACTTTAATACCTTTTATGCCAATAATAAAGTATCTAATTTAGATTGATCTTTGAGAAGCTTATCAGCCTTAGGTATAAGTACCAACATCCGTGATATATGGATTTTTGAACATGCAGCACTGGAAAATGCAAAGATCCTCCAGTCGTTTCTTTGGTCAGGATTATCTATTTTCTTGTTATTTTCTGAATATTATTTAGCCATCTTTCTTCATCTCTTTGTAATGTATGCATCAAGTACTTGAAAAGGAACTTAAAAACCACCTTAATACACATAGCTGTATGCCCATTTGTCCCCTACTTCCCACATGTTAGCAAAATAGAATGTTGAAAAATCTTAGTTATCAGTGTTTCACCCTCACCTGGAATAACTTTAAAAGGACACGGCAGATACAGAAATGGTTTAGAGATGAACAAAGAAATCCTAGAGGCCTGTTGAGAACAGTAAAAAGCAGTTCAATGAGGAGGGGGAACAGAGAATAGCAACGATACCAATGTGGGAAAGGAAAAATAGACATTTTTCTTTCATAAATACAAAAATGAGAGCTGATTCAACAAAACTGAAAGTTAGGATATTTAGAACACTAGGAAGGGATGAGGGACTTCAGTGTAAAAGTAGAACATAGAAATCGCTATCCACTACTATAGTTTACATGTATAAATCTTATAATTTTCAACATAGAAATATCAAGGCTAAGGCTTTCATTTCAAATTAAAACAGTTATAAGCTTCAAAGCATTTATAACTGTTTTTCAGTGGTTCAGTAGTCTTCCAGTCATTTATGGCTTTAAGTGGTCAGTTAACTAGGCAAAAGACATAATCCTCTACTAAGGATTTCAGCCTCATAAGCATATTACAGCTGTGGTGGTATACTGAGTTAAACTTCCATTTGATGCAGAAGGGAAAAGCCTATGTTTTAAACACTGTTTAATCTTAATTTGAATATCGAATGTGCTTTTGAAGATGTTAATTTTGTATTTACCATTTTGAAAAATGCTTGCTATAGAGCATTAGGATTCAGTTCTTTTTTAGTGTGATTTTTATGAACTGGACAAGTGGTTGCTGGATTATGTTTTGACAATAATTTGCAGAAATACTTTCAACTGCCTACAAAAGAAGTAGTTTGTTCACTGAAATGGCTCCATTTATTACAGAAGTTTTCAGTGCACATCCACATTGCAACAAATTCTGGGCCATCTCTTCATATGATGAGACCTTCTAAAGTAGATGCTAATGTAGTGCCTTACATTTATATCAAGAAGTTGCTAAAATAATTTACACACGCAGCAAATCAATCACTGTAAATGGTATTTAAAGAATAGCTAGCTTTGTGGAAATAATAAGTGGCTAGGGTCCAAACAGCATGATTTATTGTGTCATTTTGTTTGCTTTTAAAAGGTTAATGGCAGAAACCTCCTTTCAGTTGACTTTGATCGAACCACAAAGACAGAAAAGATCTACGATGACCACCGTAAATTTCTGCTGAGGATTGCCTACGACTCGTCAGGGCACCCCACCCTGTGGCTACCCAGCAGCAAGCTGATGGCTGTCAATGTTACCTATTCATCCACAGGTCAAATAGGCAGCATACAGCGAGGGACGACTAGTGAAAAAGTAGAGTATGATGGACAGGGAAGGATAGTGTCTAGAGTGTTTGCTGATGGGAAAACTTGGAGTTACACCTATTTGGAAAAGGTAAAGAACACTCGGGTTTTAAAATATGCTTTGAATGTGCTGAAATTCTGCAGCATCCAAGTGCTGCATACAAAGCAAGAACAGGTAGTAGAAGCATATTTCAATTATTCAAAGTATCAACATGTGATTCCTGTGGGAATGTTTTATACAATAGATATGTAATCAGGCTGCAGCTAATTGCTAGGAATTGATGTCTTTTTAAATTATTTAGGCCACAGACTAGCAAGAAGCATCTGTATTTACCTTTTATTGCAACATTTAAAATACGGTATGGGGACTAGAGCTCTGCAGTGTAATTCATTTGAAAATGATTTGTTTGTAAATTCTCCACTACCAAGAAAAGCTCTCATGTCTAAATAGTTAGAATGTCAATTTGTACTTGCTATATCTTATGGCTTCAAAATAAATGATAGGCAAAAAAATCAGGAATCTTCGTTATATATCATGATTGCTGAATGATAAGCTCTCCCTCTAGAAATATGTGTGAAAATGCCCCTTGTGAGATCTCATGCCAGCTATGCAAAAAGAGTATCTATTTCTGGGGTTTTAATATATTTCTATTGAAGCTGTTGCTCAGCAAATACTGTTTACTAGTCATTGCAGGCGTAATTTAATCAAGACCTATGATACATAATAGCCAAGCATCAGAAAGATGTCAGAATAATTCTGGGTAGCTCCTTTTGCTGTAAATAACCAACCACGTTTTTTGCCTATGTCTTAAAAGCTTACAGAACAAGAACAGAGTATTCTGGGATCTCAGGCTATTCAAATTCTTCAAAATCATCTCTATTTGTAGGGAAGAAATTGCATCTCCCATATGTTGTTCTCCTTGTGAGTTAATGGCTCTAATACAGTTTTACTTCTTCCCATATTAAACATGACTTATCTGAATCCATTGACAATTTGCTGTTTAGCTGCAAGTGCTTGATAAAAGAGTGATACAGTCATAACAAGTAACAAATTATGAATGTGGAACTACTAATTACAGAACCCCTTACAATTAAGCATCCAAGTAAATTAGGCAGGGAGATGTTAACAACACGTAAGGTCAAGGATAACTCAATTAAAGAGGAGATAATTTTCTCAAGTGGGAATGTCACATTTTTGTGAAGAAATAGCATTGGTATATGGGGGGGATGCTCCACCATTTGTCACGTGGTAAAAATCTGTTCTTCATTTTCAGTCAATGGTTCTTCTGCTTCATAGCCAACGGCAGTATATCTTCGAATATGATTTGTTGGATCGGCTTTCTGCTGTCACCATGCCCAGTGTTGCTCGTCATACCATGCAGACTATCCGCTCCATTGGCTACTACCGGAATATATACAACCCCCCAGAAAGTAATGCTTCTGTTATAATGGACTACAATGAAGAAGGGCAGCTCCTTCAAACTGCTTTCCTGGGGACAAGCCGAAGAGTATTATTCAAGTACAGACGGCAGACCAAGCTCTCAGAAATTCTCTATGATAGTACAAGAGTTAGTTTTACTTATGATGAGACAGCAGGAGTGCTGAAAACAGTAAACCTCCAAAGCGATGGTTTTATCTGCACCATTAGATACAGGCAAATTGGCCCATTGGTTGACAGACAGATTTTCCGCTTTAGTGAAGACGGAATGGTAAATGCCCGATTTGACTACAGCTATGACAACAGTTTCAGAGTGACTAGCATGCAAGGTGTCATCAATGAAACCCCATTGCCTATTGATCTCTACCAGTTTGATGATATCTCTGGCAAAGTTGAACAGTTTGGAAAATTTGGAGTTATATATTATGATATTAACCAGATCATTTCGACAGCTGTAATGACCTACACAAAACACTTTGATGCACATGGCCGCATCAAGGAAATTCAATATGAAATATTTCGGTCATTAATGTATTGGATTACAATTCAGTACGATAACATGGGACGAGTGACAAAAAGAGAAATTAAGATCGGGCCATTTGCCAACACCACAAAATATGCTTATGAATATGATGTAGATGGTCAGCTCCAGACAGTATATCTAAATGAAAAAATAATGTGGCGATACAACTATGACCTGAATGGCAACCTCCACTTGCTCAACCCCAGTAGCAGCGCCCGTTTGACTCCACTTCGCTATGACCTCAGAGACAGAATAACTCGACTAGGTGATGTTCAGTACCGATTAGATGAAGATGGATTTCTGCGTCAGAGGGGTACTGAAATCTTTGAATACAGTTCAAAGGGCCTTCTTACTCGAGTTTATAGCAAAGGCAGCGGGTGGACGGTGATTTACCGTTATGATGGACTTGGACGACGAGTTTCCAGTAAAACAAGCCTTGGACAGCATCTCCAGTTTTTTTACGCAGACCTTACTTACCCAACCAGGATAACTCACGTATATAACCACTCAAGTTCTGAAATCACATCTCTTTACTATGATCTGCAAGGACACCTTTTTGCCATGGAAATTAGTAGCGGAGATGAGTTTTACATTGCGTCAGACAATACAGGGACACCACTGGCTGTTTTCAGTAGCAATGGTCTCATGCTTAAACAAATTCAATACACTGCTTATGGAGAGATATATTTTGACTCTAACCTTGACTTCCAGCTGGTAATTGGATTCCATGGAGGCTTATATGACCCACTGACCAAGCTAGTCCACTTTGGAGAAAGAGATTATGACATACTGGCAGGCCGGTGGACAACACCTGATATTGAAATCTGGAAGAGAATTGGGAAAGATCCAGCTCCTTTTAATTTGTACATGTTTAGAAATAACAACCCAGCCAGTAAAATACATGATGTGAAGGATTATATCACAGGTAAAAGACGGTTACTTAATTGCAAGACTGTCTCCCACTCGCTCAAAAATTTACATTTCTGTTTTCTCTTAATCTGTAATCTGATTACCTGGGTTATAGGCTGAGGATATTGTCTGGGGAAGGTTAGTAAAGAAACTCTGAGGGATGATAATTCTTCAGAAAAGTACATGGCATTTAGAACCAGATCACCAAAGTGATTTTAGTTTGGTGGTGCTGGACTTAATTACAGACATCCAGTTTAGAATGGAATTCACAATTTTGGTCAAGTTCCTAAATATGTCCTGTTTGGAGAAGTTCTTTATGAGGATGCATTAAGCACTTAACAATGAGAATAATTACAGCAAAAATGCTTGTCAGGAATAGTGAAATAGCAAATAGGAGATCTTCAAAATACCTTATCTAGCTTTAGACATTCATTTAGGTATCTGCATAAGAGATTAAGATCCCCAGGGCACGGATCCACAGACCTTTCAGGTTTAGGGAACTCAGTCTAAACCTTATGCCCTACACAGTCCTTATGGTGCTTTAATGTTGGACTGTTCACCCAAAAAGATCATTCAGAGCATCTCAGCATGTAAAGGGGTTGAGTTTTCTAAAGTACCTTTTAGACAAGCAATGAAATACAGCTCTTTCTCTCCCACTGGGTGTACTGTAACACAAGGTG
This sequence comes from Phaenicophaeus curvirostris, assembly GCF_032191515.1. Classification (NCBI taxonomy): domain Eukaryota; kingdom Metazoa; phylum Chordata; class Aves; order Cuculiformes; family Cuculidae; genus Phaenicophaeus; species Phaenicophaeus curvirostris. Next base: position 43,612,023 of record NC_091395.1, read on the forward strand.
CCTCAGCTAGAGATGTCTGCTTTGGGAGAGGAAAGAGGAGCCATAGGTTCTTCTTCCAATACAGTTAACACATTAGCCATTGCTCTTATAATGAAAAAAATAGATTCCTTGTGCAAGTACAAGAATAAGAACCCCCAAAGACCGTTCATGAGAATCTTCTTACATGTGGATTAGAGTTAGTCTTCTTTGTGGTTCTGGGCTACTGAGGAGCAAAAAAGTGCATATTCATGGGCCAAAAAAGACCAAAGATGAGGGAGTAAGACTGTAAGGTAGCAAGGGCAGTAAGAGTCTAACTGTGACCAATTCAACCCATTAATATGGCAGCAAATATTCATTGGAAGTTGGTTGATATTTTCCAGTGTAGGTTTTCTGCAAGGCTACTAATATAATTTGGCTAAGAAAGAGACGTTCAATAAGCTCCAAGACCAGCACAAACCAATGAGTATGCAGCCACGAGCAGGGAAGGACTAGGGATATAGAAAATTGAGCGTGAATTTCAATTTTGGCAACAAAAAGCTGCTAATGTGCCACTTCTCGTGTAACTGAATTCTCAGGGAATCTGTATGCCTTTCCTGGGTCTAGAGTTAGCGATGTGCAGTGCTCTGCATTATTCTGCATACCAAAAAATCTGATTGCATGTCACTGGAAGTTTCTGAAAATTCATGGGTCAAATAGCTTTGAAGTTTCATATTTGAACCGAAGTAATTAATCCACAATAGTTTACACAGACTGTGTCAGGCTACAGCAAGGGCTCAGCCCCACTTACTTACTTAGAGGCTGTGAGACTGCCCCTCAGAAAAGCATCCTGGAAATCAAGTGGGTTTGCATTAATTTACCAAGCAGCAGCTATTAACAGGGTTGATTGATAATAGGCTGCCTAGGAGCAACGATGATAACAGATCTTTTGAATCTGTCCTCTTCTAACAGCATGTGCTGTTGGAGATGAGGTTGCAATCATATTCTTCGTGGCACTGGAAGTTATGCACATAGATCAAAAATTGCCCTCAAAATACAGTTCCAGTTTTTTTCTTAACATCTGCAATATACGGACTACGTAGACACACAGCTGCTCATGTAAGGTTATCATTACAGTGAGCAATCTGGCTGACTGGCAGTTTTAGATGCAGAGCCTCATGAGGCATATCATTTATCTGGAAAGGCTAGAAATTATTTTAAGGTAAGTATTTTTTATTCTTTCAACATTTGGAAGAATTTGGTTCCTTGTTCCACTTACTTGGGGGTTTCTTAAATTAAAACTGCTAGACTTGGTAAGGACCACTCTGCCAATTTCTGCTAAGCTTAGTATTGTAAAAGCTAGGGTAGTAAGACAGAAATGGGGCAGAGCACCCATTCTTGCGCAACAATTGTTAATTAATTGCTGGCATCTCTGATTTATTTTTTACAGAACATAAAATGTATCATAAATAATGTTATCTAATGCTAGTTTAGTATCCTGTCTGCTTACTCATGCAACTATAATACATTTCGTTAGCTTTTAATTTGATTGGTCTAACTTCATCTTGAAGAGGGGGAGATTTCACTTGAGTCAACATAAAATATCGGCCAAATCATTTAAAAAGTAATTGACCATATAGGTGTTATTTCAGGGGTAGTTTGAAGACGTTACAATAACACAAGGTCAGACTGGATGGGGCCTTGCGCAGCCTGATCTAGTGGGACATGTCCCTGCCCATGTCAGGGGGGCTGGAATTAAATGATCTCTAAGGTCCCTTCCAACTCAAACTATTCTATGATTCTGTGATATAACAAAAGTACAGAAAGTGCTCTGCAGTACTTTCCCTTTTTTATTTTGTTTTAAACTCGTGATGATGAAGGTGTGACACAGAGCATGTTCAGCCTGACCATGAAATCCCAAGTAGCTTAGCCTATACTAGATTAACCTATACTAGAAGGAAATCTCACTTCTATTGTGCTCCTGTAGTTGTTCTGAAAGTTGCTGAGGCCTTCACAATTGATGAAACCTGCAATGCCTTTCAATCGGGCATAGTGCAATTCTTACAGAGAAGTTTTCTTCTAAGTGTAGAACTTCAAGATTACTGCATAGGCTTGCTATTCTAGCTGTAGTACAAACCTAAATCCATCCATATCAAAAAGAATACTGTTGAATAATTTTCATGTTACAGAAGGAAATTGACTATTCCAAAAACTATTCTGTGTAAAAATGGATGATTGCAAAATATATAAAAATTCTAAGATTTTTCTCTTTTTTTAAATAATTCTCTTCCAGATGTTAACAGCTGGCTGGTGACGTTTGGCTTCCATCTGCACAATGCCATTCCTGGTTTCCCTGTTCCGAAATTTGATTTAACAGAACCTTCTTATGAACTTGTGAAGAGCCAGCAATGGGAGGACATACCAGTAAGAAACAAAACCAAGCATAGAATGTTCCCTTCTATTTAGATCTTATTAGGTGTGGATAATCCTGACAGGGTTACTTGCTAAGTTAAATCTAAACAGTGCTTTTCAACTTCTATCTACTTTGAAAAGAAGAAGAAATTACAGATGGTGTTTTTTCTTACAGATTTGCTAAGTTAGGTTCCATTTTAAATAAGCTTTTGCTATCAGCAATAATAAAAATTGAGAAAGACAATAATCAATGAAAAGACATCTAAGATCCCTTAAAGCTGTTTAAGTTCCGTAGCAGAAATGACAGAGATTAGATTTGTACTAACACTCTGCCTGAAGGCAGAAACTGAACACTGTAGTAAAAAATAGACTGTGAAATAAACAGAAGAACAGGTGATATGAATTATGCATACCAGGCACCACTACAATTTTACTTCTCTTTAATATTAACCATGTTTTATATGTAAAGATAAAATATTGAAAATTAAATTACCGGAGGTAAAACCAAAACTCCAGGTGCTTATGAAGTTCTTTGGGAGGAAAAAAATGAACTTCAGTCCTGAAAATCTGCTACAGTTTTAAATGATGGAAGAAGTAAACGTGGAAGTTAAAATCTAAATCTGCTATTGAAGAAATTATATTTACAAATCAAACTTACTCAAAGACCTTTGCCCTCAAAAATCCTACAATCCTCAGTTAAGAAGTAAGTTTTAAGAGACAGTAGATGGGTAATCCCATTGTGAGGAGTCAAAACCAGATCTCTTTTTACAAGAGAACTTTACAAGATTAAAAGAGGATATGATCTTGAAGAACCTTACAACTTAATTTAGACAAAAAGATCATTAGAAGCCCGGCCCAGCAGAAGGGAGTATATGAAAATTAACTTTTCATGCATGAAATGACTTGCTATGTGTATATTTTCATAGCTAGGGCTTGAGTCATAGGTAAAGTCCTTAGAGTACAGCATGTGAATAGCGTCTCCCATGAACAGCAGAAGCAATGAAGGAGGAGTACTTGCAAGTACTTCAGGCAAGGGGGTTGTATCAGGACATAAGAGACCTGTCATCAGGCATGGCTGTGAAGAACTATCAGAAGTAGTTAATTTAGATCTCAAAGGCTAAAGAATGCAATTATCCACTAACACCAGTAAAGGTGCATCAGGAAAAGAACAGGTCTGGTCAAAAGTCTTCACAAAATGGCTCAACAATGTGAGGAATCACAGAATCACTAGGTTGGAAAAGACCCACAGGATCATTGAGTCCAACCATTCCTATCAACCACTAAACCATGCCCCTCAGCACCTCAGGAGTACCAGGGGTACCCGACATAGAGAGAAAGAGAGAAGTGGGGGGAACACAAAGATTCAAAATTCTCATGTAGGAAGAAGCCGTGACTATGATATTCACTGTCAAACAAGCAAAGACACCAGGAGCCAGAAGTAAACACACAAACCACTTAGTATTTTTAAACATTCTGGACTGAGTGAGCTTTACCAGCCTCTGAGGTTTTGCTTCAGACCTCTGAGGATGCATGTTAAAAATAAACAAACTTTGTCATTATGAAGCTGCTATAGCATCTTGCTGTTCTCACTGATGAGAGCGCTGTCGAGAATATATTTTGTGCTCAAGAGCTTTCATGTAGGGTTTACAACAGCTGAAATGTGTACTTGTTAGCAAGTGCAGACAGGAATCTGCAACATTAAAGAGCTGAGAGTCCAAGTCAATTCATAATTCCATCAGGAACTGTCCCATCCCGAGAGCCGCCCTCATGACAGAGCATAGAAGCCTTTGCAAGCCTTTTGCCAGGCTTTGATTAGCAGCAAGGCTGAATTAAGGTTGTAGGACTCTATTAAATGAGTCCTGCTTGGTCTCCCACCCAGAAATTTGGGAAAGCTAAACAGGCTTTTGCCTCGCTTGTCAGCAATGAATCAAATGGTTTAAGCAGTATTTTACTGAAGGGAGAAAGGGTCATTTGGAAGATAAACTGGATCATCTACAGAAACTAAGTACTGCTTTTCAAAAGTGCAGCCAAAGCTATTTAAATCTTTCTCTCTATTTCCTGCTGAGACAACTGCTAGGGCAGCTGTCTGCTCTCCACCCCTGTCAATACTAGCACATTTACAGCTTGTAGCTGTTAAGACCCAGGGTTAGACAGATAAGATGTGTCTATGCTGTGCAGTTGTAAGGCTTCACCCCAACCACGGCTGACCCTGGAATGCGAGCTGCCCCACTACTTAGCTGCACTATCTAACCATTCCTGCTAGCTACTCCTGTTCTTCTCTCTGCTTTGGCTAACCACAGCAGTTATGTTGTCATGTCCCATTCCCTGGCTATCCTCTCTCTTTATCAAGAGGCCATCAGGCATACTAGGCTACTCTCAGTCAGCTTTTCTGTCTTGTGCTTTTGCACCTTACAACTGCACCTCTTTATTTACTCCCCTTTATAGCACACCTACCTGTTGAACAAGAACATCCCAGATGCAGTAAAACATGAAATACCAAGCAAGCATATTCTAGACTTGCCTATTGGTTCTTTTCATTCATTGGCCCTTCTCTTTGCTACCTGTCAACAAAACACTCTGCTGTATTCAGAACTGCACCTCTTTGAAGTTCTGGAGGGAGAAGTTACTCATCTCTTTTAGGCAGCATGGAAGCTCATACAACTGAATTGGCCACAGCTTTCTCACACATTCCCTTTTATCATTTTCTGCAGTGGTTTGCTAGAAAGGGCATCGGCCCTCAATATTCCACCTCTCTGCTCTGTGTCTTCTTCCTTCTTTTTTACTGTAAAGAATATCATTACAGATTCCCACACACCACCTTCCTTTAGCAACTTGTGGGGTTATGAGAGCCTCCCTGCAGTATGGTCTCAGGCTGCAGATACCCAAGAGACTATCTCCAGACTCAGAGTAAAGAAAGGCTTAGTCCTGTTTTAAAGTGCAGCATCATGACCTACAAAAATCTTCTCATTTTGGATGGACCCATGGTAGACATGAATTATAGCTGAACAAGCTCTGAGATGAGATGACACTGCAGTAAAATAGCTCTTACCCATATCAAGTATTCGTAGTGCAAAGGTGTGCCCTGTGCAGCCCTGTAGGTAGCCTCTGAGTCTGAATCTTATTTTGGTGCAGGTTCTCAAGGAGACAAAGAGAAAAAACACTGAACATTATCAAACAGAATAGTCTTGTAACTCAGCAGAACAAGCAGTATGTAGATTTAATTAACTCCTTGGCACTGTCAGTGGTGGCATATCCTGTTGTTGTCCATGGGCAGCACACCAAGAAAGTGTGGCTGTTTGGCATCTACAGGTCTACAGATGGCTGGTAAAACTTCTATCTGTTCTTGTTTACAGCCAATTTCTGGAGTGCAACAACAAGTGGCGAGACAAGCAAAGGCTTTCCTTTCCCTCGGAAAGATGGCAGAAGTGCAGGTCAGCAGACGGAAATCCAGTGGAGAGAAGTCATGGCTGTGGTTTGCTACAGTGAAGTCTCTGATTGGGAAAGGGGTGATGCTCGCTGTCAATCAAGGCAAAGTGCAAACTAATGTGCTCAACATTGCAAATGAGGACTGCATAAAAGTGGCAGCTGTCCTGAACAACGCCTACTACCTAGAAAACTTGCATTTCACTGTTGAGGGGAAGGACACACACTATTTTATCAAGACCACCTCCCCCGAGACTGACCTTGGGACACTGAGGCTGACAAGTGGGCGGAAGGCCCTGGAGAATGGCATCAATGTCACTGTTTCCCAGTCCACCACTGTGGTAAACGGCAGGACTCGTAGGTTTGCTGATGTTGAAATGCAGTACGGTGCTTTAGCACTTCATGTCCGCTATGGCATGACGCTTGATGAGGAAAAAGCCCGAATACTGGAGCAAGCCAGGCAAAGAGCTCTTTCCAGTGCCTGGGCCAGAGAACAACAGAGAGTAAGAGATGGAGAGGAAGGTGCCAGGTTGTGGACAGAAGGAGAAAAGAGGCAGTTGCTAAGTGCTGGAAAGGTACAAGGATATGATGGGTACTATGTACTCTCTGTGGAGCAATATCCAGAATTAGCAGACAGCGCTAACAATATACAGTTCCTCAGACAAAGTGAAATAGGAAAGAGGTAACACACTGGCTTAGCTCAGGCTGCCAAAGAGACTGTGTATCAATGTCTTCAGAAAAAGGAGACCAAACTGTTTTGCTGCATTACTACTTGAGCCTAAGCTTACATCTTTGCTCAGATTTTTCTGTAGCACAATCCAAACAGACTCTGTAATGAAAAGAGCGCCTTCCAGAAGAATGATACTGCTAATGACAAAACTTTTTGTTTTTCTCAATGACCTTAAAGGTGATCTGCTTTAAAGAATATGTTTACATATGCATATCGCTGCACTCAAGTTGGACTGAGAAGTTAAAAAGAAAAAAAAAAAAAGAAGAAAAAAAGAAAAGAAAAAGGCCTACAGATTTTGCAACAGGCTGGCTGTTCCTTTGAGGCACTGTATTTAATTAAGACACAGACCCATACAGTGTTTCCAAATGTTACTGAATTGTTGACCTTTGCTTATGAGAAGTAGTCTCTCTTTTTCTCTCCCTCTCCCTCTCTCTCTCTCTTTCTCACTACATAGGATGTGGTATATATCTGTTAATTTTAAAACGTGGGGCAAAAATTACTGTTTATAGACAACCCAACTGCTTTAAACTGTGCTGCTTTCTAAAAGGACATTGGCACAAGTGACTTATGCTACCATGGGAATTTAATAATGGATTTTACAATGCTAACATGGTTTGCCTTGGGGGGAAAACGGCAAGTAGAATCCTTGTTGCAGATAAGCAAAGGAAACCCTGATTTTTTTGTAAATTATGTGAGACAAGTTGTTTATGGATTTTTATATGAATTACAATTTACTGTACATCAAATATTAGTCTCAGAGGAGTTAATTTATGTAAAGTGTTTAAAAAAGTTTATACTTAAAAATAAAATGACAAAAACATGTGCTGTGTGTGATTTTTTTAAAAAAAAGGAATTGCACCTTTTATGTTATAGCTGTACAGTATAAAGGATTATATTGTAGAGATATAACAGTGATGACTAATGTCCAAAAGTGTTAATATTTTTGTATTAGGTTTGAAGCTGTGCATCTATCACTCTGCTGATAGGATGGGACACTCCAAAGTGGCTGGCTGAATCAGACCGCAGCTCCTTCCCCTCCTGTACCTCTCCTGTCACCCAGGCCAGTGCCACTTCATCAGTCATTGTTAGAAGGCACAGTAACCAAATAAGTCTCATTTATTATGATGGAAGACTTTAATAGGTTGGGTTTTCCTTGTCTTTTTCAAGCCCTAACGTAATAAATGGACATTTATTCGTACCAGGTGGGGTTTCTGTTGTTTTTTTAGAAGCTTTGTTTCACAATGGAGAGAATAGTGTCTCAGGTGCTTGGCAAATTGTATGTAGAAGAAGAAGAAATGATGTAGTTTCATCCAGTTATGTCAACTTTGTCTTCTGTATAATACAGCTCTTTTAGATGTTAGAACTCCAGATAGAAGAAGCGTATCTCTGACCTGATGCTACAGAATTGCTCTTTAGGCAGGCAGACTCTTCAGTAGCTTCATCTCCTGGCCTTGAGCTGGCAGATCAAATCCCATTACTGTGAGCACTGAACCTGGGGATGGAGAGGAAGGTCCAATTCTAGTGCCTAGTCTGCATCTCCACACCACTGCATATATTTGGCATGCTCTGCTCCAAGGCCCAGTATATTTGCTGCAGGACAGAACTGAAGTGTGCAGCTGGTTCCTTATAGGAAGCCTGTAGTGGCATCTATGGCATCTGTTCTACATCTTGGCTGAAGTCATTCTTAGAGCTTTACTGTCATGAGCACTAAATTCAGCCACAAAAATAAATATTTTTAAGATGAGACAAAATTGGGGGTTTTTGATGTTCATTGAAATATACACAGTATTTCTATCCATGTATTATAATGACGAAACATAGTAAGTGAACGTGTCTTAACTATGAATGGTTCAAGTGGATGTAATAAAAATAGTTTTCTAACTGCTTTGTATTCTGAGAGTCTATGGTATTACATACTCCAAATTGCACATTAGGATTGTTTGATAAACAGATTTTAATTTCTCCCAGCCAAGTCGCTACCGAATCTACAGTATCAGTGCTAGTACTGTATGTGTGTATTTGGTAGAGCATACAGAACTAATTACACATATAATGAATGCTAATCATCTATTAGAATGAAAGCACAGATTAGTTTTAGTATTTTTACCCTTGAAGTCTTGAGGGCCCTAAATTTAGAGAGGAGGATATGTCAGACCCCAGAGACGTGTCATTGATCTACGTTTTCTTTTTAAAGATGTAAAATGCTAGGTGTTTGCAGTTCTGTTGGGTGGCTCTTCCACAGCACTGTATTTAGCATGCTGTAAGTGCTCTCTGTTGAAATAGGCTCATATTCTAAATTATGTCAAATGTTTCTGTTCTGTTTGAATATGAAAAGCTTGTATAACATGTCAACAATGAAATATATCTTCTACTTGACGCATACCAGCTCCTTCTCCTTTGTTCTGGCACCAATAAACAACAAATTATAGTATCTGTTGGTAATCATTCTAGATAAAGTCAAATCAAGCCAATTAGTGGCCTTGTTAGTAGGTATAATGAGCCTATTTCTTGCTAAAAAAGACTTGTGATCTGGACATGCTCCTGCAGGAAATAGTGACCTTGGGGAATATATAAACAAAAGATCTTTTTAAAGAAAAAAATATGTATAATTAAAAGAAGCATATTACAAAAAGAAAAAGAAAGGAGATTCTAAGTATTTTAGGCAATGCCAGTCAAAATGCTATCCTGATATTTTGAGATGTATATTTCATCTGATTTGTATTGTTCTTTTAATTTGCCTTCTTAACTTTATATGTGTCCTGAATTTTCCACAAATTGATAACTATAGATTGCATCTAGGCTTTCCAATAAAAGCCAACCCAATGTGTGTGTGCGTGTGTGTGTGTTTATATTTGGTTTTTTATCTGTATGTCAGATATTGCATCTCTGCTGTTGCTTTTCTTGTTGCATCGGAAGAAGCAAACTGATCCAGCTGCACTGGTATCGATTCATTTGCTTCACAGTTGGCAGTATCTTTTTGACTCTGTCCAACAGCCTTGTCTGCTAACTCAGCAAAGTGAATTACTCCATGGGATCTCTCAGGTGGCCTACTTTAAAGAAAACATTAAATATACCTCACAAAGCCAAATCTTTATAGATAAGGAAAAGCCAGAAGAACAAAAAAATCACTTAGAACTCTTTTCTCTAATGTCCTCCTGAGTAAAAACATGACAAAAAGTATTTGATTATAAATAATTAGGTTGGCACTGGTAGTTACGTATATACACAGAAGAGATCTTTCTGTCTGCTTTTAGACCCAGTTTGCAGAAACCGCTGACTTCAGCACTGCTATATGTCAAGAGACTGCTTTGATTTTAGTTGGAACAGGCAGACTTCACCACACTTAACTTTGTAGTGACAACCTGGAGTTGATAACATGTTGATCCAGCACGAATCGGGTCACTCTGCTTAGCTAACTGTGGCCTAATTTTGTTATTAAAAAAAAAACAACAGAAAAACCAAAACAGTAAGAGAGCTTTCTGTGCTCACACTTGGGAGGTGAGAGATTTGCATTTGACAAGAAAAAAAAAAAATGCCCTTACCACTGCCACTCTTCAGAGGCACGTTTAAAGTAACACACTACGTAACATAACAGTTTAAAAAGATTGTCTATGAGAGAATTGGCTGCATTCGCAGAGAATCTGAGACAACACAATGTTTGAATTCTAGTTTTAGGAAAGAAAAAAAGAGAGAAAAATCTTCTAAAAGTGTTAATACCTTGGTTTACTGCTACCTCCAGAATGGCAAGCTACTGCTATACACAGGGCCAGCTTGAGAAACTTTAAGAAAAAGAGGAAGAGACTAGTGTTGTAATTCTTTGGCAATAGGAAACACAAAGCAAATACACTTATTAGAAACAGCTTCTAAACAGCTTATTAGAAGCTGTTTATTTGACACATATTAGAAGCTGCCAGGATTAAAAATAAGCCATAGCAGCACACCGTACAGCATAAACTGAACACAGCGCAGGCACAGTGAAATCAAAACCCTACCTGCAAAGCCACATCCAAACCAACCAGACTGATCAGCTTCCCACCTATAGCCAATTAGTGCTAAGAACTAAACATAAGGTGCTTATAAAAATAAATTCATCTTTGACTGCATAGAAGTTGCTGGGGCTCAGTGATCCAAAAAAAAGCCAAAATGAAAACCAGTTAATTGATGTTTAGGTGCTACTTTTTTCCCCCAGGAAACGAAGATATGCATGGTCTATAGCTTTCATGCTGATGGACAGAGCTTAAGACTACAATGTTTCCTCTGAAGTTTCTAGCTTTGTACCATATGAGGCAAATTTAACTCTGTGAGTATCTATCTCGGCTATACCTATAAAAGAAGTCAAAACACTAATAACAGATAGAGCCTCACTGCTCCCCCAGCCCATTTTTCAACTTTAAGAGTAATGTAAATAAGGATGCCAGCACCAAAATGTGAAGAATATGCGGTTCATCCATCTCAGAAAGCAGAGTACTTGCTGCAGATCACTAAATATGTCTTAAGCCCATCAGGGTGAAAAGAGTGGAAAGGTTTGTTTCTTGTGCCACTTCGTAACAGGCTACAATACTGGATATTGCAGCTGCTACTGTAAGGATGACAGAGGACAAGAACACTCGGGCAGCCTGCCCTGCTTTAGTAACGGCACGTGCTGGGGATGGAGGGAGAGGGAGATAGCCTGTCATTAGGTGGTCTAAAATGCAACAGTGGGAGTGAAGTCACACCTTCACCACACTAATACTGGCATGAGGATTATCTTAACTGTACTAGTCTTTGTATACATGCCTTAAAATAAATTTGGAGAGTAAAAAAAATACCCTGGCCCAATTTCTAGCATCAATGCAATGCAATTCTAAGCTGCTCAAGGATGGCATAAAATCCATCCCTAAATAAAGATAAATATGCTAAATATTGTTCCCCACTTCTAAACAAAACAAGCTAAACAACAGTATCCCTGTATTATGTGCAATTTGGAAGGTGAGGAACAAGCATAATAACATGGCAGCTCATTAGTGTGTCATGTTTTCACAGAACTTATTTTAAAGCATTCAATAGTTCTGCTGGTAAACTCTTAATTACTATAACTTCCTAAGTAAATTGAGCAAACCTTTTAATTTACTAAGTTAAAATTCTGTCATTGAGGAACATATTCTACAGATGCATGCTTTTTTTTTCCTACTATAAACTAAGTCAAAGCTCACAGTAACATAATTATGCAGCTTAGAGTTAATGGTTCACACAAAGCTGTCTTAATAAAGCCTTCTGGGATTCAGAAGGAAAAAGAGGAAATTCAGAAACTAAGAACAAGGCTGGAAGGCGACAACATGTTTCAACTGGCTCTAGTTACTCAATCACACTTAAGCTGTCTGAGACAGCAGGCATGCGGGAAACTGTTATCCCAAAGCAATGAAGAATGTCCACATTTCAAGCCCAGGAATCACTTTAAAACTGAAATTACAGAAATGGCTATCTAATGAACCAATTAACCTTACATCAATCAAAAAAAAACCAAATAGCATAGGGAAAGCTAATAGCAGAATCAAATCTGAGAATAACTACAGGCACGTGATGCAGTAGCAAAGTCCACTTAGTGTTTGCTAACAAGAACTACTAGGGAATAAACGGGCTGGAGAGGCTGCAGGGGTGTACAAGACCATAATACTAGGACCAGGTGCTAATCACCATTTTCCACAATGACAGAGAAGCTCATATAAAAATAAAAAATTACTAACGCCAACATCTGCAGATGACAAAAATTGATTGAGTGGCACATAATGGCTAGAACAGAGCAGTCATACAGAACAATAAGGATCACTTGCTGAAGTGAGCCCATTCAGACAAAACGCATTTTAATACAGGCAACTCCAGAAGTAAAATACCTTAGAATAAGAAATGCAAATCTTACGATGAAAGGTATATAGCTGCCTACAAGAAAGCAATGACTGGAAAGAATGAGGAGTGCATGATAGATAAATAACTCATTGTGAGATTCCAGTACAATAGTGGTGGCAGTGAAGAGCTCACAGGCTCAGAGAAGCTTAATGAGATTACCAGTCTTGTTAAACAAGGAATAGGAAGGCAGTGTTATCTCTGCATATGGCACCAGCAAACTACTCTTGCGTATAGGCCTGGTGCATACATCACAAAGACATTAAAACCCCGGAGAGAGCAGAACTGAGTCAACACCCACAAAGCGGAGGCTCGGCAAAAAAAGCATCTTGTGGGGAGAGATTTAAACAGCTCACCCACCTCCCACCAAAAAAAAACTCAAAACAAAACAAAAGCGCTGAAGGGTGCTGTGACAATAGACTCTTTAGTGCCTTCACAGGAAAAAAACCACATTATAGTACAGTGCTTCTAAAGGAGGGAGGAGGAAAGAGGCAAGTGGGTAGGAATGCAATTTTGATAAAATTCACACTAGGAACTGGGTACTAAAAAAACCCAAAACACACACAGGGAAGCTCTGCTTCATGACCACTAGAACAAACTAGGAAAGTAGTTTTTTTGAAGCTTTTGGCACCGTAGGCAGCTGTTAGCATTACATGTAATGCATGCCAGTACTTGAACTTTAAACCCGATGATGATGGCACATGCATTTAGCTGCACAGGAAACATCAAAGTGAAACCTCTGTAACTGGTAAAAAAAAGACCAAAGGGTTTGGGTTTGTCTTCCCCTTATCCCCTCCCCTTTTCCAGCCCTGAAATACCCAAATCAATGTGACACAGACTGAGACCAACAAAGATTATCCTTCAAGTCCTGAGTTTTTAAACAGTTTCCACAGCAGAGATGTGCTGTTCTATTACTTTTTATAGCAGCTAGTTATTAAAGCTAACTAAAATAAACCTGCTCACTCTATTAAATTCTTTTCACGAGCATAGCAGGAGCCAATACGCCTGCATGTTTGTGTCTCCAAGGCATCCAGAGGCAGGTGTTTAGATTGAAAAAAAAAAGAAAGAAAATAATAAAACCCTGTCTATGCCAGCACTTTGCCCTGAGCGCGCGTTGCCCTCAATTACCGAGCCTCCATTCAAGCTATTCCAGGCTTAGGAGGGAGGGCAGCACTCACTCATCCCTCGCTGCTGGGAGAGGACCCTGCTCCCCTTGCAGCCAACTTCAGGCTTAAGGGCAGGGATAATGGGGTGCTCGCAGCTGCTCCCTACCTGGGCACAGCAGCCACATGTGGTGTCTGGGTTGGGGACACAGAAGCATAGAATCATAAAACAGTAGAATCATAGACTAGTTTGGGTTGGACCTTAAAGATCATTGAGTTCCACCCCCTTGCCATGGGCAGGGACATCCCACCAGCCCAGGCTGCCCAAAGCCTCATCCAACCTGCCCTTGAACACCTCCAGGGATGGGGCAGCCACAGCTTCCCTGGGCAACCTGTGCCAGTGCCTCACCACTCTCACAGTGAAGAATTTCTTCCTAATGTCTAGCCTAAATCTACCCCTCTCCAGTTTATACCCGTTGCCCTTCATCCTATCACCACAAGCCTTTGTGAACAGTCCCTCCCCAGCTTTCCTGTAGCCCCTTCAGGTACTGGAAGGTCACTATAAGGTACCCTTGTAGCCTTCTCTTCTCCAGGCTGAACAAGCCCACCTCTCTCAGCCTGTCTTCATCCGGGAGGTGCTCCAGCCCTCAGATCATCTTTGTAGCCCTCCTCTGGGCCCGTTCCAACAGCTCCATCTCCTTCTTATGTTGAGGATTCCAGAACTGGACACAAAACTCCAGGTGAGGTCACACAAGAGGGGAGTAGAGAGGCAGAACCACCTCCCTCACGCTGCTGGCCACGCTTCTTTTGATGCGGCCCAGGATAGGGTTGGCTTTCTGGGCTGGGAGCGCACATTGCCGGCTCGTGTCGAGTGTCTCCTAGACGAGCGCCCCAGAGCCCACCGGCCACCACACACCTCGTCGTGCCGGTCGTCGCCGCCGCGCGGCCCCTTGGTCACGTGCAGTCCCTTTGGTCACGTGCTGCCCCTCTCTCCCGCCGCCCGCCCGCCCGGGACACGCGCCTTACCCCGCCCCGTCCCAGGAGCGGCTCGGGCGGGGCTCGCGCGCCCCGTGGCGCCCGGGGGGCGACCCCGTGCGGCGACCCCGGCGTATGGCGGGGCCCGGCCGCCATTTTAGGGTCTGGGCGCTCGGGGTTGCCTCGCGGCGGCGCTCGCCGAGGCCGGGTTCTAGCAAGAGATAAATAGAGAAATGAACAGAGGGAGAAATAAATCGGTAACGCCTTAAAGGTGCTACATCCCCTAGAGCCCCACCTCCTCTGCTCTACTCGTGTGGGAGCCCACCTGGAGCGCTGCATCCCGCTCTGGAGCTCGTTGGGAGCAGCCCTGTGGAGAAGGACTTGGGGGTGCTGGGTCATGAGTAACTTGACATGAGCTGGCAGTGTGCGCTTGCAGCCCAGAAGGCCAACTGTATCCTGGGCTGTATCAAAAGAAGTGTGGCCAGCAGGGTGAGGGAGGTGATCCTATCCCTCTAGTCCTCTTTTGTTGAGCCTTCACCTGGAGTATTGTGTCCAGTTCTGGAATCCTCAACATAAGAAGGATATGGAGCTGTTGGAACGGGTCCAGAGGTGGGCTGCAAGGATGATCAGAGGGCTGGAGCACCTCCCATACTAGAGAGTTGGGCTTGTACAGCCTGGAGAAGAGAAGGCTCTGAGGAGATCTTACAGCGACCTTCCAGTACCTGAAGGGGCTACAGGAAAGCTGGGTAGGGATTTTTCAGCAGGGCCTGCAGCAATAGGACAAGGGGTGGTGGTTTTAAACTAAAAGAGGAGAGGTTTGGACCACATATTAGGAGGAACTTTTTTACGCTGAGGATGGTGAAACACTGGAATAGGTTGCCCAGAGAGGTGGTGGACGCCCCATCTCTGGAAGCATTCAAGGCCACGTTGGATGGGACTCTGAGCAACCTAATCCAGTTGAAGATGTCCCTGCAGGGGGGTTGGACTAGATGACCTTCCTGGTCCCTTCCAGTCCAAACCATTTTATGATGCTGTGTTGACCCACAGCATGGTACCTGGCTGACCCAATCCTGGCAGGTCTTGCTGGACCCAGTGCCACACCTTGCTCCCTCTCCACTGTCCTTGTAGCACACTGTTCCTGCAGAGGAGGTGGCGGGTTCTCTGGAGGGGCAGCACCATAAGCAGGACCCTGCCTGCTGCCCTCAGCCTGCAGGCCAGCGGTGCAGCCCGGGCTGCATCACACAGCCACACCAGCGAGTCCAGTTCTGCTGCCGGCTGAATTGAGCTTGGACATGAGTAGCTGCTCAATACTACCTTGTTCCTTTTTAAATGCAATCAAAGGGTGCCAGCTGGACTGCTGGTATATGCATTTAGTAGAATATGTGAGGGGTCTTGTTTTTAATGGCACAAAAGGTATTTACAGATGGCTTTCATCTGCAGCCAGTGAAATGCAACAGCATGGAGATAACTGCTTCAAACAAAGAGCAGCCTGTGTCTCAGCTTAGCTGGAGGGAACCAGCTCTGGCTGGAGGCAGCCCCACGGTAGCTGGTGGCTGGTGACCACAGCCAAATACCAACACTCGCCCAGCTACTGCAGGGGTACAGCCACCTTAGCCAGGAGGGCGGAGGGGAAGGGCTTGGTCTGGTATTGTGCAGCAAAGCGTGTGTGTGTGCACATGCCTTGAAAATTAATTTGTAATTTTTTGCTCCTCAATAAATCAAGGAAGATGCCCCAATAAATCCTGCTCCTTAGGAAGAAAGCAGAAGGCCAGGACCTGCATGGAGTAGAGAACAGGGCTATTTTTCTTTTCAGTGCCAAGCACACATCAGTGACACTCATTGCTGTGCTGGGTCAGGCCTTCAGCCTCTGCTAAGTTAATACCAACAATTCCTTCATCTAAAGGGCAGATAGTAGCAGTGGGACCCCCCTTGCACTTTTCTGCCTTTCGTTCCTCCTGTTGCAATAGTCTCTGAAGGAGCTGCACTAATTAGTTGCTCTGGCACTTCTTGGGTGGCTGGAAGAACACAGTGCCAATGACCTCATGCTTTGCAATGTACCTTAACAGCTTATTACTGCGATTGCATGGCAGCAATGGTTCATTTTATAGTTACTTTGAAAGAGCCATTCCTCTAGTGCTGAAAAATAATCTAAGACTAATGCACAGTCTCTCCAGAAGACTGCTGTTAAACTGTCTATAACCAAGTGTCCAAACACTGCACTGCTGTTTCATTTGCTTAACATTGACTCGCGAGCAATTAATATGCCTGACATAACAGCACACTACAAGGCCCATAAAATCTGTAGCAGTAGGGGAGTGAAATGATTATAACATTTTTTTTTCTTTTTTCCAGTAATACCAGACTACAGTTTGGGCACTGTAATCTTTTCAAAGCAAGAAGCTGAGCTGTGTCTGAACAGCTGTTGTTTACTGAAGCAATAATTAGCAATGAACCAGTCGAAATACTGGCTACCTTCTGCAGCAGCTCAGCGGTCATTTGCACCCCGTGCCTGGAAACAGAGGCTCTCAGCTTCACACGTAGACTATGCTTGATAAAAATCTCACTTAACTAACTTTAAGAAAGGAAATATTAAAAATGGCAGCATCAACCAACCTTATGAGCACAAGTAATCCCACTGAGCTCATTGTGAGCTGGGAGGCACAGATGGCAGCTCATACCAGATGTCCCTAACGCAGTGGTTTGCAGCTGGTGGGGGACAGGTCATTGCTGCAAATAAGGTGTTGGGCATGGTCCTGCTGAACGGGCTCTGCTGGCTCCAGACAAGGCCGGCTGTACCCCACTCTGGGACTGAAAGCTCCGGGGAAGCACGTGTGCAAAGCCATTTGCCAGGTCTGCACATCTCCTGATCTTGCAAGGCTGTTTAGTGTAGTTTGAGAGAGCTGCAGAACAGCAGGAAGAGAGAGGAAAAGCGCTGCAGAAGACAAGGGAGCAAAGAGGCAGCTGTGGGCTATGTTGAAGATTGACCTTGTGATTCCACATTTTGATGAAACCGAGAGATATCTATGTTCTTCCACTGGGGGAAATCACGGGGGAGAAATTGAGATATCCCAAAGTAGCCATTGATAGGGCAAGTTGCTGGTACATACAAGTTTACAACCAGGAATCTGAGTTAAATGTTTTCAGCTCACATGCTAACCACCACATTACTGTATACGTATTCATCCCCTGAAAATATAAAAACATTATAACAGATAAAAACATTAGTATACAGCTGTACGCATTGCAGGTAAGACTCAGAAATCAGGATATGAAGTGAGGCTAAAACTAAACCGTTCTAATGGCCTGCTGCTGTCCAAAGGGATAGTTGTATACCTTTCTCCCACCTCTTCCCAGCCAAACCTTCCCATTCCTTTAGCCAGCCGCTTACATATATCTGATCCTGTTGAGAGCGACTCTGAGAACCCAAATGCCCTCCTCCTCAGAGATGCATTCTGCATGGTTCTTAGCTTTCTGGAATGCACGAGGCAGCATGAGAAGAGCGTGACCCAAGTAAGAAGATACGAACATGCAGCCAGGGTTGGTGTGAAGGGGAGATGGGCAGGATTTCACTGACCAGAGTCAGTTTAAGTGGCTGTCCCATGAGAGTTTCAGCTACCTGCTCCCTCTCTGGCCTAGTAAATACTTAATTACTTAGTTAAACATAAAACAGAACTAACTTGAGATTGAGGATGCATACTCATACTAGCAGTAGCAGCCTTAAGTTGTCCCATCTGGGCTATTGGCAATGGAGGTTTAAGTCTCCAGGTTTTAAGTCTCCAGGCTGGTAGAGCACTGGAAGCCGTCAGTCTCCAAGGACTCAGGGAGGGCTGCCAGGAGCACCAGAGCAAGCAGGATGCTCCACAAACAGACATCTGCCCTGCTCCAGAGATTGCTTCTCCTGTGTGAGAAGATTTGCCTGCCAAAACTGATAGGTACATTTCCACTAACAGCCGTCAAATCGGTGGCTCTTGACTAGAGAAAATAAAAACACTTTGACGGAAAATTCCTGACCAGCACTACACAATAAACTAGAAAAAAAATTATCTCATTACACCTATAGTGCCTTAGAGCTCCCTTTTCTGGCTAGTCAGGTTGTCCTTTTGAGCTGGAACTCTGATGTTAGAGACACAGGGGTTCAGGACAGTCAGTTATGAGCCTGGGGGGGTTTAGTTAAATTAAAGAAAATATATTTCAAAGTCCAATTTTTTGTTGGAATATTATTTTTTTTCCAAATTAACAAGAAATGATAGCTATCACTTCTGTCATTCGCAATCCAATTAGAGTCATGGGCTAGTAAAGGAAAAAAAAAAAAAAAGGGGGCGGAAATTGGGATGCCATTACAGACCAGACAACAGACCAGTACAGTTTCAATGGATGAGCTCAGCAAGGTCAGAAATGTCAGACAGTGGGCATGATTTTAAGTCTGCCAGATTTAAATGATAGGAAAACCTTAGTGTTTTTTCAGCAACCTTTGCCACCCCAGAGTAACCGCAGAAGTTCAGTCATTTTAAAATGAACATGGTGATATTTACGTAAGTGTAAATGAAATCAAGTCACAGCTTGCTATACCTTTCAGGTCTATTAAGACATACCCCATGTGGTGCTGTGAGGCACAAGGCCAAATGAGTTCAACAACCCAAGAAATAGAATAGTGCCCTCAAAGTGGCTGTCCTAGGGTGTTATTAAACAGGAACCTGGAATTTCTGGAAGCACAAGGGATTTGTGTTTCCTCGTTCCTGTTGTCATTTGCATAAATCACTGCAACCCAGAAAAGAAGCATTATTTGATTTCTGGACTCCTATTTCTCTTCTCAGTCAGAGTAGATGAGGAACATTAAACCAAAACACTATGGACTTGACTCTAGCTGACAAACAAAGGGAGATGTGGAGCTGACAACTCATAGTCAAGGAAGGCTGGTGAGCCCAGATCTTGCAGCCCACGCATCACATCAGATGACATGTTTTAGTGCACCAGAACATGAGGACACATAAGCTCAAATAAAAGCATATCTGTACATAAAAGGTGGAAGTTGTAATGGTACCATAGGAATTTGGGATACAATCCCCATCAGAGGGTTCACATGGGTTCAGCTACTGTGACTAACAAGATTTACACAACTTTTGATCAATACAGTTCCCTTGCCAAAACATTTGTATTGTACAAAATTTGTAGGACCAATTAGGATATGTCAAGTCTTCCACTGAAATTCCTGGATCTTGTTGCAGGGTTAAGTGTTTTACACATAAAGAAACAGACAAACAAAACAACCGCATATTGTAGTAAAAGCCTCCCCTTACTTATCAGCTAGCATGAACAGCACAGTAGTTAATGGTCAGGTACATCCCAGCTCAATACCCCCACTTCAAAAATGCTTGAGCTGTGTGTAGTGTGAGAATCTTTTTAATAGGGAGAAAAGGCAGAGCCTGTAGAGGGAATGGCCCAAGCAGCATATCTTTGGCTTTGTACTGTCTTCCAGACCAAAAGCCTCTTGCACAAAAGGAGAGTTGGGAGAGACAGAAAACCACCCAGCTTTGCTCCCTGCCCAGAGTGACTCTGAACGTTGCTGCCTAGGGAGCAGTTTCTCTGTACCACGTTGTAGGCTTGGGACCTCAAAAGACCTTGCCCTGCGTATATTTCTCAGGGACTTGTTCCTCAAGAGCAAAAATCTTTACACAAGCTCGTGCCATGGCATACGTACCAAGCATGTGTCACAGTTTAGGTGTGGTGCAAAAGCAGCTGGTGTCCCAGCACCAGTGACATTCACAGCTCCCACAGAGCAGAGCAGGATCAGGTGCTGAACAGGAGAGGGGAAGCAAAGTGAAAAATAAATAAAAAGAAAAGGAAATACTGGCTGAAGAAGAGAATATTGATTAAATAAAACACCAATAGCAAGTAAAGGAGCAGGAAAAAAGTGACTGTACCTCATGTAGCACAGAGGAGGTAATGTCCCAAAGGGCTGGCAGCAGGGGAGAAGGCTCAAGGTCCTGATCTTGCACATGAACTTGTACTATACAGGACCTCCTCTCCATCTGCCCCTCAGATGCTGTCTTCTCTCCCTAACAGATCTCCACGAGTCAGAAGAATAGGCACAGGCTAAAGACGAGGAATTTCTGAAATGGAAGGGGCTGTCCCACCGTGTAATCAGGGTTACAAACTTCTGCTTGTCGTTCCCAAGCCACTCCAAAACGCAGTTAGAGTGGCAGAGGGCCAGAGTCCTTCTTCCCCACCTCCAAGACACAGAGCTTTTCCTTCAATTGCTTTGCAAATCCCAAGAAGACTTGTGCTTCTCATGCTCACAAGACCAGCAAAGAAACCTTATTAATGGTATCTTGATAATCTGCATGGCTAGAGAGGGTGCATATTATTTCCTTGGACTGAGAAGCATCATGTAAGGGCTTTCTTCCTGTTTATTTTAGGGCATGTTCTCTCACTACTCTGCTGGGGAAAGCCAAGGTGAATCTGTTCACTCCCTTTCCTCCCAAAACTTGTGATTCCAGCTGTAATAGCTCTAAAGCAGCATCTTGCTAGGGTATTACCCTAGAGTGGAAAGTCTCCTAGTGTGAAATTTTGCAATTACTGGCCCACTGCTCAGCGTTCCCGCTAGGCAAGCTGGCCTCAGAAACAGCAGCAGGAGGGGCTCATGAGAGAACCTACACACCTTCCAAGGCCACAGGTCTTGTAATATTTCTCACCACAGGGGATAGAAGGAGGTGAGAACAATAGAGGTTCTTAATAAAACTTAGTTCTTTTGAAACATCGCTCTTTGAAGTACTCATAACATTGTACAAAAGAAGCCAAGTTTTATCCCCATTTTACAGAGAGATGATAAGGGTTGCAGGCAACAGCAGGCCAGGAGCAAAGTCAAGAAACAAACCCCGGGCCTCCCAGTTTCTACAGGTCTACTGGTGGGAACAGGCTGCTGTCATGAGAATCTTCTCATAATGACAGTTTCTTCACAAAGGCACTGATTTTTTAGCACCAATGTTAAAAATATTTCCATTAGCAGTGGTGGAAGACTTAAGTGCTGATGTAATTAATTCTCATGGAAATGAGATTTGAAACAAGATCCACAGTTCCCTGTAAGAGACCCAAATGTTAACTTGTGTTACAGCTGCCTTCCAATGAGTATTTAAGCCAGTTTCCAACAGTTTAGGAGCTTTTCACACTCAAGGATGTCATAAGCAATTTGGCAGATGCTCTTAGAAAGTTTTGCACTTGTGTGAGATCCTCTAGTGAGAAAGGACATTTTCAAAGGTATACCAGTATCTACTTCTGATTAAAAGCCTAGCTTAGTATGCTGCTTGAACACCACTGGGTGCATCCTGCATAGCATAATCTGATCAGCAGTGCAGTGAACATTCAAAAGAAGTATTTTTCTTGTCCTGTTAGTTTATATGAAGTTTAGGATTTAAAATGGCTCTTGACTGAAACACAAGTACCCTGCAGTCAGCAGAGACAGCCCTTGACTGACTGTTCAGAAACATAGCTCCTGCTCTGCATCTGCTATCCCGTAGGAACAAGGTGTCACAGCAAAGATCCTCTGGTTTTCTCTTGGCTCTGGTTGTTTTAGTGGCCTGGCAATCATTGGCTATTAGCAGCTCCCAGAGCTTAGAACAAGTACTTGGGGAAGCTCAAGTCAAATTTTATTGTCAGTGTTGAATGCACTGCCACATTTACAGCTCTCCCATTCTGTGCTGCACCAAATGCTGTGCCACTATAGCAGAAGCCTAGGCTCCTAACGTTTATGAACACTGAGTTGAAAACCTACTCAAACCACATTGTAAAAGAGGTGACCTATGCATCTGTATTTTAAGCATCAGATGTGATTCCTTATGAGCTTACTACCAAAGTCTTCCGGTCGTCTAAGTAATCTGCAGACTAGTCCTCTCTTGTTCTTCCGTTAAAGAAGCTATGCTGCAATACCCCTTGCAAAGGGCACCTGTGCCATGCTTCCATCTGCCCCAAGGTTATCAGGAGTCGAACCACATCCCCCAGCAGTGCTGGTTTCTTGAGTGATGAAGGGGCCTGTTAGCAGCCTGTCTGTATGCTCATGCTGAAGCATAGGTCTTTGTTTTATTGGCACAGGTTTTTCTACCTCTTCTCCAGGGAGAAAAGAAGGAACTTTCTTCTGCACGTATGTAACTATTCAGACTAAAAGGGCATAAAAGCTGCTGCCACTGCTTAAACAAGAATAACAATGGTAGGAACATGAGAAGCCAGGAGAGACATTTGGTATGCAGTAAAACTCATACAAGCAACAGAGCCTGACACCTAACTGAGGAAGGGCCAGTGAAGGTCAGAAAAATTATATTCGGAATCTCTGCACTACTTTTAAACTAGAAGAGTTGCCAGTGGCCTTTGGTGTAGTTTTCACTGTGTTTGTATGGTAGCTATTCATTGTTGGGTAATTATCTTGGTTTATTTTTCTATTTATTTATCGAGTAAATCAAACTAATAAAAATCCAGCCCACAATTGCCATGGGAACACTCCAACAAGGACAGATGCAGTGTGTAGCTGCAAGGAAAGAAAGCAGGCTTCAACTTTATTAAATTATACACAAGGCAATCAATACAACTTAACACAAACAGCCCTTGCAGGCTCTGCACTAACCGTCCAGAAGGCTCAACCAGTAACTTTACAACTCTTGCAACACCAAACATTAACAACCACCACACATTTTCTGTAAGGAAATGCAGTCTTTCTTGCCCTTCCCTCATGTCCTTCTAAAGGGAATCCCAGAAATCATGTAGTCTACTTTTCTACCCACAGATATGCAAGGTGTCTTTTTTCCTTTCACCAAATCCAGTAGATCTGTGTTGAATTCTTGCTCTGGCGATCCCAGCATTTGTGTTGAAAATGTAGTCCTAGCCAAAATAGTACATTTAGGCAATTTCAAACAGTTTTTGAAAGCAGAAATCAAATCAGTCACAAACAAATCTAAATTGTTGTTTAGCTTAACTTGATCACTATTTCTGCAAAGGTGAATTACAAGAGACAGGAAAACAGAAAGCAGAGAGGAGATTAAAGTGATAAAGGGCCTACAAAGCTCATAGCAATTTTTCTCCTTAATTTCCTCATATTCCAGGTAATGCCACTGAGGGAAAGCCATCGAAAAGAATTGCATGCACTGCCCAGACTGTAGTTGTAAAAGGCAGTCTCATCATTTCTGATCCTTTGTACCACTGGCAGTGAGAGTTGTCTTTCTGGACACTGCAGGGAGAGAAGGTGCCAGGCATTTGATTAGGCCAGATCACAGTCTCCTTAAGTCCCCCAGCTGGGAGCCATCTGGCAGCAACTCACTCTGTGCAGGTCATCCATTCTATTAGAATGCATTCCCACCTGCCAGAGTGCTGTGATTATCCTCCCTGCTCACATCCTCTTAAACTCGTCCCAGCAGTGCTGACAAGACCCCCCTCACCCTTCACTGCAGTGTTAGGAACAGGCCCCGTTGCCTTTCTGCGCTGGGCATCCTGAACCAATCCTAAGAGCTCTTTTCTTTAGTTCTCTTCTGATGAGTTTATCAGGAATCAGGTCTGCAATTAAGCAATATCTGTATGGAGAACTTTTCAGAATAAAAGATAATATTCATTGCTTTGCTCCCTCTACCCATATCTGCCCGTTTCTGGGATTATTTGCTATTTCATTTCCAGTACCAGCCAGCATTGTCTCCAGTCCCTAGCCAGAAAGATATACTGTCTCTGCCTGGCAGAACAGCAGCACTGAGAATGTGACTTCAAAACAGGCAGACACCAATCTTCCCTATTCAAGTAATTTAAGCCACTAGTAGGTGACACCTGTCCTAATATTGTTTATCCAGGACAGCCATGCAGCTTCCACCCACGCTGTCTTGCAGCATCTCCAGGACAGAGCATGCCTAATATCTTTGCCTTATCTACTCTGCCTACAAGAAGTCCTGTCTTCCCTCTGCCGTTCCCCCAACATCTACAGATAGGCACTGGTGCCTTTAGATAAATTTTCCTCAGCTACAGGAACTGTGCCTTCTTTTATTAACTGCAAATATTCTGCCATCTGTATTGCGTTATTCCCACTGCATTTTTCACTTTGTGTTCTCAGTCATCATTACATTGCACACCAAAGTGACTATGGCAAATTCTGCCGATGCTGCGCTGGAAGGAAGACTTGTGATTTTGATGCATTGATACTATCTTCTAACTAATAAGCAGGCACAGCTCCAACTTGGAAGGGGTTGTGTTCACTCTGTGATTTCTTATTTGAGCTTTCTGAATGGAAGTGGATTGAGAGTGAGGCAGTCAGAGTTAGAACTGTTGCTCCTTGTTCCATCCTATTTAGGATGGGATTTTATCTCTCATTTCCTTCACTATGAGGTATTTTAGCAAAGACTTAAGAGTAATATCATCATTGCCAACAAGATTGTGTTTATTTTCCATTGCACTGCACAATCACACAGTAACAGATGAATTAAGCACTGCATGATTTACCTTTACCGTACTATTAAGTTATTGTGACATCTTAATTCTTATCTCTTCTGATCAAATAGTTTTAGCTATTTTAAAGTAATACGTCAATTGTTTCCTTTCAGCTTAACCCTCTAAAGTATATTTCATCCTTGAGGCTGAAATACCGATGAGCAGCATTTGTTAGTAAAACATAGTTTTCCAGAGTTTTGGTTCACTTTTCTGTTTGTTGAACCTCATTATGGCCAGCAAGCTATCATAAATGAAACATCGTAGTTCTGTAACTGAAAGATGTTTCCCACTTAATCACAGGGCTGTGATAAACATTTCCGTATAAAATTGTTTTCTAATTAGTATGTCAAGGTTGGTATCATTTAGATTGCTAAAGTCTGTCTTTAAAATAAAATATGAATATGTATTCTGTCATGAAATCAAGGTAATAAAATGTTCAGTAGCAACAACTTGATGATTATGTTTTTAAAACCGAGTTAGCTGAAAACAGTGACTGACTCGCAAAGAAGACAGCCTGCATGGAGTACCTTATGAAGGTGCTTACTTTCTCCATTGCCAGTATTTGGTTCCAATGAGGACTGTCCAGTAGGTCAGGGTGCTTGCAAAGAGGCAATTCCTAACAGAACAGAGCTGAAAATAGAGAGTACTGCTAAAGCATTGTCAAATATGAGGACGTGCTGATCTGGAACCTAACTTTGCAGTGACTCTCAGCCTGGAACCAAAATCCAAGCTCTGAAAAGCCTTGAACTCTGCAAGTTCACATCTGGGTCCAATCAGACAGCTCAAGCCCATTTACAAGCAGAGTCGAGCTGAAAGGCATGTGGTGTGCTGGGGAGACAAACCACAGATGTTTATTGTGCTCTTGCGCCCTTAGCAATTGTTTTAATGGGTTGGAGCTCCTAGGAGACCATTTGACTTTTGCTCATGTCTATACGGTTCTCTTATAATGCTGACTGTGCAGAAGCCTGAAGCTGTCAACAATCTGCTTCCAGTGTTATTTCAAGGAAAGAAAAGTGAAGTGACATCTGATCTGTTGAGAGAGGTTGGGGAGGGGGATTTTTTAAAATGTAAAGCAACAACAAAAATCTTTGAGGAATCAATACTACAATCAATACCTTCTGCCCCTTCAGAAAGCACAGCTTAGCCTGAAACAGGTTTCTCCCCCTCTGTTGCAACAACTGTCCATTAAAAAGACTAGTACTTACCTTGCCAAGACCGCATTGTCAGTAAGTGTTCTGAAGCTCTGCAATAATGATTATTGTGCAGTATTGCATTTTAATAATTCAAATAAACCATGGAACATTATGATCTCTATGGCTAAGTAAATACTTTGTTGCAACTCCAGCCTTGGAAAGCATCCTCCATTTCAGGATAATCCTCTCTTTGCAGAAATGAACATTTTGAAACCACTGCCTGCCTTCACAAAGAGCAGCTCTGGCAGTTGCTGGTCTCCTCTAGTCTTGCAGAGGGGAAAATCTGTGTCTGTGAAGATCATCATCGTGTGATAACTGTGGTGAACTGATCTTTTCCTTGCACAATCAGACTTGCACAAGCAAGAACATCGGTCTGTATGGGGCATTTGGCTCCTTTCCTTTACTGTACAGTCATTAAAATTTGATGCTGGAACCTAGTCAATGCCAACAAGAAACATCTGCCTGTTCAGGCAGAAGTGACTCCATGGCATTTAATTTTGTAAGGGCCCTACAGAAACCTGATTTGAACAGAGAATGTGAACTACAGAAGTTACTGCTGTGAGTTAGCACTAGCCATGAATCACCCTAGTTCTTTCATCCAAGAGCCTAACTGTGGCAGAGGAGGCAAGGATGGTCCTTGCCCTTTGAGACCCTCAGCAGAGATGCTAAGTGGGAGGTTTTGTAAAGGGCAATAATGAAGGTGAGTGGATTGTGAAGAGAAGAAAGGACTCAAGGACAGTGGAGGTGAAGGAATGCCACAGTTTTGCAGGAAGAAGTACAGCTTTCCAGGAAAGAAAAGAACTAGACAAAATTTGAAAAGAAAATGGAGATCAGAATTAAACAGAGAACTGTGAATACTCAAGGGCATTGGTTTCAGTAGGAGAAGAGTTAGAAAATGTATTGCTTAGGCTAGAGAGAGCACTAGGGAAGGCTACTAAACATGGATGTCAGCTATGTAAAAATAAACTGCTGGTACTGTTCAGATGGACTAACATGGCATACAAATTCCTGGATCTCCCTGGTCACTGGGAATTCTATAGACTATTTAAAAGATATAAGGATTTCACTTACAGTTTTACCCTAAACACAATCTTTTCTGGCCACTGAGATTTAGACAGTGAAAGTGCAAATTCTGGAAGAGTGAATGAGAAGACTCTCTTGCTAAGGATGCAAAGCATTTTATTTTTTTCAGTTCTTATACAAATATGACAACACAGAGGCTCATTTCTCTATGTACTGTGTAAAGGTTTGTCTAGTTCTGTTGGACAATTCCACTACTAAAAATGTGGAGAGGCTGTCTGCTCTGTTTAAAGTGGAACAGTAAAGACAAAGGACGTTTTCTAATCTGCTAAATCATGTAGCTCAAGGGTCTCTCTGCTATTATGCATGTGCTTTTCTACAACCCTCAGAAGATAAGATTAGATGGAATATTATCAGAACTAATGTATCACTAGAAAATGAAAGAAGGTGCTGTCTATTAAAGTGCAACAAAACTACTAAAGAGGAAACGGATGACTAGCTACTATAAATCAAAGCTTAATAAGGCTTTCAATCTATGTGGTTTTTTATTTATAGCAGAGAACTGAATAGGCTAATATTTCTCATTCAAATTTACATAAATACATTCTTTACTGTCTGGTAGGTCAACACAGCCCTGGTAGGTGCAGACACAATTCCCCAGGCTGCCGAGAAGTCAAAGTAACCACACTTTTGAGGAATGTGTTGCTCTGACAAACAGCAGAGTCAAAAGTACTCCATGACAGATAGAAAATTTGCATTTCCATTAGCGAGGCCTTTGTCAAATGAAATCCCTAAAGGCAATGAAGAATGTGTGTGGAAGGAAAATGCAGTGTATTAATTTACCACCACCCCAAAAAAAAAAAAATTCACTGCATAGTTCAATGAAACGTATGTTAAGATAAAAGGCAGACGGAAAAGATTTACCTTCCAGGGGGCCATACAATAAAGGGATAGTGATATATGCATGCTTTTGCCACAGGATAGCCCAGAAAAGAAATGCTGTTAGATAGCTTGGCTGGCTGGTAATTTATCAAGGACTCAATTCTTCTATCCTGTTCAAAATTAGCAGCTGCTCAAGTAATGCCATTAAGATGTACCGAGGTAGGGCACAGGAATCAAACAGGAGTCTGCACCTGCACCACTTTGATCCTCTGAAAAACCTGGCCTAGATGCTGAACTAGTTGCAAAAATAAGCCCTTTTTTAAAGTGTATCAAAATATGGGTACACATTAAAGGAAAGCGTATCATCTTTTTGGCTGATGTCTTTAAACAATTAATGAAAATATTGTCTTTAGTGAGAGTCCTGTTCTTTTATGCTCTGTGACCCTTGGTTTTCATCAATTAAATTCTCAACTAGAATTAACAAAACATAAGGGGAATTATGGATAAAACAAGGTACTATTTAATGTGAATAAAAATGTCAGAAAGCGGTCCTAAGTTTAATTTTGCCACCCCATAAAACACATAAGTATTATCACAACTAGGTCTGATTGGTTTGGAATGTCTATATCCTGCATTAGTTCTTCATTTATATTTCAGATATTTGTTATCAAGGGTTGTTTTATCTTGATACTGGTGGAATTAAATTTACGGAGTTGGCATGAGGAATGTCCAAAGAAACACAATATTTTTTTTAGTCAATATTTTTTTAGTCAATATTGGTTTCCCCAGAAAAATTAAGGCGTTTCAGGAGATTATGCATCATAAAGACTTACCTAAGATCATATAAAATTAATGTTTTCAAATCTTACTAGTTTATCAGTGTGTACTTGCCCGCCACAGCCTATCCCACTGGGAACTGGCCCTTTCCACAGTATTACCTTCCCTTCTGACACCCTTTCCTCTATTCTGGTGCACATGGCTGTACAGCATGAACTTTTTGCAGTCCTTACCAACATTTACGTTAGCTTATCTGCATTGTTGTGGCTATGTAATGCCAACAGTTCACCTGGACTTCTGCATTCAGATGTGGAAAACTGATCCCAGCTCTGAGGTGCTCAGGGAGAATACTTTTGCATTATTTTGTGCACTGTCAATAGGTCTAAGAGTACATGCATTCTCTTCACTAGACAGCTAATAAAAGTAAATTTATCTCACCAAGAAGTCTTTCAGGAACAGCTCAAATATTTACATACTCCTTTTCATGCAGAACTCTCACAAGTTGACTCTATTGATCACAGTTCAGACTAGGCAATTGCCATGTAAAATTAGAGTAATTCTTGGATGGGTATTCTGGTTTATTTCTCCTCCTGGATACACTCTTGTTGTATTGGCACATGCCCCTGCATGATGGGCAGTGCTTGTACACTGTGACATTGAAAGAAAATCCAAAAGCTTGACCCCAACCAAAATAGTCATATTAGAGCAAAGGTTATAGATAAACTAGGTCCAGAAGCATAAGTCTTAATAACATCTTCCCCTTCAATGGGATTTGTGCTGTGAAGTCATCTACAAGCTTTTAAAAAGTATTTGAAGGAGTAAATTAATAGGTTGTCTGACCATCACACCCTGCCAGAAAATCACAGCCCTATCAGAGTGAGAGTGCGTGTTCTGAGCTGCAAACAACATGTCTACGATAAAGCTGGTTTCTTCAAGCATTAAGAAGTATCTCACCGGATGAATTAAAGGACTGTGAGACCACGCACAGTGGGCGGCAGCCTATTTTCTATTTGTTCAGAAACACGTGTAAATTGCTTTCATTATGCTTTTATAAAGCAGTGTGTTTTCTATTAAGTAATACTTTCTAGTTTGGGTTCTTTCTGCTTCTGTACCTATTTATTCCTGCCTCACTAACTTTATTGCTGGCAAAGTTTTTCAGCATTTCCTTCTATTTTTCTCTCCCCTCTTCATACAGCAATAAATATTATTGAATTCAACACATGCATACAAATGGTTTCCATTAGAATTTTAATCTACTTTCAAAATGAAAGAAAAGCTTTGTATAAATCTTTTTAAATTACCTGAACATAAATTCAGGCAGGGACATATCCACCTAGGCTGAGCAGTGGAGTTCACAGCCTGCTGTCCTCGTTCATAAATTAATTGAGGTCTCTAGCTGCTGTAAATGAACAGTGCATCCTGCAAAAGATCATATCTGTCAAGATTGCAGATTGGTTTCTATCAGAGTTTGCAAAAGTCAGAGCGCACAATGCTTTCATTATGTCTATGAGTATGGCTTCCCAACTGGAAAGAAATGTGTGTTTTGTTCTGTTGGGCCAAGATTTACAGAAAGCAATTTTCCTCCACGCTCCAGCTATGACAAACCTACTGAAAAAATGTCATTTCATGACTTCTTTCCTTCAGTCACCTTTTTACTGAAAAATATATATTCTTTCTGCTCCATATGTACGCACCAACTGTGACATTTAATGGCCAAGGAAGGTTAATCACAGGTGAGTACATATCCCTCTTGGATACTGCAAGCTATACTGCATTCACTGCCACTTCTCTATTATAAAGTAAGCGTGGCTTTAGATGGCTCACACAACTACCTGTTTTATATTACAAATTCATAAATTTTTTAAAAGGCTCCCTAAGATTCTGAGCACCAGTCAGCGTATCTGTGAATACCTCTTAGGTGTCTTAAATTACATTCAGGTTGTGACAGAGCGTGAAGAGAGTTAAAGGCAAGGTGGGTATTATTGAGTCCTTGGTATCATTTTGTTTCTTCGACTTCGCACTGTGAATCTTCAGGCATGTGAGGGTTGAAGTAAAGAGAAGATGGAGCATCATATTGCAGGGTCTGGGAAATGGAGGTGGCTTGCTTTGGAGTTTTGGGGTTTTTTTTCATCAGTGCCCTATTGGATGATGGTGGCAGGGACCCTAGATACACACCTGTTTGTGAGGGTTTGGAAGTTAAAAGAAGGATAGGACTGACCAAAATAGCTCTTTATACAAGTGAGTAGAATTGGTACTATTTCAATTCACAGGTGAGAGACTAAAACCCAGACATAGCACATGCACATATTTGCTTGCTTATGTCAGCTGTGCTGGACGTTCTCTCTTAACAGCTGAAGCTATAGAAGAGGCACCCCCAAATCACCTTAATGCCAATCTTTCCCTCCTACCTCTGTTCTCTAAGAAAAGGAAAAATCTCCCTGTTGAGGTGCACTGAGTATTGCCCCAAAACTGAGTGTCATTATTTTCTGGAAGCAACAGAAAGCTATCATACCAACTCTTAGATTAACCACAACTACAAGCACCAGTCCCACAGAGGTCTTGGTGATCGTGATACATAAAAGACTACAAAGGGAGGGCTAGAAGAGCATATTTTACAGCATTTTGTTCTGTAAATACACATAGAACCTTTTAAAGAATGCAGATCATTTATGTGCTAAAAGTTAATGTTCCTGTTAATCACTGTTTAAAGGCTTCTGTCCTAGCCTAATAGTGCCAACAAGTTTATGGTCCATGAAACAAAGGTGGCTGCCAGCCACAAGAGCCAAATATGGTGGCTGCCAGCCACAAGAATATGTACTAGAAATTAATTATTTACTTGGCAGGCTCAGCAGTCACTCTATTATCAAAGCAATTGGGGTAATTTAGCTGTTTTATTAAATACTCAATAGTTCTGACCTGTATCACAGGTGACGTTTGGCATCCCTGGGTCATGATGCTGCCTCTTCCCACTGGGAGTCACAAGCACCATGCTGTCAAACTCTTCTCCAGGAAAAAATACTTGTAGGTGAAAACATCAACTAGTTGTAATCTGGTTTAGAAAGCATTTAAAGTAAGTATTTTAAGTATGCAACAGCTCTGCGGTGGGCTCACACAACAGGAGGGGAATTTCAGACTGGAAGTTTTTATTACAACAAATTACAGACTTTTGGAGGCATCGATTGCAGAGGAGACTGATAACATGTTCACTATAGCAGGGACGTTGCTGTTACAGGTTGCAGTGATGCTATCAGAGCATACCTCCTCCAAATACTTAATTTTCCCCCATCCTTTATTTTAACAGGCTCTCCCTAGTTACAGTCTTGTGAACCAAGTAGTGCCTCCATATAACTTCAAATATTTAGAAACACCTCAGTGCCAGTTTAGGCGTCATTTAAAGAGGTTACCTATTTCAAGTTTTCCCCTCATCCCTGGGTTCCTAATAATTGTCACGCCCTCTCTGTATTACTCAAAGCAGAAACTGCCCTAGACAGGACCCTAGCACCTAAGAGAGCGCAGAGCGGCCAGCAGAACAGTCCTGCAAGGTAGGACAACTTCTCTTTTCTCCGTGACAGATATGCTCCAAAAGCCTTGCTTTTTGTTTGAGCTACTGTATCTTATTGCAATCTCATCTGTTGTGTAATGCTGACCAGCACTTATACTACTTAACAACTTTTTCCAAAACTTCCCCCTTTCAGGGACTTTCTGTCTTTCGAGTAATTTTTCCGCAGATGCAATAATTTTCTTTTCTCTCTTGTAACCACACAGGGAATAGAAGAGTGACTAAAGAATCTTGCAGTGAACCCAGTCTTGAGGGCAATTACCTCTGTGATTCTGGAGTGGGACCCAGTCAGCCCAACTAACTCCCCATTCACGCTGGGAAGTCTAACACAGTTGAATGCGACACCTTAATTGGACACAACTACTGAGAAAAACTCTCACACTTTAGACACATTAGTCTCATGTGCCACCTTGGTTAGTAAATGTTTGGCCTTGATTTATCCACAGTCTAATACTGAAAGGGAAAAAGTCAATGGGATTTAATGACCTTCTTTCCCTCCCTGTCCCCCTTTTCCTACGAAGATATTCTCTGAATATCTTTACCCAGAATTTACCTTTAGGTGACTAAGGTACATCCTAAATGAACCACACCAACTAGAGACAACTAACTGTGATGCAGTTGTGATAGAAATTGAACAGAAACTGCCTGAGGTTACAGGACAACAGTCCCCACAATACGCGTGTCCATCAGACTAGGGGTGGGTTTAACACTGATTTAAAGCATACAATGTTGATTGCTGTTAGAGTATCTGGCTAAATGGGCCATGTGTATTTGATTAGGTTGCAGATAATCCCAATGGTCCAGACAGCTCCCCTCGTGAAGATCTTGCCTATCAAATGGGTCAGAACCCCATCAGCATTAATGACTGGCATCAATCTCCCCACACCTTTGTTTTCAGCAACAGCATGACAGTGCTTTCCATCTTAGTAACTGAGGATCTAATGACTACAATACAGAGGTAATTACAGTTACGTACAAGGCAACAGGTTTGTTCTGCATTTTTTTTTTAATTCAGAGATGGCTAACGTGTGGCTGTCATAACATTGTTATTAAGTTCTTGTTTGAGACACCTAAGAGGAGACGTATAAGAGGAGAGCTAGCTCACACAACTGGTGCCTGTGATTCCATCCTGTAAGCATTCTTAGAAACCAGGAGAGGAATGGGTTTCATCATCTTCAATAGCAAAACAAAACAATAAAATATTAAGGAAGAGTGCTCTATGTGTGTGTTAAGCGTTAGAGGGAGTCTCTGTCAGGAAAGTGCATTTCTTTATGGCAAATTTCCCACTTTTGCTATCTGTCTGAGGTGTTATAACAATGTCTGCTTCACTGAAGCTGCTATCCATAGTTTTCAACAGAAATGGGAGTCCGGAAGACCAATTTAGGAAAATAATCTACACCTTTTCTTGTACAGAAACACAGACTGGAGCACCATCCCCCTTCAAGAGCGTGCATTAAAGTGTGCTGGCAGCTGGACAGAAAGCAAGTGTTCACATCAGCGCAGGTAAATTCTGAAATCTGGAATAAAAATACTGCAGAAACAGCAGTCTTTTGAATACTAAACTGCTCTTGTTTCAAAGCAGAGAGAAACATAGGATTTTAGCGCATTATAGAGGGGGCACAGAGAGACAGCTTTCATATGACATGGAAGACTACACTAATCACCAATGTCCAGGCCTTGGCAACCAGCTCATCTCTCTCTCAATGTAGCTTTTAAATGAAAGGTGCCTTCTCTTTCTGAAGTTATTGGATTGTATTCTGACAATAAAGTTAAATCACAGAAGTAGTATCTAGAATATTTAATCACAAAATCAATGTGCATTAAATTTTGCTTTCTTCCTCATAACTTGCACGCACACCGATGGAAGTGTATGAAAGTTTGCGTTCGGTAAGAACACAATTTCAAAAAGCTACTGCTGCCTCAAGGAAAATACTGAAATATATTCTAAGGCAGAAATAATTCTATTTATCAATCATTTTTCTTCCTCACCTCTTTGCTGTTTAGAATATTTGCATGAAAATGGGATCTTTATTTCCCAAGAGTTCATCAGCGGCTCCTGTTATGATATGATTTCCATGGATACCAATTGTATGTGATGGTGCAAGCATATGACTAAAAGATAAGGAATAAGGAAGAGAGAAATCAACTGCTTTGTTCTTTGGCTATGCTTTTGAGTAACTCCATCAACAAAACCTAAAGCTTTATCTAATTGATTCATCACCCACACACAAAAAATAAAACCACTCAGTCCCTCTCTCTTACAAGCTCTCTTGGCAAAAATGTCCCCACTTATTTAAATGTATTCAGTCTTTCAAATATTATCTGCTGCTCAATGAGAACAAGACCCAGGACTTTAGAAGATAACAGAGAAAAAAGCCATTTTAATTTGTGATTTTTGTTAAGCTAAACTTTACAATTTACTAATTCAGAAATTAAGTGGTAGATTTCTCCATTTTAAAAGATCGTGGTAAGTTATTATTTTCAGTAAAATGACTGGCAACAAAAAATTAGGTCTATAATAAAACCTATCTAGCAAGGAGGGAAGAAATAACAAAGAAAACACCAAGTTTCAAAATGTATTTGTTTCATCAGTAGGTACAGCAATTTAACATAATGTACCTGCACAACTACATAAGCCTGAGTTACTTCACAGTCTGATGTGGATTTTGATACCTGTGTCTTGTTAAAAATCATTTGAAGAAAATGTTATCTTTGGTTTAAAGCCTTTTTTAATAACAGGTTTTGGATGAACAAATTTTCTCATTTTATAACTATACAAAAAATATTTTTCAGATAAGCATGATCAGACTATGACCCAAGGATTTCAATTTAGCTCAGAAGAGGAATGTCCAGAAGCAAACAGCAGAGTAGGCAGAGAACTGTAGTCTCCATTCATCCAGGAACCCTGATGTGACTCGCAGGCAAGTCCTTGCAATATTTTGATGTAATGGTAACATGTGTGACTTTAAGAGATGCAGGAAGGCAGTCATAACTGTAAAACACTCGCCATTATCTATCATCCCTCTTTCCAGTACCTCAAAGGCAAGGAGATACTTCACAAGGAAGGAAATGCACATGCAATGAGATAAGAAACTTGGCTAGAGTCAAAAGCAGGGTGGAGAGCAGGGCTACAGAGGGCCCCCAGGAGAGCACTAGCCACAGATGCACAGACCTGGTCTCGAGCACAGAGCCAGGAGCACCAGGAATATCTCACTGTGTTTCTCCAGGCCCTAACAGCATCTCCTCCAGCATCTCTCAAGTCACTCCTGTTACACTTAGCAAGAAAAATCAAACTTCTCTGTCACCATCCAAATGTCACTGAGCCCCTTGGAGTCTCTGCTACTTTTGCTTTTATTCATCCCTGGCTCAGGCAGCACACTGAGGGGCAACCACAAAAAACCTCCCTATAGCTCGCAGGCTCCTGCCCAGCGAGCCCATTCACTGGCTGAGATGAAACGGACGTTAACCCTCAGCACAGCCAGAGGGAGAGTGATGTAAAGTTTTCACATCCTCCCTTCTCGTATAGAAGGTTCAGTGCAAATGTCAGGCTGGGGTGGTCCAGGCTGGCTGCTGCTCAGCCCCCGGGGCAGGCAAAGCATCCTGCAGTTTTGTAGTCTCTTCCCAGAAACTGAAATCCAAGGTGTGCATACCCTGCAACACACAAGGGCGAGGCTAGAAGTACAGACTTTCTGTTTGTTCTCTACTTCTCAGTAGCCTTAACATTATGTCTGGGGCAGATATAAACTATTCTTTTTTTTTTTTTTTTTTAAACCTTGCTCATCTGTCAGGTCTCATTGCCTGACATCAAGGAGATCAATCTGCCTTCCTTAAACACAACTCCTGGCTCTTTCGAGAGGCTTCCCTTTTTAGATGTTGGTCTCCTAAGCTCCTCTCCACAGCCCATCTCCCCTGCTGCATCCTTCAACAGATTTTTTCAAATTAGAACAGACAACCCATACAGACTGACATGCTTTTTGCAGTGCTTGCTGCTCACATCTGAATGTTACTAACCAATCTGCCGGCATTCCTGGGTAGCACAGCCGAGGACAGTGGGGACAAGAGGTGTCTGCTACACGTGTACAGGCGTGCACCTTGGAAAAGACTTTTTCAGCAGTCAAGAAAAATGACATGGGTGAGGAAACTCAAACATGCTTGCCAGATAGTTTAAAGCACCAAGGTAAGATTTCTATGGGGAAAAAAAAAATAAAGGAAACCAAGAAAAGGCAAGAAATCCCTCAGACATTATGAGAATCTGTCCTTTGGGAGATTTTTCCTCAGAAGGAAAACACATTCGGGTGTGTGAGCACATGACCTGTTCTCTCCAACACCAGTTACTCAGAAACATTATTCTTACTAGGTATTTCTTCTTTACTTGAGGTGAAGTCAGTCAGTTCTACGTGCCCAGCACTGGGAGTTATGCCTTAACCTTATAAAATAAAACAAATACGGTGACAGTCCAGCACCACACCATTATTTTGACTTTAATAGGGACTTACTCATTTGAGAAAATTGTGACCTGAAACAGCACTCTTTTGCTTTCCCCTAATCCATTCCTACCTCCCCACCATGGGATATGGAAAAGAACCTTAGCTACATTGGTCTGAGCTAAATGTGCATTTAAAATCAATCTAGGTAAGGCACAGCCCGCACTTGAGGGCCAAATCTGAATTCAGAATATTTATTACCAAACTGTAAAGCAGTCTTTTCACAGATTTTGTCAGGGAGGTGTTACTTGAATGCCAATCGGGACATCAGGCTCTTTATAGACCTCAGGTCAGGAAAGGATGTGAGCACATCATCAGCTTTAGCCCCGCTGACTTAAAGGATAGTTAAGCACATATTTTACATTCTGTCATGAACAGGAAATATGTAGTACTGTAGTCACCTTAGCTGCAAGGGGAATACACCCACTTACTTATACAGGCTTACCAGCTCACCGCAAAGGATGATTATGGCTTTTCTTGCACTCCAAGCTCTGATCAATCGATAAGAAAAGGGACTGGCCAAAAGTGAACAATGGAATCGGGCTGTTAAAGTTTTTATTCAAACCAAATGTACAAAGGTACCATTTTATTATGGCTCTCAGTGAGAGCCATCCCAGACGTCATGCACCTTTCTGCCAGCCAGAGTCAGTCCTAGGGATTCTAGGATCCCAAAGGCCTGAGTTAGTCCTAGGGGTTCTAGGATCCCCAGGGACAGGTATCCTGCTGGACACTGACCTGGCTCACCAATGCTTATGCAGCAGCATTTCCAGCCAGGAAAATAAACCAGCACAAGCAACGAAGAGAAGAGCAGCAGGAACATCCTGTTTCCAGAGCCATCCTGCCTGAACCAAGTCACAGCGTCACCCAGGGAGAGGATAAGTATCCCTTCGATGGAGGTGCTCACCACAAGTCCCTCTCCATTCCACATAACACAACGCCAGGGAGGCAGCTATCGTGCTGCAAACCCCATATTTCAGGGAGGAGGAGTGGAAGATGCAAAGCCCCACAACCCTGGCCCTTGTCACTTGTGCTGTGCAGCCCTTTGGCTCGTGTCTCCGCAAATCCTTAGAAGGAAAGAGGCTGTCAAAGAGATGACGGGGCTGCAGAGAGAGATAGTGGGAGGATGCAAGAAAGCAGGGATGGGAGGAGGAGGCAGCAGTCAAAACATACACCTGGAAATCACCAGGAGCTAATGCACTGTGAAAGCTGCTGGCAAGTTTTATTTTCATTATAGAGATGCTGACTCTCAGAACACAGTCTCCCTCCCGCACAGTCCCCCCGATTACTGGCTGTCCATGGGACTCCCTGGAGCAGAGGCTGCACTCCAGCTGCATCAAGCCTGCACAGGAATTTCAGCATACTCCCACAAACTAACCATGGAACCACTCTGCAGTGACCTCCTCTTTGTGGCCAGGCACACTAGAGGCACTTACGAAGCCGATCAGTTTCAAAATACAACTCTAGTTAGCACAAGAGGAACAGATTTTTCAGCATATATGTTCCCTAGCTGCTTTGAAAAGCTCCTTCAGTGTAGAACAGGGTCATCTACAATACTCTGGCTCTCCACCCTCCTTCTTACACTGTTTTTTTCTCCAAATCACAAGGAGGTTTCTTTCCCTCCCTGTTTCCAGACAGCTTCTTTTGGCCTTGAAGGGCCTGATAGGTACGAGACCTTTTGTGCAAACATACAGTTCCCTTTCTCTCTTCCTTTCATCCTCAAACTTCAACATCCCATCACAAATTTGTTTTGCTGTCAAGAGCTTTCTAGTCTTCTCTGTTTCTTTCCTCAGGGCAAGTCTCCAAGCACCAGCCAACACTGTTTTAAAGGTGTTTCCACACCTAACTAGCTTCTGTTTTTTCTCCTTTGGAAGATAGATAAGCAATTTTAACAGCAGCGAGTAGATTCATATAGACTAAGGCATTAATGACATGGCTGTTCCTTACAGTGTAACGTCCCCAATTGTTACAAAAACATTTCTTCCCCATGAGATTTAAAATCAGAAATAATAAATAGGATAACCATATCCAATACAATTAAGTATGGTCACCACTGAAAAAGGGAATACATTGAATACAAAATCCTGGCATCCGAATGTGAAGCTCTTTAGCAAAACCTGTCAGCACTTCAAGAAATAAATATGAAAACCATACCACAAAACACTAGATGCATTATTACTAGTATCTTTAATAACAGTACAAACACTAAAGTGCCACATTGTTTACAACACAAAATTAAAATTTTAATTTTAATCAGTCCTGTTTACCCAGCAACATTCTGATTAGCAGTGATTGAACAGTGGAGGAAAAAAACCACTCACAACAAGATACGCCACATAAAAGAATTCAGCACAAGTCAACAAGCAGCAACAGCAGCTATCCAGCCAACTAAACAAGGTACCCAAGTCTCTGGCAAACCAAGACACAGCTTATGCCACTGAAGTGGTGATTTGAATATATTTTGTTTCCTCTCCTTTGGTGCAGGGAGCCCTTCTGAATATTTGCATGGCAGAACTGAAATACACATTAGCTTGAAACAACGAAAGAATAGGGAGGTAGAGAGCTCGGAATAAGAAATCCCAGGAAACCATAGGCAATTGCTTCTTTATTATGCGTTTTTTTGCTGCTGAAGCACATTATTCTCCTTCTCCTTAGGGCACTGCTTGTTAAAAGCACAGTAAATAATGTCAACAACTAAAAATCCAGCACATTGAGTTTCATTTTCTTTTCCCCTCATATTTGGGTGAGAGGGAGCGCCCTGACCAAGGCCAGATTTTTCCAGCACAAACCTTGAAACATCCAGGACAGGAGCAGTAGTTTCCCATTCCAATATTTTCTCCTTCCTTCCTCCTAAAAAAAAGAAACAAAAAATCAGGTAGAGGCACCAACCAAAACTCTGTAATTCACGTACCCTGTCACATATATCTCTGTTTTAAGTGTTTCCCTTCTACTGCTCATTTCACAGAAAGACTGTGCCCTTCGTGTTCATTATCTGGAGTGACAGGCAGCAGCCCTCCCACCACAATTATCCGGTGCTGCCTTGCAGGCATGGAGCTGCTCAAGGCACCTTCCTCCAGGGATACTTTCTCAGCAGGGAAGGGGTTCAAAGCCCAGCTGCATCAGTGCCTGTAAAGCATTGAGACGTAAATCCACTGCTTCCAAAGATGTGCAATGTTGAGAAGGAAGCTGCTGTGATTAAGCTCCTACTCTAGCAAAACAAAAAAAAAAAAAAAGAAAAAAATCAAATGCTGCACTCTTCCATAGCTTGATTAACCGCATGCTTCATTACAGCTTTCACTGCCATTTAACCGAGCTGTAAATACTGAGAAGACATTGGGTTTTTTTGAATGAGGCAGAAACAGTTCACTTTTTTTTCCCCTCCATTTTCCCCCCTCATTTCCTTCAAGCCAGAGAAAG
This sequence comes from Phaenicophaeus curvirostris, assembly GCF_032191515.1. Classification (NCBI taxonomy): domain Eukaryota; kingdom Metazoa; phylum Chordata; class Aves; order Cuculiformes; family Cuculidae; genus Phaenicophaeus; species Phaenicophaeus curvirostris. Next base: position 43,652,279 of record NC_091395.1, read on the forward strand.
TAAACACATAAGTTAAGCATAAAAGGAAGAGAATGCAGATTTAAAGGTTGCATATAAGGCTTCTTAGACAGTGAGCTCTGCTTAACGCACTTCCACCACTTGCCTTTCAGTAGTTCCCAGGCTGAGAACACGGAGCAGATGCAGACTACACACTTGAAACAAGTTTTACCCCTCTGTTCTCAAATCAGAGGGTTTTATATTATATAAACCTGGATTTTAAAGGAAAGGGAGAGAGAAATCTGCTAAAAGGGGCTTTAGTGGTGCAAACCCTTTGAGCCATCACCCCTGAAGAGAGAAAGAGTTGGTACCTCACACTTTCAGCCCTGTATTATATAAATCCTTTTCTTACCTACAACTGAGAAGAAACAGCTGCAAGCAAATGGCCTTTCAGCTGTGGTCACTTCTGTACTTCATCCTTCCTTAAGTGCTCCCAGTGTAGCAGAAACCCAAGCCAGCCCAGCTGGATTACCGAGGAGCGCTGCTCGCTGCTCCTTCATGAGTCTCACACCGCTCGACAGCAGCTTCCAGGCTCCTTACAGCCCACCTGCTCCCCACAGCACCAGCCACACCTCGTAAACTTATCCCAGGCCTTTGGGGGAGACACAGCCTTGTGTAATTGCTGCTTCAGGATGAGGAGGTGAGACCTCTGCACTTTGTCCCACCTCACTTGCATCACCCAGCTGCAGCAAGAAAAGCCAAGAGTGACAGGTCAGAATTTTTGTTTATTTTGCTCATTCTCAGCAGTTTAAAATCCCTGTAAGATTCATTTTGGTAGCCGATGAACCTCTGCAGCTTCTGCAGTAATGTACACAGAGCTTCCGGGCTGAGTGAAGCACCAGAAGAGCTTTTATTGCCCACGTTTTCATAGGCTATTTTGGAAATCAGAACAGTTGTACTAGTCACAGCCTACTTTTTTTGATATCTTAGTGAAAAAATTCCTAATACACAAAGCAATAAAACACTCAGTCAGCTATCAGAGCTTAGAAAATGGAGATTATGCTATCATTCAGTATGCCAGCCTGTGAAACCATCCTTTCTTAAATGAAATTTATGTAAATAAGATTGATAGATCCTTGGGTTCTCTAACAGAGGAATGGAATAATATTTAGAGGGAAAATCTAGACAATGGCAGGACTTAGATTTAACCTTTAAGACAGAGTTATATTGAACTGGATAGGATCTCAGCATTTTATTTGAATGTGGTTTCTTCTTCCAATTAATGCTCCTGAAATAACTACCCAAGTGCTCCCCTGAGTCTCCTTTCAGCTTCCTGTACTGGGTTTTTCAAGCAATCTCTAATGAAGACTCAGCCTGCAGTCACCTCCCCTTTCCCCAAGCAGGCTGCAGGGGTGGTGGTTTAGCGTGGGAGTGGTGCTGGTGGTCACAAGGGAACCCCTGAAGTTTCACCTCGGTGAGCCATCAGGCCGAAAGGGTCAGCGCTTAGTGGTGCGAAGTCCAGCTCTACTAATGGCTGGAGGGTGGAGCACACGATGCATGAGAAAGGTTCCCCACACTTCTAACCTTCTCCAGGCTGAACAAAGGCCACACTCTGATCCCAACTGCTGACTTCAGCTACCTGATGGGTGGTTATAGAGAAGACAGAGAGACTTTCCAGGCAAGTACAACTAGAGGATGAGAGGCAACTGACATACGCTGTAGCAGTGGAAATTCTGACTGTGACACAGTGAGGGTCAAATATTGGAATGGTTGACCAGAAGGGGTGCAGAATCTCTGTCTTTTGAGATACTTGCCTGGACAAGTCGTGAGGACCTGGATCTAGCTTGGAAATCAATGGTGCTTTCAGCAAAGAGTAAGACTAAATGCCCTCTAGAGGTCCTTCCAGCCCAGATGATTCTGCTTATCTTGAACTTGAGATTCAGGAGCAGAAACACTGGTTATTAAATTTACCTGTTTTCATTGCTTCCTCTAGTAATTTGGAAGCCAAAGTGCTATCCCCCGAACTATTAAGACAACAAAAAAAAAAAGCCAGAAGCATACAGATTTCTTGGCATGCACACAAAATAAAGGTCAAAGCTTCTTTAAGATTTAGTGTAAAACATTAACCTCAAATCACACACATGCTGCCTCGAGAGTGTGCACGTGTCCTTTCCACAAAGTTGCCCTGAAATCAGAGCACCACTTACTAGCCCGAATCAACTGATGGTTACCCTGAAAGCCTGTAGATGTGGCTCTATTAGATCCAAAACTGATCAGAAGAAATATAAAATCCTATCATATTCTCCAGTACTGCTCTTTTGTTACAGAAACACATGAAAGTCCTGGGGGAAAAAATGAGTCGTTACAAAAAATAGTACATTCCTAAAACCACCTGGACACTGGTTCAAAAAACACGTGAGTTTTTATGCACATTATACATTCCCATTGTCCAAGACCTGACATAAAATACTTTAAGTAGCCAGAATCATAATGCATCTATCTGTTAAGTCTGAATCTAGACTGGCAAGTACCTATGAAGATAACAGCAATTTTAGTGCCAAACCCAAAAATTCTGCTGCTTCTCTCCCCTCTGTCCTATTGTCAGACCAGTGTAACTCAAAATGCTTCTACTTATTAATTCGGGCCAAAGAAAAAATGTGCGTAAGCTGTTTTAGTGACATTTTATTAAAGTAATTTTTCAGGTTTCACCCTCCCCCTCCACATATGTGCGAATTTCTTCTTCTGGCAGTAAGCCATGCACCAATTCTGAGGTGGAAAACAGTTGTTGGAAAAAAAAGAGAAAGTCAGAAATTACTTTATAAATGGACACATCTAATAATACATTACAATGCTCCCTTTAGTAGCCAAATGGTCCACGCACATTACACTTTATGTAATATCACAAATGCACAAAATATGCTTTGCGTATGATTGCAAACCCAGCAGCACTCTGGAGCCAAGCACATGGTTTAATATTATAATAATGAGTCTACTTCAATGCAGTCGATTTTAATAAGACTTTAATAATACTGGTATGAAGCCAAATTACATAATGTCCCAAAATATGAAACAAAGCTTTTATAGAGAAAATAAAAGCTCATTGAAGTATAACCATATTTAAAAAAAAAAAACAACCACCAATGTTAGCTAAACAAAGCCATTAGGCATATTTAATTCTAAAAAATCAAATTAGAGAAAAGGAACTCAAATCTATTCCCAGATCTCAAGATAAAATTAAAAAGGATATTATTTTAGGCAACATTTATGAAAAAGAAGGTACTACGCCAGCACTGGGAAACATGCTAACACCATAATTACCTCTTTTGGCACAGATATGGATACAGGTTGACTATCTCCAATTTCTCTCCAAGGACAAAAAATGATTCAGTTACCTTTCATGTTGATTCTAAGACTGAAATATGTTGGATTGTGTAGAAACAGCGTAGACCAGTAAACCAATATCCTTCTACACATGAAAACCAACTCCAAGTAAGAGTCCCAGAGGTGAAGAGTCAAATTATTTATTCCCTCAACTCCCTCCAGTCCTGGAGGCTGAGGAAAAGGCAGCCTTGAAAGCACCTGTAAAGCTTGGTCCAGCAAAGACCATTCTTTGGAACAACTTCCCCTCTTACCCCTTGCCATGTATGGCAGTGCTAGGCAGCAATTATTAATGCAAGAAAAATCAGTGTTTCATTTGTTGGACAACACATGCAGAATACCACACATTCTTTAAGCTGTATAACCTTTTAAAATATTAGTGTTATGCTAATTGGAAGATTAGTATTTGCATGGATAATACTTTTTGTCCTTTATTAGGCTCAGCTATTTAGATCCGCATATCCGAGAGAGAGAGAGATCAACATATATTAGCGTATTCCAATGTACTACTGGTTATAGTAAGTACTGCTGTTAAACTGAGTCTAAATCGATGCTGACAGCCTATCAGAGCATGTGGTGATGAATACAGCAAGAATCGGAACAGTTTTCTTGACATACGTTATATTGTCTCATCTACATGTCTCTAGACTTTTTAAGCAGTTTTGATAAAGGCATTAAAAAATTTTTAAGTAGATTTAGATTCCACATGACAAGATGAAGTGAGGGGGACATTTTATGCATTGGATTTCTTAGAAGTCTACTTTAGCTACAGAAGCCATTAAAAAGTTGCAAGTAACTTCAAGATGAAAGGCATTAGCAGCTTTTCAGAAAAGGATAATTACAGTCTTCTAGAGACTTAATGAGACTTAATTCATAGAAGCTTTTGACTTGGTCTGCTGTTAATTGAATCAAAGTCGATGATGATCTTGTTACACTTCGGCTTGAATTCCCTAAAATAAAGAAAAATACAGATATTAGTTAGTGAGTAGTTAAAACATTTTGCTTGCTTTAGCTCCAGCTAAATTTTTGAAGGAATAAAAAAAAAACCCTCCTTGGATTCACATCGTTTTCATCTCTATGGGAGCCAATTATAGTGCACCACACTGAGAGAAACCTGGACAAGAAAGACTAAGACAAAAAAGACACATGGGGTGGGTTAGCCTGTACATTCTTTGGCTATTGGAGTCCATAAATTACGCAGGAGTCAAAGGACTTTTAACAACTCAGCTGCAGGTGGTGGCATCATGTTACCAGAGCTGGGATTTTTGTTCACGTATACTTATATTTCAAAACTTTTAGAGATATACAGCTATAGGTACACATATATGTATCCATTACAATATTTGAACATACTGTATATGCATTATGTATACATAAGATATATATGAAATAAATTTTGATAAATATTTTGATCAATTTTCCGTGCCTCTTTTTCTAAGAACAGTTTCAAACTCTGCCCCAGTATATTAAAATATTTCTTGTGCTAGGGGAATAGATCACATTATGCATCATGCTAGGGAAAAACCAAACTGGTTAAGAGGGAATCATTTTCAAATCGTAACTTTAGAACTGTAAAATTAATACCACCACCAAATGCTTCCTTTTATTATCATTAGAGCATCTGCTACAGCAATTAGCAAGGAAGGTATATGGGGACTGAGCATATATTTTCCAGTCTACCAGTAAACAAAGGATTATGCAAATAGTGTGGATTTAGTGCCTAATTAAGCTCTGCAGTTCAGTTCAAGAGATTCATTAAGTACCACCTACATCCTTAATAATCAATAGAAGAATGAAAAACAGCCAACATAGAAAAGCACATGCTGCTGACCACAGAAATTCTGAATTCTTTAACCAGAATAGTAACCTGAAATGCAAGAAACATTTCTCAACCTGCAGAAGTTACAAGATTTGACTTGCAAGAGAATGATTTATGCTTCTTAGCCAAATGCTCTTAGTAGACAGGATATACACTGAAGGACTAAAAGTGAATTTGAAGTACTGCTGTGTGTTTTCATGGATGTTTCTTAGCCCAGTAGGTACCTTTCGTCCTAAAATTTTATCTGTCAGGATTCTTATGTTTGCAAATTTTTTGAAGCCTTTATATTAATATTGTAAAACTTTTTAGAGTTGCAAAGCCTCCATGACTGCATAATTAGCCTCACCCACAGCATGTTATTGCTATCAAACTCGCTGCTGAACAGATTGTCTTTAGGTATCTCTGTCAGTGCTTTTAAAAACCCTGCTCTTCAAACATTTTTCAGATTCTCATTACTTTAAGGCTAATATTCCAAGTTTTATCCTTTTCTCACAAGAAAACCTGACCAAAGAAGACTGGACGGCTATCGATACTGAGAATTAATTCTGGGTGGCTGGTTTGACACCTTCCCAAATTGACTGCAACAAAAATACTAAAATCTCAGGTAATACACCAAAAAATATCGATTGATCCTTTCAGTCCAACTCATGTGATCATAGGATAATTCAGGTTCAAAGGGACTTTAGGACATCCTCTAGTCTTACCTCCTTCTCCAAGCAGGGTCAGCAATGAATCTCTCGAGTACAATCAAATAACCATCATGTTCGCAATTTCAATTGCACTCCAGGAATGAAATGAATATTCCAAATGGACCATTTTCTCATACGAATGTTATAAAATTGAAATTTAACCATACACAAGGCAAAAAGAATGGTGCAACTGTCTGTCAACCCAGTATCTTTTACAGGCATACAGAGCAAGCCATCTACAAACGCTACCAAAAAATAAAACACTGCATGAAGCAAAGAAGAAAGCTTTTGCCCTAAGGATGTTTTGGTTTACACACCATTTTTTCCTTTCAAAAATAAAAATAAAGTTAATCCAAAGTTCTCTTACCTGTATATAATACCTGCTAAATCAAACATCCGTCGTGCGGCTGTCATTTCTATACTGTCATGATACTTGTCAGACATAAAAATAACTTCCTTTATGCCTAAAAAAGGCACATAGAAAAAATGTCAGAATTACTCTGGGGGAAAAAAAATAAACAATGTCATGTAAAAACTCGTGCACAAACCCAGGAAAGGCAGAATTCATCCACACACTCTATAACTCCTTGGTACACCCTTCCTTTCCCAAAATACTATAGACTGTACATGAGAATAAGGTAAGACAGAGCTGTTTCGGAAGACAATTCTTTCAAAAATATTGGATTTTTTTTTCTCCCCTTTTACCCAAGTTTAAGTCAGAGAACCAGAACCAAAACCTTGCAGGCAAAACCACAATCTGACAAACTTGAAATAAAGCACTTCTGTCAAAGTAATTGAAAAGTTATCTTTCTACCTCTCTAATACAGACAAAATTCCCCAGAAAGAACTTAAATCCCAAATCCCATTCCCCTTCCAAAAGCATAAAAGAAATGTTTTTCCTTTTGTTCTGTTTTGTAAATAACTCCCAGGTTCAAATCCTCATAAACACATGCTGTCTCAAATTGTTCAATGATCTATACCTAAATTTCTTAGGCAGGGGAGAAGCGTAAAGGTTGATTCAAGAGAACATACAAACGTTTCAGAGTCTGTCAACACCTTACTGTATTTACTAGACAACATAAATATCAATACATTGCAATTTAGTGCTGTCCTAAGTGCATAAGGAAAAGGATGAGTGACTACATTGCAAACAAAGCAGCCATTCTCCCTTTAAGATCATGTGACTTTGATTCGGTAAATGAGAGAAATGTAGCACAAATACAGAAACCGTTGTCTTTCCCCCTTCACCTCTGTTCATGTTAAATTGACCAAAATAAAGAAGAATTCTGTTTGCTACTTTCTTCTTAGATTCTCATGGCTATTAGTGGCAAAACTCCGCAGACTAGCAATCCAAGTTAGGATGGCGAAACTTTACTCAATGAGCAAAAGCTATGCTACCTTAAGCAAAGACTTGTAAGGAACTGAAGCCTACTGCAGATATGCCTAATCTGAAAAATGGCAACGCATTTAGGCCAGCACACTTGCTGCAGTGGCACAGATTTATAACAATTGTAATGAAAGACATAATTAAAGTAGGATCATAGAAGTCTTATGACATTTATGAGCAAAGATATTTTAAAATCTTCAAATATCCACTATGCATCACATTCAAATTAAAATTTCATGTATATACTCCCAACAGACCTTTTGTCATGCAGAAGTTTATTTCTTTCTGCCCTACTCTATTCAAAGTGTCAGAGCACAGTAAAATTGACAGTAATTATATGCAAAGCTTGTGTTGTTCTTTGGCAGCTCCTGGTCTAAGAAGTTACAAACCTAAATTAGAGGCACGCTTAGAATCACAGAATATGCAATTAGCACTGGAAAAATTTGGCACCATTCAGATGCAAAAAAAACCCCCACAAGTAGCATCTTATGAAGTTGACAGTGCAATTAATTTAGATCTAACAGCAGCAATTTAACATCAAATACATGCATCGTAAGATACCAACAAGCAGGCAGCACTGCAACCTTGACAAATCAAGCTGGCACTACTCCTTACCTGCCTGGATGATGAGCTTTGCGCATTCATTACATGGAAATAAGGCAACATACATGCTGCAGCCTTTCACATCAGCTGAGTTTTTGTTCATGATGGCATTCAATTCAGCGTGGCACACTGATTTAAAAAAAAAAAAAAGAAACAATTCATAATACCGTTCATTAAAATAAATCAGTCAAACTAAAATTAAAGAGTTAAAATATAAATGCTTACATCCTTTCAAAGGCAAATAGCTTGCACAGCTTGTCATAAAGGGCAGAGGAAGAAATAAAAGCAGAAATACCAAGATCAATGAAGGTCAATTGTTCTGACCAGGCTGCCGATTAGTAATGATATCATTAAGCGCATTAGCATTGCCATTTGCCAACACCTATTGCAGGCAACAAAGCCGCAGGCTGTGGGCCAAGTAGTTGCAACCACCCTAAGTGAAGCAATATCTCACAGCTTCACAACTCTCTGGAGTATCTAATTGCCTGTATAAAACAGCTCATTTATGTGTTTACATGCACAGATAGGAACAGTCTTACGGTTATAAGAGCGCACTGTGCACTCTTAAAGGCAGGAGAATAGCAAAGTAAAACCGAGCAGCTTTGTCCTCTGGGTCTCAGAATGGCTCAACGCTGCTGCATGATTCTCTCACCCCAAGAATACACAAGACACACTCAACCATAAAAATGTCCCAGCTTTAATATTAAAGTGAGTTTACTGCTTATTAAAAGGTGCCAGACTTCCCAAGCAGGAAAACAAGTCCTCTATTTCTCCATGGATCTGAGATTGGCCAGGTAGCAAGACTACCCTGACTTTTCCCACCTTAATACAATAGCTCTTTCTGGACAGATTGCACCTTAAGGTTCAGGTTTTCATGCTGTGCACATCAGATTATCTACTGTGCTACAAAGACAGGTGAGAAGAGCACAGTTTCTGTATCATCTACCATGAACTAATGAAAAAAAACATTAGGATATCTGCGAGAACTTCCTGTTTACTCCTAGGAATGAAGCAAGTTGCATAATTTATATACCTACCAAGAAACTGCCTGCTGCCCTGACTTACTTCATGAACAGGTGCTCAAGTGTGGTGTGGGCCTGAGCTCATCTAAAGACCTGCACGTGCAGATAACATTAAGAGTTTTTTCCACTGCTTGTTTGGAAGATTTGATTAAAAAATAAAAAAGTAGTTTTCCTCTCCCTTGAATCCACAGGAAAATTAAGGCTGGCAAAGTTATGAACACAAGCTTATAATATACTTGCTACTATGTACTGACCTCTGTGTGAATGATCTCACCACACAAATAACCGAGTGCAGCAGCTTCAACACGCAGGAATCCTTGCTGAATGGAAACGTCTTCTGTGTGCACTAAATGTCTACATGGAATTTCCTATGTAACAGCTAATACACTATAAATTTACAGCCTAACTTACAGCACACAAGATTTCCCATAAGGAAAATGGGCAAAGGACAAAACACTTACTAAACAAAGCTAAATATCAACTTCTACAAGCAGTCCTCAGCATCACCATGACCATGCTGTCCACACACCTTCTCATAAACAGTAAAGCTGTTTATGCAGCAGAAACTATTTTATGTTAGCAGAAACTAACACATGAACAGGAAATCAATTAAAAAAACCCCCAAGTATCATCACATTAAGGTTTCTGTTACTATTGTTTTATTGTAACTCTAATTGGCTCACACTGTATTTTAAACATATGCCATGAAGCGTACAATTATATGAACCTATACACTTAGAAAATACAGCGATTACATTTAACTCCAAGTATACTACTGAGTTGCACTAATCTTATGTAGTCATTGCAACAAATAGATTAAGAGAATTATTTTTTAGGAATTACAGAGGATTGAGTGAAAAAGAGTATCGTTATTTCCACAACTGTAACTAGGTTATGCTAACAAGACAAAAATATCACTTTTAAGTTTCTTTGAACAATATACTTATGTTCGAGGCAGCAGTCTAAAATATGGAAGGCCTCCAGACAGAAGGATGAGGGAATGATTTCAAAGGCTCACAGAACTAAAACAAAAACCTTAATTCCCTCAGTAAATATTTTTCCTTGACTAAAACTCAGAAATCTTCAGCCGTAAAAGCAGATAAGTTTCATTGTTAGTACTACGACAGGATTCCTTTCTGCACTGAGGAGAAAGAAAGGCTATTTTTGCAGACTTCTACAAACTTTCAACAACAAACCTCTTCCCAAGAAAAAACAAGTTCATGCCAAAAGTAAGTCACAGATGATAATCAGCTGGAGTGAGGGAAGAGAGAAATTTTGCCTCCTGATCATCTTAATGTAAGTCTGAATTAAGAATAATTACAACACTCTGGTGTGGAAGGAAGACACAGAGATTAGTACTAAGGAAGAAAGAGAGACTAATTCCAAGGTAAAAAATAGCGGGTTCTCCAACAAACCCAGCAGGCTTTTGTTTCAAAAGCAAAAGGAGGTAGGTTTTTCATGCATACTGTAGCCTATCCAAGTATTTCTTACTGCACTTACTGCAGAAAGTAGTATGGGACTAGAAATTTGCAGATTCCAGAAGTCATCTTTTTCCTTCAGGTATTTTTTTTTTTTTTTTTAATCTACTGGACTACTAAATACAAGACTGTTTTGGCTCATTTGTTGGAACTTGGAATATATTCTGGGAATACATTCTGGGAAACTCTCATGATGTGTGTCTTAGTTTTACACATTTCCCTAGACGTCTGTCTGTGAAGGATATTATGGTAGATGGTCCTCAAGAAGGTACAGGAATCAGACAAGTATTTTTAGGCTTTGTTGATCACTCTTCATTCCCTCTTCCTCATACTCCTATCTCTCTAGCAGACAGGCACTGACTGTTAACCAATTCATAGATAATCATAGAATCATAGAATAACCAGGTTTGAAGAGACCCACCGGATCATCGAGTCCAACCATTCCTATCAAACACTAAACCATGCCCCTTAGCACCTCGTCCACCCGTGCCTTAAACACCTCCAGGGAAGGTGAATCAACCACCTCCCTGGGCAGCCTGTTCCAGTGCCCAATGACCCTTTCTGTGAAAAATTTTTTCCTAATGTCCAGCCTAAATCTCCCCTGGCGGAGCTTGAGGCCATTCCCTCTTGTCCTGTCCCGTCACTTGGGAGAAGAGGCCAGCACCCTCCTCTCTACAACCTCCTTTCAGGTAGTTATAGAGAGCAATGAGGTCTCCCCTCAGCCTCCTCTTCTCAAGGCTAAACCACCCCAGCTCTCTCAGTCTTTTATCCCAGAAACACATCCAGCTTTGTACAGAGCATTAGTAAGAGACAGAAAACAAATCCAAGAGTCCAAAATAACTTGTTACTAACCAAGTAGTTAATATTTGAGTTCTAGAAAGTTTTCTACCCTGTTAAGAGCTTCCACTACTAGTTACATATTGTTCTTTCTTATACAATAAGAAACTAACTTCAAATAAGCTTTTGCAGGTGCACAGTATTCAGAAGTCTGAACACTATATTTAAATAGAGTAGTAGAACTAAAAACTACATGGGGGCCCCAGTGTTTTGTTTTGTTTTGTTTGTTTTTTAAATAATATTCACATATATTCATCATAACACTAAGTCTGCAACAGTCATTTCCATTCTTGGGAAAGTGGCTTGAAAAGTATTCTCGCAAGGCTTCATTAGCTGAATAAATAACCATGCAATGAGAAGTTAGCGTGTGCTCTGACATTCCTACCACCTGCTATTCGCAGGACGAGGGGGGGAACCAGAGGAATGACTGCTTCATTACTGGTAGTATTAATTGCTAATGTTTCTCTTTTCTCACTGCATACTGCTTTGTGTTGCATATATGAGGTTGCACTCACCCTTAAGCCTACCTGTAAATAGGGACCCTACTTACCCTATTAATGGTCCTTTTTCAGGATTAACCGCTCAACATGAACATGCTCCTAGTGGGTTACAGAGTCAGAAGTACTCTTCCCAGCTACTAAAAGCGTTCTGACTAGGAGTTTTATAAGAAATACAGGACTAGTCGAAGTGTTTCTTAATACTGTTTAAAGGCTTAGATGCTTGATGAAGAGCTTGGAGTAGGGACCACCATGACACGTTGCCTTTTAAGATGCAATCAAAGAAGGGGCTGGAGGGAGCAACCTCTCTCTATGATTCATTACTAACTGAGCCAGACTGGGAATGCTGAGATATTATGCACTAAATACTGTGTTACATTTCAAAGATTTGAGTTATTTATTGATGTAAGATTTCATACTGCCATTTTAACCAACTTGAGAGTTACTGCAGATTCCCAATACAGATAAATGGTAGTAGCATGGCATTCTTCAACATAAACCTCACACAGAGAGTTCATAATTTGGCCAACCTCTCCTCAGACTTTTGGTAAAATCTTCACCTTTTTGCATTCAGGCCTTGCCCATCCAATCTTTGTCCAGGCTCCACCTACCAGTTATCCTTCAGTTGCTGGACTCCTGACCCTGGGCACAGCAAGGATCATGGAAGGGACCAAAGTATTATTGAAAGGAATGGGTCTGGAGTGACGGCCACTGGGGACAGTGGTTGGTGGATCTGGAATTTATAGAATGACATCAATTTTTTTTCAGCCTTTGTGAAAGCACAATGATGGTTGCTGGTCACTGCATTAGGGGAAGGCAGGGCACCGATGTTGGGCCGACAGTGCCCTCAGCCATTCCTGCTGCTCTCCTCCTTGCTTGCGTGCTGGAAGAACAGCAGTTGCTATGGTCAGGCCAGAAAGGCAAGGATAACACCACCAAATTTTAACAGAGTCCTAGCCTCTTCAGACTGCAGTAAGAAAAAGGTAACAGCCCCAGGCTCACTGCTACCTTCTATGAAAAAGGAGAACTGAGAAGTGAAGATGGGTATCACCCAGCCCATTTATGAACATCACGAAACCTGCTGGGGGCAAACCAGAGAAATCCCTCTCAAATCCTGAGAAGCAAATCCACCCCATTTCACAGTTCTTCCCATCACGCACAAAGGCATTTCTAAGTGGGCAGGCAGGCAGACCAAGAGAAATTATTCTTGCTGTTTTCAACTTTTCAAACTTACTTGAGATTTGATGTATGACACCAGAATTGGACTGAAATCCGTGCAGGACAAGACAATGAGTGGCTGTAGGAGGAGACTGTCTCCTATAGATCTCACTTCCAGCTGAAGCCTCAGCACTGCCAATTTGAGAGAGAGCATCACACTTCTTCATAATGCCTTATCAAGTTTTGTGCTGTCAAAATAACAGCTTCTACAAAAGTAACATTTGCCTGAATATCTCCGAGTGTTCATCTCTCTAAAAAATTGACAAAATGCTCACAATCCTAACATGAGGAAATGTTGATAACAGTTTGTTTCATTTTACACAGCAGGTACTGTTCAATTAGAGCATACTTTTGCCACAGCACATATTTTATCGTATCTGAACCTGTATAAATATTTGTAAGCATATTTACTCAATATTTTCTCTGTTGCTCAGAGGTTTCTAAATATACCAGTCATTTTCATTTAAAACTCTCTTAATTAGAGACTGGTTGTCAAATGGATGTTATTAGATTAAAGTGGAGACAGAGGGCATAACAGGACCACAGCAACTAGCATTAGTGGAAAGACTTGGAAAATAAAGAGATTATTGGTGACAGCCAGCAGAGCTTCACTAAGGACAAACTGCCTGACAAACTTGATGACCTTCTGTGACAGGGATACAGCAGTGGTGGGTAAGAAGAGAAACAGATGTCATCTACCTGGAACTGAACAAATCATTTGACACTGTCCTACATGACATCCTTGTCTTTAAATTGGAGAGACATGGATTTTACAGATGGACCATTCAGTAGATAAGGAATTTGCTGGATGGTCACACCTAAAGAGTTCTGCTCAACCGCTCAGTGACCAAGCGGACACTGAATGAGTGACGTTCCTCAGGGGTTGTTATTGGAACTGGCACTGTTTAATATCCTGTTGCAGACATGTACAGTGGGACTGAGGGCACCCTCAGCAAGTTTGCCGATGACACCAGGCTGCATGGTGCAGTCAACACACTGGAGGGAAGGGATGCCATCCAGGGGGTCCTGAATAGGCTTTATACAGGGCCCTGGACAGGACCTATGCAAACATCATGAAGTTCAACAAGGCCACAGGCAAGGTCCTGCACCTGGGTCAGGGCAATCCCAAGCACAAATACAGGCTGGACAAAGAATAGACTGAGAGCAGCCCTGAAGAGAAGGACTTGTGGGTTATTGGTAGATGAAAAGCTGGATGTGCACCAACAATGTGCACTTGCAGCCCAGAAAGCCCAGCCCAGAAATATCTTGGGCTGCATCAGTGTGACCAGCAGGTCGAGGCAGGTGATTCTCCCCCTCTGCTCCACTCTTGTGAGACCCTACCTGGAGCAGTGCATCCAGCTCTGGGGGCCTCAACACAGGAAAGACATGGACCTCTTGGAGCAGGTCCAAAGGAAGGCCACAGAAATGATCAGAGGGATGGAACACCTCTTCTGAGAAGACAGGCTGAAAAAGTTGGGGTTGTTTAGCCTGGAGAAGAGATGGCTCCAGGGAGACGTTACAGCAGCCTTCCAGTACCTAAAGGGGGCTTACAAGAAAACTGGAGAGGGACTTTTTACAAGGGCATGGAGCAATAGGACAAGAGGTAATGGCTTTAAACTGAAAACAAGATAGACTTAGATTAGATATTAGGAACAGTTTTTTTGCTGAGGGTGGTGAGGCATTGGAACAGGTTGCCCAGACAAGTCACGGATGCCCCATTCCTGGAAGTGTTCAAGACTGGACTGGACAAGGCTTTGAGCAACCTGATCCAGTGAAAGGTGTCCCTGTCCATGGCAGGAGAGGTGGAACTGGATGATATTTAAGGTCCCTTCCAACCCAAACCATTCTCATGTGCACAGAGACATCCCCACTCCCATCACTGACTGGCAGCCTGGATAAAGCCAGTTGAAACATAACAGAAGCCCGATTTTGTGCTGTGCAAAAACCAGCATTCTGCAAAACACTCGGTGCTTTCTGAAACGACAAGGCTATACGACTAAACTGTTCAAATACACACTACAACTAGAGCAAAAAAGAATTTTAATCTGTTTCAAGACTCTTATAAAGAACGCATAGTATCAATAGAGGAGATCCACATTACAATTCCCGTAGTATCCAAATGCCTTGCAAGCATTTGCATCCTCTAAGGTAAAGTGAGCACTACCTACCATATTTTGATGCTTGCTTGCTTTCTGTAGCAGCGCAGATTGACTAAATACTAATCTTTTAACCAAGCACGACCCTTTTCCTAACACTGAGCCAAACAGAACCCACACTTGAGGGTCCCACTTAGAGACATACAGTATACTGCAGCAGACATAGATAACTGAGAGATTGTCAAATTTCAAGACAAGTTTCAAGGTACTGTAAAATTTAAGAGTGACAGGACTTGTTTAGCCTTACAACAAAAGTTCAGAAGGTTATTGTTAACAGTAAGTGCACAGGGGAGGGAAGGAATGGAGGAAGGGTTAACCACAGTGAATAAGTTAAGCCAAAAGAACAATGCCAGCACACATAAGAATGTATAAACTAGCCACAGATATATTCAGGGTGGAAACTGGAAGTTTTCTAGCCATGAAACAGTGAATCTGATCAGAGCTGTGGGGTCAATGCATCCATCTGTTCTGCTGGAGCTCAATAAATTTATTATAGGATCATCTAACATGCTCCTGCAAAGATAGCCTCTGGGTCCAATCCCCTGCTATGTCTATGCTGCTAAACTCCAACAGGGCCAGGGGTTGACACTTGGCCCCAAGGCCAACTGGCATAGTCTGGCTCATGTTCATCTTACTCAGGGCTCCATCAGCATTATACAGCACTTGGCCCTGGGTTTCCTCAAGGCTCCACATCTCCAGAGTCCTACAGTACTACATACTTATTTTGTATGTCTTGGTTCAAAGTGCATAAAGAAGTGAGATGACTTTTTTTTGCAGCCCACCAGAGTGGTATTTTAACAGAATGAAACAGAGTATGCATTGCATATCCCCCAGTATGGCCTGAGGGAGGGAGAAGAGTTAAGCACACAATCTCAGCAGGCTTTGCATTATAGGCCTACACACCACAACATTTTTCTTGCAGCCTTTTTTCCACCCTGCCCTCTGGAGCATTAGGCATTCACAGAGCAATATTTAGGCTTTGTTCTGGAGAGAGGTAGTCAGAGTGATCCAAAATAGATGGGAAGTAGCTACTGTTTATGCCTAACCTACAACAGTATATAAAACCAGGAGGTCAGCATTCGGATCCACCTCCAGTCCTTTTCTGTAGCACTGCAGACGCATGAAGGCATGAAGTAGCTCTAGAAGATATTTTCCAAGTCAGCCTGGTGGTAGATGCACAATCACCATTAGCATTAACTTACAAGCTGCATTGAAGCTCTAGTGACAAACGTGCCAGCATTCCCACAAACTAATGGAGCACATAGTAAGATCATACCATCTCTGAACAAGCTAGACAGGAAAAAACAAGGATAAAAAGTTTAATTTACACAAACGCTGTGATGACTAGCAAAAAGCAGAAAGGAAAACATGACAGTTTAATGAGATTTTAGCACCAGAACTTCTTAAAGCAGAAGACTTGTGTGTATATATACACACACACACACACTTGTCTGGTCTGTCAACTGTGCTATCAAGATTAATAAGAAACTGCTAGAGTTTAAATGATCTGTGAATTACAAAATAGGTCGTTTATTCATCACAGCAGACACTTGATGTTACAAAGTTGTGATTTTCTTAATGAGGTGAAGACTAAGATACCTGGGGGAAGGGCAGTAGTTAGACCAGTTCCTAGAAATGAACTCGTCTCTCCAAGCTTTTAGATTGGTTAATGCATTTTTTTAAACATCATGTATTAGATACTTTTATTTTACTCCACATCTTTTGGAGTCAGAGTTAACAAAAAAAATAAAAATTTCTCAGGTGAACACAGGGAACATCAAAACTCATGCAAGTCTTATTTCTGTATCAGAGCAATTGTTAAAAGTTACAAGTGAAGAACAGAATTAGTAGGCAGAGTTAAATACTGTACACTGGGAAAAAGACAGTATCCCTTTGCAAAAGCTGAACTATGGTGCTGATTTTCCCTCACAATGCAGGGGGAAGGGAAAATTTCTCAGAGTTCTCATTCAGTTTTGTGATTCTTCCCCCTGACATTCCTGAGTCCAGGACAGGGTGAGATGCAGCACAGGGTGAAGGAGCTCCTAATACCCCTTCTTCCTATGCCCACGGCTTCTTTTGCATTGGTCTTACGCTGCAGAGGTGCAGCAAAAGCAGGCATAAAGCAGAAACATGAAGAAAGGGGCTTTAAGAGAGAACACACTCCCTGCTTACTAACCACAGTTCATCTCCGGCAGCCACTATTGCAGGCCACAAAGTAGCTGCCATTTCCATGCCCAGCAGACAGCACTCATGGCACGAAGCCTGAAGCAGCCCAGCAAGTTGCCTCCTTCATTCCTGCAAGCCACACCTGGCCCAGATGAGTAACCATACAACCCTGTTGATGGGTACAACAAGATTCACAGAGGACCCTTCCAAGCAAGCTTGCAGAAGGACAAACTTCACCTGCTGCAAAGACAAAGACAGGATGCAAAGCAGCACTCAGCCACATTTACCATGAAACTGCCGTGCTCATCATTCCTTTTGCTCACTTAGCAAATGTAAATCAAGTCAGAGGCTGAAAAAAAACAATGAAAGTCAGCTCCTTCACATTATCTGTTGCCTATGCCATCATCACTTGAACACTAGAATTTCTCAAACCACTAGAGTTTACAATTTTAACACCTGCATTTTAGGCAAGATTATTTGTTTTGCATATACACGCTCTCTGTAACTTCTGTGAAGACAAACACACAGAAACAGCAATTACCTGCATATACTTCAACTGTGTGCTAATAAGCCGCACTACATTTACCAGTTTTCACTATGCAATTCAAAATGGCAAATTATTTATGAACATGCTGCATCAGGAAGTCAGTCCTTCATAAAGACTCTTATCATTTATTTTCAGATCTGTGATTTTTATCCTGATATGCCATGTATGGGCACACTAACAAAATCAGGTGAGTGGAACAAAAACTGATTGATATTTTACCGCCTGAACTTTCACATATACAGACCTCACAAGTCAGACCTGCCAGCCACAAGAAGCCTTACCATAAGGATATTTTGTGTCTAGTCTATGTGCTGCTGTTCTTGACCAGGGTAGAACATCATCACTGCAGCCATTAGGCATCCCATTGTATCCAATTCCAACAATCTTGTTTTCTGGATTTACAATGCAGGCGCCAACCTAAATAAAATTAATACATATATAAATAAATAAACACAAATTAATCTATTAAATAATCTAATAAATAATCTAATAATTAAATAATCTAATTAATCTATTTAATCTAAATAAAATTACTTATAAAGTACCAACAGCATGCAAATGATATACTAATATAAGAAAGATGAGACCTGAAAAGTCAGTCCTATGATTTTCATTTAAGAGATACAAGCTTCACTTTGTATCTAGTGAGCAATGCTACAGCTGTGCCTAACTGGTGGAGCTTTAAAATACGTCAGGGCATATGCAACCCTGCTGCCCCTCTGGTCCTGCAGTCCCCATCCCAGCCTGCCAGCACTCTTCCTTGTCTGAATATGAAGTGAACCTAGTTCAGGGAGAAGAACTGGCACTGTATTAACCTTACTAAGTATAGGTTTTCTGTAAGTTCAGCCCGCCAAACTAGCTTTTCCAGCTGCAGCGCGAGCAGCAGCAGCAAAAGAAAACATGAGGAAGATGGAACAGAAATGCAGTAGCGTTGACCTACGCAGAGACAGGCTTACAAACTTTTGTGGCTTGTTTATGCAAATGTGCACCAAAATACTGGACTTTTTAAATCCCACGCTGTACTACTTCAATCCAAGTCTGCACAGGTTCCCTTCTCATAAAATGAAGTGTCCCATTTTTATGTTTTCTGTCCATATCTCAGATTTATTGAAATGGCAATAACCGAGTCCTGCAGAACAGCATTTTTCAGGAGATGTATCAATCGCCTCAAATCATCAATATTCAACAGAGGCACATGAAAGAAGCAAACAATGGGGGTGGACAGTAAAGTAGAGGGGAAGGGGAACCTGAGGGAGGAACAAAACTAGAAGAAAACTCCAATCAACGCAAGAACAAACAAAAGGGAATTGGTCTTATAAGTGAGGAAAAGGAACTTGTAAAATCCTGTGTCTTAAAAAATTACAATCTAAAACTTTCAATAGTTTTAAACTTCTCTAACAGTGACTAAGTTTACAGGAAAAAGGAGAAACAATGTATGTGTTACTTTAACCTCCAGGTGAAAAGAAGATCCACAAAACTCCAAGCTGCAAACATACACATCAAATTATACACATGAGGTCAGGCCCAATAAGAGAATTTCTGTAACAGATGGTGCTGACTATGTGAAAAATTGAATAGCTATATACTGAAATAACTTTTAATAATAAATGCCTGAAAGTGCTACATGTGCATCTGATGCGATGTGCCATATAGATTAAGTTACATTATTCTTAAAGGTTGCCTTCTTACCTGAGAATTTGGATCTTTGCTTCTTTGTGCTGACAAAAAAGCTACTGCCATAAAATATTCAGGCCATTCCAAATAATCCTCTCGTTTTTTGCAGGATGCTTCATTGCTGAAACTATATTTTGTGGAAAAAAAAACAGCCATCAGCAAGCAACACATAGCTACAGTTATTTCAGATCGTATTCTTTTAATGTGCACAGGTTTAAAGTAACCAGAATCTAGCTAAGATGACCACACATTCACTAATATTTTAAGAGTAAAACCAACAGTGTTATGTGCTTACCCAGAACTTCAATATACAATATTTCCTTCCAGGGGAAAGGCATCCAAGCGAGGTTGCAAATTTCAGTTTTAGATAAGAAGGCTGAGCTATTCAGAAGACTGAGCTATTCAACAGCAGAGCTATTTATCCTTTATAGATAACACTTTTTATATTCAGGTATATCATGTACTGGCATTCTTTTCACCCAAACAACATAATCTTTTGTATGATGACTGCACTAACTGCAAGCCTCTAATCTAAGCTATTTTGTACTTCTGCCTATGACAAGTGCTCACTACGCTTCTATTTGGTAGCTTCCTGTGCAGTCATTTGTTCTTTTCTGCCCGTACAGTTATTGCGATGAGTTTGCATCTCGTTACAAACACTTACCAGCAAAAACCTGAGACCATTCTGATAGACCCCTGCTAAGTTTCTCTTGAGATTATGGCCTATGAAAGCCTTTGAAAAACTGAGAGGAGATGGGTTCAAGAACTTTTCACTTAGATATAATGTATAAAAGTGATACAAAAGGTTGCTTCTTTCTGTGCACTGAAGGGTTTATTTGGAGGAAGGACGAACGTAATAAAAAGTGATGCATCATTTTCTCTTGCCTGCTTATGGCTGAAAGACTGCTTGGACAGTGTAAGATGCAACATGGGGATGTCCTGTGCTTTCCAGTTCAAAGAGAGGAAAGAGACATCTCACTCTCTCCCCCTCTCTGCCCCTGCTCCCTTCCCCCCTCCCCCCAACAATGTTTAAGCTTTGCAAATCTCAAGGAAAAGATCAAATTCAAAGAAAATTCCCCAAACTCTCACCTATCATTGCTACACTGGAAGACCAGAGCAATGGAACATCTCAAATACAATACTTAGCCTATTAAACTACAGGGGGGACAGTACTTCTCTTCTTGGACTTCTCTTACCATAGCCTACAGCTTAAGACTGAGATACCCTTATAGGGATGTACAGTCACGCAGAAAAATACATCACAGGTAACTGCATGCAGCAAGACATCTCCTAGCAACACTAGTACCAGCACTTACAGAATACAAATAAATAATTAACAAAATGCTTGTCTTCTAATATTATTTTTGCAACCAAAAACATATATTAGAGGCTTGCAGTTAGCTTGTCATAAAGACGTTATACTACTGGAGTGAAGACAATGCCAGCACACGATAAAATTGTAGTTCAGAAACCTACAGGGTACTACTTACCAAAGATAAATTGCTGGGTTTGAATAGTTCATATATGGCACATTACAAGTTAGCAATTTTGGCTGGGTTTTTGAATGAATGAGGATCATCTTTAAGGCCATCATCTCAGCTTAAGGAGGGACTACACTCTTGATGTAACTAGCACACCTCTCTCCGCCTTTGACAACATTGTAAATAGTACCCAGAACTGTCAATTGTAAAAGCAAACACACAAATCAAGTACTGGATTCTGAGAGTGCCCAAACTGGCTTGAATCATCATAACTAGGGTTCGGGTTATATCCAACTAAGAAAGAAAAGCATTCCAAGGACAGGCAGCTCACAGCAGAAAGAAGAAATTAAAGACATGCCATCACACCTCTTCATGCCAAACTGAACTTTCACAGATTACCTGAAATGTCAAAGAAGTGTTTCAGCTAATTTAAGCGATTATTTTAAAAATCTCACAAAAACAGATTCACAAAACCTAAAACACCATCAGACTCTAAATGATCAGTTTAATACGTCCCTGACTACATGACATTCACAGTGATGTCTTTGGAGAGGCACGCACACACAATGCAGAGCTACACTGAATAAAAACATTCTGGGGAAAAGGACTCCAGAAAGACAATAGTATTCTGAACTAAGAGATTGTGAGCTCTCCTTTTGTTAAATTATTCCCTAGCAACCCTATTTATTCAAAACACAACAAAAGCTACTATTTACTTTTCTCATAAATACAGAACAGTACGTAAGTGGAGGTCCCTCAGAGTACCAACTTCACAGGGAGAGAAGCATATCTAAAAAAGAGCAGAAGGCTTACATCAAAGAGAATGAAAAAAAAAACCTTACTCAATTGCTTCTACTTAACATCACTGTGTTTGGTGAGATAATTCCCTCAACTCAGTGCACAGGAACACAAGAGTGTGAAATGGGTATAAAATACTTAATTTCTGATTGAGCAGAAGCCAAGGCCTTGGCTAACAATCAAGCACACACAGGAAAATTAAGTTAATGTATTTGTGAAAGCTGATCATCTTCTTTACGCCCTTTTATAAGTTCTAGAATTGCATGAATGAAAGCTATTCTAGAAAATATTACAGCTAGCTGTAAAACAAGCAATTAAGGCTTATCCTTATGATAACTCAGAAGAGCTCATGAATAAAAATAATGGGAACTGAAAGTCGTGAAGATAACACTGCTCAAAAAGAAGGAAAAATATTCTTAAATTCTAGAGTGATCCGTAGTCTGTAGAAAAGTCTGCAGAAACAGCATAGAGAAAAAGATTCTACAATTAGAGGGCAGTTGCCTCTCTTTTCAGCTCTGTTTCATCCATCTAGACTTCAACTAAGCCGTAACACCATCTGAAAAAGGAAGCAATTTCATTCAGCTACTAAAAAGAAAAAAAAAGGTCTATCAATAAAAAATTTATTTGAGAATCCAAAAACAGAATACATAACCTCAAATCTTTTTGTAGGACAATTATGACAGGCAGCTACAGAAGAAGATAGTACAACTGGAGAACTGGTGGTTATCTTCTTCCCCTTCTCTCTAAGCTTTTCCTCTGATTTCTTATCTGTGATGTCATGTGCATTATGTTGCAACTAAATTGTAATAGGGTTTTTTTCCCCAGTATCAAGTAAGCTACTGAAAATGATAGTTATTTTGTCACTCAACTTACACAAATTAAGGTAAAAGAAGACGTAAAGCGTATATTAAAAATAAAAATTACATATCGAAAAACAATACTCCGGGCACCGATAATTACACACAAATTTTTCTTGAGACATGACCCCACCAAACCTGTAAATATAAAAACTGTGCCTTGATTGAGCAATATAAGAATATTTAATAGAATAAGAGAACTTAGTGTTAGAAGGGACCTTAAAGATCATCTTGTTCCATGGGCAGGAATACCTCCCAGCAGACCAGGCTGGCCAAGGCCCCATCCAGCCTGGCCTTGAACACCTCCAGGGATGGGGCAGCCACAGCTTCCCTGGGCAACTTGTGCCAGTGCCTCACCACTCTCATCGTGAAGAATTTCTTCCTGATGTCTAATGTAAATCTTCCTCCTTCCAATTTAAAGCCATTCCCCTTCGTCCTATCACTCCAAGCCCTTGTAAAGGGCCCTTCCCCAGCTTCCCTGTAGCCCCTTCAGGCACTGGAAGGCTGCTATAGGGTCTTCCCAGAGTCTTCCCTTCTCCAGGCTGAACAACCCCAATTCTCTTGGCCTGTTCTCATAGACGTGGTGCACATCACAGAAGTGCCCCAGCCCTCTGATCATCTTCATGGCTTCTAAACTTGTTCCACAAGTTCCATATCCTTCTTATGCTGGGGATTCCAGAACTAGACAAAATATTCTAGGTGGGGTCCCACAAGAGCGGAGTAAAACATTCTGCTTTTACAACATCACTTCTTAACTTTAACTAGCGGCACGTTGCTAATGCTGGTCTCCATTTCAGGCAACAGCAACTACACAATACCCCACCTGCTCTTTTTCCTATCCCAGTGACTCCAAAACATAAACACAACAGCCCACACCCTCACAACAGGGCCCTTGGAGGCTTCAGGAAAGGCCTCCCCATGGGGCAGGAGGGACCTCATTGCAGTTTACTGCTTCTTCACAAAAGGGAGGAGGACGAGCAGGCACTGTTCACTTGCTGGTGACCAATGGCAGGACCTGAGGGAATAGCAAGATGATGTGCCAGGGGAGGTTTAGGTGGATTATTAGGAAAAGGTTCTTCACTTAGAGGGTGTTGGAGCACTGGGAAATCGGGCATGGCGCTGAGCCTGGTAATCACACAGAATGCCAGAACATCAGGTTAGAAGGGACCTCAGGGATCATCTGGTCCAACATTTAAACAATACATAGTTTAAACAAAATGGCCCAGCACCCTGTCAAGCTGAGCCAAAAAAGTGTCCAGTGTAGAGGAATCCACCCCTTCCCTGGAGAGATTATTCCAGGTCGCCCAGGGAAGCTGTGACTGCCCCATCCCTGGAGGTGTTCAAGGCCAGGTGGGATGGGGCCTTGGGCAGCCTGGGCTGGTGGGATGTGTTCCTGCTCTTGTCAGGGGGTTTGGAACTGGATGATGTTTAAGGTCCCTTCCAACTCTAACTATTCTATGATTCTATGATCAGCTTGTGTTGGAAGGGACCTTAAAGATCATCCAGTTCCAACTCACCTGATATCTGCCCAAGGCCCCATCCCGCCTGGCCTTGAACACCTCCAGGGATGGGGCAGCCACAGCTTCCTGGGCAACCTGTGCCAGTGCCTCAGCACTCTCACGGTGAAGAAATTCCTCCTTATGTCTAGCCTAAATCTCCCTCTTCAGTTTATAACCACTGCCCCTCATCCTGTCACTACAAGCCTTTGTGAACAGACCCTCCCCAGCTTTCCTACAGCCCTTTCAGATACTGGAAGGTTGCTCTAAGTTCTCCTCGGGGCCTTCTCATCTCCAGGCTGAAGAACCCCAACTCTCTCAGCCTGTCCCCGTACGGGAGGTGCCCCAGCCCTCTGACCACCCTCGCAGCCCTCCTCTGCACCGCGACCTTTAAGGTCGCTTAAACCCAGGGGTTGTTTTTTTTCCCCCCCTCCCTTGCCCTCTCCTCCCCCCCCCCGCGGCGGGAAGAGCGCGGCAGCGCCGCCCGCGTGCCCAGTCAGTCTGTCCGTCCCACGTCCATCCCGTACCCGTCCCGGGGCCGCTCGCCGTTCATCCCGCCGCCTCCAGCCGCCACCCACGCGCTCCCTCGCCGCTTTGGCGCCAAAGCGGGTGAGGGCGGGGCGAGGGGCGGGGGGCAAATGGCGGAGCGGGGCGGGTCCCGGCGCCGCCGCCTTCCTGCCTCTCCCGTGACCTCGTGGGGGGAGCTAGAGTCTTAGGACAGAAAGTAGACGTCAAAATAGACACAATAAAACAGTGTGTGGTACTTGAAGGACTAAAGAAGTTGTTCTGAGTTGCTAACCTATGATATAGTTGAGCGTTATGTGTAGATTTTGTGATTTTAGAACTGAAATGTAGAATCACGGAATCATAGAATCATTAGGTTGGAAAAGACCTTTGAGATCATCAACTGCAACTGTACCTGACTACTGCTAAATCATATCCCTAAGCACCTCAACTACCTGCTTTTTTAAACTCCTCCAGAGGTGACAACTCAACCACTTCCCCAGGCAGCCTGTTCCAGCACTTGATAACATTTTCAGTCAAGAAGTTTTTCCTAATGTCCAATCTAAACTTCCCTCTTGTCCTGTCACCTGTTGCTTGGGCAGAGGCCAGCTCCCTCGTCTCCACAACCTCCTTTCAGGTAGTTGTAAGAAAGCAATAAGGTCTCCCCTTAGCCTCCTCCAGGCTAAACAACCCCAGCTCTCTCAGCTGCTCCTCATCAGACTTGCTCTCCAGCCCCCTCACCAGTTCCATCACTCTTCTCCAGACACGCTTCAGGACCTCGATGTCCTTCTTGTGGTGAGGGGCCCAAAACTGAACACAACATTTGAGGCGCAGCCTCACCAGTGCCGAATACAGAGGGAGAATAACCTCCCTCATCCTGCTGGCCATGCTGCTCCTGATACAAGGATGTAGGATGTTCTTGGTACAAGGATATAGGATTAGATTGATTAATAACTTTTAGCTAACCTGTGCACTTATGCTTAAGGAAGGACTTTTATCAAGGTTGCAGTTAGGAAGAATGTGGCTGTATTTAATTAAGTCAAGTAACAGGGACTAGGACCAGATGCAGCCTTGAAGAGGTGCCCAAGGAGTCTAAGGGCACGTGCAAGGGGGGAGCTGAAAAGTTCAACTGTGATGAAGACCTATGGCCTTCACCTTGAGACCCCTGAAGAAGACCCCCAGAGGGCAGCGCGCGTGCACCAAGGGGAGGAAACTTATGTAAATAAATTCCAAGAACTGATTATAAGAGACACACTTGTTCCAGGAAAAACAATGAGTATGTAACGTGTTTCCTGGAATCTATATGAATATGTATATTTAACCAGTATAAAAGTAATGTAACCAGCCTCAATAACTGCACACACATTAGGCGCGGGTATCGCCTGGCACCACATAATAAAGAATGCCTGCTTAATAATCAAATTGGCATTGATTACTGAGCTTGGCTTTTTCATACTCAATAAACAATAATAAAATAATGAAATAAAAAATAATAAATTTTATAATACAATTGTAACATTAATAAAATTAATTAAAAAATGAACACTGAATGTTGTGCAGATTTTCAGCCAGCTCATGCTCTCAAGGTAAATCCTTTTTATTAAAGCTTGGCATTAAATGTCTAAAACATCGAGGTTCTGTTCTCTTGGTATGAAATTGATGTGGAAAGTGAGTTATGGTTTATTAGTACCTCCAGCTGCTGCCAGGGTTTAGAAGTCTCCCTGCATGCTCAGGTAGCTGAACATGCAGGTGTAGCCTGTTACAGCGCAAAATAAGTGGTATAATAATAAATGTTAAATGTCAGGTTGGAAAAAAGGACGTTTATGGGTAATGGGGCACATAGTGGTCATAAGCCAGAAGCTGTATTCATAGTTCCCCCTTGCTGACCATATGCATAGAAAACTGCACAGGAAAGGTAGTGCACGAGAAGACGTGTGTCAAGAAGATGACTAAGTCAAGGAACCTGCCATGCTCATAGTTGTTCGTGAAGCTATGCCAAAAGAGAGAGCCTGCAGTGATCAAAACAGAGGAACACACTGCTAATATGTTTTCATATTTACATTGCTGTACCAGCTAGCTATCTTTTTTTTTAAAGCAACTGACAAACCGTCAAGTATGAAAATGTTACTTAATTTCTCAGATATTCCTATTCAGTTGTAACCAGAAAACTTGGCAAAAGCAGGCTGTTATATTTCAACTGACAAGTTTTCCAGCCCCCAGAGTGGGAAAACATATAGCTATTTCAGTTTGCGAGACTTCTATTATCACAATTTCATATGGACAACAAATGTTCATGTACGGTTTGTTAATGAATGAAAAGGAACAATTTAAATGCAAGAAAAAGGAAAGAAATGAAAGTAGTATCATGCAGGAAGGCATAAGCCTGAAGGTGAAATGAAAGGCCTGATTATGGTTGATCACGAAGAGAGTTAAAGAGCACTCATTTAATTAATCTGGATGAAAAAAATAGCATAATTCAGTTCAAAAAGTTTTCTACTATCTGTATATGTGTTTCTGCACTCTTGAAATATGAATTAAAATTAATAGCTCTACAATTATCCATGCCAAATTTGTTATTTTTCATAATTAAGATTCTGCAGACAAACCGTAAGAACTACTAACCTTTAAAAAGCAGTGCTTATACGCTGATCATACACAGTGAATTATGGATTTTCTATTCTGTGAGCACTGATTAGCAGTTCCTACACACTATTTCCTTCCTCTGAATTTATCACTTTTTTCAGCTAATACCTATATATCAGTCAGAAACAGATTCGAAATAACACAATCCCCATTTCTCAGAAAGAAACAAAATCAGATTCTTGCTCCCTTCTCTTTTTCTCCCATCACAGAAGAAAAACATATAGTCTGCAAAATAACCGCTTATAATATTAAGCAGTGAGGTTTTTCATTTTGGAGTGCAGTTTTGAACTTTCTATAAAATTACAGAATAATATTATTTTTTGAATGCAAAACTTAAATGTTTTTATTATGGTTAGCAAATAAGTTGCTGTAATAATTTGAAACTGCTCTTCTACCTCTGTTAAGTTCACAAAGGTATAGGGTTTTTTTTAATTTTTCAAAGGTTGTTGACTCTTCTCTCTCTTCATCTTCAAAAACCAGACCAACAACAGTCAGCATTTTTGATAATACAACACTGATATACAGCCTAAGGAAACATTTTGGTGGAATTTTAGTTAGGTGGCCAAGTTGTGACTGCTCTTGTGACAACGTGCTATGGAGGTGGTACCTGACACAACAACCCTGTTCTCCATGCACACACCAGAGTAGGTTATGTGACTGCAGATACCTAGAGAAAGTTACACCTGGATTAGGTGAGATTTAGGCCACAATCCTCTGGTATAAACATAGGATTGCGCGGAGGGCAGGTAGCTTGACTTGTTACAGGTCTGGGGCAAAGTCCCACTGCCCGGTAGGTTACATAAGACTTCACTGGCAGCTGCCTGCTTTGCAAAAGCAGTAGCAACTCTGGATCTGCTGTCTGAATCCTACTCTCCATTAACTCTGTCTTATGCTGTGATCTAGAAGCTTATTTGTGTGCCCTTCATCTGTCTCTGTGACAACTGGAGTGCTCTGACTCAAAGCCCCTGTTAAGAAAAGGATGCACCCAATTAGGCTAAACTTCTTTCAATTTTGTATCTGACACTCTAGCTCTGTCATTACACATTTGTCTTTTATTCCACAGGAGGATGTATGTGAAGAAACATGGAGTACCTCAAGTTGCCTTCTATAGGGTTTTTTTGTGTTTGTTTCTCAATTTCCTAGGTGTAAGACCTGAACACAGATTATCATGACTTTGCTGTATAGATGTCACTAAACAATCTGAGGAGATTACAAATATTTTAGATGCTCGTATTAATGACAAGTGATATGAGTTTGAAAGGCATGCTAAATATATAAGCATCTGTTGAGATGCCTATATTTTTAGCTTATGACTTTTGAAATTTTCACATTACCTTTTGTCAATTTTTATTAAAAAAATGAAAAAAAAGTTGAGTTTGGGGAAACCCCAGGTTTCAGCTGTCCTCCCCACCTTTTTGCTGCTTGCCAACAGACTCTTAACTTCATTGGCAAGCAAGATATCTCTTCCAATATAGCATATGTATGTGTTTTGCTGTTTGCCAGGATACAGAGTATGCAATTGGGTAGACCATCCTGAAATCCCAAAACTTAAGGGAAAAGTAGAAAGAAATTGCTAATGAGCTGTTTCTCTCATATTACAGAATGAATTTTTTCAGGGACTAATTAGAGATTCGGAGAGAAAGACAAATGAGTATGACAATATGTCTTTATATCTTAACATCTGGTTCTTATCTGTCTTTCAGAGAAGTAATGCTCGCTGGCAGGATAATTTTCATAGAGAAAGGTCTTTCAAATATTTTTCCAAATATTTTTCCAAATAAGAATTTCTGCTTGAGTTAAACCTTTCCTCCTATACTTGCTTACACAGTGAGAACATATTACATACAAATACAGCTGCTGTTTTATGCTGCAGTTCCCAATTTTTATAGCTAATTTAATCAATAGTATGAATTTAGGGCTTCCTTACTGATCAAATGATGTTTGTTATGTTGTCAGGCTTTGTTCTGTGAAAAAAAAGTCCTGTGGACAGAACCCCTCACTGGAAGACCTAAAGAGGGTTAGCTGCAGCAGCCTGTTAGTAAACCAGCCCATTAACAGAGTGCAACAAACTATAAGATTTTAATATTGCAGCGTTTTGTATAGCGCAAGCACTTCAGAATTGCCACAAGTGTTTTAACTTCAGCATGTAACTCATTATATTATATAATTTTGGATTTACTTATTAATAAATGTGGTAAGAAATGCATCTTATTACCAGTCTTTGATCAAAACCAAATAGGATGGTATCATGGTAATTTTGGTGCAGATGGAAGCCTGTTGCAAATCTAGTATTTTCAAACTCGGGTGCCAAAATTCAGGACATTGAAACCCATGGTTACATTTTTGCAGATTTGTAAACACAGAATGCCAGAAACTCTTCTGCAGGATAAGCATCGCTGATAGAATCCAGCCATTTCTATGATTTTCAAGGTATTTCTATGATTTTCATGTCCTATTGGAAAATTTTTGTCTATTCTTAGATTTCATTGGCTTGTATATTACCTTACCTTTCTATAGCATTTGTTCCTTGAAAGCTAGAATCAAGTGGGTTTCAGTTTTCTTCCTTCCTGCCCAGGTCTGACACTATTCTGAGTATCACAACCTCGGTCTACCAGACTCAAAATTTCTTCAGTTTACTAACTCCCTAAGTCCAGAACTCCCTAAATCTAACTTCTCACCTTGGTGAATAGCAGTTAAAACTTTTCTCTGAGAGACATCTTTTATTTGCACCTTATTCTGACTGGGGTCACAAATGAGTGTATAATACTCCTTAAACAGTCTTCTGTTCCATTTTTAACATTACAGCTATTTTTCATCTCACCTACAATTGTTATGAACATATGGCAGTTTTCTAATTTTGACTGTTTTCTTGTTTTATTCACACTGATGGTTCTAGTTACAAGCAAATGTTACAGCACCCTGATGATGTCATTTCTTTGATATCAGTATATTCTCCAGCTAGATTTGTTCTTTCTGGATGTTATTTGCTAATACTTTCTCTGTTCGGTTTTTTTTTTAATGTTTACATCAGCATCCCTGACCAGTCTTCCACTTTTTAAACTCCTTGTTCCATTTATACCTTCCCTTGCATCTAAATTTCCTGTTTTATTGACAATTGACAGGACAAAGACAAGTGCTAGAAAAACAGAAAATATTACACATGGCCTTTTCTTCTATATCCATCAAGAACTGGAAATCCCAGATAATCTTGCTAAATTGCCCTTTGGAAAGTAAACCGAGACATAAAGTCTCAGACTGCAAGTCTTCTGGCAACCCTAGGTATTAATTACCTTCTTTGCCCACCCAACCTAGTCATGATCAGAGCTCTTCCCTAATTAGAAGTGAAAAATTAATTTTCTGCTTTCAGTATAAAATTTTACTTTCTTGGTATGCTGTTTCTGTACTCAGCACCTGCTTACATACTTCACAAATTTCTATTTCTTCTGTCACCTTCCCTTTATTTTTCAAGGCTATTTTTAATATCTAAGAAGATTGTTTTCAATTTCCACCCCTTTTGATTTGGCCTGATTTTCCTACAATGAGCAGTAGCTTTTCACATTACTTCCATGATCTTTCCCCAAGTCCCAAAATTGCAGTGTATCACCTTGCAAAAACTCCCAACTGTACAATAACATTACCTGCAACCACTACATCAGACACCTTCTGAAGAAAGAAACAGTTGTCCTTCCATGGCATACAAATAATCTTTAATACATGTATCCCTTCATATCTGGGCAACCAGTTTGCTTTTTGTAGTCTTTTTTCCCCCCACTCTCTCTGTTACTAATTCCTTTTATGGTTGTCTCCTTTAACCTCAGTGGAGTCTTGAATCATGGAATCATTTCTCTCCAAGTTTCTTCTTGTTCCTTTCAAATTTTTCTGTGTATGTGTCTGTAGGTTTCATTATTGCAGGTTGGTATTATTGAAATCTTCATATAAGAGCTGCTATACAGAACAATTTTCTTACATCTTTATATGGGAGTTAGCATGAAAGGTTTTAAGTAAACGTGCAGTGGTAAGAGATGAATTACCCTTCTGGCTACAAATATTTCAGGATCCTTAGACACACCACTTTAGCTAGCAAAATTAAACTATGAGAAACAAAAAGAACAAATACAGTCACCCTGGTTTTGTCCTGTATCTCACCTCAGCACGATGAGATCCCCTTGACCTACTTGCCTTTCTAGTTTGCCATTATACCCATCTCCCCAAATAAGCATTAGCCTTAGAGGCATTTTCCTAGCTCATCAATAACTGCTCTATTCCTGGGACACAGCACCAAGAGAACTGTGAAACAGAAGGCACGAAGCCTTCATTTTGTTACATCCTGTTAGCTTGGCAGCTGGGCAGAGGGAGCTCAGGTGCCACTATAATATTATGTGTGACTTCGTTTCATCTCTTCTGACTGGCTGTTTCCTAAACTCATTGAACTAATTATAGAAGAGCGGTTAACAGCAACGTTGCTTTAACTCATCAATAATGAAAAGTGAGCTGGAGCTGTCAGGAAACACATTTGACATCCCAACTTCGAAGAACAGGAACTCTGTATTCCCTCTATAGATATGAGGGGAAATATAATCATAA
Source organism: Phaenicophaeus curvirostris (assembly GCF_032191515.1). Lineage (NCBI taxonomy): Eukaryota > Metazoa > Chordata > Aves > Cuculiformes > Cuculidae > Phaenicophaeus > Phaenicophaeus curvirostris. Next base: position 43,684,050 of record NC_091395.1, read on the forward strand.
GTAAACCTAATTTATTTCATAAGCAGCATTGGCAGTGTGATTCCTTTTCAAGATTCCCTGGCACTTTCTCATTATGAGATTCTGCTTTTAGTTTTCTACATCAGACAAACTTGATTTTTTCAGGCTGAAATAACCCAAGCTGAGCATTTCCTTCTACTAAGATTATTTTTTATCTTCCAGGTGGTATCTGTAATTTTTATGCTATTGTAACTTGAAAACCGTTCTAAATAAAAGCACATTCACATTAGGAAGGCATTGACTCAAATAGCAAAGACAGTTTATGTTAAATGACAAATTCTAGAGTGGAGCCACAGCAGCTTCATGCTATAGAAAACAGACAATTAGGTAAAGAAGGCAAAATGCAAGATGTGACCTTTAGAGCAGGAATCATTAAGGAATTCAAAGGTGGATGGGCTATAGATTGTGGAAAGGGAAGGCAGACATTGGTTAGATATTTCCAAGTCTTATTTCTCAGAATACAACAGAATATTATAGGGGTTCAAAGTACTGAAGAAAAACTGTCTTTTGAAGCCATTCTTCACAGCAGCCTATGGAGATAACAAAATTAAAGAACAGATGTACTTACTTTTTTTTTTTTTCAAATCTGAAGGAACAAAAGGGAACATAAAATTGATATCCTTCATTTACAGGAAAGTAAACTAAAAACCTTCCCATTACTTCTATAAAAATTCAGGGTGTTCCTTTGGGACAGCAACTAGAAGATCTATGGATCTCTCTACTGGTATATATGTCCTCTGGGGTGAGCATTTTTCCACAAAAGATTACAGAAGCAAAATAAGAAACAGGCCAATAATTATAAGCATTTTATGGGCTTTGTGAAAACCGGCTCTTGTTAGTACAACTTATTAAGATAAAAATGTTTCCATGCAAAGAGTCTGTTAAATTGACTTTAACGTTTTCTTAAAGGATTAGAAAACAGAGAATTCTTGTTCAGAGATATTATATGGGTCATTTTGTTTCTGCATTTTGAGTTAGAAAATTCTTCAAGATTTTGAATGGCGCTTCAGCTGATCTGCACTACAAGAACCTGAAATTAGCTAGCACAATGGAATCAATATCGAGCAATATTTTCTCTCTGAAAGAAATTCAGTCTGACAGAGAAGAGTAAGAGCAGTGTAAGCAAACCGAGGCTCTGGCTAAAAGGCTGGATACAGAAATTCCCTGCAAAGCAGTACAAATTAGTTGATGTCACCAGAGCAAGAAAAACATAGTGACAGAATAAAATGTTATCCAGGTTCTAGAATAGTTTATTATCACCACCTTAGGTCACTAAGCTTCACAAGCTATATCCATCAAGTTTGACAGCAGTATATATACTCACAGCTGAAGCTAGAAGGTGCAGTGCTTTAATGTACTAACGATTTACATTAAGACACCTGGGTTCAAAGTCAGTTTATGACAAGAACAAAATGGGTTTGTTGGTCTCAGCCTGCTCTCTAGTGGACAATTGCACATAAATGCAGTCCTGAGAAGAATCCCAAGAATTAGATTTGTTGGCCAAGACATATGGTGAAATTCACATTATCTGAACAACTTTCTTAAAAATAAAACTAAACTGGATTTTTGTGTTTGCTGTGCTATTCTGAAACACTGTAAGATGAGACATTTCCATTAGCATCTCGTAAACACTGTATTCAGTATTCTTGTTACCAGGAATTGAAAAGATACAACAGAAGGGGAGACAGTACAAAGAAAGGGAGCAAAGGCAGTTAGATGCTTCCATGTTAGGGGAAACTGAAGATAAGATGACGTACTGCCTTAACTGACGTATATAATGTTTGTGACTAGGTAAAATCTTTGTCTTTATTTACCCTTTTTCATGAAACAAGACACAGAGAAACGAAAAAATGACACATACAATGACAAAAGGAAGCATTTTCTTGATACATAATTAATCTGTAAATTCATGTCTGAAAGACATCTTAGAAACCTCTAAGAGCCAAATAGGACTTAAAAGGAAAGATTGTGCTTTAAATGAATAACAAGAATAGCAAGAGTTATGTTAGATAGTATTGAAATGTATGAGGGATATAAACTCTCATAATTCAGGATATAAAACAAACATAAATTGCCTAGAGCATGGGAAGAAACTACATGCACAGATGTTTTGTTTCATTAGGGTATCTCATACAATGGTTACATTCACTTCAACAGGCGGGCAGTAGCACGCCAGAGCCTTAGAATTGTGTAGTCTGTAGTATTTCCTATGCTTCCAAGATAAATTCCTTAGTGACTCATTTGCAGAAATCAGCTGCAAAAAATTGTCTGGAACTCTGACCCCAATTCAGGTTATTCCCCTTTACATTGCTTAACCTTTTATTAGTTAGGAGAATAATGCTCATTGATATCCAAGCATTTATGATTACAATCACAGGCCAACTACAGAGGCAAAGTAAAAATTTTATTGAGTTAAAGTCCCTTTTCAAAACCTTGTTTTAAAAGTGTAAAAAATAATGTTAGTTATCACTAGTTTATAATTGTCCATTATAAATGTTATGTGTCTGCTATATGTTAGCATAAATATACACTATATTAACACACACAGTTTTTTACTGTCTTGTGCTTTGTCCTAGTCTAAGCTGACAAGGACATCATGTCATCTGCCTCACTTATTTGCAGGAGTGATTGAACACTTCTGTGTTTTCCAAGCCTACATTTCAATTTCAAGATACATTTAAAATTCAATTCGTATCCAATTAAAGTTCACCTTAAGGACTGGCTAATGTTTACCATGTTTAGAATATATTTCTAGATTTTACGTAATTAAAAAAAAGTCTCTTTTTCAGTCTCTTGATGTCAGAGCAGCCTCTCTGACGTTATTCTGATTCCCAGATAAGAGAATCATCATTATATGGTTTAACCTTTAATTTTACAAAGAAATGCAGATCCAGATATACTTTAAAGTACAATTTATCAAACATTAACTGCTTTTGTTCTCTCAGTCACTACCCATACCACTGGTTTATCAAAGCTCTTTTTTTATTATTTTGATTATTTTATTTCCAATCTTCTGATTGTTGACGGTTTACATAAAGGTTGAGCCAGTAAATGCCAGCGTGAAGATATGAGATAGCATTTACAGAGAAACATTCTTTCTAGACTTCGTAGATAAAAAAGTGAATTTTAACTACTTTTTAAAAGTGAACTAAGTGAATCTGAAAGCCTCTGAAATCACAAGGCAAATAAAGTCAAATCTTAACTTATTAGGGAAGGGAGATGACTCACAATTTCTCCTTGTGTGAAGATGACAATATGCTTCCATGAGTAAACTCTTCCCCAAAATTACGTATTTATGGAACAGCTTGACAAGTATAATATCCTTGAAGATAAAAAAAATAATTAGAAATGTTAAATAGGACCTAAATTTGTCAAGCATAATGCAGAGGAATGAAACAGCCAAGACTCATATAACTTCAAAAGAATTTGAATTATGCATTTAAATTCAGTCTTGTGGCAGGAACTAAGATAATTACCAGGAAAATAGTGGCTTTTGCAGTCAATAACAGACATTGGATTGAGTTTGTCAATTTTTCTGAGCTGACGAATGAAAGATGATGGATCCTGAAATGAGCTGCAGATTATATGAGAACTACTATGGTCCATAAGAGCTAATGCTTTTATTCTCCAAGCCTGAAGCTGTAAGAAATACTAATAAAGCTATTTATATTTAGCTAGTTGTAGTGCATGAGGTGCCCAGTAAAGAAAGGTTTCTTGATGGAGGTAGTCTTCTGTTTCCATTTGGCACCAAACACTGCTTTCTAAGAATGTTTTTCTGCTCTATTCCCCTGATGATTCAACAGCAGCAGGACCAAGAAAACCCTGTCAGAAGCACCGACTGCTTGCACAGAATTTCTGTTGTACTCATGACCACCCGCTGACAAATACTAATGCACAGAACAAAAATAAGTAAGATAGCTATAGCTAGAAATGGATAGTGCTGGAAAGGAGATACAGCAAGTAAAGAAGAAATCCCATCCATAATACTGGTGCCTCACTGCTAGAGGACAAATAAATAAAAAAAGTATTTATGCTGTGCAAGATCTTAATCTTTATTTTTGATCTTACAAAAGAGCTTAAAATCCTTTACTTTCTGCAGAGCAGAGATCTGTGCATACTAAAGGAGGAACATACTGTAACCATGACTATATATTCCAGGGATATAAACCACTGAATGACAGCTCAGGATCAGCCAAAGCTGATCAAAGCCTCAGGAATTTTATCTCCCCAGTTTCTGTGGAAGCCCACTGTGACAAGCTTCCTTCTTTGATCCCAAATTTAGAATATGTCAGAACGGGTTAATCCTACATGTTTGTTTTCACATTTGCATACATATATATGTGTGTGTGTGTATATATACACATATACATAAAATCAAAGTGTTAGGCAGGACCCAAGCTTTCCATTTTCACACAAGGTTCCATCACTTGAAAGTATCATGGCATGGAGAAAAGTTCTAACTTATGGATTTCAGCTTTCAGCTGAAATCTCTTCAGCTTTTCCTCAGCTCTTCAAAAAGTTTCTGAAGTGGGTTGCAGAGAAATATTAGTTGTAAAGAACTTTAGAAGTCTGAAAAAGTACCATAGAAAGGAAGTGAGAAGAATCCCAATGTTACTAGTTTTACACTTCATTATTTTGAAAAATCATTGATTTTGAATGCCGTTTTCTTAGCCAGGATACAGATTTCCCAGACCAGATGATCAGTTCCCCTGTACCCAAAGGTATAGTACACTTCAGACAAGCAGGTTATCACCCCGAGCAGTTGACCTTCCTAGGAGCCTGACTGACGATTACGTTACCCAAGGCATCCAAGGTCCCTTGTGAGGCTGATGAGAGGAAAGCTGTACACCTGCCTTCTGCACAATCTTGTAATCATTCACTGCAGTCATCCCAACTGATTTCTGCTGATCCTGTGTGTGCGAACAGCTTAGGTCACTGTGCAGATGCAGTGAAGACTTGTCCCTGTTGCTTTAGCTGGCAAGCTCGAGGCACATGTGACTACCTATAGCCTTACTGTGCAAAGCAACACTGATTACCGCCGTCATTCCAGATATGATGTCAGAGGAGCCCAGTCACTCCTCACTGCTATGGTCCCAACATTTCAGTAAGAGTGACACAAAAGTACAAAAAGGCACAACTGTTCACTGAAACCAACAGTGGTAAAAATGAAAGGCCAGCTGCATCAATTAATTATCCAAAGGAGTAGGGGGAAAAAGCAAGGGCGGGTAAGAACAATAAAGGTCCTAGAACAGCACATATCCCCCCATATCTCCCCATCTCCCCACGTTTTCTTTTTTTTTGTTCTCTACAGACCCAGCTTTGAGGAAGGGAACCCTGCCAGGAATCTCCTTCAAAAACACATAGAGTAGTCAAAGAAGAGCTAGGGCCTTGCACCCAGGCACTTCTCTACAGTTTTGGTTTAGTTCAAAAAAAGAGTAATGTAGTAGGAAAGAAGAAGTTTGTTATAAGGAAGGAAAGAGCAGCTCAGATTCTCAACTCTCTACAGGTACCAAGGAATCTGTTTAAGGATGTTTTAGTAGAAATACATACTTTCCTTTAATGAAGACTTCAGAAAGGGCAAAAGGAAGCTGGTGTAACCAACCAGCAGGGTAAGTGAGGTTGTTGGAAGCAAAAAAACATATTTGGAAATGCTGAAGTCATGTTCAGATGACATAAGGAGAAAGAATTACAAACTCTGGCTAGGTTAAATGTGAAAACATTGCAAGGCAGACCAAAAAGCATTGAAGAATAACTAACAAAGGAATCCAAATTATTAATCCTTTTCTCTATAAAACACATCAGGAACAGGAAATATGCCAGAACCTGTAAGGCTAGTTGGTTTTCAGGGCATAAAAGAATACACAGAGAGCACAATGTCATTGCAGGGAAGCTAAGTGAACTCTTTGCATTAGTGTTCACTGTGGAAGGAACTGGGAAGATTCCAAAACAAGACCCTTCTTGGTGGGGGACTCATCTGAAGATCAGTCTGAAATTGAAATTACCATAGAAGAGATTATGGAATAAATAGATAAAGTGAAGATCAGCAGGACTGTATAGTATTCACTCTAAATTTCTAAAGGAACTCAAGAATGAAAGAGCTGAATTACTCACAGCAGGATGTAACCTATTGCTTAAAATTGCCTTTTTTTCTCTGGAAGGCAGCAAATGTGACATCAATTCTTTAAAAAGGTTCCAAAGAAAATCTGGGGAATGTTAGGAACACAAGTTTGACATGTATTGGACAAAACCATGACAAGGAACAGAACTGGGAGACACATGGATGAATCTGATTTATTTGGGAAGAGTTAGCATTCTGTTGAGGAAAGTGCCACTTCACAGTTCTGATAAAAGCTTTTCAAAGGAGCCAAAAGGGATATGGATAATACAGGCATAATGATGTTTATACAGTGCACTTTGATTTCCAAAAGACTTGAGTTCAGGTCAGAATTAGTGTTTGCTAAACCGGAGCGTCTACTGGGATAGTGAAACTGAAGGTAGGAAAAAAAGACCACTGAGCAAGTGCAAGGCAGAACTCTGGGGTATTTACAGGAAGAACATTATGAGAGGGTACCCTAAGTGTGTTCAGCCTGGCCTGGCATTAGCCTTGAGGCAAGACTGAGGAAAAGTAATTGGAAAGAGTGTGGCTTTTGTTCCCAGATGGAGGAAGAGGCCCAGAAAAGCAAAGACCTCTTACTGGTAAAATGAGGTGCTGTTCACTCTGTTATTCTTTTCAGTACATTCTGATGTAGCTCAGTAAATAGGATTTTCCCAATAGTAGCAGAAGGCCAGAGACTCTGTAGTGACCTGACATTGCAGGGTCTCAGGGTCTATCTAGGCTTGTCTTGACTGGAGCCAATTTGGGTTTTCTTCAGTGCATGACAGTTGTCTAGTGGTCAAGTGGATAGTGCCTAACTGAGTTGAGCTTCGTCTGTGGATACTTTATATGGTAAAAGCCTAACTACCCCATTGTAACAGTGGCTCTTTACATTTGAAGAGACTATAGGAGGCTGCAGATTTTAGACTTTACCAATGAGAAGGATGCAGGCTGCAGTAAAGAAAACCCCAGCAGTCCCCACAACAGAGGGGAAGGAAACTCCTACTGTGAACATCAAACTCTCTCCAGCAAAGGACACAGCAGGCCAATGACTCGTAACACCTCTATTTTGGATGCAATCTTTTTAAGGAAAATAGAAGTTGCCAGCCTTCAGAGCCAGTGGGACACGCAAAAGGTAAGCACAGCACTGGAGAAACAGAGTGAAAATGAAGAAGTTTATATATACCAATTTTAGCTGTATTGTTAATTTATTTCTGTATTAATAGGGTGATTTGTACCATTAGATTGTTAAAACATTAATGGGACTAACAGTACATTTCTGCCTCCTCCTTTAAGGCATGATTCCTTTAGCCCAGAGCAGGATTTGAATACAATACAGATCCAGCCTCGCGTTAGGGCTAGTCCTGAGGAACAGGGTTAAGGTTTGGAAAGCTCACAGGGGCTGATGAGACTGATAGTAGAAAAAGGACTCCAAGAAAGTTCAGGGTAGGTGTCCTGGACATTCCCAGGGAGAACATTACACATTAAGGGGCCTTAAACATGCAACGAGGCTTCAGCCTAAGCCTAGCATTAGCCTTTGACAAAGTTCAGAAAAGGTAGTTGAAAAGAGTGTGCTTCTTGATTCAACAGGGAAGAAAATATCTAGAAAAGAAAAAAAAAGACCCATCACAGGTAAATTGCAAGACAATATCTGCTATATTACTCTTTTTGCTGCATTTAAACCTGAGCTGAATGAGGTTTGTTTCAATACAATGCTGACAGGGATGGTGGGACTGACAGTAAGAACTGGAACTCCGTGAGAGTGGAGGGAAGGCTTTAAGAGGTTCCTCATGAAGAACATTAAGCTAGGCAATCCTGAACATATCTAAACAATAAGGTGATAAAAGAGAAGCTTCTTGCATGGATAAATAGTTATTTAAAAGATAAAAAAGAGAGCATCAGAGTAAATTGTCAGTTTTCATAGTGGAGGAGGTCACAAGTGGAGATTCACTGTGGTCTGAGGTTGTGTTCTTCAGTGTATTCATAAATTGCTTTGGAAGGGGAGTCAATAATGAGACGACAGTGTGTATTGCTGATAGCACAAAATTAATGGTTAGAGGGACAAAGTTTGTTGTAAAGAATTGCTGAAGTCACAGAGACTGGTAAAGTCCCTAAACATACAATACAAATTATGTCTCATCTTTGAAAGGAGTGAAAGGGAATATGCCAGGAAGAATATGCCCTGGTCCAATATTATGTAGAGGGAGATGTCAACTCTGTCACTTCACAATTTGGCCCCACAGTTACAACTATAGCTAGTGTGGTTCAGGAGCTTGTGCAGTCCAAGAGATCAATTGTTATGATGGGCAGTCAGCAGGGGCCAGAAAACCTCAAGAAGCAATAGCAGGACACATCCATTATCCACACAGCCACTGTGGTAAAAGCATTAAGTAACTTGATTGGCTAAAGAACCAGTCCTCTAAGGTAGAGTCTGACTACCAATATGCAAAGTTGTCTGTAGTGGTCAAGTTTATGAGACGATGCTTTGCATATGGAACACAACTATGCTCTCTCTGCATGGAGAGTCACAAACTCAGGCTTTGTTCTTCTGATTTCATGCAGCCCAAAGAGAAGATGCTCACATATTTCTGTTTCTTTTTTTTCTCATTATTTAAAATTCATATCAATAAATAAAGCATGAAGTGTGTGAGAAAAAAACAATTATTATCAAAAGTCTATATTGCCTTTAATGTGCCCACAAAATTTTCAGTGAAGTCGAAAGAACACTATATGGCAAAAGTCTCAAATCAGACTTCTTTTCACCATGAATCCCTGTTGAATTCACAGGGGTTTCAGCGGCAAGGAATTTTAAAGGAATTCCAGTTCTAAATATATAACAGCCTAATAGGTTGGAACAGTAATACTTCTTCCATCAAATTTAATAGGTGCTTTTTAGATTTAATGTGTTTGTGACATTTTTGCACTCATATTTCTTTTGTTGTCTTCACATTGCTAGAGTCACACCCTAGGGTACTTTATGAAACTATAACTGATGTAAAAACTTGATTGGCAGATTTTTGTGTGTAAAATATAGGTTTCATGACATTTTAAAGTATTTCATGATGGAATCTACTTTGTTCTCTGTTAGGCTGTAGTTACTTTCTTTTATGTGAAAATGTATTTTTGCATTGGGTACAGTACCAAATACGTTGCTTTATGTACTGTCAATAAAGAGTTAGATATTGCTTATGGCATTACAACATGTATCTAAAAATACAAGAGGAACATTTTTATTTTGTTAAACTGCCCAGACCTTCCGTACAAATAGAATTTTTAATATTTTGGCATGAAGATTAGCAAAATGGAAATGATGCATACCAAACTAATTAAATTTATTTGAGGAAATGACAACAAAAGCAAACAAGAGTAAAGAAGTACACGTATTCACTTAGATTCCAAGGAAGGTTTTAACCCAGTACCAAATTCATTATTAATGAATAGGGGAGGAAGATAAGGAAGTAATACTCAACAAGATATGCTGACAGTTGGACTTGATGATGTTAAGAGGTCTTTTCCAACCTTAATAATTCTATGATCCTCATCTTTATCATACTAATGAACTGGAAAACTGACTGAGCTACAAGGTGTGCAATGTGATATGTCAGGAATACAGGCACCAACTGGTCATGAACAGAAAGGAAGAAAATATAGTTCAAACTGAAAGGAAAAAAAGTGGATAAGTATATGCCATTGAAGTTTAAAATTTAAATTTAAATTTAAATTTAAAACATATGAAAGTAAGCATAAGGAAGATTCAAAAATATGCCCTAAATTATAGGCTGTACTGATCATGTCAAAGATCAGCAGTGTTCAATACAAATTTTAAAACATCAGGTAATTACATAAATGATTATATTAAATTACATTCAAGCTGTTTGGTAAGAATGCAAAATACTGCATAATTACAGTTAGCCATTGAATATCTGGCAGTAGCTAGAAAGGACAAAAATTATACGCAGAAGCTGGGGAATGCTAAATCCAGGCTCATAGCACAAAGGAGCGTGAAAAGAATTGAAATCTAGACTATTTGTTTGAATCTGTCCTAGCAAGACACAGATCAACAGTTCCTTCCAACAGTTTACTTGTTTGGCTATCTCTGTGTAGTGAACTGGCAATTTTGCCAGCAGACACATTAGTGACTGACAGAGTTGCAAAATTATTTTTTTCTCTTTCTCTGAGAATTTTCCAGTCATTCTCAGGAAATCAGAAGGAGGTATAAAGGTAGAGGACTTGTTGGAAGACTGCTGTGATACTTTTGGGAAGAAAGAGGGATTTATCACACTGTGTTTCAAAAGTGAATATATTAAGCATTAAGCGATGTTCTGCATTACTACACTCTCTAACCAGTGCAGTATATGCTACATTCATCACTGCTGCAGGTATCCTTGCACTTTGAGTGTTGGAGTGTGAGTTACCCCTCCTCCCAAAGGTGCTACTCAAGAACAGTAAGTGGAAGCAGTGCTATTGCTACTAAATCCTCCATTTATGTAAGTCACATTCAGGTTTAGTCTCCCACCTGCCTTTTTTCCAAACGTAGCCTTTAGGAGAACATTAGACAAGATTAAGGCAATAAACGCAAGCTACATTTCATTGCCTCTGACCATACTCACTAGTATCAAGATGGCTTATTTGTTTGACAACAGCACCTCACAAATACATATTTGGCTGAAACTCAGTAAAGAAGTGATGTTACTTCAAGAGCTCACAGAGGCACCAAGTCTACCCTGACTGAAACCAAACCCATAAGTGGCCAACTCAGTCCATAATTAGGGACTGTAGATTCTTACATCTTTGCATCTGGGACTAATGCTTACTCTCAGGCAGTTGTCTTTGTTGAACTAGGCTAGATGATGATCTTGCTTTGTTATTCATTCTAGAATTACAGCAAAGCAGTATGAAACCTGCAGCTCTCCAGAATCTCTAACCTGCAACTCATCTTCTGAGAATCAGAGTCAATTCTGGACACATAAAACTCACTCTTCACTCTCTATATTGCTTTTTCATAGATAGAAGTCTGAAGATCTCGGATCTCAGTACACTGCAAACTCGAGCCAAACTAACTGAAAGCTGGAGGATGAAGAACGTGTGGTTATGGCTTGACAGAGTTGTTGGTCAGCCTTATCGGGATAACATCTACCTGTATGACAAAATTCCAGAGGGACTGAGGGTTGAGGGAAGAAAAAAATATAAAATCAATTACTGCAGAAAGAAAAGACTATCACACAGAGTCACTGCCCTCTGTTTCATGTGCAAGACCAGCTAATCCATAAAACAGACCCCTTCTCAGCAAAGCAAAGCCAAAAGATGCCTGAATATTACCCTAGTATTCTTGTGCCAGAGGTTAAATAAGGATAGTCATCACATACCATTATTTGAAGGTATTAAAATAGTAAGATGGTAAGTGCAGCATGAGGATAGAATAGAACAGAACAGGTCTTTTTACACAGTGAGTTCTAACCTTCACTATGTAGAGCCTGCCTTCCTGCTGATGTCAGATGCCTATTGGGGATCCTTTCTCAGAGGTTTTTGTGCTACAGAAGAGGTACTGAGAAGAAAATAAGCCTTGTCCTTGATTCATCTGAATCCTTCTCACAGCAAGGCAATGAACTAATCTCTGCCATGCTGGTCTGTTCTATGTCGTCTTTTATAGATCCTCTGTGTTATTAAGTCTTTCTAAATCAGGGTAGAGTGTTCATGGTTTTCTTTTATGATTCTCTTAAGTTAGACTGTGGCTATTCTTGCGTAATTCTAAACATAAATCAGGTGTTTTCATCATCTTACTAGGTGACAGTAATATAAACATGTCATCAAACTCTGACAAATCTTAGATCTTTATGTCATATCTAACATTTTGATAAAGAATTTTCTCTCAAAGACATTGAGATATCCATCTTTGATAGATTTCTAGATTTTGTATCCATGCATGAAGATGCAAATTATCCCTACTCTTCATCCTTAAAGCAATCTCCTAATGCTTCTTTTCATAATATTGTAAATTTCTAACTTTTGAATGCTCAATTTTGCAATACTAGTGACCAGTTTTCATAGAACATGCGAAACAGAGCAATCTGCTGTTAGCACAGCTAGCATCAGTGATATTAATCCTACTCTTTCTGAGTGCAATGATGAATAGAAGTAAGTCCAATGAATTTGAGAATAGTTTCTTGGGATCCTGTTCTGGACAATTTTACATTTAATTGCTTCTTTTACCAAGCTTTGAAGATATACAGAATTTTTATATAAGTCTTTCTAATACATTTGAAGAAATATAATAATGTTTTTAATAGGAGTAGAGTGAATGAAGCTGTGCAAGTGAAATTAAGGTAGAAGCAGAAATTGAAGCAATTCTATGATTGTATTGTAAAAAAAAGGACTTACTGCAAGTTCCTTGCTTTATCTTATTATATGGAGAAGAATTAATATATCAAATGTACTTATTGGTAGCTCATTTATAACTAAATGCTCATCAGCTATAGTCTATATGGTGGTCTTGAAAACTGTATTTTATATTCTTTTATGAACAATCTGTTCCATGCCCTAAAATCATAATTGACAAAAATGATGCTTCATCCGTGATGTCTGCAACAGAAATAATATGGCTTCGGGCATCAACTAACAACATTATTTTCTGAGCGCATGGGAATCATTAATCTTGAGAGACAATCAACTGCTAAATCAATCATAAAAATATGGGCGCTTTCAGTTAGCTTTAATTGTTCATTATCACGGGAAATTCAAACACTTGGTATAGCTGCCTAAGGCACCAGCTGGGCAAACCTGTGATGAGGTTCCAATAGTTTGCATGAAAATGAAGCTAAAATATTTAAGTAAATCTTATCCAGGAACAAAGTAATGGAGTATGGGTTACCATACCCATCATAGCTACACTAGACCTCTACTAGCCTCCATTTATTAATTCCACTGAAATTTGAAGCACTGAGATGTAGTGGTAGGTCCTATACATAGCATTTACAGTATTGGTTTTCCATAGAGCTGTGTCACTTTATTCTTGTGGTCCACCTCCCTCCTCTAAGGAAAGAAAAAAACAAACACCAAAAACCCAAAACCAAGCCATAAATGTGAAGGAAGAAAGAATTATTATAGCTGGCATGGATAGGGCATTACTAAATCCCTGTGAAGTCCACGGACTGGACCTCAGACTCTTGTACAAGAAATTCTAGTTGCAAGTATTAGTGAATTAATTTTTCCAAGTATTACTGAAAATCACAATATTCCCTTTAGATTATCACTGACAGAATTTTAAAATATTTACATTATTTATCAGCTCCTGCATCTCCTCATCTAAATGTAAGCTGTAATCAATAAATCATCTATACCTCACTTCTTTATTCTGTGGGGTCTAACTTATGCAGCTTTCCATTGTTTATATATGTCTCTGTGTATGTATGTGTGTAGTGCTCAGCTTTTCCAAATCCATCCGAAATAAATTTATTCTAATCAACAAATGTGCACCTATCGTCTGGGAGTTGTGACTACTTGTATATACTGAGTAATGAATTTAAATAGCACAGGGTAAAATGGCAGAAGCTGTTTATGCATTCCGATCCTGCAACCTAAACGGTTTTGAAAACAAACAGAACTAGGTCCAATGCTTAGGCAATGATGTTATTTTATTGTGAATTGTGTGCTTGTCTCTTTGTGTGTCATGAGAATCAAGAATGCTCAAGATCTCAAACTCTGTTTTAATGTAGACAGAGAATAGAACAGAACAGAACAGAATAGAACAGAACCGAACCGAACAGAATCAAACCAAACCAGTATAAGTTAAATCTCTCTTGATTTCTGGAGTGGTTTTAAAAGGATGGGATTGTAGGACACATTACTTCCACAAATTATTTTCCTGATCTTGTAAGCTTTGAAGTAATTAATAAGGAATGGTAAAACTTCATAAAAAAGCAGTCTTCTATTTTCAGTAAAATGCTTTCTTCAGGAAAGGTGAGATCGTTAATGAAGCAACTGTAAATGTTGAAGGTGCAGCTTGGCATGCTTTCTACAGTGGAAGTCATGTGGAGCTTGTAATAGGTGTTTTGAATACATCTATTCTTCATCCACAGAACTGAATGAAAGTCCAGTTTACTTAGGAATTTAACTAACTTTATTTCAAACCACAGGAAAAAGAACTTCAGAACTTCTTACTATTACCCTCAAAATTATCTTAAAAGTATCTTTTGGTAAGAAGAACTAACCCATTAATCTGAATGACTGTTATTACTGTTCTCAAAACTAAACCACTTAAAGAGCCTAGGAGTTCTTAAGGAAAAGTTTAAAACTATTATACTTCAAATTAAATTTGAAGATATTGCATATTGAGTTACCTTTTTTCCCCTCCCATTATTTTTAATTACTGATACATTTGCATGAAAATAGGTCTTTATTTCTTGAAAGCTCATCTGCTCCTGCTGCTTATTCCTTATTGAAGATGTCACATGCAAAGAGTTAGATCTCCAGGTGAGGTAGAAACAAGAGCAGATGTGCTTAGAAGAAAGTAAGTTTTTTATGCAAATATTTTTTTTAATAAAACAGAAAAGAAATAAAATTGAAAATATATGCTCTTAAAGCAAAATTCCAATAACTCTTCTAGGACATACAGATGTCCCTCCATTTGAACTTTAAAACTAAACACAGAACATGAAAATACAATATGAAAACCTAAAGATTCACTAGATAACCGTTTACTCAAAAAAAAGCTGTCTAATTTGATACTAAATGCCCTCACTGCACAATAATGACACAAGGCTCAGACAGTCATTTAAGCCCTCAAAACATGACTTTTCCTATGCAAGTGTCCAAGTTTTGGTGGTTCCTTCTGAAACAAATATCTGATTTCTATCTGAAGAGGCGTCTATATTTATATAAAAATCAATCAGTCAAATGTTTATGCCTTAGAGTGGAGAAATCATGAGCAGCCAATAATGAACATGAACTATATGGGTCCTCCATGTGCCGATCTAGTTGAAATATAGCAGTGCAACGGTTTGAGGGAGTTTGCACCACCACATGTCCATGTTTTCAAAGAGAACTGAAGGCATTTAACAACATATTTAATATAAAAGATTAACTAGTCTTCAGATAGCTATGCCCAGCAAGGTAACAAATGCAGTGGTTACACTTGACAGTCATTGCAGCTGCCTATCTGGGAAGCATCCTGAAGTTCATCATAGTCTGGGTACCAGACTGGTGGCAGCAGTAAATGAGCTGTTATTTATCAAGTATTCCAAAACTGTACACAAAAACTTAGCTATGTAAATAATGTTTTTGAATGACAAAATGGCACTAAGGATTTCCATGGTCAGACCACCAGCCCACGTAGGATAGACTAGAGGCAGTGCTGCCTCTGTGCTGAAAGGGGGCTCCACTTGATTTGGGAAAGGGAAGGAAGGCAAGGCAAGGCAAGGCAAGGCAAGGCAAAGGCGGTTGGGTGTGTAACATGGGCCCTACTAAGAGAAATACTGCTCTGTCAAAACTCCAGAAGGGGTATTTGACTTCATTTCTTCTGGTACAGAAAATACCGCAGAGGCAAAGCCCAGAGAGTGTTTAACCTGCAGCCAGGAAAAGTTGACAGTGCACTCAGATGCTCAGATTCAAATCTGAAATACAAATGAATTGCTACTAATAAAAAACACAGCACAGAGTCCCTTTTACATTGTTTTATCCTGTTTAAAAGACAAACATTTGCAGACTGCAAGCCTCAAATGGATAAAAGCTACCATGAGAACTTATAAGCCATCTGCTAGTTTCCTAATGAAGCCAGTAACTATTATTGTTTACAGTTGAACACCGGGGGTCATGTGTATTTGCTGTAATGAAAGAATCAATGCATCACTGCAGATGCTAAAAGAGAACTTTTTTTTTCCAGACGGCTAATTATAAATACAATAAAATAGCAAATTAAAAAAAATCTGTTCATCTCCATAGAGAAATAGTGCTTGGCACACCAAATACAAAATGCAGCACTGTTCTGTTTACTAGTAGTCTCCATTTGACACACTCAGCTTACAGAAACAGAATCACAAAAAGCAACTTCAATACTTCACCAACAGCTGATTATGGAGGAATGCTTAGCCCCTAATTCTGTAATCTTTACAAACCTTCTACATTATTTAATTGTATGGCTAACCCGAATGTGGTGATGAAGTGTGCATTAGCAGGTATCTCTCTCTTGCTGTTTCACTCTGTTTCTCTTGCTTGAAGAAGACACCATTACATATGAAAACTTGGCTAGGTTGAACTATTAAAAACGTCCTGAAGTTTCCTGGATTTTTTAAATGTTGGTTCAAGAGAAACTGATACACAACAGTGATACAATCAATTTCTGGTTTACTATTTTATGACTCAAACAAAAATACACTTAGAAAAATACACAACAACTTACACTGTAATATTAATTCCTAACTTTAAGCAAAACCAAAGAATGATAAATAATTGGTGCTTTGTACCTGATGGTATTCTTAAATACACTGAAAACAAGTAATTCATTTTGAAATCTTGCTAATGGTCTTTGCTGTAAAAAAAAGTATCTTAATTTCAGGAAATTTCCTAAAGCCTGTGAGTCTAGAGAGCTTACTTGCTTTGCTGAGTCGAAATACTCCAAATTCCTCTTCTTTTTCCTCTGATACCACCAGGGCCATGGCACAGCCTTCTTGCAGTTCATACTCCTTTCATTCCACCTACCGTGTACGCCCAAGTACATATCTATCATGTGGCTAAAATGCTGTACAACACAGTAGCTACATGGCTTGCAGCAGGCAGGAAAGCTGCATTATTGTAGGCAACAAATCAGTACACCCATAGGAAAGAGAGGGAACAAACAGTGTTCCTGTTTCACAACAATAAATACTTGTAGCAGGTTGTACTCAAGGCAGAAATAAAGCAAGCTGTCAGCAGGGTAGCTTTTTTTTCTTTTTCATTTTGCCTTCATATTGTGGTGATGGCCAGACAGAGATAAGACCAGGTAGACAAGAGTGGGCAGAGTTCATTAGTGAGGTCAGAGAGCCCAGAGGAGCATCTGTGGGAGAGACATATTAAGTTGAACACTTGGGTCCTCTGCTGCGCCTGCCCTGCCACTGAGGCTTCTGTGTATCACCCGTTGCCTGTTCCCAGACTCACACATCTGCTTTGTTGGATGTGACTGACCATGTGTGGCGCAGAGGCCGGGAGCAACAAGCAGAGGACCCACCACAACCCTTTGCTGCAGCCGCCTCCTCATCCAATGGCCACAAGTCTGTGGCCACCATGCACAGGCAAAGCTGTTGTGTGAACTGTGCATGCCACACGTGTCCCTGAGGTATGCAGGTACCACAGGTGAGTGTCCTGAGGCTCTGGGTAAAGAGAAGACAGAGAGACTTGCTACGAATCCAAAGCTTTGCTTTGCTTTGCTTTGGCAGACCTGACTGGACACCTCCAGAGAAAATGAGTGAAAGAATCAAGTGACTGGAATACAGAAGAGGATAAAGAGGATAATTTAACTTTAGTTCCTACTCTGACAACATTTCCATCTTTGTGGACTTAAGTGAATAACTTTATTTATATGTCCTAATTCTCTGTTTCATAAAACATCTATGTATTGTGTTCCCATGGCAAGGTTTTGGTAGCTGGCAGGCTACAGGGGTAGCTTCTATGAGAAGCCGCTAGCAAAATTCACCCGTGTCCGATAGAGCAAATACCAGCCAGCTCCAAGACAAACTCATTGCTGGCTAAGGTTGAGCCCATCAGCGATGGTGGTAGCATCTCTGCAATAACATACTTAAGAAGCAGGCAAAAACCTGTGCAGGGGCAGTCAGAAAAGAGAAGAGTGAGAATACATAAGAAACGACTCTGCAGATAGCAAGGTCAGTGAAGAAGGAGAAGGAGGAGGTGCCCCATGCGTGGAAGCAGAGATTCCCGCTGTGGCCTGTGGTGAGGACCATGGTGAGGCAGGCTTTCCCTCTGCAGCCCATGGAAGTCCACAGTGGAGCAGATACCCACCTGCAGCCCATGCTGCTGGGGCAGTTTGCTGGTGGGACTCCTGACCCCATGGGGAACCCACACTGGAGCATGAGAAGAGGACAAGAGTCCTTCACCTGAGAAGGAAGTAGCAGCAGAAACAACATATGATGAACTGACCACAAGCCCCATTCCCCACCCTTCTGTGCCACTTGGAGGGAGGAAGTAGGGAAAATTGGGAGGGGTGGGGAGGAAGGTGTTTTAAGGTTCAGTTTTATTTCTCATTACTCTACTTTGATTTGATTGGTAATAAATTAAATTAATTTTCCCCAAGTCAAGTCCATTTTACCTGTGACAGTAATTGGTGAATGATACACCCTCAACCCACAGGCCCTTTGTTATATTTTCTTTCCCTTGTCCAGCTGAGAATGGGGAGTGATGGAGTGGCTTTGGTCAGCACCCGGTGTCCAGCCAGGGTCACCCCACCACAGCCTGAGATAATTCTTTCTTCCGTAAACCATACGCAAACATATATGAATATACTTGCTTTCCCAAATTACAGGAGAGTTGCAAGAATTAATTAGTTAATGTTTCCAAAGTGCTTTGAAGGCAGAAAGCACTCTATTAATGCTAATTATTAAATCAAAGGTTTATCTGACTTTATTACTAAAGTACTAATAAGTTACATAGCTGTTGCAGGTTGGAAAAGGCACTTTTACTGTCTAGAAGATATAAAGGTTTTAATTAGCAAACGTTTTGAAAGCACTTTGCTGAGTAAAAAAATGCTAACTGTTAATAAAGTTTTTCCCTAATGAAAATGGCTACAAAATATGAATTTCTGGATGCTCCTGTAACTTCTGCATATACTATCTAAAGTTTTGTCCCATGACAACAATATTTTTATTTGAGGCACAATTTTTGTAATATTGATGAAAAAAATCGTGGTTATGTTTGTCAAATAAATGTTCAGAGGAAGCAAGAGATTAAAGGCATCATTCTTAGCAGAGAAGAGCAAAACCTAATGTATTGTCAAATTATACATATATATACATACCATTATTTTTGCTATTTAACTTAAAGTTGTATTTTGCTAAGCTTCCAAGATTCAGCTTTTACAAAGTTCACCTCTTCCAAACGCTCTACTGCACCTGTACATATGTGGCCTGTTATCTACATGTTATTTTAAAACCTAAGCATGCAAACAGATTTGAATCTTTTATGCATAGGTAGTTAGAAAGATTGAATTGTTAAAGTGCCTCAAGCCTATCTTTTGGTCCACGTGGTTTTATCCTGCCAGGAGGAACCTTTGGTCCACCTGTTTATGACACTTATTTCCCCTCTGCACTTAATAATATAAATCTGGTTATAATAATATGAACATGTTGATTTTTAATACTAGTATTATAATTAATACTTTAACATAATTCGTTCTGATTCATCCCCTTTCTACATATATTTTACACACAAACTTGCTTTCAGAGCCTTCCAGAGTCATATTATTATGAATTTAAAATTATCAGATGGAAATTTGTATTTGTCAAGCACCTGGGCTAGGGGTTTGAAAAGAAGTTTGAAAGTAGATCTTGGTATGCCTAATACCTGTTGTAATGTCTGCCTGTAGCTGTAGAAAACATGAAACCTTGAGCAATAGAATCATAGCATCATAGAATCACTATGTTGAAAAAGACCTCTTAGATCATCTAGTCTAACCATTCTTATCTGCCGCTAAACCATGTCCCTGAGCACCTCATGTACCCGTCTTTTAAACACCTCCAGGGAAGGTGACTCAACCACCTCCCTGGGCAGCCTCTGCCAGTGCCCGATGAACCTTTCCGTGAAAACTTTTTTCCTGATATCCAGTCTGAACCTCCCCTGCTGGAGCTTAAGGCCATTCCCCCTTGTCCTGTCCCCTGTCACTTGGGAGAAGAGGCCAGCACCCTCCTCTCTACAACCTCCTTTCAGATAGTTGTAGAGAGCAATGAGGTCTCCCCTCAGCCTTCTCTTCTCGAGGCTAAACAACCCCAGCTCTCTCAGCTGCTCCTCATAAGGCCTGTTCTCCAGCCCCTTCACCAGCTTTGTTGCTCTTCTCTGGACTCGCTCCAGAGCCTCAACATCCTTCTTGTAGCGAGGGGCCCAGAATTGAAAAGTCCTATTAATCTGCTTTGCTGAGAGGAGAGAGGCATGCCAGCATCCTCCCTGCTTAAAACTGTGCTGAAGGCAGCAGGATGAAGATGCGATCAGTCTGGCCCAATCAGAAAAGCAATGCAGCCTGGCTGCTGAGGCAGAAGCTGTCCATTTCCATAGTCCAGGAGAGAAAATACCTCATGCAGTCTCTGGTGCTCCAAGCAGGATGGAGAGGTCCAGGTGTTGCTCCTACAGAAACCAAAGGTGTTTGCTGCTTTCCAATGTCACAGACCAAACAGCTCAAAAAGGTCCCTCTCAAGCAGTCCTGGGGGACGTGGTCATATGTGTTCATTAATTTGAGCCATAAATTGCAATTTCATGGCAGGAAAATGTCCAAAAGATGATAGCCACACAGGTTATGTCCATTTCTGTGCTCTGACTATAGCACTTCAGGCAGATGGGGAGGGTCAGAGCAGCAGCAGGAGCGATAAACCTTTATCACTGCATCAATTTGTCGAGCTGCCCCTAAAGGAAAGGTGACTGAGTGTTTTTTGGAAAGGTGGCAGGGTTCAGGGCTGGAAATGGGAAGGGCCATCGAGGAATAGATGTGAAATGAAAAGTGTTCACAGACTTGTTAAAACGTCAAATGCATCCTTAGCAGAAGAAACTTAAAATTACCGAATTGCTGTAAGCCCAAGGGCTTTTGAGTGTGTTTTCTTGGTTTGCAAATTTACCTTATAAAAACATAATTACTGCATCTTTACAAAACTATTCCAGACTAGCTAATAAAAGGTTGTCCAAATTATTTTGCAGTTAGTCTAAAATTACACATTGTGAAATAAAGTACCAATGACATAAAGCAAGAGCAGTAGTGCTGAAGTAAGGTCTTTAATGATATTTTTGTTGTTATCATTATAAGTATTAGCTCTTATTTTTTTAAAAATTAAAGGAAATGGTGTGGGCTTTTGGGAGAAAGTTTATAAATTTTAAGATAAAGAGATCGTATTAAGCTTACACTAAAAATTGCAACAAAAGAAAAATATTCCCTTTTTTATTTTTAATGCTACATTAATTAAATCAAAATGGACTCTGGTAAAATAAAAGTATACACAAATCCTTGTTTAGAAACCCTTAAATTCTATGACAACTTCCACAAACTAATTTTCATGACATCAGAGCTGAAAAAGACAGGTTTACCTTCAGTCTTGCATTTTGACTTTGTGTAGTTTAGCTTCTCACCTTCTGATATCACCAGTGGTATTGGTTCATTCATGGATAGCAACAACAGAATTAGAAATAATGCAGAAAAAAACAGACATGCTCAAGAAATACTTTTGTCTTGTAGCTGGGGAACAGGCATGCTAAGTCCTAATAAACAATGCTGATAAAATATACTTCCTGAGCTGACAGTAAATTATGAAAAAGCAAGCGTGATGGCACTGGGACAGGCATTAGTTTTTTGGAATATGATGGCTAAAAGTAAACAATATAGGTTTCAACAGGCAAAATATGAAATTATATATCTGGGAACAAGAATGCAGGTCATCTTTGGAGAGCTGTGGCTTTAATCCTGGGAATCCCTGTTATAAAAGAAGAGCTGCAGTCACAGTAGCAATCCTTGGACACAAGTCCCAGTCCTTCTGTGGCAGAAGGAGTTAATCCAATCTATAGCCAAAAAAAAATGTGGAAATTACAGCAGAAGTGGATAGATGCCACATATCCCTATATTTGGCTTTAGCGTGACTATTGCTAGGGAGTTATTTCTGATATTCAGACTGAAGAAAGATCTCCTTTAATTAGAATGAAGTCAGAGAAGAGAAATTAAAATTATTAAGGAACTGAAAAGTGAGCTTTACAGTGATAATTTACCAAAGAGGAGACTAAGAAGTTATTTGATCATATTATGTACATTTGCAAAACAGAAATAGTCTTTTCCCCTTGTGCAAGATGAGATTTAATCACATCTCATAAAACAGAAGAGTGAAGAATTCTGACGGAAATGTTTACCTCTTTTCTACACCTATACTTAATTCTGCTATGTATAGAGCACTTTAATTAAAATCCAATATTTGAAGAGGATGCAAAAATCACCTGCTTGCCTTGTTTAAAATAAAAATTCAACAGTTACTAACATTCATCTCTTTGGGTTGCCTGCAATCGTATGAAGGCAACCCTAAACATTATTTTTTCTATTTCGTTTGGTATTCCATTATCCTTCCTTACTTTAGCAATGTAGTTTTCATCCTACCTGCTACATGTTTGCTTTCAAGAGAGTCTGCTCCTGTGACTTGTCCCAGAACAATTTGCTTATACAGGTACACAGATTAAAAATACGAATAAGCCTAGCTATACTTTGAGACACTCTTACATCTCAGAAATCATGTGTAACAATCCATGTAGATTATCTCCCAGTGTTGTCCAGAAAAAGCAAGGCTTTGCAGAGGTTAGAAGCCCTGTCATACCCTGGAATTGACAGTGCTTACCCTATACCTGCCTAGATGGCGTTTAGCACAGGGGTCATGTTGAGGGCTTAAATCATTGGACTAACTAGGCTTCACTTCATGCTGCAAAAATATCAACTGTCAGGTAAAGCAGCAGAGAAAACAGTTTTGACACACTCATTACGGGTTGTCTTTCATCCATCATTGTTTGGCTTTGGGTTTTTTCACTATATCTTAGTTTTCTGCAGGTCCTTCAGTTCAGTATTTGACATTGTTTCAAAAAATATTACATGACAAGACATCATAATTATTCTGTCATGATGATCTGGTATATTTGAATGTATGAATCCTTTGTAAATAAAGTGAAGGGATATGAAAAAGAATTTTAGCACTGCAGTCTGGTTTAAGGCCTTTGATTTTACTTTGATTTGGAAATACCATGGTTCACTGCAAGCTCACCAGAGTGAGTTTAATGGATTAGAATATATTATTAAAATGAGATTGCTGGAGAAGTGTATTTCACAGATGTGAAATACTGAGGATGGAGATTAAACAAAATGACTGGCAAGAGCCTCCACTGCATTAAAAGGCAGCGTGCACTACTTTGTCTTTCTTGCCTTCTAAGATAAAAGGCAGAAGCAGCACTCCGTGTTCACTACAGCAGATGAGTTTTCTCTGTTTTTGCTTTTCTTCATTTACATTGATATATCAAACAAGATCTCTTAAAATTATATACAAAAAAAGCATTAATCTTTCATGTGGCAATATGGACTCTAAGTGTGCGTATATGTGCTTTTGAGGTTTTTTCAATGTTCTTTTCGAGATCTTTTTCTGAAACATGATTTTCTTCAAGGATTTATTTGATTCAAGAAAACGTCCTTTCATAAACAACTCCTCACCTTCTTCTCCCTGCCCCAGTCTATTTCTTTGCCTCCTCTTATCAAAACAAAACAAAAGCTTGTGTTAGATTGCTCGTGATCTACAAAAAACACCTAAAACTTTTAAAAATATTTATTTAATGTATCACATCTTTTCTTTCCCTTAACAGCATCTTGGTCCCTGTAATTTGTGATGTTATGTGTAAATTGAGAATGACTCTTTGGCAACAGCTAATGTAAAAGGCACACTGATTCCAAAGATGATGATGACTCTCAACCTCCAGTTGATTTTTCTTCTTCCAGTTCTCACTGGATGGAGCTGCTGGTGTGACTGTCGGTGCTGTTTTGAGGCCACCGAAGGATGTGCAGCATATTCACCTCCGCTCAGAGCCCCTCTTGAGCAGAATCCAGGAGCAAGCACTCCCATTTTGGTTTTGACCCTGTTTTTCTGTCTCACAAGAGTGGGATGGTTTGAGTGGCAATCCCAGCCACTGACTTTAACAGCAGATGTTACTGTTGGCTGCACAGTCCTTTGATGGCTTTTCACAGCAACAAGTATGGAGGTGACTAGAGAACCGCCAAGACTCTTCCAGGGAGTAGGGACACAGGATGCACTGTAGATGGGAGTAGTATGGTTGATATTGGTATGACAGCAGAGCACACTGTGGAGATAAACTGGCTGCATGGAGTAAGCCAGGGCTATTAGCGTTAGCCCCGCTACATCCCTGGCCCTGGAAGATCAGAGCTGATAGCTGCAGAGCAACAGGAACATCAGAGGGACCAGGTATAAGAAGAAAGGCAGTGGAAAGGGGAAGGCAATGAAAAGAAGAGGAGCCAGCACCTGCTATGGAAAAAGGTGACACTACCTTTGCTGCTCCCACTTCATCACTGATATATCAAAAATTAGCGTGAATCGTGGTTTAAGTACATGGGGTGAAACTAGACTGAAGCTGTCAATCAGCCACCCCTTGTTCTGCTACATTTTGAAGACACACTGCACTTTAATTCCTCAGTTTGAAAGGCCTAATTCTGCAATCTGAAAAAAAAAGCCGAAACTAATTGTTTCTGGGTTCCTGGAGTGAGAAGCATGCTGCTGCATAAGAGTATTGTACTTCTTTCACGTTTGTTATGATGGGGAAAGAAGGCATCAGTGGTTAAGTAATCAGAGATTTTTTGAGCTAGCATTTGAAAACATCATTTTTCTTCTTCATATAAAAGAACACTTTTGTTTCTGTTGCTGAAGGTGGCATATTGAGTTGTACAAACATGTATTAATGCTTCCATAGAAAAATCAAGGTCTTTTGTGAGTGGTGATGTCTATGATACCACTGAAGGCTGCAGAGACTGCAGTCCTGAGGAGGTTTATCTCTTGTTCTGATTGTCTAGCAGGACAAAAGGGAAAGCAGCACTGATTCTAAACACCGGGCCGCTCACTTGCAGGAGCAGTTCAAGAAGCCAATTTGCAGTGTAGTAGTTTCTTTGGTTTGGTATGTTTGAATTATGTGGCATGGTGTCATGATTTTTAAAGATGTGGAGAAATGGGCAAACAGGATTCTCATAAAGTTCAACAAAGAATAACTCCTTGCACCTGGGGAGGAATAAACTCATGCATGAGTACGCACTCCAGGCCAGCTGGCTGGAAAGTAGCTTTGCAGAAAAAGACCTGGAGGTCCTGGTGGACAAGAAGTTGGCCATAAGCCAGCAAAGTGCCCTTGGAGCAAAGGCAGCCAGCATTTTGTATTAGTGGCATTGCCAAGGTGATCCTTGGTGATCTGAGATGATGGAGGGAAGTGAATCTTGCCCTCTACTCAGCACTGGTGAGGCCACACTTGACATGTTGAGTCCAGTTCTGGGCTTCCCCATAAAACAGACATGGACATGACATACTGCAAATAGTCCAGCAAAGGGCCACAAGGATGATGAAGGGACTGGAGCACCTTATGTATGAAGAGAAGCTGAGAGAGTTGGGACTGCTCAGCCTGGAGAAGAGAAAGTTCAGGGGTATCTCATCAATGTATATAAATGCAAAGAAGATGGAGCCAGGCTGTTTTCAGTTGCATACAGTGACAGGATCAGAGGCAACAGGCACAAAGTGAAACAAGGAAGTTCTTTCTGAATATCAGGAAACACTTCTTTCCTGACAGGTTGTGGAATCTCCATCCTTGGAGATACTAAATAACCCAGGACATGGTCCTGGGCAACTGTCTCCAAGTGGCCCTATTTAATCAGCGGGGTTGAATAATATGACCTCCAGAGGTCCCTTGCAACCTAAATCATCCTGTGATTCCTTTGGTATAAGTATCAAGAATATATCCTTTAGCTTTACATTAACGCCTTTACAGAACAGCTGATTATCAGCAACAGCTCTAACATTTAATAGTTCAAGGATCATGTTTCTGTACTTAAATTTTGCAGACTTTTCATAGCTTCAAATTATTTTCTTTGAATTATTGTTCAGTGTAATCTCTTTATGCTGTTGGAGGTCATTTCTTTATTAGTGCGTTGCACTAGTGGGTAAAGGAAGAGCAACTGACGTCACTTACCTGTACTTATCCAAACCATTTAATGCTGTCCCACACAACATCCTTGTCTCCAAATTGGAGAGACACGGATTTCATGGATGGACCACTCAGTGGACCAGGAATTGGCTGGATGGTCACACCTCAAGAGTTGTGCCAAACAGCTCAATGACCCAGTGGGCACCGAATGAGTGATGTTCCTCAGGGGTTCCTCAGGGGTCAGTATTGGAACTGGCACTGTTTACCATCTTTGTCAGTGACACGTGCAGTAGGATTGAGGGCACCCTCAGCAAGTTTGCCAGTGACACCAGGCTGTGTGGTGTAGTCGACATGCTGGAGGGAAGGGATGCAATCCAGAGGGTACTTGACAGGCTAGAGAGGCGGGTCTGTGTGAACGTCATGAAGTTCAACAAGGCCACAGGCAAGGTCCTGCACCTGGGTCAGGGCAATCCTAAGCATAAATACAGGCTGGACAAAGAATGGACTGAGAGCAGCCCCGAAGAGAAGGACTTAGGGGTATTGGTGGATGAAAAGCTGGATGTGCACTGACAATGTGCACTTGCAGCCCAGAAAGCCCAGCCCAGAAATATCTTGGGCTGCATCAGTGTGATCAGTAGGTCGAGGCAGGTGATTCTCCCCCTCTACTCCACTCTTGAGACCCTCACCTGAAGCAGTGCATCCAGCTCTGGAGGCCTCAACACAGGAAAGACATGGACCTCTTGGAGCAAAGGAAGGCCACAGAAATGATCAGAGGGATGGAACACCTCTTCTGAGCAAACAGGCTGAAAGAGTTGGGGTTGTTTAGCCTGGAGAAGAGATGGCTCCAGGGAGACATTACAGCAGCCTTCCAATACCTAAGGGGGACCCTACAAGAAAACTGGAGAGGGACTTTTTACAAGGGCATGGAGCGATAGGACAAGGAGTAATGGCTTTAAAATCAAAAGAAGGTAGATTTACGTGGCATATAAGGAAGAGTTTTTTTGACTGTGAGGTTGGTGAGGCACTGGAACAGGTTGTCCAGAGAAGGTGTGGATACCCCATTCCTGGAGGCGTTCAACACCAGCTTGGATGAGGCTCTGAGCAACCTGATCTAGTGGAACATAGAATCATAGAATAACTAGGTTGGAAGAGACCCACCAGATCATCGAGTCCAACCATTCCTATCAGAGGGATTGGAACTGGATGATCTTGGAGATCCCTTCCAACCCAAGCCATTTATAAACACAAGTACGCTAACTACAATTTAGGTTTTTGCTGTGTTTCTACACCAAGAAACTCAAAAGAAAGAGCCACTGAAATTCTGTCATGTGCCTCTCATGTGGACACAGGTTTTCATGGCATATGTTTGACCATATGGAACTGATAACTTTTATATAATACATTTTACCTGGGAACGTGATACTGAATAAAAGGATTTTTTAGTATGAGTTATAATCTTTTCCTCGTGATAAGAAAGCTCACCCCAAGCATTTCTGGACCACATACTGAAATAATAAAAATGGCACAACGTAGTTCAACAGATTCAGATCATGAGCTGAAGGCATCCTAAGTCCTAATCCTTAGCCTATTTCGTTTAGATATTTTTTACTCCATCAAGTCACTTAACACATTTTTTTTAATGTCCCCTGCAAAGTGGACATAATAATATCATGCTGTGTTCCTTAATTTGTTTCATTTCTCCAAAAAGTGCACACATTGGGATTCTGGGTTTTGAATAATCAGACTAGAATGAAAATTACAATAGGATGATTCATACAGTTCAGAAACATCTCTAGCAGTTTAACAGTATTAAATCTTGGTATTGATGTATCAGTCCCATTTTTGCTATAAATTTGCACAGATTCAGATTTCATTTTTACAGCATGGTTTTCAGCCTCGGTAAGCAAAAGACATGACTGAGGTTCTTTTTTTGTTGGCCAGGATAGACGTCAAAGTACTTTGCATTCATGCGAAGAAACCATACTTCTTGAAGGGAAAGGAGAGGTGAAAAATGAGTGGAAAAGAAAAGAAGCATTTTTTTTTCATATTGTATTTTGTCAAATTCATACTCGTTTTGTGTTTCATATAAGATTTTTTAATTTGTTTAAAGAAAGGCTCCCTAAGGCTATCCATCAATCAGAAGATTTTTTGTAATGCAGGTTTTAAGTACTCGGTCAATTAGTCCAGTCTTCTCCATTTACTGCACTGTGTTTCTGAAAGAACATGGGTGATACAGAAAAGAAACACACTTCAAGATGTTGTTGCAAATACATTCATTTTCGTATTTCATCCATTTCCCCCCCCTTAGATAGATAAAACATGACAGATGTACATTAAGTCCTTTCTTCTGGCCAAGGAGGAAACATTTACTCCTTGCACCAGTAGAATGGGACTGTTAAAAGCATTAGCTCTGTAAATGCATGCACTGGTATACTACTTGATGGAGTATCTTAAATACTTGAAGAAATTAATCACTGTTCTCCACCAAAGGAGCTGTTATTGAGAAACTCCTTCATTCCTCCCTCCCTGGTGATGAGCTCAAAACCTCTATTGCTGGCCTACTTCTGTCTTACATGCAACCAAATGAGAAGACCAGACTCTTGGGAATCTTCTTGGCTGACCAGGTGTGCTTTTACAGTTCTCCAAAGCCATGACACAGCAGTGAAGAGACACCACAATTCCATAGATATGATGAAACATAGGAAAGTCAAATATGTGTGTACAAGTATCTGGGACATATTAAAAAAATACAGTGATACTGTTTCTATGGAACATGTAACGTCAAGCAAACATACCAAGACTGCATCAAGAAATTTTATGGGAATACGCCTTGGAGGCTAATTTGGACCTCATCGACCCTAGGGCTTTTGGAACCAAAAAACCCTCTCCCTCTTCTTTTTCCTTTGTTCAAGGAAATATCAGTAGTATGAATCCGAGTTAGCAGAACTGAATGCTAAGTTAGTTTAATGAGTGGCTTGCGTTGAGCTTGAGATGATTTTACCATGAAAACATTACTCATATTTCCGTAGTTAGGTTTGAGGCACAGCTCTTAACAACATCATTTCCATTCTATCTAGCCTAAACTTTTACTCAGATGAACAATCAGTACAAATTATTCTGTGAACTTATTTTCAGATTCCTAGGATTAAAATTATGTCTGCAAGGACTCAGAACGTGTAATTGCTCATTACTTTCTCCTAAGCATGCCTGAAGGCAAAAATAAGGCAAAAATTCTGGGGAAAAAAAAAAAAAGCTAGTATATATTCATTTGAAGCAGAATCTGGTATGGTATTTTTCACTGGTGCTCTGGGAAGCCTTTGTAGGACATCCTATTTTAGCAGCAAGCTGTCCAACTGAGTATCAGTGGAAAGAGTGGGCTTTGGGGTAAAGAGAAAAGCTGAATGAGCATAAAGATTAATCAAAGCTGTTTTCTGGCTACATCGCTTCCGCAAAGCTTCATCGTAAATTCAACCAGAAACAATATTATTCAAAGATCTTTTACTCTCAGACATACACATACAACACAAGCTGACAAGAGCATAACAGCACTCCTCCTCCTTTTCTCCCTCACATGTGTACACGGTTTTTCCTCACAGGACTTTGTAAACCCTTTTCAAAACTATAACTCTTGCAGCATAAAGGAGTCCTATTTCTTGGTGTTTTCTTTTCTTTTTTTTTAAACATTGCTGTCAGATAAAATTCACTGTTGTTAAATAAATAAGCATTTATAATGCTGAAAATACTGACAATTTTTTAGATTTCTACAGGAGCTATAAGTGAGGAAGGGAGGACTTGTCCAGCGACAGGGGATGAGGATGAGGCTGAGGTACTTAATGCCTTCTTTGCCTCAGTCTTTAATTGTAAAGAAAGTTGTTCCGTCTGTGTACAAACCCAGGAGCTAGAGGAGCAAAATGAGGCTCCCATGATCCAAGAGGAGGTGGTCAGAGCCTTGCTAGCCCAACTAGACAGCCACAAGTCTATGGGGCTGGATGGGATTCATCCAAGGGTATTGAAGGAGCTGGCGGATGTGCTGGCCAAACCCCTTTCCATCATCTTCCAGCAGTCCTGGAAGACTGGGGAAGTCCCACTGGACTGGGGGCTGGCTGATGTTGTGCCCATCTACAAGAAGGGTCGCAGGGAGGACCCAGGAAACTACAGGCCTGTCAGTCTGACCTCAGTGCCAAGGAAAGTCATGGAACAGGTGATCTTGAGTGCTATCATGA
This sequence comes from Phaenicophaeus curvirostris, assembly GCF_032191515.1. Taxonomy (NCBI): domain Eukaryota; kingdom Metazoa; phylum Chordata; class Aves; order Cuculiformes; family Cuculidae; genus Phaenicophaeus; species Phaenicophaeus curvirostris. Next base: position 43,714,269 of record NC_091395.1, read on the forward strand.
AGCACATGCAAGAGAACCATGTGATCAGGCCCAGTCAACACGGGTTCACAAAAGGCAGGTCTTGCCAAACTAACCTGATCACCTTCTATGACAAAGTGACTCGGCTGCTGGATGAGGGAAAGGCTGTAGATGTGGTCTTCCTGGACTTCAGTAAAGCCTTTGACACAGTTTCTCACAGCGTTCTGCTTGGGAAACTGTCAGCCTCTGGCCTGGACAGGCGCACACTCTCCTGGGTGGAAAACTGGTTGGCTGGCCGGGCCCAGAGAGTGGTGGGAAATGGTGTGAAATCCAGCTGGAGGCCAGTGACAAGTGGGGTTCCCCAGGGCTCAGTGCTGGGTCCAGCCCTGTTCAATGTCTTTATCAATGACCTGGATGAAGGCATTGAGTGCTCCCTTAGCAAGTTTGCAGACAACACTAAGCGGGGCGGAAGTGTGGATCTGCTGCAGGGTAGGGAGGCTCTGCAAAGGGATCTGAACAGGCTGGACTGCTGGGCTGAGACCAATGGCATGAGGTTTAACAAGGCCAAATGCCGGGTCCTGAACTTGGGGCACAACAACCCTATGCAGAGCTACAGACTAGGAGAAGTCTGTCTAGAAAGCTGCCTGGAGGAGAGGGACCTGGGGGTGTTGGTTGACAGCCGACTGAACATGAGCCAGCAGTGTGCCCAGGTGGCCAAGAAGACCAATGGCATCTTGGCTTGTATCAGAAACGGTGTGACCAGCAGGTGCAGGGAGGTTATTCTCCCCCTGTACTCGGCACTGGTGAGACCGCTCCTCGAATCCTGTGCTCAGTTCTGGGCCCCTCACCACAAGAAGGATGTTGAGGCTCTGGAGCGAGTCCGGAGAAGAGCAACAAAGCTGGTGAAGGGGCTGGAGAGCAGGTCTTATGAGGAACGGCTGAGAGAGCTGGGGTTGTTTAGCCTTGAGAAGAGGAGGCTGAGGGGAGACCTCATTGCTCTCTACAACTACCTGAAAGGAGGTTGTGTTTAAGTGTCTGAAGAAACCCAACATAACATATTTTCAGACGCTTTTGTCAGATGTTTTTAGACATGAATTCTGTCACCATGCTTCATAACTGACTCTGCACTCAATTTCTGTTTGAAAGCAATGGAGGCTGAACTATGTAGATTTTCAGGGAGACAGCTGTGGCTCTTGATTCAGAGCCATTTGTGCATAGTACAAGTCAAAGTTGTAACAGCTGTAAGTTTCTTCAGGGACATCACTCTAGTGGATCATCAAGTTAAGGGAGTCACTTGCTATGCATGAAAGGCTACAAACATTCCTTTTTTGATCATACTCAGTCCCAAGAACAGACTTGCTGTGAAAGAAGAAGCAAGAAGGGAGTATCAAGAGATTAACGATGCTAGTACGGACTGGAGTATGCTTCTTGTTATGTGATGGGATACAACCATTTGTCTTTGTTGGATTCAGCCAGGTTTGTATTCCAGATTTTTGCATAGGCATTTTTCCTCCTAGCTGATAACAGTAAGTAGAAAGGGCACAAAATACTTATTATTCTAATTCCTTTTAATTTAACCCTTTACCTATGTACTACTTACAATACGAACTTCTCCAGACTGGTTAAACATGCATACGCAAAGCAAAAGAAGGAACAATTAGCTCCTTTTTGTTAAGCGTATTTTGTTATTTGTCATACTTACTGATAAATACTTAAGTCATGCCATAGCTACATTGTTCCATGCTTTTGGACGATTTCATATGCATCCTTCTGTGTTTTGAATAAAGCATGCTTACATCTTCTGAACTATGCTGTCTTATGCAATTAGGCCAAACAATCTGTGGTATGCTGTCAGCTGACAATGTCAGCACAAAACGCTAGGCAGGTTATCAGTTGAAATGTAGGAGGTACAGTTGCAAAACTACTTTTAGTTGGAATTTATTGCATGTTTTAGGCTAAAAAGGATCATTATGAACATCCGTTCTCCATTCCTGTATTAGACATGAAAAAGCCATTAAAAAACAGTGGAAGAAATTATTTTCTACCAGGCCAAACTGCAAAAAAATAAAAAAGAAAGAGAGGATAATTGGACTCTGTTTTGTACAACAGTAGCAGTCCTTCAAAAACCTAAATGTTCTCAGTGGCAATATTAAAGGTCTGGCATCTAATAACACAAATACTAGTCACTTTCTGTCAGTCTGACTTCAAATATTGTCATTTCTAAGCAGTCCAAAGCCAATGTTCTGGGATGTAGACTCTAACTATGAATACGAACACAATGAAGTACTCAAACAATGGAAAATGAAGGGAGAAAGGGGAGAACCAAACACTTAACCACGCAACAGCTCGTATTTTAATGTGTAAGGACATCTGTATAGGGACACACAAGTATATGCACAGAAATTAGGCAATTACATAATAATCTTAGTATACGTATTTCCAAAAATTAAAAACTGCAATTATGATCTATTTTTGCAAATGAAAATATTGATGCTTTCTGATGAAAAGTTTTGCCCTGGTAAAGATGGCTATAAAACAGATCCACATCCACAATTGCATTGATCTCATCTGACCAATAAACAAAGATGTAACTCCAGCTGCCTTGGTGGTAGCATACAATAGGAATTGGGTATTACCTCAGGTGCTATAACTAACTTCAGAGGAAGTATTGACATAAATGACGATTCAGTTTTGTCTTGGTATTCCAGATATCCTAATCTCGTGCCTTCTTTTGTGTGGATTATTTAGAAAGTAGGAATATGTGAGTGTTGCTGTATAAGAGGCCCACTTTTTCAGGATGAAAAAGGCTGCATCATCATAAAAGCTCCCTGTTAATACCAAAAATAAGAAACTGGCAGCTACTTTTAGAAAGCAAAGTATACCCTTCTATCGCTTTTAATCAACTCACATAACAAAATGTCTTATTGATAACTCAAACTGAACTTTAAAAAGGAAAAGGAAATCCCATTTATCCTGCCCCACAACTGCCACATGTACTTTCACACTGTAGGCTATCACCTATAAACAAGTTTTTAAAATAAAGGTAGACTATTTAAAAGGATATAAATGTAAATGGATAGCAAAAGTGCTTCTTTACAGTGATGGAAAATAAGACTGGACTTCATAAACCAATCAGCTCATTGAAACTTCTCAATGAAGTTAGTCTGTCACTTTAATAGGCAATGATCTTCTTGCTCACCCTAAGCACCTGAATTCTTAAGGATCTTCAGAAGTTAGTGTGGCTTATTTTTTTCTCCACTGTTTACCACAGGGGGCTTACTTCATGTATGTAGTTTCACTGCACATTACCTTACTGCAACAGATGTAAAACAAAATCTTCAAGATAGCCTGGAGCTCAACACACCAGCCATTTGCAGAGATACTGTTACAGAATAAAAAAAAGTGGAATGGCTAAAATAATAAAGGTCATAGCTGTACCAGATTTGTAATTAGCTAAATCAAAATCATATCTCACTGGTACTTTTTTCTGCTTAGGAGCAGATCCAGCAATGGGACTTAGACACCTATAAATTAGTTACTGCAATGCCTGTCAGCTATGTGGCCTCTGAAGTGGAATCAAAAATTTTGTTAAACACTGAACAAATTCAATATTTAAGAAGCATAAATTGTCTCAGAAGAATAATTCATAGAGCTGAATGCTAGAGATAGTTATAGTGGAGCAGATAACCAAATTTAAAAAGAAAAAAGAAAAAGAAGAAAAGGACAGCTCTGGGTCTCAGACTTCCTCTCCCAATGAAAGTTTGTTACATTAAACCAGTAACTCAAAGTGAAAAGGAATAAAACATCCTAAAAAGCAGGAACTAAAACTTGAGTTACTTCAGAGTCTCGGCTGCTAAACTAGGGAGTCAGATTCCCCCATGGGTGCTTCATTTCTGGTACCAAATCTTGGGAATCAGATACACAGGCAAATTAATAGAGTTCATTAAGTTACCTTCTATCAGCTGAACTATGGTAATCACCCCGGAGTACTCTTCTACTGTGGCAAAAGTGAGATAACCACACTGTAATTCACACCTGGTTTCCATACCTAATGCAACTCAGCTGTCTGCTTATGTGCCAGGACAGGTTGGGGCACAGGTGGGGTGTGTGTGCCCTTACTCTCCACTGGTGCTTCTGTTCAAAAAGGAAAAAAGGGCCGTGAGTTTAGGTACTTCCAGGGTTAGAGAAGGGTTCCCTCTTTTATTTAAATTTCGAACTCAGGTATTTAAAATGTCAAGTTCCTTCCTAGGAACCCTTGAGACTTACTGGAGTTTAGCAAGAGTTCAGGAGGACGCAGAGCGAGGTTAGTGGAGCCTGACCTCACCTTGCATGAGGCGAAACAACTATTTCTATATTGCAAATGTAAATAATGTGATCAAATCACTTCTTAGGCTCCTCTTTGCTAAGTCCTCATTGTAAAGCTCACTTTTCAGACCCTCAATAATTTTATTTCTTCTCTTCTGTTCACAAAGGCTTGTAGTGACAGGACTAGGACCAATGGGCATAAACTGGAGAGCGGCAGATCTAAACCAGACATAAGGAGGAATTTCTTCACAGTGATGAGGCACTGGCACAGGTTGCCCAGGGAAGCTGTGGCTGCCCCATCCCTGGAGGTGTTCAAGGCCAGGTGGGATGTCCCTGCCCATGGGAGGAGGGGGTGGAACTGGATTATCTCTAAGGTCCCTTCCAACCCAAACTATTCCACGATTCTCTGACTTCACTGTAATTAAAGGAGATCTTTCTTCAGTCTGAATATAATAAATTATTGCCTAGCAATAGTCACGCTAATGCCAGTAGAAGTGGATCGATGCACCTCACTGGGACTTCTCCCTCTGTACTTGGCACTGGTGAGACCGCTCCTTGAATCCTGTATTCAGTTCTGGGCCCCTCACTGCAAAGAAGGATGTTGAGGCTCTGGAAAGAGTCCAGAGAAGAGCAACAAAGCTGGTGAGGGGGCTGGAGAACAGGCCTTATGAGGAGTGGCTGAGAGAGCTGGGGTTGTTTAGCCTGGAGAAAAGGAGGCTGAGGGGAGACCTCATTGCTCTCTACAACTACCTGAAAGGAGGTTGTAGAGAGGAGGGAGCTGGTCTCTTCTCCCAAGTGACAGGGGACAGGACAAGAGGGAATGGCCTTAAGCTCCGCCAGGGGAGATTTAGGCTGAACATTAGGAAAAAATTTTTCACAGAAAGGGTCATTGGGCACTGGCAGAGGCTGCCCAGGGAGGTGGTTGATTCACCTTCCCTGGAGGTGTTTAAGGCACGGGTGGACGAGGTGCTGAGGGGCATGGTTTAGTGTTTGATAGGAATGGTTGGACTCGATAATCCGGTGGGTCTCTTCCAACCTGGTGATTCTACGATTCTATGAAACCCTCTCCACCTCCAGGAGCCAGCGGCAAACCCGCCCGTTCCCGGGACATCCCAAAGGGCGTCCCCGGGGGGGGCTCCTGCCCAGCAAACGCCACAAAGCCGGGATGTTTAAGTTGTTTTTCCCCCGCCCGCGGGCAGAGCTCGCCTGGAAGCACCAACCTCCCCCCCGTTCCAAGCTTCTCGCCTCCTCCTTTCCCACCGCCCCCTGCCCCGCGGGGCTCCCTTTCCGCCCCGCGTTCCCCGGCAGCGCCGGGCAGGGGTTAACCCTGAGGAATGCGGCGGGAGGAATGCGCATGCAGATGAGACGGATGCTAATCTCATGCTAATGAGCGGCGGCCGCCCCGGGGCTCAGCCGGGCTCCCCGCGCCCCGGCGGCAGCTGGGCAGCCCCGGCCCGGCTCGGCGCGGCTGAGAACCGGCCCCGAGCGGGGCTTCCCCGCTCCCGGACCCCTCCCCCGGCTCGGCGGGGCCTCCGCTGGCTTCCCGTCCTTTTTTTTTTTTTTTTCCCCCCGTCCCCTAATGGAGCAGCTCCCCGCGCCGCCCGGCCATGCCTAGGGAAGCGGGGGACGGGCAGCTCCCCTTACCCGATGGCTGGGAGGAGGCGAGGGATTACGACGGCAAAGTCTTCTACATCGACCACAACGCCAAGCAGACCAGCTGGATCGACCCCCGGGACAGGTGGGCGAGGGGGTGGGGCGGGGGGGGGGGGGGGGCTGGAAGCCACGGGGATGGGCCGGGAGGAGCCCCCGCCCGCACCCCCTTTCCCCTCGGTGCGCGGCTCTGACCCCGAGTCGGTGCTCGGGGCTGGGGGAGAAAAGCCTGTGTCCAGCCCTTCCCGGAGGTGCCAGGGGTCGCTGTAGTTTGGGGAGTTCCCGGCAGGTACCGAAGTTGGCGAATCCCTCCCAGTGCAGCGGCTCGGCCATCCCGTGCCCCCCTCTTCCCCCTCCCACAAAGTAACTCAAGTCCCCAAAACTTCGCGTGTGTTACGAAATACAACGTTGCCGTCGAAAACCCCGCTGTCCAGCCATCAAAGCCCTTCGAAACGGGTGGAACGAACTGCACTGAATTATAAATGAAGGCTGCGGTTTCTGTTTCTCCGGCGGAATCAGGAGAGGTGGCTGCAAGCTGGGCAGGGAAAGTTTTGACAAGCATCATCTGCTGTGTCTGCCCCCACCCTAACCCCCCCCGTCCTGCGAATTCCAAATTCCAGTAAGTGGCAAACCTAACGCTGAAATTCCTTTGTGCTTCAGGACACGTTAAATACCTTGTAAATATTAGTGAGGTGATAAGGTAGGCAGGACGGTGTTACTCCAGGTACCTGGCCGGCTTGGGTGGTTCAGTGTTGATTTTTTTTTTTTTTACTGCTGGCAATAAACCCCAAAGATTTACTCTGCAAATAGTGGATTTAAAGCTTTCTTTAGTTTTAGACTCTTAATTTAGACTAGGCGTACAGAGGAATTTCTTCACGATGAGAGTGGTGAGGTGCCCAGGGAAGCTGTGGCTGCCCCATCCCTGGAGCTGTTCAAGGCCAGGTTGGATGGGGCCTTGGGCAGCCTGGGCTGGTGGGATGTCCATGCCCATGGCAGGGGGGTTGGGACTGGATGATCTTTAAGGTCCCTTCCAACCCAAACTATTCTACAATGCTATAATTCTAATTTGTGTTTGCAAGGCAGAATCCAAAATGCTGCAATTGCGGTAATGGAAATCATGACATTGACTTGTGCTCGTTATAATAGCACCTCATGAGTATGCTAATTTAAAATTTTTTTACACATTTTTGTAGTTCTGAAAAGTTTAGGGGTGGTAAACTTTGAGTCTTCACTCTGATCAACAGAGTAGACCACCAAGTGTGTAATGCACTCGCATGTTATTGATATCTTGATTCCAGATGAAAGCGAAATCAAGCCCACACTTGATTTGTAGTGGAACTGAGGAAGAAAAGACCTTCCTCAGAAAGAACAGTGTTTGAATTAATTGTTAAGCTATGTCAGTCGTGCAAAACAAACAGACATTTTGCCGTAGATGCTTGAGGGAATCTGAATCTGTGCTTTAGTGTACATGGCTCAACTGTGAAGCTGCACAGGAGACAGACTGATAAGCCCATTTAACATGTGGGTTACAGTATTTGTATTTACAATATCCATATTTAAAACCTGTATTTGTATTGGTGACCTCATTTGGAAAACTGAATAAGAAATGCGTGAAAATCCTGTGATAACTTTGCTTTAGATCCCATTGTACCTTCCAGGTATCATCTTACATTGTCAAAATGAAGATAATAGATTCTAACTGAAAACACATTTCCTTGTTTGATGATGCTTTGGGACTTTTTTTTTCACTCTAACTATTTTCTCTGATGGAGGTCATAAAGTTTTTATAATGTACTTGTGGAATATCGTACCACATGGGCTCCTAAAATGTTTCATCGGGAAAGTAAGTGTAGAATAGATAAGTTTGTTTTTTTTATGAACGGTATTCCTTCTGCTGTGTTATACTGCATTCCCTGGATGATTATATAGAAAAATCATGATTGATGTTTAAAATAATTTTTATCTTTTTTGATTTAGAAGATACAAATAATGCAGAGTAGTGTTGTGAGACATCAGGCATATGTCTGTGGGTTGCCAGGTGTATTTGAGCACAATTAGGAACCTCTTTGTTACTGATTTAAAATATTCATGTCTAGAAATAAGTTGGCAGTTGAAAATGCCATGTTTCAAAGCTTTTGGGAAAATTTTGTGTCTGGTATTTTTAGTATAGTGGAGCTTTTTCCCATGTTTTCTAGACTGTTCTGATAGAACATGTATTTGTTACTGCTTATAAGGTGTAAGTCTGTTAATATAATGGTAGCCTTGTGTACAGCTGTGAAGAAAACCTTGCATCAGCTCCAAGCTCGGAGCTCAGTTTTCAGTTTTGCCCACTTCATTTATCTGAGTAATCCCATTGATGTTAGAGAAGCTCACACTTGTAAGGGCAAGAGTGACTTGGCCTGTTGTGGTTTCGGAGTGTTGTGGAAGCTGTTTGAACTTCTCTGTTCTTCAGGGGGTTTTAATGTTTTGCACTGTTCTCTCTCCAAGCTTTTAGGTTACCGTGTTGATTTGTTTTGAAGACTGGTGGCCCAAAAGAGAGGAGACTTGAAGATTTGAAGTGTGAGAAAGAGAAATGTAAAGGCAATGTGGAAGTTACAGTAACATTTTCACTAACGAAGTGTATAGACATTATTTCTTTGTTTATGACTCCTCCAAGCTAGTGCAAACTGAACCAGCTAATCTGGACAGTTCTTCTGAAAATTATTTACTTACTCTAAGAAGGGAAATAGCCCAAAATGTAAATTGTATCCTACTACTATTTGGTAAGATTATAAAAAGATAACTATGGACTGAAAAGGACGAAACAGATGCATAAGTGAGAAAGGTTGAGAGGAATTCATCTTTCTCTTTGAAGTTCCCTTGAGATTCTTTCAGGTTCCTGGGGTAATGAGTTTCAGTAAGGTGTTGGTGTGGGTTTGTTTCTGGTAGATGATTAAGAGGGTTTTGTGGTGGAGGCAGAAAACTTTGAAAGGAAAATTTTTCTTTTTTTCCATCATTTGATGCATATGAACATGTTTGTTATGTTTCTTAGTGGAACCAACAGAGTAGAGCACCAAGGAGGAGTAGAATAGGAGATGGGAGTCTCGGTACCCTCAGATCTTCAGCAGTTGGATGACATTTGGGTTTCTAACTAGGAACGCAGGACTTCTCGTATCTTGGTTTCTACTTAGTGAGTTGTCCACGTTCCACTACCAGTCACCACTGACTCAAAACAGGTATCTTTCATTTTAGGCAAGCTATTAAAAAAAAATACAAATTCAGAAGCTGCAAGTGATCTTTATTTAAATGTTTATCTGCACTCTTGTCGGTACTAAGGAGTGAGCTGCTATGAAAACAAAGCTATCCTTTTTCTTTCCACTTTTCACGAAGGAGAAAAATGTGTTTAAAATATCTTTGTACGTTTGAAATAGTTCATCTTATGCTTTTGCTAGAATGTTTCCAGTGTACTTGCTAACTATATAACTGAGATGGTGCTTGAGAAATATCAAGTGTGCAGAAACCAGAGAACTTCACAAGTTAAGAGACAGTGAAAGAGTTTTTGTGCTGATTGTGGAGAGGGAGTGCAGTTTCCATTGCTGCTTTCATATTTTGGGGAGGAAAACACTACAGTCTTTATCACAGAATTCTATAACCTGTGCAACATTTGTCTGAATTAGAACCTTTATTACGTTTCAGCAATTAAATGGTATGTGCCATTTTCCCTTGGAAATGAAGGACATTTTGTTCCTTACTTTTTCACTGAAACTTGTTTTCTTTTGTCCTGTGAACAGCAGAGGCTGTGAGGAGGGAATATACTGAGGTTGAAGTTACTTGAGCAGGGGGACTGTTTCTTTCCTGGGCGCTGCTGGAGTTCATGGGTGCTTGGTAGGAAGCTTCTAGTCACACTGGAGATTCAGAGAAATAAGGGATATTGTTCCAGTGAAAGTTAAAGGTAGCGAAAAAGAGGCAAGCGGAAAAGGGAATAGCATGATAGAAGGCATCATCAGAGACTGGAAAATAAATTTGGCTAGATTCTTTTATGCATGGAAGTAAGCAGCTGTGTGGTGACAGATAATTATTCTACTCAGTGCTTGGTGTCTGAGGCAAGTACAGTTCTGTGGTTGAAACTAGTGACTGCAGGACTTCAGCTAAAATAAGAAAAACTTCTGAAATGTTAAAACTTCTGGGTGGGAGGAAACATAATCTAGGCAAGATATAGGATTATGATTCATGTGTCCTTTGAAGAATGGTGATGTTAAATTGTAAGTGTTAGTCATTGCGTTGCAAAAGGGATGGATCCTAATTCTGTTTTAAGTGCAAATCTTGACATTGCTGATTTAAGGTACCACTTGAGCAACTACTGATAAATCCTTTGTTTAGCTTGCTGCTTGCTAAGAATGAATTTAATGACAAACTGTTGGTGAAAGTTCCATTTTTTATTCTGTTTCTATTTTCCTTTGCATCTCACTTGTTTGCTAGTAGCTCAGAAGGGACCAGGGCTTTTACATTTGTGGTGGTGTGGGGCTCTTAAATGATCACCTCAACATACCTTACGAATTTGTAACCTTATTAAGAAATAGTCGCCAACCTTTTTTTGAAAATTAGTAAAGATTCATTTGATGGTACTCCAAGTTGTGTAACTGGCAATAATCCCGTAGTGAGATAGGATAATGAGTCCTGCTTCTTCCCCCCCTCCCCCCAGTATCTTTTTCAGCTTTGTTTAATCCTTGAGAATCATTTGCTTGTTTTTATCCAAACTCTGCATAATTTGTTCCTGTCTCCTTGTCTGCTCAGGAATGTGCATATTCCATGTGAAACTGTCTGGTATCTCATACCAGTTTCAGTGACAGGTTGGGAACTGCTTTTACTTAATTGATGTGTATTTATTCAAAATAAAACCCGTGATGCAAGTACTGAACTTGCAATGAGAGACTAGCTGTCTGAACTTCTGACACCTTCATTTGTTTATCCAGTTTAAGGTGGAATTCTAATATTACAGTGCTAATATAGCTGTGATAGCATCAGACAGTGTTAAAATACATAGCGATTGTGTATGTAGGTTCTTTAACAAGTCTGTAGTTTGCTTTGTTGATTTTTAGCGTTGCTGAAAACGACTATGGTAACTCTGAGATAGTGCTTTTATTCTTTATTTCTCCAGGAGTGATAGGCCTGCACTGTATCTTTCATCTCAGAGCAGGAGAAGTTAACAAGTCAGGAAATGGTATGGAGTATTTGCTTATGTGTGCAAAGTATGTTCCCCGCTGGTTAAAGCCAAGGATTGTGACCTGGTATGTAAAGCGGGGCAAGTGGTCTAGACTGTGGTTTCTCCAGACCTGTGTCTTTAGTGTTTGCATACTGGAGCCATTTCGATTAAAAGCTATCTTGGCTCACAAGATAACATTACTGTAGTTGTCATGTACAACATAAGTCTGAATGAGATGTTGTACACCTGAAGGGAAGCAGACCTTTTATCAGCTGGATGGAGCCGAGCTGTTTGCTAGAGATGTCCTTCTACAGTATGGATAAATGAAGGCATCCTTCAGAACTATCTTATATTTTTAGAGAAGGGGAACTGGCTTTACTTTGTAATAATAGCTTTGAAAGAAATTTTCATTTTTACAGGCAAGGGTCAATATGTAGATCAGAAATATAGATAAAATTATTTACAACTTCAGAGATCTGTACAGATTACTTTAGGAGTTCTTGTTTTCCTCCAGTAAAATAACTTCTGTTCAATCCTGTGGTAAGAAGTCTACGCTTTGAATGTGTTACTAGGTTTATTAGGATAAAATAAGATGATTTCTCTGCTTCCACTTACTAATGTTTGTAATATCTACAGACAAGTTGAGTTTTGTGAAATAGCTTTTGTTTTGGTTTTCTTTCTACTTTTTAGCTTAAAAAATGTTATAGATGTTGAGATGTCACAATTTTTATATTGCACAAGTGACTAAAAACTAGAGGAATACCCATGGAAGTAATGGAAAAGGTTGAAAATGGACCAACATATAGTAACATTTCCATGGTGGCACATTTTCTGAAATGCATTTATAGAAACAATACTGAGGTTTCACAACTGTTATGCTGGGTTGTGTAAATTCTTATTACATTGACCTGCAAGGGAAATGGAAAAAAGTTGTAGAGAGGTGACACAACCCACTGAGTCTGGACTGTCACAGTTCTGTTTACCTGTCCCTCTCCTGCCACCATATAGTAAACTTACCCCAGAAGAATATTTGGCTAAATGAAACCCCTTGCACTTAGAGTTGTTTTCCAGCAGAATCATCTTTTTGAGTCACCGAATAGATACTAGGCTGGTGTGAGACATGAAGCAAGTCTGGAGCTGGGAGCAAAAGGGGAGAGTGGTGCTGTAGAAACCACGATGCAGATCAATCCTAGCTGCCATGGAACTGTCGTCTTAGGTGACCATTTCTTTTCTTTGGTTTCTCCATTGTTTTCTTGTGCGTGTGTCTCTGTTCACCTTTGCTTTGCTGTGAACCATCAGTGCAACTGTCACAGACACCTTGATCTCAAGTGTTTTCTGTCACCCAGAAACCTTTACGATGTGACAAGCTTTTCACTGACTTTTGAAATGTTTGTTACTGTGAAGCTCTTGTTGAAGAGAAATTTTGTCATTGCACAGTTGCAGAATTAGTTTCTGTTTTCCAGGAATGTGCTGCTGGTGACAATATATGGCTATATGAATAGCCAGTTTCTGCTGTGTATGAAAGTAGAACAGAAGTTCTTTGAGTTTGTATTTTTTTCCTAATTATTCATAAAATGTGTTTTAGACTTTGCTGCAAAGCACCTCACCAGAATGATGCTATAATTCAAGACTTGGAATGTTTTATTTTGTGAAGAAAAGTAGCCATTTCTCTTCATGCGTTTCAGGGAGTCATTTGTATAGACAAATAGACTTATCCTTCATTTGGAAAGAGCAGCTAGTGGCTGAAAAGGGGAGTGGTACAGTAGTTAGGGTTTCCTTTCCCTTTTGTGTTGCTTGAGTATTTTGTGGGGTTTTGCTTTGTGAGTGTAGAGTTTGGGTCTTTTTAAACAGCACATTTTGAGTGTTGCTGAATATTACTGTTCTTCCCAGTGTCTTTTTCTGTGCCAAACTGTTAGTGATGAAGTTCCTACCTGATGAAGTCAATCCCTCGCTTTTGTTTTTAAAAGGTAATGTAAAGACTTCTTGGGGCAGAGATTGCTTCCCCTCACTTGCTTTTGGAATTTTTTGGTTGGTTAGGATTTCTGGGTTAGATGCAATATGTCAGTGGTACAAATGTATTCTGTCAACTGAAACAATCACTTGCATCTCATAGAACAAGATCAGATACTATCCTTTTAAGCTGGATACTGTTTGTACTTGAAGAAAGGCAACTTAATCTCATCAACTCGGAATGCACATTGTATTCAAAGTAATTGTTTGGGTATGTAAAGACGTATTGTCTTGGTACAGCAAACTCAAATTTCTGCACTCTTCCAGTGTGTTATACAATACTGTATGTTGGACCTGCTTGGGTATGTCTGTGCTATTTTTCTCAATTCATTAAATTGAACTTCAGTCTTTATTTGAGAAACAAAAAGAAGAATGGGATGCCTTCCATAACATACTGTTTGTTCTGATAATCAGGCTTTCAATGCCTAGAAATACCAATTATTTTTTTACCTTTGGTATAGAGTAAAAAGTCTGTAAGAATCTGTATTTTAACTGAATCCTGCTAGGACCTTCTTTGTATTAGCAACATTCTCATGGTGTTAATGAGGGAACAGTACTTACACGTGTTGTTTCTTTTAAAGTACTTAAGTGCTGAACTGTAGTCTTGTACAGATAAGCATATCTTGCAGCTTATAGATATGACCTGTGAAGAATTCTTACTCTGATTAAATGCCTGGTCCTTTGCTCTTAAAAGCTTACCTCCCTCACAGAGCTGGGAATGTCTCACAAAGATGCAGGTATTTTTAATCATGTGACAGATGAACTTTTGGTATCCTGCAGATTGCGTGCAAGCACGTCATGCCATATGGCAGTATGTCAAAAAAAAAGATGTGTAGCACCTGCCTTTAGCTATGTGGCAGGCATATGTCTTAGTAGCATCTTGTCACGTAACAGGGTTTGACTAAAGTGCAGGTGTCCTCTGTTGTATAGCTGCATGGCAGTGTTTTTCTTTGGATCACACTGTGGAGGAACTATTCTGGTTGCTTCTGTCTGTCACTCTTCTGATCATCAGAAGAGACGGTGATTTGCTGTGTGGTTCTCTTAATCCTTCAGAAGAGAAGGTATGGCCCACATCAGCTGAAAAAGGGGTCATTGTAACCTTGCTTACTGTCTGTGGTGGATTACAGAAAATTGCCAAAGAAAAGACGCTTATTTGTTTTTGATGAGGAAACAACGGTGTGGATTTTTTCCCTTTGTTTAATACCATCAATTGTTAAACTGTAGTCTTGTCCAGAGAAGTGTGGCTCATGGCCTGATGATCTGACCACATCCTGTGGTAGGATTCATGTTCATGAACCGTTCTGGCTGTGTAGGACCTCTAGGTGGGTGCTGCTGTCCCTGTTGAAGCCCAACTGACGCAGAGCCCAGACAGAGGTGCTGGTTTTGGCTTCTGTTCTGCAAAGATCCAGTAGAGACCAGTTGTTGTGGAGAAAGATTTATAGTGCAGTGAGGTTGGAGTAGCTGGGAGATTAACGCTTTTCTTGATTTTGGGAGGGCAATGAGCAATAGCCTTTACTTTTGTGAAATAGTCTATGGTTACTTTTGCTTGTAAAGCTCATTTGACCTCTATTTAGCCTTCTGTGATTTTGTCCAAGAGATGTATGATACAAAGTTTCTTCATGAGGAAACTTTCTCATCCTGTGTGAAACTCCTGAGCCTTCATAGGTTTTGGAGCTTGGTAGCTGCTTTTCTTTAGGAAGTGATATCTAGGTATCCGGGTAGGAACATATTAATGCATTACTTATGTTCTTAATTTGTTGTTAAAACTTTGACAGAAGTTAGGTCATGGTTCTGCCTTCCTTAATTATGCTTTTTATTTACTCTTGGATGTATTCCTAGGCATACCTAAGCCCACTGTCCTTCTCAACTCATTCCGTCAGTGCTGTCTTAATGCATTGTGCCATATTGTACAGCAGTTTTTATAAATTTTGAAGTATGACCTTGCAAATGTTATGTATGATTGTATTTTTTCTGAGAGTTTGCATTGATTTTAATCACATTCCCAGTAATGGATAGTTTTATTGTCTTCAGCATCTGTCCTAAATGAAATTTTGGGGTTTTGTTGCTTGAGAACTTAAGTGCAAAGACTTAATGCTTACTGCACTTTTTTGGTTTGAATGGAGTTGTACAGTGGTGAATGATTCTGGTTTGGCGTTCTAGGGACTTCTCAGAGATTGTGCCTTAAGCTTGTATCGCAGCTTATTTTGCAAAGCTATTCAGTACTAAGTTCCACAGTGAATAGTGAGAAGCTGCCAAAACTGGAATTGGAATGTCCATAGAACTGGAATGAAATAAAGAAAATGGGATACTGCTCAGATGATGATGTGTTCTCTGAGGGTTGACTTGAATTTCACCCTTCTGAAGTAAATAATAGTGTTCCTTTTCATTACTGGATTGGAATATAGATGTTTAGAGAAGCCCCAGAAGCTAAGGTCTTTTCTTCTATGTTTCCATGTCCTAGTGCTCCTGAACAGTAGGAGTTTTTCCAAACTTTTTCATATTTCCCATATTTTTTTTAGTTGCTAGCTTTGTTTTGCAGCAAAGTGGCTCACTGATCAGGTGCTTGAGGGGGTTACATCATGAAGAAGGATCGTTTAGAATTGAAGTACTGAATATTTAGAATATATTTTGCTGAAGCATTGAGTAGTAAATGATTGTACATAAGAAGATACAATTCAAGATAGGAAGCTAATAAGGAGTAGAGATGTCTTTCTGTAATTAATATTGTGACTATTGCAATGTTTTGAATGAGCTGTTAACACATTTACAAATGATCTGGTGAACAGTGGAATGTTATGGATGTGAATAATCATCTGAGAATTCTACGGGACATTCCTGAAATACTGTTCAAATGGCTACAGAAATTATGGGATACAACAAAGCACACAAACACTGTAAGCCTTTTTAGTCAGGCTAGTGCAATCAGTGGTTTACTACTGCACTAAGGCTTAACGTGCAGAGATTTACACAATAAACAGAGGAGTTGTTCAAGTTTCTGAGCTTTTCATGTTCTTTTCTAGTTTCCCTCTGTTACTTGGCATCCCTAGGCTCTTTTTATGTCTGCTCTTTGAGGGAAAGACTTTAGTGAACTCAAGTTTGAGGTTTCCTAAGGAGTAGTTAATTGGTTACACTGCTGTGTTAGCTAAATTAATGATACTGTGGTCTGGAAGGTGAACTGCTTATAGCAAAACAAATTATTATGGTGATATGAATTAGGCTTTTTGGTTCTCACTTTTGTTCTTGTTTGCTTGTCTGGTTGTTGTGCCTCTCACTTGTTAGCATGGCTTACAGTGATCTAAAATGAGCCATGGACTTCTTTGCTGTGGCAGGTTGTTGATGGGGATCTGGCTGGTTCATTTGCTCAGAATTTATGAAAGCCATAAAAACTTTGTATTTCCAAGGAAGAACTGGGCAAGAAAATAAGCTTTGAGGACAAATTTAGAACAATTAAAGGGCTTGTATTAAATTTTTTAGAATGTCCTTATACAGTTGATATTTCACATTCTTTTATTTTTATCTGTCAGATTTTGCTGAGAAGTTGTTAGGTATCTTCTTTCTGGTCATAGCTGCAGTGTCTAATGTGACTAGTATTTTTAAAATGTATGAAGAGTGTTTAAAAAAAAGGGTAGGGGGGAGGGAGCAGAGTAGTTTTCCAGTAATACTGGGTTTGGCAGGTGTACTAGAGTTAAGTAGCTTCAGCCAGCTGCCTGAAGTTCTTGTGTAACATTTCTACTGCAGGTGTCTAGTGTGAGGGGTGACAGTGCTTACCAGAGCACTCTTTGTTGGTAGTGTTGTCTTTGAGGCAGAAGGTTGCAACTTTGCTGTGAACCAGAGTAGAAAGGCTTAAAAGCACCAGGAGTAAAGATGAAAAAAAAAAAATCCCATTAAAGGTCATATTGCAACAAAAGCTTATAGTACTACTGCATCAGTGAAAAGGGAATTTAATTTACTTTACTTTTTTTTTTCTTTTTATTCTGCAAAAATCGATCATCTTCCTTAAACTAGCTTTGGTACTAAAGACTTCACTTTGTGAAAGCACAGTCTCTGGATGGTGTGGAGACTAAGGATAAATTAAGTACAGAATGTGTACTGAACTTAATACTGACTTTGGTCTTCCATACGCATGTTGAAGTAAGTGAAAGTAACAGCAGGCAGTTGATGAAAATTAATGTTTTTTTAATAGAAACCACAGTGTTTTAACATTGAGATAGAATTTATACTGTTCATTATGTTGAAACTGATGTGTCAATATATAATCTGTATCCCAGAAGAGCTTTAAAAATAATTGCAAATGGAATTTCAGTGATTTGCTGAATCAAAAAGAACTGGCAGTGTAGACTGGGATTTGTGGGCAAACACTAATACAGGTTGCCCTCGGTAGTGGTGGGCATGACTCAGAGCAACCTGGTCAGATTTCAGCATTTTCCTGTATTGGGCAGGATGTCCGACCCAATGAACTCCAGAGGTTCTTTCCCATGTACATTATTCTGTTATTAAAAGGGAAAAAAAATGTTTTCTGGGGAAGGCTGGTCTGCTATTACTATAAGCAGACATTTCAGGATTTTATACCTGGCTTTTCCTTTGTTATTTACCAGGCATATGATGGTAAATGTGGCTTTATCAATGTTAGATCCTCGAATTAGCTAAATATAATATTTTGGAAAAATAGTGTCAGAGAAGTAACGTGTTGATGTAATCTCCTTAAATTCAAGGAAAGTGTTTATTATCATGAAGTGTGACATGAAGTCCTTAAAACCAAACACCTGTGCCTTTAATGGAAAAACTGGGTGATGATCAGGTGACTGCAGGACTAGGAGACTGAAATGGGCTACATTAGAATGGGAATTATGGTAGTGGGAGGTTACTAGTGGTGTTTTGTAGTATAATGACAGTAATTCAACAACTGTCCGCTTCAGTAGTGCCTATAAACAATGATCTAAAGCTTCATTTTGTTCTGGTATCAATCCTACGTGCAAAAGCATAGAAATCAAATTTCTTTCTCACTTTGAAGACCAGCTTTGCCCTGTGTAGGGATAGGGATCTCAAACACCCAGGAGTTAGCATCCACTTCTAATAACTTGAATTTCAGAATCTGATAAGTAAACTGTATGTTACATCTAGTGATTGGTTTGTTAGATACCTGTGAGGGCTATGTTATTTCCCGTGCAGTGTTAAATTTACTACTAAATGCACTAGAAGCATCTAGTTATGATTTTTTCCTGTTCCTTCAAATGTGACTTTGGTGGGACAACATTTTAAAGTTTGTTCCAGAAAGCACTTTCAGAGATGGATGATTGAAAACAACTCTCCTGAATGGCACCTTGCTGTACTTCATAGATCATAACAGCTTTTATTCACCACTGTGATTGTTTTTTAAATTACTGCCTGTGGATGGATACTTGAAAGAATTGGCCTGCTGGCTACATATTTGGTTTGATTGGGGGCTATCTTGAAGCTGGCTTTAAATTACATGGGGTTCTTGATGATCCTAGCATTTTCAAATCTTCTTTGTACTGCATGGTTTGTTTTGTTTCTTAGATTTGTGCAATTTTAGGAAGAATAGTAATTCTATCTTTAATTTTTTTCTTGTTCAAAAAAAAAGTGTGTCTTTTCAAGCTAAGATGTACAGAGAATCTTCTCTTAATTATAAAGACGCAGTTTATTTCGCATTATTTTTCCACTGGAAGCTGTAAATTATGTAATGAATAATTATTATACTAATAGTTGCTGATGGACTAGAAACTGCTTAATTTATAAGAGATATGTTTGTCACAGGGAAAGCTCCAAGTGACATCCACAACTGTGCTGTAGAAAAGCAATGCTGCTTTAATACTTGATTGAAAGTATTAATATGTCTGTAGTGTGCCATATGCTTTTTCACAGGTGAACATTTCATTGGACTGTCACTAGCAAGACAGGCAGAAGAAAAGAGAAAAAATGAATGTTGTAAGGTGAAGTGACAGTTGAAATTGGTTGAAATACTTAAATAAATAGGGTTTTTTTTCAGAAGCTGCAGTGTTAAGTCTGTGCACAATGTTCCATTCTTCCGTTTTGATGAAAAATTTTTGTTGGAGGCCCTTTTGGGAGTGCAAAAGACTGGGAAGATTTTTATTGCTTGTTAGTTGTTACTGGTCTGGAATGTGAAAGAATCAGATTCCAACCCCTTTCCTGGCTCAGAATGACTTGGTGCTATTGAAAAGCAGTCTGCCCTCAATGAATGAGACGGAAGAGGTACCTAAACATCCCAAGCCTGTTTCCTGAACTGTTTTAACCCAAGGCAGCAGGAAGATCCAGGTTTCAGTTTTGAAAATGGAACACTTCAAAAATTTTTGGGGGACCAAGGCAGACAAATGAATAAAAGGAAATAATGCTGTAGAAATTCCTATGAAATATAATTATTGTCCTCTGGATAGCATTAAGAGCTGTGCCTATGACAGAAATATTTAACCGATGAAAGGCTGTCTGTAATCTCCATAAATTCCTCTAAGATTTTTATCAAGAGCAGTTCCCAGCTTCAGTTGCCATGTCCTCTGTGCCCTCTGTTCCTAGCATTTGAACTTTTTTTGTTCAAAAAATAGCCCAAGTGAATAAGCAGAAGATAGGAATGTGGTGGAAAGAGTCGGTCTTTACCTGTTCAAATATATTGCTCCATCTGTATGAATAGTATAGAATAAATAAAAGGCAGGTAAGGGTGATGGCAGCAGGAGAATGCAACATTTTTCACTGCCGTGAAGTCCACAATACGTCTTAGCTTGTTGGCAGCTCAACAGCACAACTAGGATTGTTGGCGACTGGCAGGAGGAGCATGATTTACTCTGTACAGTTCGTACTCCTTCTTGGGTCACAAAGCTTGGCGAGGCCTTCCTTTGCAGATCCATAAAAACTGACTTTAGAAGAACCTAGCTGTGTTTTGTGCTACCTTTTCCCTTGGAAATTGCTTTCCACCTTCTGCATTCTTTCTTTCAGAGGCATATAGCAGCTGGAGGAGGCAAAATGGAAGGAAACAAAGACATTAACATCATGGTTTCAGTGTTTCAGTCCTTATATTGTCTTAGCGGGGAGTTTGCAAGCTGCAGACGTCACCCATACCCCAGTTGAGGGATTTCTCTTACCCTCTCTACCTAATTCTGCACCTAGTGACTGCAGATCATGCTCTGCAAGATGTACTCTGCCCTGTTTTGCTCTACCAACAGACAGACTGAACAGTCTTTCTGCCTAGTGTGAGTATCACAGGAGCATCATGCCATGTGGATAATTTTTTCCTGTGTCCATGTTGTCTGGAGCAGTATGGTGAACTGCTTCACGCTCAGTCACAAACCATTCACAAGGACTAGGGCCACCTATAAGGGACTTTAGTTATAGCCTAAGCATAGGGAGCATCAGTACAGTAAAGGTCCTTCGGGCATCAATTAAGCTTCCTAGTCAGGTTTGTGAAAGGAAGAGGTTTTTGTCTTCCCAAATCCCAGTGAAAGGATCAAAAAAATGCTCTAGCCTGCTTTTCTTTCAGCTGGCGCAGTGGATTGCCATGCTCTGTCAACCAGACTAATTCTTTGGCTGCCAGTGAGGGTCACCAAGCACTGCTGCTTCCTTGTGTATCTCCCAGCCGCTGGCTTTAGAGGGACAACAGGAAGAACAATCCAGGCATGGAAAACCAAGAAGACAACACTGTTAGTTACTTTGCAGACTGTGTCTCTGTTGCACAAGGACATGCATTTCTTCTGCAGGCAATGCTCAAATGAAGCCAGGTGTCATGATCAAAAAATAAATATAGCAGTGTTTGGGGTTTTTGGGTGTGGGTTGCTTCCAGACAGAATGTCTTGTATGTGTTGATGCAGAAATGCTAATAACAGTTGAAATACTGTAATGTGAGGAAAGGAGCAGTACTGTTGTTCCACTGGTACCCAGAAATTGCTCTGGTACCCTTCAGTGGATGTCTCTAGTTCTTAAGTGATGTTGCTGTTTACATAAACCAAACCAGAGACCTTCTTACAATCTTTTGTAAGTATAAGTGGTAGAAATGCAATGACTTGAACACAGAGAAAGTAGTAAGGTGGAAGAGAGAAAATATGATGGGCAAAATAGAAAGCTTTTTGTGTCTTTGGCAAGAAGCAGACAAAGTCTGTCAAAAAAGACAGAAGTTAGACCCTTTCACCTGGTCTTTCAATAAAGAGCAGAGTTTTTCCACTATTTCTTTGGTGTAAAAGCTGAGAAAACACTGGAGCTGGGTTGGGAGAGGATAAAATTATCATATACTGAAAAAGTCAGTAAAGAGCTATGCAGATCACCTTTAGGAAGGCGTGCAAGTGCTTTATTTTTTTGCAAAACTACCTTTCTTCCTTACTATTTTTGTCTTGAAGAGTCAGTTCTTCATAGCTCAGTATGAGAAGAGATGCTTGGTATACTGACAGTGACTGAAACGATCAGCCTACAAGTGCGTTAGAAATGTTTAGAACTGAACTTAAAGAATGGATTTTTCATTAAACAAGCATGCAGTGCTGATAATTCCTATAAAGTTTTACCATTTCAAAGGCTTGACAGAAGATCAAATCTCTCTCTTTTTTTTTTTTTTTTTTTTTTTTGTTATGGCTGATTCAAATCAATCATTGTTCTGTCCGGCAAAATTCCAAGTCTGCATTTGAAAGGTCTTTTGAGAATACTCCTTCCCCCACCCTAGGTTATATCTGCCAGATCAGGAAATTCCAGCTTCTTCTCTTAAATTTACTATGGAATCCCTAGAGTCTAAAATGCTGAAAACAGATTTTTGCTGGACTGTGAATAATCACGATCCTCTCTTTCTTCCCTAATCTTTTGTCGTACTTTCTAAAATAGAACTTTAGCCACGCAGTGTCTGTAGATAAGCTAGAAAAGAATTGCATGTACTGTCATGAGCTTGGAAATCTGTCCTCTTGTTACATCAAACTCCATGCTTGTACACATTCTGATTGTTAATTTTCCTTGTACTTACTTTCATTGCTTAACTTAATATGCTATAGAGCATTGAAATGCATGCAAGCACCTAACGGCATTTTCAACAGGTTAGAATTTGACTTCTATTTAATTAGTGTACCTACTTACGAGCCTTCCAGTATTTCTTGGAATTGTTTTAGGTGACTGCTGCTTACAGGGTTGGAAGCCTAGCCTCCAAGTAGATACTTCTTGTTTTAAAAGCTTGAATGATACATGAAGTAATTTCCCAGAGGAACCAAAGGATATCATGTAGAGTTGGAGGGAAAAATGGTATCTCAAAGTATTAATATTTATGTTACGGATTTTTCACAAAAGCGACTGATGTAGATTGATTTATGAGAGATAGTAAGAGACTTCCATTGAGAAGTTTAAAGAGATTACATAAGTAATTGGATAGCAGAGATTTGTATCTGGACTATCTCTTAAGAGCAATATTCTCTATTCAGTTTAAAAGAATAATAAATGGCAAATGGAGCAAATGGAGATGTAATGCTTATCTTGGCAAGGAGTGCATATTTCCACTGTGTGACATAATGTTGAGGGTTTTCATTACTCAAACTGTATAAAAAAACTTTACATCTAACAAAATACTTACTGATTTTTATGAAGTAATCATTTAAAAATAGTGTGTCTAAGAAACTGAGAAGTCTGTGAAATTGCAGCTTTCTAGTCAGCTGAATTTATTGAAACATTGCTTATATGGCAAATTGCCTCTTCCAGTACAAAAAATATATACAGTGTGGGCGATTACTGTTTAATCAATTGTTTATGCTTAGGTGTTGTTTTTCTGTGGATGTGCCTCTGCTCGGTATTTGAGACAGGATTGTAGTTTTCAGTATCACTGTTGTTTTTAAACACTGTCCGTAGTTCCCTAATGAGGCTCTACTAGTTTTGGCTAAAAAGAACTCCAAATGGTAAAAGCAAACCCTCTTATAGAAGGACAATTTTTTTTTTTAGATTTTATTTTGGCAAACATGACAGAAGTCAGGTAACTGAAGTATTATTCACTTACAGAGTTTGCTTCTGTCCTTGTTGAAGGTAATGCCATGGATTTTAGTGTAGAAGGCAGCTGCCTATGGGAGTTTCCTTGGCTTGTTCTGTGAAGTTGTTCATGGTTTGCAGGATCAGGCACTTCACTGATTTACTTTGTTCTACATCACAATTCAGGTAGACAGCAGATCAAGGAATTGCAATAAATAGAAAATTTCCTAATTGCTTGAGCCCTTCCATTTCATAATACAACAGGAATTAAATTCTATTCTCTGTAATTTCTTCTCTTTTTCTCAGAAACAGAGCTTCACAACTACTTGTTTATTGTTAGTCCAAAAAAACCCTCAACCTACTAAAACTGGTCTCCTAAGTTTAACCACATAAGAACTGTTCAAGGTAGTTAAGCACCTCTCTGATTTTGGATGTTTACTCTTACCTGTCTGTTTTAATAGCTTAACCATGATGAGGAGAAGTAATTATCATATATTTTACAGTACTGCCTACAATCTTTGTCAAAAATCAGGGTTTCATTGTCTGTTTGGGACTGTTCTGTG
This sequence comes from Phaenicophaeus curvirostris, assembly GCF_032191515.1. Classification (NCBI taxonomy): domain Eukaryota; kingdom Metazoa; phylum Chordata; class Aves; order Cuculiformes; family Cuculidae; genus Phaenicophaeus; species Phaenicophaeus curvirostris. Next base: position 43,737,885 of record NC_091395.1, read on the forward strand.
ACTAGTTCATACCAATCTGAATTAGGACTGCAACTGGTTCCACCCTCTCTTGCATTGGCATTTGTAGCAGTAGTGAATTATTTAGGCAGTTAAGCTGGTTAAAAAAAAAAATCAATCTCTCCTACTAGTTTATTTCTTTGAACTGACTTAATATGGAGTCAGATGAGTGCCAGCACAAGTGAAAGAGACATGAACACGTAGCATGGAGGAAGAACAGAACAGTGATAGCCAGGTGAGAGCCACTTAAATTGTTATGGAACCACAGTATTTGGTGTGATAGAACTCTCTGCTCAGCTTGGCTTTCAGCAGAGATCTGCTCTGGGCGGATCTCAGAAACAAGAGGAAAGTTTTTGAGCTTTGAAAGAAGAGGCAGGCATCTTGGGAGGACTACAGAGATGAAGTGAGATAATACAGAGAGGAACACTGGCAGAGGCTGCCCAAGGAGGTGATTGAGTTGCCATTCCTGGAGGTATTTAAAAGACGTGTAGAAGAAGTGCTTAGGGATAAGATTTAGTAGTGGACAGGTACAGTTGGGCTTGATGAACTCAAAGATCTTTTTCAACCTAGAGATTCTATGATATAGCAAGTAACAAAGATTATTTTTCTGTTGTCAAGGTGGAGTTCTTAACCTCCAAGAAACATTTATGTATATATATGCACGTAGCTTGGAAGTGCGGTGACAGCAAAGATTTAAAATTTATGTTCAAAAGCTTGGCCAGCAGTGAGATCAGAGTTAGTCAGGTACAAGTCTCAGGTTAGCTTGTCCCACTGCATGCCTGTCCTCACAGTAATTTTTTTCCTTTATATCCAGTCTGAATTTGTTTCAACTTAACGCCTGTTTTCTCTTCTCCTCTCACCAAGTCCACCTCTGCAAAGAGCCTGGCACAGTTACCTTGAAAAATTCCTTGTAGGTAGGGGCTGCTTTAGCGTTGTTTTGAAGCTGCCTCTGCTCCAGGCTGAACAAACCTCAGTCCTTCAGCCTCTCCTCCCAGGGCAAGTGCTCCAGTTCATCCTGGTGGCCTTCCTCTGGACTTCCCCCAGTTTGTGGGTGTGGTTTTTGCCTTAGGAGTCTAGAACTGGATGCAGTATTTGATATTCTGCCTAATCAATGAAGAGCAGAGTGAGGAATCGCTTCTCGTGATCTACTGGCCACACTCCTGCTGATGAAGGTGGCCTTTGGTGCTCTCTCCTCCCAGGGCACTGGATCACTGCCAGCTCACTGCTGACCGGGACCTCAGAGCTGCTCCACAGCTGATCAGTCCCAGCCTGTATAACTGGGAGTATTTGCTTTCTGGATACAGGACATTGCTTTTGTTGTCGCTGAATCTCTGAAGGTTCCTGTAGCTGAAGTTCTTCTGAATGGTGGTCATACCCTTGACGGTGTTGATTGTTCCCCCTGCCAGTTTTGAGTCATCTGTAAGTCTGCGATTACACTCCAATGCCTCCCTCAAATCACTGATGCGGGTGTTAAACGTCCCTCAAACGATCCGCCTCTACCTGGTAGGATACAACCTGTTGACCACTAGCCCAAAAGACGGCAAGCCTGTACTGCAGGCTGCTGTTACTAGACTAGGACAGATGGAAAGGATTGGTATTGGGTTTTAGTCAAAAGTGGAGACTAGCTAGAACTTCTTTCTTTCAACTCAAGATGGAACCTGTTGCTGTGAGCTTTGTGGGAGCTGCGCTGCTGAAGTAACTTGTAACTCTCTTAATTAGGTTAACTTTCCTTTTTTGCTAACATTCGATATTGACCATGTATTATTTGCCATAAATGGGATTAATGTAATTGTAATAAATGTCGACTGTAATATTTATTTTAAAAACCCATCCTTTTACTATAACTTAGCAGTAGCAAATACTCCAGTAACTCATTACAAAATGTTAAATAACTAAATGTTTATTAAATAAGAATACGTTAAAGAGCCTTCAAAGATATGTTTGCCTGTGAGTTGCAGTAGCTCCATAATGCTCTCTGTAGTGAGGCAGTTTTAATAATTCTAAGAAGTGTCTAGTTTGAAGTGTGTGCACAAGGCCAAAGTCTCTTCCTTGTCTTTGTTCGTCCCACTGGGAAGCATTCTCTCCACTTTATCATTGGGAACAGAAAGGAACATATAACAGGCAAATCCTATGAGTTAATTTACAAAGAATAATGCCAGTCACAAGCGGTGCTCCCCAGGGCTCAGCGTTGGGGCTGGTTCTGTTTAATGTCTTTATCAATGACCTGGACGAGGGGATTAAGTGCTCCATCAGTAAGTTTGCAGACAACACCAAGCTGGGTGGGAGTGTTGATCTGCTTGAGGGATGGAAGGCTCTGCAGGAGGATCTGGACGTGCTGGATTGATGGGCAGAGGTCAGCTGTGTGGGGTTCAACAAGGCTGCGTTGAGTCATGCACTTCTGTCACAACAGACGTGTTCAATGCTACAGGCTTGGGGAAGAGTGCTGGAAGGTTACCTGGTGGAAAAGGACCTTGGAGTGTCATTCAGTAGCTACCTGAACAGGAGCCAGCACTGTGCCCAGGTGGTCAAGAAGGCCAACAGTATCCTGGCCTGTATTAGAAATGGTGTGGCCAGAGAAGTGATTCTGCCCCTGTACTCAGCACTGGTGAGGCTGCACCTCAAATACCATGTTCAGTTTCGGGCCCCTCACTACAAGAAAGACATGGAGGTGCTGGAGCTTATGCAAAGAAGGGCAATGAAGCTGGTGAAGGATCTGGAGTACAAATCCTCTGAGGAGTGACTGAGAGAACTGGCTTTGTTTAGTCAGGAAGAGTCTGAGGAGGAGACCTTATGCCTCCGTACCACCTGAAAGAAGTGGTAGTGAGGCTGCTGTTGGTCTCTTCTGCCAAGTAACAAGTGATAGGACGAGAGGAAATGGCCTTAAGTTGCCAGGGAAGGTTTAGGCTGGATATTAGTAAATATTACTTCACTGAAAAGGTTGTCAAGCACTGGCAGAGGCTGCCCAGGGAAGTGGTGTAGATGTGGCACTTAGGGACATAGTCCAGTGGTGGACATAGCAGTGTTAGGTTTGCAATTGGACTTGATGATCTTAAAGGTCTTTTCCAACCTAACGGTTTCTGTGAATGCAGATGGTGGATCCTATTGATCTATGCTGCTATTGTAGCAGCTGTCTTGAAAAGTATCGCCTCTCTTTTGTGTGTTTGTTTGTTTTGATGTCTTTTTAATCATTAATGTGAAGGTCAGCAGCTTCTATGTAGCTAGAATCTTTTCTTTTAACTTACTTTCAGACAAGGTACTGTATCTAACATGGTTTCTGTCTTTGCAGTTCCAATTTCCAGTCATTATAGCCTCGGGAAAGGAGGGAATGGCACATTTAATTAATCTTTCTGCATGTGCTGGAAGAAGAATTCATTTAGAATAGAAACTCCAATAGGAAAATAGTTGCATCTGGAATATCATGTTTACTGTCATTGTGGATAGATTGTCTTTTTTGTCGGTTGTGGTTTTGAAAGCAATTACAGTTTTGACCTCAGCAAAATACTGCAGCAGTGCGGTCCAGATATGATTGTGTGTTGTTCCAGAACTTTGTTTTGAACCTGCTCTTCTGTACTATGTGTCTCCTTGTAGTGTGAGAAATGGTAAACACTGACTGTTCCTTTCTTTGTATATGATAAGCAACTTTGAACATGAATAATCTTAATCTGTTTAGTTGCATATACAGTCTGTATTCTGATCACCAGTGCCTGCTTTTCTCTGTGTGTCACTCTGTGGTTTTACTTTCTAGGTGTTGTTGTGGTGTGGAAATATGGGGCTACCAGAGCTGAACACAGTATTAAAATGTAAACACACAATAGCTTTATAGAAATTGTATGGTGATCTTTTCCATTTTGTTTTATGTTTCTCTCCTTCAAAGTTTTTTGGCGTTTGGCTTCTGCTAAACGTTGGGCTGATTCAAAGAGCCACCCATCCACAGGGAGCTGAATGACTTCTTCAGAGGTGTTGGCAGATATATTTAGTGCCTTTTGGTCCAATTAAAAGTGATTCAGTGGTACAAAACCTCTTCATAGATTTTTGTGCATAATTTTTTTGAGTTCTGGGTTTCCAAGGGTCAGCTTAAGCAAATGGGCGCAACAACTTCGTTCTGGTGTTGCCAGCATCTTTCCTTTTCTTGCACGTACTTTCACCTTGAAAGACAGGACTGGTAAAACATTGTTGTTACTTATGGGAGTATTGTGAATATTGTTTTGATGTTTCTATGCATATTTGAAGAAATTATTATAATATTAGCAACCACAGTCAGGGACTAGGTTTTAATATGTACTGTATTCTCTGAAGTAATCCTTTAACCTAGATTATTCTAATCTTTTAGGATCCGTGGTGCAAACTGCTAATAAACCTGAAGGTAGTGCATTTTCACATGTCGGTAGGGTAGATAACTCTATTCCAGTCTGCGAGTAGAGAATTAGCTCATCTGGCAGCTTCAGGTTCCCATTTACAGTGTCTCACAGAGTTCCTCAGCAATCTTTACAAATTACTGCCTTGGAAGTATTTCTTCGGCTCTTAACTACTGCTCGTGCCAAATGTACTTGGTAAAGAGGGATGTGTGATAAGTAATTGTATGCTGGGGGGTAGGGGAAGGGTATAGAAGGGTTCAGTGCTTTTTTCTTTATCACCATCCCTACTTTTTTTTCTTTTTCACTTTACCCTTTAAGGAACTGAAAAGCCTATCTGACCTGAAAGATGTTTACTCAGTTTGACATGAGAGACAAAAGCTGGTTTTTTGGCTTTTTTTTTTTAAATAGAAAGCCATGCTGCAATAAACTGTGTAATGTGTTGTGTTCCTGCTAGTGACTACAAGAAAATGTGCTGCATTTGTTACAGGTTTTGGGGTGGTTTTTTTCAGGCAGTTTCTGGGAGTAGGTCTATGGGAAGGAAGTCATAGCAGAACATGTAGATATTTCCTGTTGGATAATTGTTGCATATTTCCCATTCCTCAAACCTTACTGCCACTAGGAATAAATTTAATCTAAAACTTAAGCTCAGTTAATTTTGTAAATAAAGAAATATAAAAACAATAAAGGTGCTGATGGAAGTCTTGTGTTGATTTTGTTTAGTATAATACTATTTTGGGAGTGTATTGGAATATACAAAGAAAGTTTAATTTTAATAAAAGCATTGCGAACTAGAGTCCTATAAATATATGTAAATAATTTGTGGGAGGGATTAAATGTAGACCAGAACATATATCTGAAATCTTCTTATAACTGTAATTTTACAGTACCCTGGCATTTCAGCATCTTGCACTTTTAAGCCTGATATGAAGTATGTTTGCTTTATACAGATCTGCTACAGCCATTATCTGTTATTTCAGTTTTGTGCAGTTTTACTAGTATGTAAATCAGGCTTTGGCTCCCATCACTCAGCTCTCAAGAATGTAAAGATTTTTCTAGAGGCTATCCTCTATGAAACTATAGCTGAAATGATTTGAAGGAAATTTCTGAACTGTTTGTAGCAACGGTTGGCAGACTTTAAGGTCTCTTATTAATATTAAAATACAAATATATTCCCCTTTACTTTTTTAAATATGTTGCTTGCAGCTATATAATATCAGTGATGTGTGTTTGTTTTCCTTATAAAAATTTTGTTAATACATTTTAAAGATTTCTTCTCCTGTGGCATCTGGAAGTAAAGTCTACTGATGCCCAGATGTTGGCCCAGTGGCTGTGTACCATTTGAGCTCTAATCTAGCTCAGTTTTTTTGCAACAGGAGCTGCAGAGTACTGCAAAACACTTCATGATTTAGTGAGGTATGCCTTAAAAATTGTTACAAAACAAATGATTAGATGAGAAGGTAGAAATTGGGATATGAAGGACTTGGTATCAAGAATATTGGCTAGAGTGGGGTGCTTCCCCCATGAGAGGCTCCCCTTGGGTGCAGGTTGTAGATCTGTAACCAGATTGCAGTGACCTTGGACAGTTAAGTTCTCTCTTCCCTGCTTCTGCAGTGGTTGGTGTACTTGACTGGAGTGGTTCACAGTGCTGAAGTTGCAGGTTTGTGAGGTTATCTGAGATGTTCAGATGGATGGTACTTTTCAGATGTGCTTGTCACAGATTTGAGTTCTCTGCTACTGAAACTGGTAACATTCCTTCTGACTTCAGTGGGAGCAGAGTTAGGCAAGAAGGGTCTTTAAATGTCCTCTCGATAAAGCCAAAGGTTCCTTGCAATGCAAGCATTTGTTTGCAGGAGTGAAGGGGAGTTCACAGAACAAAATTTTCCAAATAATTTTCTGTAGCTGATGAGGCAAGTAGTGGTGTGATTTGGACTAGAGTGTGTGAGAGATTACAGAAAGGAGGAAGGGGGAAGATTAGGGATAGGGAATATGTTTCAATGCTGACATCAGCTATCAGGATTATTTTCTGGTTTTGATTGTGTTCTTTCTTTGAAATGCGTTTCTCTTTCCCAGATGTAATTTTCACACTACAAAAATGTCCTGTATTTAACCCTTTAGTAGCTAACTATCTGCTAGGAAGACTGCTTTTGATACTTAGTGGCTTACTGATAGCCAAGCCTACAAATCCTTTATTGTAAGTGTTTTGTTGATTTGTTCCGTGCAAGTTTTCTAACCTATGGACGTTCTCCTCCTATTGTTTTGTTATATTCCGCTTCAATTAACTCGTAAGTTTCTGGGAACAGAAGTTGCTCCTGTTTGTATATGAAAATTATTGCTGAGTTTGTGCCTTTTTTGAATTTCATGAACCAATGCTTGACTAGGTTTGGGGGGGGTGGTGTTTTTGTTTGATTTGGGGTTTTGTTTTGTTTTTTACTTGTGTATTTTTAAAGACACGTCTTCCTGTTGTAGAGGAGTAGTTTGATAATAAGTGTATGAAATGAGAAGCAGAGTGGTTCAAGACAGGTAAGGAAAATGTTTCCAAGTCAAGTTTGCAGGAAGGGATTTCAGGATTGGGAACACTTAAAATTACTGGAAAAATATCCTGGTGTTTATGGACTTAGATTAAAAGTAATAGCTAAGTTTCTTAAGTGTTCTCTATTGATGACAACATGGTTTCCCTCTATCAACAGTGTACAGTCACGTATATACAAATAACCTGTAGCAACACTTCTCGTAATAGCCTTTTCATAATGTCACTGCATTTGAGCTTTCCAGGAGAAAGCTCAAAGGTCATATCGTTGGTTCATGGCTGTGGAATTATCCCTGTGCTAGGGTATGGTTATCAGACATTCCTCACATTCCAGGTGTCTAATATTACAGTGCTTACATGCCAGCGCAAGACCAACTGCTGCGTCAAGAAAAACGCAGGAGAAAACATTCATGGCATTACCCATTTCCACTTCTCTGCCCCACTTCTCCCCAAACCTTTCAAAATGTCATCCTTCTGTTGAACTTGGCAGTGTTAAAGGGACAAACATATTACAAATAGTGATTTTGTTAGGGGGGTTTCCCCTACAAAAACAAATAGCCAGAAGCTGAGCCAAAAAATACTGGTTCTCCTTTTCACTTAAGTACCTTCAAGGATAAAATGATGTAGCAAAATGCATAGCTGTGTTCAGCGTGCAGTTTTTCTCTTCACTGATGGTAATTGTTAAGTGGAAAGCCAAAACAGTTTATCATAATCAAAAGGAAAAGGGAAACAAAACCCCCATGCCGGCAGGCAGTTTGACCTGGTCCTGCAACCAGTGGGTGTGGGTCCCTTCCTTCCCAAAAGCATTTTTCCCCTTCTGGGTCTCAGCTATTCAGTTCCTGTGCCTCTTCAGAAGCACCTGTGAAGGGACAGAGTGAGCTGACATTGAGCTAATGTTAACCCCATTGTAACTGGGAAGGGGCAGTTATGCTCTGCTTCATTGCTTTTATAACATATTTTTACACCAGGCATTAACATGCATGTAGGATGTTGGAGTAAATGGGAAGGCAGCATATTCCCTCTCCACTCACCTTCTGTTATCTTCTACCTCCTGTGCTGAAGTCTTAATTTGTCATCTTAATTTGCTTGTTTCCTTTCCTGTGTGTGGCTGAGAGAAAGGCATCGGTTCTCCCTTGAGTGTTTTTTCTGTGGAGAAACCAGGCAAGATCCTTAGAGGACCTGCAGATTTTCATCCGTAACTTCCCTGTATTGTGTAAAGCTTAGGGAGTTTGGGGGTGCATAGAATTTTTGATCAATGAAGTCTTTTAAAGTAAAGAAATAAAAAGGATAGTAATTTTTGTCAAATATATTGCAATCACTTAATTGCAGATGATTTTACAGGACGCTTGCAAAACTGATACATGAAGGAGAAAAGACTCTTTTGGGAAAACTGTTGTATCATATAAGAGTTCTGATTTTTATATTTAATAGGTATTTTAATTTGTTTTGGGGGTCCCCTCAGCTCCTTGGTGGGTTTCTTTTTTTTTTTTTTTTTTTTTCAGTTTGGTTCACTACTTATGCAGATTTTACTGGCCCTTCTGAGGCAACATCCATCCCTTCAGTTTATGCCTTTTGTCTAAAGGGGTAGCATTCATTCTGTAGTTGTTTTTCTTCAGCTTGTGCTGCAGTTAAAATAGGTAGATTCAAATTCTGTGCAGATATAAGCTGATTTTTGTTTTAAATAACTTGTTGCTTTTAATGTACAGTGCATCTTTCCTATTAAATACATGGTCGTACTGGCTCAAAACAGCTGTTTGTAATGGATACTGGAAGCTAAGAGGTTTTGTCTGGTTTCTGGGGTTTGGTGTTGTACAAGTTTCATAAGTGATGTACGAATATATTGAATTTAGGGGTTTTTTATTGTAGTAGAGTTTCAGAAAGGTTTGTTGGTTTGTTTGCAGCCTTGCCCTGGCAGTTAAATGTTTAACTAAATCAAGAAGAGTAGTTCCAGGAAAAACATTTGTGGAATGGAGTACAGTTTTTTACTGTAGCAGGTGCTTGTCGGCCAAACCAGTCATTGGTGAGGTATCAGCTTGTTGTTTCTAAAAAGTACTTACTGAATATGGTGAATGGTTGTGTGCCATGTTACAGAGTATGAAACTGAGTTGATCTTCAAAAAGGGCTTTTGGCACTAGCAGTCAGAACCGATAATGGACTGATACTGCCATTTCACATGGCAGTATTAATGCAGCTGGCTCTCTGGAGGGCTCTTGGACTGGGAACTGCAACACTGTTCAACACACTGTCCTTTTCAGCAGAACATTTCAAAACAGCCTTGAGTATTTTGCCCAAACTACATAGAAGAAACAGCTTCTTCGGTAATCAAAAAGGTTTTAAAACCGCCAAGCCCTATGAGGATGGAAAGTAGATTAGTTTCTGCTTGATATTTATGTGCTTCATGAACTCAATATTGTGTTCACCTGGGTTTGCTTGTGTAGGTAGACAAGAATCTTTTAAGGAAATTTGTATTTTTCAAGGTCTTAAATGTTCTCTGAAATGACATTGAAAGTGGTCTAGTCCTATTTACATAAACCTATGGCTCACTTGTAATATGGGAGATGTTGTAAACCACTGTCAGTACAAGTTCAATACTAGAAACCAAGTTTTGAGTTTCTAAAATAGTTGTGAGAACTCATTATCCCAGTAGTGCTTACCCAAAAAATGTCCAGCTGTTTTGTGTTGCTGAAATTGCGTGTGTCTCAGTATAACCCCTTATTGGTGTGTGTGTAAGTGTTTATCAGGGAAACACTCTAAAATAAGTAGTGTATTTCTTTAAGGCCTGCTGTCTAAGTATTCAAGGGCTTAAAAGAATCACAGAACAGAAATTGCAGGCTATTAAAAGTTATACTATACCTGTATGTTTTTTCTCAAATCAGTGTCCTCATAGGTCAAGTTCCCATTCTTGGACAAATTTGACTGGTTTACCCATCTTTGTATTACCAGGAGCAAAATGATCTGAAAACAGGGAGACAAATGAAAATTCATTATATATATCCAGAAAATACTTTCTGATGGAGTTAATAAACGTTTGTCTCCTAAAAGTGTCCTCCGCAGTGACTTCACATTCTGCAGTTAGTTTTTGAGTATGTGATTGAGGTGCAATGAAGCAAAGCAGTGGTACTGTCACTGTACTGCAGATTGCTACGTCTAAATGCTAGGAGCATAGCTAGGAACGGTTGAATGTAAACTATATTGTTATGTTCATGCATGTGTAATGTGAAACAAGCAGATTAATAGTTTACCTGTTAGCGGCTATAGGCATAAACCAGCATAACATCATTGAGCATTTTTCCTAATAAAAGAATGGGGTGACATTTAGTTTGAACAGTTTTTAGTAGTTCTGTGTTTGTGTAGCGAAGGTAACATGAGTGTTTGCTGTCTCTTAAATATAGGCATTTGTTAACGTCTGGTTGCACAAATCCTGTGAATGAGGTAAACAGATTCTTGAGCTTAGCATGTTTGTTTATTTTACAACGCTATACTTAAAAAGGGGCTGCCACCCCTTGTTTGATTTGTTTTAATGTGGTACTGAAGTCTGCTAAGGTGCCCTTTCAAAGTAATACCCATAATAAAGTGGCAATATATCCTAATAATGCCCTTATTAAAGAGAACATACCTAAGCAATAAATACTTCTACATACTATCTTGGCTTAGTACCTGAACAGGAGGTACTACTGTGTTAAGAACTGGTGTTTAGAAGCTAAAATTCTGTCTGTCAACACTCATGAGTGAGCTTTCTGGAGACAGAAGTTTTGTGTGGGATTTGCTTGTTTATAGACTTGAATGAACAAAGAATAGAACAAAAGGGTATTTTATGGGCTGCAAATTCTGCCCCTTTCTACTGGTAAATGGCACAGTTACCACTTTTTAACATGGAAGTGACAGCAGTATTATTAGTAGAAAGTAAGAGCATTTTTTTTGAGTTTTAGCTGCAGTAATTTGTAGAAGAGAGAATTGCCCTCCCCATGTAATGTTAACTTTCATGCTGTTAATGGATACTGACCTCAGCCGCAGGGAGCAGCAATGCCTTTCTTTCACTCCGACCTGGAGTGTGGAGCTACAGCTTGGTTTTTTTTGCCGTTCTATATGCACTCTCCTGCCTGGAATAGTATTCATCCCCCTTTAAACTTAGGTGCCTTACATAGGCTAAGCAGCCTTGTGGTCATACTCTTGTAGTCTGTAGAAAAAGAGGGAAACCTTCACTGTGATTCATCTTAAGTCTAAGTAGATGTGCTGAATCAGTCTCTCTAGAGAACTTAAAGGAGTAATTCAGGGTAGATAACTAACTTTAGAAGTTAATGGGATGAATTGTCCACGTGAGTTTTGTATAAGAAATATAAGAATATATAAGAAATCCACGTTTTGGATATTTGGGATGGGATTAGAAGACCTATCTATAGATCCTTCAAACTCACACTGCCTTTGGCATTAGAAAATTGGATATGAGTTGAATTGATTTTAAGAGCCAACTTGAACACAGCAATCAGTTCTAGTGAAGAATCTAGAGCATTTTTCTTCCTCTTACATGTTCCTTTGCCTGATCAGTCGATTTAAATTTTTACATTTGCTGTTCTTGAGCTACTGGATCAAAATAAGTAGTAAATATTGTCCTTTTGCAAAATAAAATAAGAAATCAGTTCACGTGGTCCTATTCTGTGTCACTGTGATAACAAAATATTTGTGGGGAAGAGCTCAGGGAAAGTAGTTGTGTTAGTGTTGTATTTTGTTATTTGTAAGTCTTCTGTACACCCTTTTGTAAGAGTGTATGAAGTTAAGTGACCCAGATTCCAGGTAAGTGTGCATACAGTCTTTCCATCATCAAATTTCTTCAGTTATGTTTTCATAAGTTTGCATTGCTGCATATCTAAATAACATCTTATGTTTTGTCTTAATTGCTGGAGTCTGGAGAAGAGGCATAAGGGGTGGGAGTCTTTAATAGCAAGTGCTGCATTGTAACAGTAAATAAATAATATGTAATGTACATCATTATATATAATTCTGTTTACAAGAATGTGTTGTTGCGGAATTCAGTCCGTATGACACTTCCTGTAACTTTCACACAAAATCTTGCTGTGTGGCAAAGAACCTGAGGTCTTTTTGGGTAAGGGGTGACTGGGGTTTGGAGAAAGTTTTCAAATGCATCTTGAAGTTTCTATAGCTAGTTGAACATTGACCTTAGTTATAATTCATTGAATTCTATTGAATTTGAAACTCTGAAGTCTTGACTGTAGGTCAAGCATGGCACAGCAAAATAGGTATTCTTGGAAGTAATTTTGAAAGAGATTAAGATTAACCTGTTCATAGTTCTCATGTATTTTTAATGTGCTTCTTGCCAACCTCCATTTTCTCCCTTTCTAATTGAGTAATAGAGGTCTCAGATTTGTTGTCAGTTGGTTTTGGTCTGTTTTCCCCCTGCCAGCTTCCCACCAGCTCTTTTCTCAGATCTGTCTACTGTAACCTCTCTCTCTTCCCCACCCCCTCTATCACATGTATCATAAATCACAATAAAGCAGTCTTATAAAATTGATGCGAATAGTTCTATCTAAGCAAAACATCTCAAGCTGTACTCACATAGTACTTCGAAGTGTGGCTAAAATCACGTCTCAAAGTATGCTAAGGAGGTCAGTGATGATGGTATCAGCAGAGTTAAGAAGAGAACAAAGACCAAAGTCCAGAGTTTCCTGTTGTTGAAGTAGGGTCCTAGCCATAGTATGTGCAACCTCTGCTTCAGTGTTGTTATTGATTTCATCCTGAACCGATTTTAAGGAAAAAAAAAAAGTCGGAGAAGGAATACAGCAGAATGCATCATTTCTCTTGCATACATGCAATTTTCAAGACATTGTTCTATATCTGTGTAGATGTATACATACACATACATGTCTGCATACATTTTTAAGAATGTGTACATTGATAGTCTTAGGTCACAGAAGTGTCAAATACCATGGATTGTCTGCGTCTTGACAGAACAAAAACATTCCCTTGTATACACAGTAAATGTCTCATTTTTTGGGGATCCTGACCTTTGAAAGAAAACTTTCTTGTATGTACTTTTGTGATCTAGAGAGTACATCAAGCAATAAGGTGCACAAAGTTGTCCAAATTGAACAATATTGTGCTGACAGTCTATTAGTCTGTAGTTTCCATTTTACATTATCATCAGCCTCTTTATTGACTTTAGGTGCAAATACAGACTTACAGACATGGCTGCAGATGCAATAACTACTGTTAATGGATGACACACATATTATAGAATCTACATTTTAAGGTCTTACCTAGCTTTGTATTTTGAAAGCTTCAAAGAGAAACGTGGATGTGAGGTAATGTGGTTTCTCAGTTCTTAAGCTGTACTTATCTCCTAGGTTTCCCAGGGCATCTGTGAAGTGATTGGCAATAACATAATTATATACTGTTTACACAGTGGGATTCCAGAATGCTTCCTGGTTTTCTTAGGAGTTGCCACTTCTCATTACACACACCTGCTTCTTATTCTCTTGGTCTGGGGAGTGCATCTCAATCCATACGCAGAAATGGGAGCATTGCAGCCATATGGGGTTGAGTAAGGGAAAATGTTATACATGAGTTAAAGGCTAATACGTTAGTCTTCACTTGGAAGGAATTCTATAAGTTTTTTTTTAAAATGCTTATGGATGAGAATACTTGAGCTTAATGGTATGCATTAAAACCCCTACCTTTTGTTAATTGATTAAACTTAGTAGTGTACTAAAGGTGGACTTTAAGTCATCCTTTTTAGAGTACTGGCTTTCTTTTAAGAGCGTGTAAATTGATGACTACAAACTGAGAAAGTATTATGAACTACTTCAGTGTATCGGTGCCCTGAGAGGCAGCACTTAATCCTCAGTTATGGTGCAATAAACCTCATTTTTCTTGGGTCACAGTTAATGAATGTGATGGCAGTCTGTCTATCATAGGTTATTATGTCACAGATAATGATCTTCATACAAGCGAGATTCCTTCAGTCCTTGCTCCTAGGTATTATTTCCGTCCTGTCTCATAACTCTTTGCTTTCAGCTTTTGTCTTGCAAATTTTCTCTTGCGTTTTAATCTTCATGTCATGTTAATCTCATCCATTTGCCATATGTATTTAGAAAGTAAATGCTGTTTATGTAAAGACTGCTCTGAGGGCCCAAAGCAATCTAGCATCGCCTTGTGCCACTTGCTGCTCAGTTTTAGAAGTCTGTGTTGGGCTCAAAAATCTTGTGCTGTTAAAAGACTCTGGAACAAAAAAAAAGAGTGATGGCGATGTAACGCTTACATAATTGTGATCTTCTTATGTACAAAGCTTTTAGTTTTTAAAAGAATCTACTCAGGGACAGTTCTGACATGGGTCCAATCTTAAGGCTGTAATGTCAAGAGCGATTGAGCAGAGCAGAATTTGCCCAGTACTCTCTGTACTTCAGGGTCTCTCTTTCCCACCTCTTCTTTTGTTTAAGGTCTACAGTGGGTCACTCAAGTACTTTTCCACAGGTTGTTTTTTTTTAGTGTTGCTTTAATTTATGGAGTGAGAGAGAGACTGCTGTTCATTCTCACGGTGTCAGATTTCTGACAGGTGATAACACCTGGACAGCACATCCCTATGGCCAGAGTGGCCTGCAGGCTGACCTGCAGAATGAGCTGTAATAGCAAGTAGTCAGGATTTGATTAAAAATAAAATTGGTGTGGAGTGCAGATGAAAAGCCAGGATAGTACAGGGATTATATCCTCCCTGTAGAGGTGGTTTAAAAATCACATCTTGTGATTGTTGCTGACTGTGGTGTGTATCTTTGATGAAAGTCTTAAATGCAGAGTTCTAAATGAATTTGTTAGACACCATCTGGGCATGCATATAGTAGTTTATCATCCTTATTCTGCTGTATTGTATTTTAAATGTTTTTATTACTTGAATTGTAAGACTTGTGGTTTGAGTTAATATTATAACATTAAGGCTAAGGATGATGTTGAACTTTGATTTTTATTCAGTTTAAGATACTCTTTTTTTTAAGTTTAAGTTAAGTTTTTAAGTTTAAGAAGTTTTGTATCAGAAATGGCATGACCAGCAGGTCCAGGGAGGTTATTCTTTCTCTGTACTTGGCACTGGTGAGACCGCTCCTTGAATCCTGTGTTCAGTTCTGGGCCCCTCACCACAAGAAGGATGTTGAGGCTCTGGAACGAGTCCAGAGAAGAGCAACAAAGCTGGTGAAGGGGCTGGAGAACAGGCCTTATGAGGAGTGGCTGAGAGAGCTGGGGTTGTTTAGCCTGGAGAAGAGGAGGCTGAGGGGAGACCTCATTGCTCTCTACAACTACCTGAAAGGAGGTTGTGGAGAGGAGGGTGCTGGCCCCTTCTCCCAAGTGACAGGGCACAGGACGAGAGGGAATGGCCTCAAGCTCCACCAGGGGAGGTTCAGGCTGGACATGAGGAAAAAATTTTTCATGGAAAGGGTCATTTGGCACTGGAACAGGCTGCCCAGGGAGGGGTTTAAGTCACTTTCCCTGGAGGTGTTGAAGGGATGGGTGGACGAGGCACTGAGGGACATGGTTTAGTGTTTGATAGGAATGGTTGGACTCAATGATCATGGAATCACCAGGTTGGAAGAGACCCACCGGATCATCGAGTGATGACAGCTTCCAGCTCCAGATCCAATGGGTCTTTTCCAACCTGGTGATTCTATGATTCTAAATGGGTTTTTTTTTTTTGGAAATCCACCTTTATAATCTAATTTGAGGCAGGACGTTCTTCCCAGCAAGGTGAGCCCTAGTGGTTAGCACAGGTTCACTGACTAGCCAAACTCGCCAAAAGCCTGGTGCTTTTATGTGATGGATGCTTCCTCTGAGGAGTAGTGGCCTCGGAGCACTGATGTGGGTACCCTGTGTTCAGGCTGCTGGGTGCTGTGGGCAGCCTGGCTAAAACAATGATTGTATTCATTATCCTGGCTTCGAAAGGCTTCTCCTGCTCTCCTGAAAGCCATCTCTTTCTGTCTAACTGTTACTATTTGCAAACAGAACAGCAATCTTTGCAGTGGTGCTGCTAATTACTAGTAGGTAATGTTTGGGCAGGTGTATTTGATGTGGCAGGCAGGTGGAGCTTTGCTGGGAGCTGCCAGCCTGGCCGTGTCAGCACAGCTGCTGCTGTCCTGAAGAAAGGAGAGTGAGGAGCAGAGTGGCAGTTCTGAGCTGGGGTCACAGCAGCCTCACTCAGAGCAGTACAATGTCCATATTTTACATC